>NC_057800.1:477308973-477942541 GCF_018294505.1 Triticum aestivum | reverse complement strand
GGAGATATCCTTTGGAGTGAGTTGCACTTTCAATACCTACACGGGTTAGTCCCACAAGGAACAAACAAGGATATGCATAGACATAGAGTGATGCACACACATGACGATGTCTATGAAAGCTTTAGGTTACCTTGTCCCTTGTCTTACCAACAAGAGGGTTTGTGACTCCTTGAACTAGTGCAAGATGTGGAAGTTGATTGCACTTGTTCTTGCCGAAATAATAAGAGTGAAGTATGTTGGCGGAGTCACCCTCAAGAACTCTCTAGTTCTTCTTCTTCTTCGGGATCCACACCATCTTGATGGGAATCCTTGGAGTTGTAGTTGTACTTGATGAAGTGGAACTTGATGTAGTCTTGGGAACCCACTTGACCAAGGCCTTAGGAGCTTCTTCAAATGCATCAATTTCCTCTTGAAGCTTGTCCTTGCCTTTTTGCTTGTGGTCTTGTGGTGGAAGATCATCTTGAGCTTGTGTCCCTTTGGATGAAGTAGGATCATACTTCTCTTGTTGAGGAACAAACTTCGTCTTGGGGTATTGATCTTCTTCCCACTCAACTCCATTGGCATTGAACTTTCGTTCAAAACCAATACCTTGATTCTTCCGGTGCCTTCCTTGCGTGCGTACAATTTCTTCGAATTGTTTACTCCCGGCAAGGCTCTTGCAAACACCTTTCTCTATAATTCCCTCCAATAAGCTATGTTCTTGCTCAAGTGTAACTTGACTAAGAGAATCATTAGTGGAATCAAGAGAACTACTAGAAGCAACAATATTTGATTTAGCATGATTATTGTTACTACTAGAAGAAGAATCCTTCTTGTTCTTGTTACTAGACTTGACTTGAAGCAAGTAAGTGGATAAGAGTAAACGCTTGGCAACATAAGAAGAACTTTTCTTGCGAAGATCATCATTGATTGCCTTTAAGAACTCATGCTCTTGCTCAAGATTGAGTTTCTCAAAACGTAATTTCTCATGAGTCCTTAAAAGTTCTCGATGATCTCCTAAGATAGTTTCATGAGCTAACTTAAGAGTGTTTAGTTCTTTAGTTAGAGACTCAATCTTATCCTTATCATTGTCATTCGTTTCATCTTGATTAGCATGATTAATTGACGTTTCATCATAGTATTCATCACTATAGTTGTCAACAAGTAAATCATCATCACCTAACAAGTCATCTTCATCACTATTGAAATCAACATACTCGGGGTGTGATACCTTTGGACCTTTGGCCATGAAGCATCTTACAATTCCTTCATTTGGTGAATCAAATATGTTGGAGGAGTTGGTTGACACAAGTGCTAGACCGGCAACACCTTCATCTTGAGTATATTCAGAGTCGGAGTGATAGCTTCTCTCGGAGTCATTGTCGGAGCCGGAGCCGGATACCCATTCACCAACATGAGCTTGATGTCTTCATTTTGTGTAGCTCCTTGATGACTTGTACTTCCTTTCCGAATCCTTGCTTCTTGGTGAGGGTCTTCGTTCATACCGATCATCCCTACTCCTTCTCTCCCTTGATGGTGATTCTTCTCTTCTACTTCTTTTTTTGGGAGAATCTTCTCTTCTCTTGTGGGGAGCCGAACACTCACTGGAGTAGTGTCCGGGTCTTCCACAATTATAGTAGTTTCGCTCTCGACTAGAAGATCTTTTGTCATTGTAGGACCTTGACTTGGAACTTCTCTCTTTGCTTCTATTCTTGTAGAACTTGTTGAAGTTCTTCACCATTAAGCTCAATTCCTCATTGAAGGTTTGTTCTCACTTGATGATGTGGGGGCTTCACATGAGGCTTTGCAAGCACCACTTGACTTGTTATGGAGCTCCTCCTTATCCTTGAGTGACATCTCATGAGCAACAATTCTTCCAATGACTTCCGTTGGCTTAAGATCTTTGTAATTTGGCATCATTTGGATCAATGTGCATACGGTATCGTATTTTCCATCCAAGGCTCTTAGGATCTTCTTGATGATGAATTTGTCAGTCATCTCTTCACTTCCTAAGCCGGCAATCTCATTTGTGATAAGAGCAAGCCTAGAGTACATTTCAGCGACACCTTCACCATCCTTCATTTTGAACTTGTCAAGTTGACATCTTCGAGGCACAATCCATTGAAGAGGATATCACAAGCTTGAGCATTGTATTGTAGCATCTTCAACTCATCCGCGGTAGCTTCACGATTCAGTTCTCTCCCATCAAAGAATTCACCTTGCAAGCCAACACACACAATAGCCCAAATGGCGGGGTTATGTCCAAGAATATGCATTTTCATCTTATGCTTCCAACTAGCAAAATTAGTGCCATCAAAGTAAGGACCTCTACCGTGATAATTTCCCTCGCTAGACGCCATACTCTCCTAGGTTGTGAAACCAAGGCTATGACCACCAAAAGCTATGGAAATCAAAGCAAATGGAGACCAAAGCTCTGATACCACTTGTAGGATCAAAAGTATGTCTAGAGGGGGGTGATTAGACTACTTGACCAAATAAAATCTATCCTTTTCCCAATTTTAGTCTTTGGCAGATTTTAGCTATCTTAGAACAATGCAAGCAATCTTAACACAATTCAAGCAAGCATGCAAAGAGTCTATGAGCAGCGGAAAGTAAAGCATGCAACTTGCAAGAATGTAAAGGGAAGGGTTTGGAAAATTCAAATGCAATTGGAGACACGGATGTTTTTGTCATGGTTCCGATAGGTGGGCTATCGTACATCCACATTGATGGAGACTTCAACCCACGGAGGGTAACGGTTGCGCGAGTCCACGGAGGGCTCCACCCACGAAGGGTCCACGAAGAAGCAACCTTGTCTATCCCATCATGGCCATCGCCCACGAAGGACTTGCCTCACTAGGGGTAGATCTTCATGAAGTAGGCGATCTCCTTGCCCTTACAAACTCCTTGGTTCAACTCCACAATCTTTGTCAGAGGCTCCCAAGTGACACCTAGCCAATCTAGGAGACACCACTCTCCAAGAAGTAACAAATGGTGTGTTGATGATGAACTCCTTGCTCTTGTGCTTCAAATGACAGTCTCCCCAACACTCAGCTCTCTCTCACAGGATATGGATTTGGTGGAAAGAAGGTTTGAGTGGAAAGCAACTTGGAGAAGGCTAGAGATCAAGATTCATATGTTAGGAATGGAATATCTTGGCCTCAACACATGAGTAGGTGGTTCTCTCTCAGAAAATGTGTATTGGAAGTGTAGGTATGTTCTGATGGTTCTCTTCTCTTATGAAGAGTGGGTGGAGGGGTATATATAGCCTCCAGACAAAAACTAACCGTTACACACAATTTACCAATCTCAGTGAGACCGAAGTGAACAACTCGGTCGGACCGATTTAGCAAACCTAGTGACTGTTAGGGTTTTCGGTGGGACTGAGATGCAACTCGGTAGGACCGATATGGTTAGGGTTAGGGCATAACGTAATCTCGGTGTGACCGATTACACAAACTCGGTGGGACCAATTTTGGTAATAAGCCAACCAGAGAGTTGGTTAGGTAAACTCGGTGGGACCGATCGCTCATTTCAGTGGGACCGAAAATGTTACGAAAGAGAGACAGAGAGTTTACATTGCAATCTCGGTGGGACCGATCCCTCATCTCGGTAGGACCGAAACGTTACGAAGGGAAACAGAGAGATTACCACCCCATCTCGGTGTGACCAAAATCCCTATCGGTGAAACCGATTTGCCTAGGGTTTGTGGCAGTGGCTATGACATTTGAAACTCGGTGGCGCCGTATAGAAAGAACCGGTAGGGCCGAGTTTGACTTTTGGTTTAGGTCATATGTGGATGTGGGAAAGTACTTGAGGGTTTTGGAGCATATCACTGAGCATTTTGAGCAAGAACCTCATTAAGCAACACCTCATCCCTCCTTGATAGTATTGGCTTTTCCTATAGACTCAATGTGATCTTGGATCACTAAAATATAAAATGCAGAGTCTTGAGCTTTGAGCTTGAGCCAATCTTTTTGTCCTTAATATTTTGAGGGGTCCACATTCCTCATCCATGCCATGCCATTCATTGAGATTTTCCTGAAATATTAATCTTGGAATAGCATTAGCTCAATGAGCTATATGTTGCTAGGAATTACCAAAACCACCTAGGGATAGTTGCACTTTCACGTTCTCATAACGCTTCCGCTTACGGTCTACGAGGGTACATGGACGATACTCTTCCCTCTCGTTGCTATGCATCACCAAGATCTTGCGTGTGCGTAGGATTTTTTTTGAAATTACTACGTTCCCCAACACAAGATGCCCGGGCCCAACGGTATTATCACTCTCGCTAGTAGATTTTTTTTGAAATCGACGAAGGTAGAAATCAAGAAAAGCATCAAGTATTGATGGTTGACAAGACCACTAGTTTCAAGAAAAGGGCAAAGGGAAGTAGGGGAACTTCAAGAAGAACGGCAAGCAAGTTGCTACTCAAGTGAAGAAGCCCAAGTCTAGACCTAAGCCTGAGACTAAGTGCTTCTACTGCAAAGGGACTAGTCACTAGAAGTAGAACTGCCCCAAGAATTTGGCAGATAAGAAGGATGGCAAAGTGAACAAAGGTATATTTGATATACATGTTATTGATGTGTACTTTACTAGTGTTTATAGCAACCCCTCAGTATTTGATACTAGTTCAGTTGCTAAGATTAGTAACTCGAAATAGGAGTTGCAGAATGAACAGAGACTGGTTAAGGGCGAAGTGATGATGTGTGTTGGAAGTGGTTCCAAGATTGATATGATCATCATCGCACACTCCCTATACTTTTGTGATTTGTGTTGAACCTAAATAAATGTTATTTGGTGTTTGTGTTAAGCATCAATATGATTTGATCATGATTATTGCAATACGGTTATTCATTTAAAAGTCAGATAATAATTGTTCTTCTGTTTACATGAATAAAACCTTCAATGGTCATACACCCAAGGTGAATGGTTTATTGAATCTCAATCGTAGAGATACACATATTCATAATATTGAAGCCAAAATATGCAAAGTTAATAATGATAGTGCAACTTATTTGTGGCACTGTTGTTTAGGTCATATTGGTGTAAAGCGCATGAAGAAAAACCATGCTGATGGGCTTTTGGAATCACTTGATTATGAATCACTTGATGCTTGTGAACCATGCCTCATGGGAAAGATGACTAAGACTCCGTTCTCCAGAACAATGGAGCGAGCAACTGACTTACTGGAAATAATACATACTGATGTATGCAATCCGATGAGTGTTGAGGCTCGCGACGGTATCATTATTTTCTGACCTTCACAGATGATTTGAGCAGATATGAGTATATCTACTTGATGAAACATAAGTTTGAAACATTTGAAAAGTTCAAAGAATTTCAGAGTGAAGTGGAAAATCATCGTAACAAGAAAATGAAGTTTCTACGATTTGATCGTGGAGGAGAATATTTGAGTTACGAGTTTGGTCTTCATTTGAAACAATGCGGAATAGTTTCGCAACTCACGCCATCTGGAACACCACATCGTAATGGTGTGTCCGAACATCGTAACCATACTTTATTAGATATGGTGCAATGTATGATGTCTCTTACCGATTTACCATTATCGTTTTGGGGTTATGCATTAGAGACAGCTGCATTCACGTTAAATAGGGCACCATCTAACTCCTTTGAGATGACACCGTATGAACTATGGTTTGGCGAGAAACCTAAGATGTCGTTTCTTAAAGTTTGGGGTTGCGATGCTTATGTGAAAAAGTTTCATCCTGATAAGCTCAAACCCAAATCGGAGAAATGTGTCGTCATAGGATACCCAAAGGAGATAGTTTGGTACACCTTCTATCACAGATCCAAAGGCAAGATATTTGTCGCTAAGAATGGATCCTTTCTAGAGAAGGAATTTCTCTCGAAAGAAGTGAGTGGGAGGAAAGTAGAACTTGATGAGGTAACTGTACCTGCTCCCTTATTGGAAAGTAGTTCATCACAGAAATTTGTTCCTGTGACTCCTACACCAATTAGTGAGGAAGCTAATGATGATGATCACGTAACTTCAGATCAAGTTACTACCGAGCCTCGTAGGTCAACCAGAGTGAGATCCGCACCAGAGTGGTACGGTAATCCTTTTCTGGAAATCTTGTTACTAGACCATGATGAACCTACGAACTATGAGGAAGTGATGATGAGCCCAGATTCCGCAAAATGGCTTGAGGCCATGAAAACTGAGATGGGATCCATGTATGAGAACAAAGTGTGGACTTTGGTTGACTTGCCCGATGATCGGCAAGCCATAGAAAGTAAATGGATCTTCAAGAGGAAGACGGACGCTGATAGTAGTGTTACTATCTACAAAGCTAGATTTGTCAAAAAAAGGTTTTGACAAAGTTTAAGGTGTTGACTACGATGAGATTTTCTCACTCGTAGCATTGCTTAAGTTTGTCCGAATCATGTTAGCAAATTGCCACATTTTATGAAATCTGGCAAATGAATGTCAAAACTACATTCCTTAATGCATTTATTAAAGAAGAGTTGTATATGATGCAACCAGAAGGTTTTGTCGATCCTAAAGGTGCTAACAAAATGTGCAAGCTCCAGCGATCCATCTATGGACTGGTGCAAGCATCTCGGAGTCAGAATATACGCTTTCATGAGTTGATCAAAGCATATAGTTTTATACAGACTTGCGATGAAGCTTGTATTTACAAGAAAGTGAGTGGGAGCACTACAACTTTTCTGATAAATATATGTGAAGGACATATTGTTGATCCGAAATAATGTAGAATTTTCAGGGAAGCATAAAGGAGTATTTGTAAAGAGTTTTTCAAAGAAAGACATCGGTGAAGCTGCTTACATATTGAGCATCTAGATCTATAGAGATAGATCAAGACGCGTGATAAGTTTTTTCAATGAGTACATATCTTGACAAGATTTTGAAGTAGTTCAAAATGGAACAGTTAAAGAAAGAGTTCTTGCCTATGTTGCAAGGTGTGAAGTTGAGTAAAGACACAAAACCCGACCACAGCAGAAAATAGAAAGAGAATGAAAAGTGATTCCCTATGCCTCAGTCATAGGTTCTATAAAGTATGCTATGCTATTAACCAGTCCTATTGTATACCTTAGCATGATTCTGGCAAGGGAGTACAATAGTGATCTAGGAGTAGATCACTGGACATCGGTCAAAATTATCCTTAGAGGACTAAGAAAATATTTCTCGATCACTGGACACCCCCAATTCGATCGTACACCAATCATACACACAAACGTGTACGATCAAGATCAGGGAGGAAGATATCACAACACAACTCTACAAATAAAATAAGTCATACAAGCATCATATTACAAGCCAGGGGCCTCGAGGGCTCGAATACAAGAGCTTGATCATAGATGAGTCAACGGAAGCAACAATATCTGAGTACAGACATAAGTAAACAAGAATGCCTTAAGAAGGCTAGCACAAACTGGGATATAGAACGAAAGAGGCGCATGCCTCCTGCTTGGGATCCTCCTAAACTACTCCTGGTCGTCGTCAGCGGGCTGCACGTAGTAGTAGGCACCTCCCGAGTAGTAGTAGTTGTCATCGACAGTGGCGTCTGGCTCCTGGACTCCATCGTCTGGTCGCAGCAATCGAGTGTAGGATGGGGGAAAAGGGGGAGCAAAGCAACCGTGAGTACTCATCCAAAGTACTCGCAAGCAAGGAGCTACACTACATATGTATGCATTGGTATCAAATGGATTGAGGGTATCATATGTGGACTGAACTGCAGAATGCCGAAATAAGAGGGGGATAGCTAGTCCTTTCGAAGACTATGCTTCTGGTAACCTCCATCTTGCAGCAAAAGAAGAGAGTAGATAGCAAGTTCACCAAGTAGCATCGCATAGCATAATCCTAACCGATGATCCTCCCCTCGTCGCCCTGTGAGGGAGCGATCACCGGTTGTATCTGGCACTTGGAAGGGTGTGTGAGGGAGTCCTGGATTAGGGGGTGTTCAGATAGCCGGACTATACCTTCAACCGGACTCCTGGACTATGAAGATACAAGATTAAAGACTTCGTCCGTGTCCGGAAGGGACTTTCCTTGGCGTGGAAGGCAAGCTTGGCGATACGGATATGTAGATCCCCTACCATTGTAACCGACTTTGTGTAACCCTAACCCTCTCCGGTGTCTATATAAACTGGAGGGTTTTAGTCCGTAGGACAACATATACACAACAACAATCATACCATAGGTTAGCTTCTAGGGTTTAGCCTCTCCGATCTCGTGGTAGATCTACTCTTGTACTACCCATATCATCAATATTAATCAAGGACGACGTAGGGTTTTACCTCCATCAAGAGGGCCCGAACCTGGGTAAGATTTCGTGTCCCTTGCCTCCTATTACCATCTAGCCTAGACGCACAGTTCGGGACCCCCTACCCGAGATCCGCCGGTTTTGACACCGACATTGGTGCTTTCACTGAGAGTTCCTCTGTGTCGTCGCCGTCAGGCTCGATGGCTCCTACGATCATCAATAGCAATGCAGTCCAGGGTGAGACCTTCCTCCCCGGACAGATCTTCGTCTTCGGCGGCTTCGCACTGCGGGCCAATTCACTTGGCCATCTGGAGCAGATCGAAAGCTACGCCCCTCGCCGTCAGGTCAGATTTGGAAGTTTAAACTACATGGCTGACATCCCGGGGACTTGATCTTCGACGGTTTCGAGCCACTGCCGAGCGCGCCGCACTGTCACGACGAGCATGATCTAGCTCTGCCACCGAACAGTGCCCTGGAGGCCGCACCCGCATTGGCTTCGACCCTTAATTCGGAGCCAACTGCGCCGATCGAGGATGGGCGGTTGGACGCCGCCTCGGGGGCTGTGATCCCAACGGCGATCGAGCCGAACACCAGCCCCGCACTCCGCGAGACTCGTGACTCCAAGGAGCCGGACTCCCCTCCGGACTCCGAACCCTCCATGCCCCTGCCGATCGAATCCGATTGGGCGCCGATCATGGAGTTTACTGCCGCGGACATCTTTTAGCACTTGCCTTTTGGCGATATTCTGAAGACACTAAAGTCTCTCTCTTTATCAGGAGAGCCCTGGCCGGACTATGGTCAGCAAGGTTGGGATACAGACGATGAAGAAATTCAAAGCCCACCCACCACCCACTTTGTAGCCACTGTCGACGATTTAACCGACATGCTCGACTTCGACTCCGAAGACATCAACGGTATGGACGCCGATGAAGGAGACGATGAAGAACCATCGCCTATTGGGCCCTGGAACGCCACCTCGTCATATGACGTATACATGGTGGACGCACCAAAAGATGACGACGAGGAGCGGAAGGACGCACCGAAGGCTTGTTCCCTCGAAAAGCGGTCAAAGCGGCGACGCAAGCGCCACCCCAAATCCCGCCTCGACAGAAATAGCGATCACACAGACCCAGTGCTGGAGCAGGGCGAACCGCTGCCGGACAACGGCAATCCAGGTAATCAAACTGAACAAACAAATTCTATCAAGGATAATGGTCCGGACGACATAACGCCGGACAGGCACCCGGAGCAGCAAAATGCCCGTAAAAGGCTTGTTGCCACTACGAGGAGTCTTAAAAAGCAGAAGCAAAGGCTCAAGGCCGCGCAAGACGCACTCCAAATCAGATGTAGTAAAATACTCAACACTGCAGCGAGGTACGGCGACAATCGCCCCTCCAAGAGCTACCCAAAGCGGAAGCTGCTACCCGAATTCGATGAGGAGGCCTCAGACCCCCCACAACCAAATATCAAAGCAGCCACCTGGTCGGATAGATGACCCCTCTACCAACACAGAGTGGCATACAACGCCGCTCACAGTACAACACGCGACCCATGCGAGGGCTCGCACCCAAAGGACGGTGCAACAAGATCCATCTATGGACCACGCAAGCGCGCCCCAGCATACAATGCAACACAACAAACATCCGAACAACGCGATACACCCAGCTACAGGGGTGCCGCACACCCCCTATGTTTCACCGATGAGGTGCTGGACCATGAATTTCCAGAGGGATTCAAGCCCGTAAACATAGAGGCATACGACGGAACAACAGACCCTGGGGTCTGGATTGAGGACTACATCCTTCATATCCATATGGCTCGAGGAGATGATCTCCATGCCATCAAGTACTTACCCCTCAAGCTCAAAGGGCCAGCTTGTCACTGGCTCAAAGGCCTCCCCGAAAGCTCCATTGGAAGTTGGGAAGAGCTCAAAGACGCCTTTCGGGCAAATTTTCAAGGGACTTATGTCCGACCTCCGGATGTGGACGATTTGAGTCATATAAACTCAACAGCCCGGAGAGTCAGCCCTAAAGCTTTGGAACAGGTTTCTTACTAAAAAGAACCAGATTGTCGACTGTCCGGACGCCGAAGCCTTGGCAGCTTTCAAGCATAGCGTCCGTGATGAATGGCTCGCCAGACACCTCGGCCAAAATAAGCCGAGAACGATGGCCGCATTAACAAACCTCATGACCCACTTTTGCGCGGGTGAGGACAGCTGGCTAGCCAGATGCAGCACCAACAACCCCAGTACATCTGAAGTTAGAGATGGAAACGGGAAATCACGACGCAACAACAGTAACAAACGCCGGAATAAAGAAGACAACACAAAGGGCACGACAATAAATGCCGGATTCAAAAGCTCTCGGCCAGGTCAAAAGCCGCCCCCTAAAGGCACCAGGGATGAACTGTCTAGCCTCAATAAAATTCTGGACTAAGTATGTCAGATCCATAGTACCCTTGGTAAACCTGCTAATCATACCCACAGAGAACGTTGGGTCTTCAAGCAGTCCGGCAAGCTCAACGCCGTACACAAGGGGGAGGATACACCAAGTGAAGACGAGGACGAGCCTCCCAAGCAAGACACAGGGGAACAAAAGAAATTTCCACCAGAAGTCAAAATAGTAAACGTGTTACACGTGATCAAGGGAAAAACAACGCAGCACTCCCAGGAAAATATACCCAAGTGCATGTCACCGCGAAGTCCTGCCACTGGTCATATCAACCGATCACTTTCGACCATCACGATTACTCAGAAAGTATCCGACACGCAGGATGGGCTGCCCTGGTATTAGACCCAGTAATTGGCAGATATCACTTCACACGAGTCTTGATGGACGGCGGCAGCAGCCTAAACCTAATATATCAGGATACAATCCGTGGGATGGGGTTAGACCCAACACAAATTCGCCATAGCAATACTACCTTTAAAGGAGTAATGCCAGGCCCAGGGGCTCGTTGTACGGGCTCCCTCCTACTACAAGTTATATTCGGCTCCCCCAATAACTTCCGTCGCGAGCATTTAACTTTCCACATCGCTCCGTTTCAAAGTGGCTATCAAGCACTGCTCGGACGCGAAGCTTTCGCTCGCTTTAATGCAATACCACACTATGCCTCCCTCACACTCAAGATGCCCGGTCCACGTGGCATCATTTTAGTGCACGGAAATATCAAGCGATCTCTGCGCGCCGATGAGAGTGAGGCTGCCTTGGCAGCCGCACACTAAAGGTGCCCGGACCAGTGAAAGCATCCAATAGGTCGTCAAGACCTCAGACACAACTAATCGAGTCCGGCGCCTCTACTTATACCGAATAAATGGTCACACCCCTATTTGTCAATACAAGGGGCTCAACGCACGCAGACAAGTGGCAATTTCTTCTCATCTTGAATTATACATGGTTTCTTTAAAAAACTATCTTTTTGCACGACAACTTTTTCACCTAAATTCCTCTCTTTTACAGACGATCATCGTGCTACACCCATCCAGGATACGGCACAATGGAGACACAGGCGCAGACGTGCAGGAGGGACCCGCTCCAAGGATTCTTTTTAGATTAAGACCCTGCGTAAACCTTTTTTACTGTCTCTTGTTGATACATATCCACCGTTGAGAAGGATGCTGACGTCTTGGCATGTGGCCACGCCAGAACAATGCACGTACCTGGCCACAAGGGGCTTCTTACAAAGGCCATTATTTAGGCCCGGTTTATACCACTAAGACCGAATACCTTAGGGAGTGTTCGGCGTCGCGAGTTTGGCCTTATATGCATCAGCTCCGAATCATTGTCTTTGGTCAAATGTTGGGTTTGCCCGGCTCCTGTGTTTTGGCGCCTTACGTTCCGCTTTACCGGCTAAGGTAGCACCAGGAGAACTACTGCGATTGTGCCCTAGTTCATCCGGACGAGCACCTCAGTAGAGAAAGCCGAAAACTGACTGTCATGATATAGCGTGAGACTGGTCAACCACTCGATGACCTGTTGGAATGTTAGAATTCGTCCGCCTTAATGAAGGGCCGTTTTCCGGCCAGGCATGTACGCACCCCGGGATCGGGAGAGTGCGGAGCCACCAGGGGCTATTTAGTAGCCCCACTGTCAAACTCCTATGGCTAAGTGAAAGTGCTAAAGCATTATAGTCCGGTTGCCTCGCTCGCTCCGCTATCACCTCCTTAATAGGACCAAGACGTTGGGTTAAGTGTGCAGCGTGTTTTTGCGAGCACCTCCGCATTATGTGCGTGAGGGCTGAAGCCGACGGCTGCAATCTTTCAGGTTATACACATGTATACATAAACGGCCGCCCAGGAGGCATCATATTACTTTCAGGCAAAAGTATAAAAATAGCCTTATAACAATGTATAAAAGCATTTTGCTTACAATGAGATTACATATCATTCAAACATAATATTTTTTTTGCACTGGGTCTCTATCAAATGAGCACCCTCAAGAACTTCTTCAAAGTAGTGCTCAGCAGCCATTCGACCTATGGCCGAATCCCGCACTGCAACAGTGGTAGCATCCATCTCCGCCCAGTATGCTTTAACACGGGCAAAGGCCATCCGTGCGCCCTCTATGCACGCCGACCTTTTCATCGCATTTATGCGCGGCACCACATCAAGGGACTGCTGCACCAAGCCGAAATAGCTGTTCGGTTTTGGCCTTTCCGGCCATAGCTGATCCACAACAGACCTCATGGCGAGTCCGGACAACCTACTCAGTTCGGCCCATTCAGCTAATTGATCAGTCAATGAAAGCAGACGCTCGGGAGAATGGAATTGTGCCCAAAACAACTGGTCCACTTCACGGTCCGTCTGACCCTGGAAGTACTTGGCCGCATCGGCATCACTCGCCGCCAAATCCATACACACATCCTCCGAACTCCACAACTGATCCAGAGAGGCATACCGTGGATCTCCGAACTTCCTCCGCAACATAAAGGATTTCCCAGCTACAATATCCCCGGCTTCCCGCAGCTCCTCCTTCTTCGCCCTCATAGCAGAACAGAGATCTTTTCTCGTCACAGCAGCCTTCTCAAGGTCCGATGCCTTTGCTAGGTTTTCCTTTTCAAGAACCCGACAACGGTCGACGGCGGCTTTTAACTCTATGGCCATCTTGGCCATCTTATCTCGGCTCTCGCCATGCGCGGCCTTCTCAGCTTTCAACTCTTCGGCCGCCTTCAAAGCAGCCGCATTACCAACCCTCGCTTGTTCCTTGGCTCGGGCAAGTTCTGCCCGCAAGGCTTCAATAGTGGTAGCTCCATCTGTAGTCACAACATATTAAAGATACTGGCATCATGCTGCTCTTACTATGTGGTGTTTACCAGATAATGACACTTACCCTGTGCCTCGTCAAGCCTTTTGTTAACAAGCTCGATGTCGGCGTCTGCCGCATCCAACTGCCGTTTTAAATGGGCAAACTCGCCAGTCCGGCTAGCCACCGGAGCTTCCATCACCTGCACATAAAGGCAGTATGGTTATTACCTGAGAATACGATCCTCTGTTCGTCATCGTTTCCGACGACAACCAGAGTCTCAGGGGCTACTATCTACACAGGGCACACCTAGCATGTGCAGGACTATCATACATTATTTTACGTACCTCAAAGCCTGTCAGTAGACTCATAAAAGCTTCATGCAATCTGCTTTTGGCGGACGCGATTCTCTCCACCACCGTATCCATCAGCATATTGTGTTCATCTGAGATGGCCGCTCGCCCCACCAACTCCCTCAGAACATCCGATCGCACACTAGACGGTGCCGGACTCTTTTGTCCGCTCTCTTTGGGATCCGGACACTGGGAGCTCCGGGGGTCAATGGGATTATCTTCTGGCCTCACCGGACTCGGAGAGGCCCTCCGCGACGACACTTTGGGGTCGCCCGCTTCCAGAGCGGAAGAGTCCGGAGGAGGCATTTCGCCCTCCATCATCTCTGGAAGAAGATCCCCCGAAGACGAGCTCATTTGAGAGGGGCTAAGGCCCGAACTGCAAAAGATATATGCGGTGGTTATTTCCTCAGAAGAAAAGATGGCATACCTGTGCTATTACAGTATTTCGGGTCACTTACGACTCGCTGGAGAATTGATCCCCCCACGGACTTTGTGCGGCAAAAGCACCCCCCAAGGTAGGACCCTCTGTGGGAGACTTCTTCTCTCGTTTGGAAGCTTCGGCTTCAGAATCCCCGGGCGCAGTCCTTTTCCTTCTCCGGTCGTCTTCCTTCATGGAGACGCTCGCTCCTTCGATTAGAATGGGCAGCATTGGGGGCCCGCGTTCGCCCGTATTTTCCTCCCCGGTATCTTCCTTCAAGGGCTCCGGGCAGGGTGCGACCTGGAGCATCTTTTCCAGTACTGGATTTTCCAAACCCTCAGGGAGGGGGGCCGAACACCGAATCAACTTCGCCTTTGTTAGCCAGTCCTGGTCAAAAAGCAAACTCTCAGAGATAACTTCGTAACAAATGAGAGATAGTATGTTTGGCCGGAAGATTCCTTACCTGTTCGGCGGCGCGGTTACTGCTCAGGCCCACGTCGTCGGTGATTTCCGGACACTCTACCTGAGATCCGAAGAATGACTTGTACATCTCCTCGTGCGTCAGGCCGAGGAAATTTTGAATGACACGCGGTCCCTTGGGATTGAACTCCCACAAGCGAAGGGGCCGGCGTTTGCAAGGCTGGACTTGACGAACCAGCATAACTTGTATTACCGCAACCAAACTGAAATCTCCATTGAAGAGATCTCGAATGCGGCTTTGCAGTATAGGCACGTCCTTGGCTGGACCCCAGCTCAATCCTCTGCTAATCCATGACATCAGTTGTGGTGGAGGGCCCAAGCAGAAAACAGGGGCGGCCGCCCACTTGGCACTTCTAGGAGCCGTGATGTAGAACCACTCATGTTGCCACAATTCAGACACCTCTGGAATGGAACCTTTGGGCCATGGGGCTCCCGTCATCTTGCGTATTGAGGCACCTCCACATGCCGCATGTTGCCCCTCGATCATCTTCGGCTTTACTTCAAAGGTCTTGAGCCACAGGCCAAAGTGAGGGGTAACCCGGAGGAAGGCCTCACACACGACAATAAATGTCGTGATATGAAGAAAGGAGTCCGGAGCTAGGTCATGGAAATCTAGCCCGTAATAAAACATCAAACCCCTAACGAAAGGATCCAGAGCAAGGCCTAGACCTCGGAGGAAGTGAGAGACGAACACGACGATCTCGTTGGGTTCGGGGGAGGGGACGGCCTGTCCTCGGGTAGGCAGGCGATGCGGAATCTCGGCGGTCAGATATCTGGCCTCCCTCAATTTTTTGATGTCTTCTTCCGTGACGGAGGAAGGCACCCATCGGCCTTGAAGGCTAGATCCGGACATGACTGAAGGTTCGGAGCACCTGATCTGAACTTTGGGCGTTTGAGCTTGAGGTGGGGGAAGGATTCGATTGAGCACAGGAGGGAAAAATAAAAGCCTTGTCCCTTTATAAAGAGGGTGAATATCAAGCGTCCTCTCCGTGTCCGTTTGGACTTGCCTATAATCTAGGAGTCCTAGAAGCGGTTGGCTTACCCACGCCCTTATTGATGAGAGTCCCGGAATAAGGGGACACGATCTCTGCTTTAACAAGACGTGCCAAGGAAACCGCCTCGCATGACGTGCTGAGGTGGGATAATAAAACGACTCGGATAAAGGCTTGGCCGTGGTGTGTCACACTACGGAATACGTCAGCAGATTAGATTTGTGTAAATATTATTCTCTCTATGGCAATATGTGGAAACTTATTTTGCAGAGCCGGACACTATCTTTGTGTTCAAAATCTTCTATGAAGTACTTGGAGGAGGAACCCGCCTTGCAATGCCGAAGACAATCTGCGCGTCGGACTCATCGTCATTGAAGCCTGGTTCAGGGGCTACTAAAGGAGTCCTGGATTAGGGGGTGTTCGGATAGCCGGACTATACCTTCAGCCGGACTCCTGGACTATGAAGATACAAGATTAAAGACTTTGTCCCGTGTCCTGAAGGGACTTTCCTTGGCGTGGAAGGCAAATTTGGCGATACGGATATGTAGATCCCCTACCATTGTAACCGACTTTGTGTAACCCTAACCCTCTCCAGTGTCTATATAAACCGGAGGGTTTTAGTTCGTAGGACAACATATACACAACAACAACCATACCATAGGCTAGCTTCTAGGGTTTAGCCTCTCCGATCTCGTGGTAGATCTACTCTTGTACTACCCATATCATCAATATTAATCAAGCAGGACGGAGGGTTTTACCTCCATCAAGAGGGCCCGAACCTGGGTAAGATTTCGTGTCCCTTGCCTCCTGTTACCATCCGGCCTAGACGCACAGTTCGGGACCCCTACCCGAGATCCGCCGGTTTTGACACCGACAGTGTGTTTTATTAAGTATCCGGTTCTAGTTGTCATAAGGTCAAGGTACAACTCCAAGTCGTCCTGTTACCGAAGATCACGGCTATTCGAATAGATTAACTTCCCTGCAAGGGTGCACCACATTTCCCAACATGCTCGATCCCCTTTGTCCGGACACACTTTCCTGGGTCATGCCCAGCCTCGGAAGATCAACATGTCGCAACCCTACTGTCGGTGTCAAAACCGGCGGATCTCGGGTAGGGGGTCCCGAACTATGCATCTAAGGCGAATGGTAACAGGAGGCAGGAGACACGATGTTTTACCCAGGTTCGAGCCCTCTTGATGGAGGTAAAAGCCTACGTCCTGCTTAATTTATTCTTGATGATATGAGTATTACAAGAGTTGATATACCATGAGATCGGAGAGGCTAAACCCTAATCCAGGACTCCCTCGGTAGCCCCTGAACCAGGCTTCAATGACGATGAGTCTGGCGCGCAGTGTTGTCTTCGACATTGCAGGGCGGGTTCTTCTCCAAATTTCGAACGTCTGTTAAGCAGTGTCCGGTCCCATAAATGTTGAACCTCTGGGCTTCCGTGCCTAGTAAGGGCTATCTTCCACGTGTCGAATGAATGCGAGGTGCCAGGGTGTTTTTACATTCGCCCCCTAGCCAGAAAATAAATTATCTATTAAAGGGATGGGGATTCTTAGATCCAATCCATACCATCCTCCCCCAACGAGAATTCATCGGAGCATGCTTCGGAAAGATCCACTCTAGCATGGCCGACCTCCGCAGCTCCTCCTCTCGCCCCCATAGACCTAATAAGCCCGGTGATTGGGAGAGGTGTTCAGTCCCACACAGTCGATTAGTCGAACTGCAAACCAAAGGATTTCTCCCTCTGACGTATATGGTGCCTGTCCGAGTCGGGCTCGCCACCTACAATGGCGGGGAGCAAGCGGAGAGCTTCCCTAGCCCCTCTACGGGGGAGCGGGTATGCCTTGTCCCTTATTTACTAAGGGGACTCGGATTTCCGATTCATCCGTTCCTCCGTGGGCTCCTAGATTTTTACGGCCTCCAACTACATAATTTCACCCCTGCTTCTATTTTACACATCACCGGATATGTTGCCCTCTCCGAGTTATTCCTGGGCTGCGAGGCTCATTTCGAGCTGTGGAAAAGGTTATTTTGCCTTGTCCCTCGCACACAGGAGGGTCACTTTATCAAGTGGGCGGAGCCGAAATATGGCGCATTGCTGAAAACGGATACCTGTCCGGTACTCCGAAGAAGATGTCCGGGGACTGGCCTTCGGAATGGTTTTATATGGAGGACGTCCCCCTTCCGGACCCTGCTCGGTGGGGTCTTCCTGAGTTCAGCAATGCTCCTCTGAAGAACTGCCGAAGTTGGCGCCCACGGAGCCCCCAGGAGGAAGACAACGGGGAAGTCCTTTACCTGATGAACCGGATTAAAGCGCAGGCTCAATCAGGATTGACAGTAATTGAGGTCATGTCAATATGTATAATGCGGGGAGTGCAACCACTTCAATATCGAGGGCACCCCTTGTGGTGTTTTAACGGGGAAGATGACGCCACCCGTTTGGCAAAAATTCTGTCCGAATTGTTCAGAGGATAGGAAGAGGAGTTCATTCGCATCAAGCCACGGGATGGATTCTCCATGTACAACCCGCCAAGCTGGGTGAGTTATATCTCCCTACTTCCATTCTTCCCGCATTTTTTGTCATAGGTACTCACCTTGCCATTTTGCGGCAGGAACTGCGAAAAGCCATAAGAGAGGTTAGCAGCCCATCTCCACAGCCGGAGGACCCTGACCAGGCCCTCGGCCCCGGACTCGAAGAAGATCCGGACATATTTGTGGAGCTGATAGACCGGCGGTTCTATCAGTTAAGCTGCGATGATGCCATGGTGGCCATTACGGCCGACTATCTCGGACTGCTTCCTGCGTCGCAAGTAAGAAAAACCCAAAAATCCCAACTCCAAAAACTAGGATCCCCATTTAGACACTTCACCTACCATATGCATATGGTGTTTTTACATGGAAGGCATTCGGGACGCCATACCGAACCAGGAACAACTCGCCAACAAGAGGCACCGAGGCCGGGCCGGCCAAAAAGGAAGGCGGTCAAGACGGACACGCCAGCACAAAGGTATAACAGAAACCCCGCTCCATGGTTGTTGTCTTTCTCAAAATGTAATGACGCCCGTGTTTCTCTAACAGAAAAAACGCTCGTCGGAATATGTCCGGCGGTGTTGCTAATCACGCTTCCACCAGTCGGGCACCAGGACCAGACATAGAGGCGGAAGCTGATATGGGGCGGGTGCCGGGTAATACCCCTATAGAGGATGCGGATAGATTATCCGCCACAAATTCAGAAGTGGAAAGTGCCATGAATCATAGGCGCCGCCGGGCCGTACTCCGCGACGCTTGTTTCTCGCCAGAGGCATTTGATGCCTTCAACTCTGGAGAGGCGTACCTCCATGCTGCTCAAGATGGTCTAGCCAGAGCCACGAATCAGTATGTAAAGGATGTACGGGTAAGTAAATCTGACGATTATATGTATCAGTAGCCCCTGAGACTTGAAACAGTTAGTAGAACTGATTTAAGGATCATTTTATTGTGCAGGTTCTTATAGAGAAGAATAGTCGACTGGCATAGGAGCTGGAGGAATGCCAGACCCAACTTCGGGCCGCTGTTGACGCATTGAAGGAACCTAAAGAGGCCCCTGCTAGTAACATTTCTTTCAAAGAATGACAGGTACCATGTAGCATGCGGCATAGCTGCAGATCTAATAATAGATGTTGCAGATGAATCCAGAGAGAATCCGGAGGAGCAGCATGCTATTCGGCAGCTAAAGGCTGGCGAACGCGTGCTGACTAAGGTCAGGCAGGAGAAAAACAATCTCCAAGACGCCAATACCAAGCTGAGCGTGGAACTGAAAGATGTTCGAGCTCAGCTTGCGGACTCCGAGAAGGAGAATAAGCGGCTTCGACGCGGCATTTTCAGTAAGTGCTTTGTAACACCCTCGATGCGACTATATCTCCCACGTGTCGAGGCACGACTTAGAGGCATAATTGCATTGAAGGCATATGTCGCAAGTTAGGCAATCTTCACAACATCCCATGTAATATATATGATAAAAGGGGAGATAACATAGTTGGCTTACACTCGCCACGTCAATCAAGTACATAATTAACATT
Source organism: Triticum aestivum (assembly GCF_018294505.1). NCBI lineage: Eukaryota > Viridiplantae > Streptophyta > Magnoliopsida > Poales > Poaceae > Triticum > Triticum aestivum. Next base: position 477,922,763 of record NC_057800.1, on the reverse strand, counting down.
ACATCAACCAAACACTCATGACCCGACTACGGTGCCAAAATAAAAGATAACCCAACATGCGACATGGTCCCGATCACCCCCAACTGGGCACCACTACTGATCATCAGGAAAGGAAACATAGTAACGGTGAGAGTCTTCGTCGAACTCCCACTTGAGCTCAAGCGCGTCTCCTGGAGCAAAATCATCAGGCCCTACATCTGGTGTAATAGTAATCTGTGAGCCACATGGACTCAGCAATCTCGCACCCTCACGATCAAGACTATTTGAGCTTATAGGTAAGGCAAGGTAAATATATGGGGAGCTGCAGCAAGCGACTAGCAAAATATGGTGGCTAACTTATTCGCAAAAGAGAGCGGGAAGAGGAGGCAAAGCGCGAGCAAGAAACTAGAGAGCAACCTGCGCAAACATTACTCCAACACCGTGTCCACTTCCCGGACTCCGCCGAGAAGAGGCCATCACGGTAACACACTCAGTTGATTCATTTTAATTAAGTTAAGGTTCAAGTTATCTACAACCGGACATTAACAAATTCCCATCTGCCCATAACCGCGGGCATGGCTTTCGAAAGTTCAAATCCCTGCAAGGGAGTCCCAACTTAGCCCATGACAAGCTCTCACGGTCAACGAAGGAATAGACCTCCTCCCAAGACGTTCCGATCAGACTCGGTATCTCGGTTCTTCAAGACATTTCGACAGGTTAAAACAAGACCAGCAACACCGCCCGAATGTGCCGAAAAATCCCGATAGGAGCTGCACATATCTCGTTCTCAGGGCACACTCAGATGAGCAAGACGTCGGGTAGGCCAGCCCAGAGTTGCCCCTGGTAGCCCCGGACATCGCTCGGTTGTACCAACACTCAGAGGAGCACTGGCCCGGGGGGGGGGGGAGTTAAAATAAGATGACCCTCGGGCTCCGGAAACCCAAGGGAAAAGAGGCTAGGTGGCAAAAGGTAAAACCAAGGTTGGGCATTGCTGGAAAAGCTTTAATCAAGGCGAACTATCAAGGGGTTCCCATTATAACCCAACCGCGTAAGGAACGCAAAAATCCGGGAACATAACACCGGTATGACGGAAAAACTAAGGCGGCAAGAGTGGGACAAAACACTAGGCGAGAGGCCGAGCCTTCCACCCTTTACCAAGTATATAGATGCATTAAGATAACATGGCGATATAATGATATCCCCACAAGCAAATAAATGTTCCAACAAGGAACGGCCTCCAATCTTCACCTGCAACTAGCAACGCTATAAGAGGGGCTGAGCAAAGTGGTAACATAGCCAATCAACGGTTTGCTAGGACATGGTGGGTTAGAGGTTTGACATGGCAATATTGGGAGGCTTGAAGGCAAGTGGTAGGCATCATAGCATTGGCATAGCAAAAGAGCGAGCAATCTAGCATAGCAAAGATAGTAGTGATTTCGAGGGTATGATCATCTTGCCTGCACAGTTGTCAGAGTTGACTGGATCCTCGAAAGCAAACTCAACGGGCTCCTCGTTAGTGAACTCGTCTCCCGGCTCTATCCAAACAAGACAAACAAGCAACAAGGACACAATCAACCACGTGCAAGGATCAAATAATATGATGCAAGGATGATATGCTATGCGGGATGCGATGTGGGATGCATATGCAAGATGTGACAAGGAATGCATGAACCTGGCCTCAACTCGGGAATCCAATTGTGCCACTGGAAAGATGAGATGAAATTGCTTGAAAACGATATAAAGAACATCGGAATCGGAGTTACGGTTTGGAAATGACAAGCGATTCAAATATGACACCGGTCTGCAATTTATAGCAAGTAGCCATCTAAATGCAACGAGATGAACATGCTACAGCACCCAAACATGACAACAAAATACATGGCAGGGATGCATTCATGATGCTTAACAAAAGTCTAGCACTGAGCTACGGCCAATTCATCCATTAACAGGTTCAAACAAGCATGGCAAAAATGCATATGGCAAACAGATTTCAGACTTAGTGAAATTAACACTTGTCTGGAATTTTAGATCAGATAGCACTCTTCGGAGCAACAAAACTACATGCTAAAGGACCTGAACATGGCAAAGTAAAGCATGGCATGGATCTACTCAAAGAGCTTAACAAAATTCTCTTAGTGACCTTGAGCCAAAAGGGATCAGAAAATACAATTGCAAGCATGTGAACATAGCAAAAACGTAATCAGTTTTCAGACTTGGTGAAAACTGGAGCATGCTGAAAACAGATATCAAGTAGGCATGTTTACGAGCTCCATGCACTCACTACAGAGCAAGTCATGACCAACTAAGCATACAACTATCAATAACACACAAAATTCAAGCTAGACATGTCAAGAACAATAACATAGCATGGACGGATCAACTACAACATCATCGGCAAAATTGCAAACAAGTTGACAATCTGCCCAGATTCACGAAGTAGCAAAAGTAGAGCTCGATTGACTTAAGCTAGGGTGCTCTATAATTGCAAACAAAGACATGGATGGATAGAGCACTACAAGATTAACAAAATATCCTTACTGATCATCCTCAAAAGAGGCACGGTTCACTAGGAAACAACATGAACATATGGCCACATGAGATAAACAACTCAAGGACTTTGTGGAATTGCTAAGTCCCTGAAATCAGAATTACCAAGTGCCTCACTTTGCAAGCTTGTGCTAGTCACCACACACATCACAAAAATACATGGGTTGCACATCTGGAAAGATGACAAAACCCTTAACAAAACATATGTAGAACTCATGGGCATATCATGCACACAATAATGATGGTAAAAATGACAAAAAGCTAAATGGAGTAGCAGATCTGACAAACATCTCAAGTAGCCCTCTTCTAACAGCATTTCGGGCATCAAGATGAACTCAAATGAAAATGATGCAATGGAATGAAATGATGTACTCTCTGAGATGAACATTTTGATATGCTATATGCCAAAAACGGAGCTACGGATGCAAAGTTACGGCACGATGAACATAGGCACTTGAAACTGGAAAAATCGAGGACTTAGTAGAATTTCGACCTTCGGATCTAGGGTTTCGCACGGTTTTCAAAGCAGCGGCGGATCTGGCCGGAGTTCGCCGGAGTAGAGGTGGGGCGTCGGAGTAGAGGTCCCCGGGCCGGATCTCACCGGATCCGGCCGGAGCTAGCCGCGGGGCGGCGGAGGAGGGCGCGGCCGAGCGGCGGAGCCGGAGCTCGGGCTCGTGCGGCGGCGGTGGAGCACGGCGAGGCGACAGGCGGCGATGGCGCCACGGCGGCGCGGCGGTGCCGGACGGCGAGGCGAGGGCGGCGCAGCGAGGGAGGCTGTGGGCGGCAGCGCGGCCCGGGAGTCGGGCCGGGAGGGCCAGGGACGGGCCCCGCGGGCCTCGGCGGGTGCGGGCAGCGATGTGGTCCGGGGGCGCCACGTGGCAGCTCCCGGTTGGGGGCGGCAGCGATGTCCGGCGCGTCCGGACACGTTCGGCGTGCGGAGAGACGAAGGGGGCTAGGTTAGGGTGGATTTGATCCGGAATTTTCGGGGGAGACTATATATATGCATAGAGGGAGCTAGGAGAGTCCAAATGAGGTGCGGTTTTTGGCCACGCGATCGTGATCGAACGATCTAGATGATGGAGAAGGCTTAGGTGGGTTTTGGGCCAAATTGGAGGGGTGTTGGGCTGCAACACACATGAGGCCTTTTCGGTCCCTCGGTTAACCGTTGGAGTATCAAACGAAGTCCAAATGATACGAAACTTGACAGGCGGTCTACCGGTAGTAAACCAAGGCCGCTTGGCAAGTCTCGGTCCAATCCTGAAATGTTTAATCCCCACACACGAAAGAAAGCTAGAAATGACCACCGGAGGAGAACGAAGCGCCGGAATGCAAAACGGACAACGGGGAAAATGCTCGAATGCATGAGACGAACACGTATGCAAATGCAATGCACATGATGACATGATATGAGATGCATGACAACGACAACAACACACGGAGACAAAAACCCGAACCTGAGAAAATAACTTAACGCCGGAGACAGCAAGAGTTGGAGTACAAATTGGGAAAGTTACATCCGGAGTGTTACATGCTTGAACAAATCCTTTTGGAGGAATTCATCAAGGAGGCTGGCTAATAGCGTTATGTCTGTAGGTATGCTGACGGGTCGTCCCGCGGAGGAAATGCCCGGGTCAGCGGGTGATCTTCTATCCGAGTTCTCACAACTGCATGAACAAGTTTGGCAGGTGATGCAAGGTGTTGCCCAGGCCTTGTGGCCATCCGTCTCCCTGCCAGATGGCGTTGCAGAGCTTACGGAGAAGCTCAAGGGAGCGCGGCGGCGCTTCCGATTATGGAAGATATCGTCCTGCCGTCAAGGTGCCAGGGAAGCCTGGGCCATGGTGAAGACGCGGTATACCAAGGCTGACCCAAATCACATGGCCGAGGTCAGACCTGTGGGGCCCGACGGAAAAGAGATCCCCGTTAGCTTAGTTTATGGGCAAGTGGAATTAGTCGCAAAGTATTCCCAACAGGATTGTAGGCTAGACTGCTTGTTGGATGGTATAGAAGAGGAGTTTAGTCAGTCTGCATGACTATGTAATGAAAGTGACATGTATAATGCCTTCTAGCCGGATTGTAGATCATTTGTCATGGTGGACCTTTTCGCTTCAACCTCGAGACCCAATAGTCCGGAGTGTATCCGAATACCCGCTCAGTTATATAAGAACCGGGGTATGCGTGGAGACCAGGCGTAGGGGTCATTAGTGCTTGAACAGACAAGTGCCCAACTAGTTATGTTATATTACATGGGTAGTAAGAAACATCTTCCAGGGAGAATAGTTCCGTTAAGGGTTCCTTTCCCTGGGTACGCATGCCCTAAAATGCATGTCCGGACTATGATAGAAAACGCAGGAAAAACATTTGGGGGCACATATGGAAAATAAATAAAAATCATGTTTTGTTCACCGACCAAATATTTCCTTAAGAACGCTAGCTTTCGGCTTCACCCAGTCTGAGGTACACATCCGGCTGACCCGGCAGTAACAATCGCAGAGGTGCTCCCCTTATGCCCTAGCCGAATTAACGGGAACGTAGGGCATAAATACAAGAGCCAGGCAACCCAGCTTGGCCAAAACTTAAGTCATATCGATGCATATAATGGCGAAAAAAGGTACACGCAGAAGTATAACACATGTGCGGGGCATGAGGCCCAGATAAATAATTAAGCTTCTGTGAAAGAAGCCCCCAGGTAATATGAGCGCGGCTAGCACATTTGTAATGTGCAAACGAGGCACAAGTTGGCCCCTGAGGGCCTAGAGAAAGAATAAAAGAAAGAAAGAAAAACAAGGCAGTTAATGTATATGCAAAAAATGGGCAGAGGAGGAGACGAACATAGAGTCCGGCGCTAGGCGTAGAATCTTCGGAGCCTGGCCGCGTTGCATGGGTTCGGCTCGAGTCGATTATTCGATGCATCCCGCAGACGGTACGCTCCACCGGTCAAAACTTGGTCAATAATGAAGGGGCCTTCCCATTTGGGCTCGAGCTTGTTCTTTTTCTTATCTGGCAGGCGTAGGACTAGTTCACCAACGTTATAAGTTTTGGCCCGTACTTCCCTACTTTGGTATCTGCGAGCTTGTTGCTGATAAAATGCAGAACGGGCTTTTGCCACGTCGCGCTCCTCCTCTAGGGTGTCCAGACTGTCCTGCCGATCGAGCTCGGCTTCTCTTTCTTCGTACATGCGCACTCAAGGTGAGTCATGAATTATGTCACAGGGCAGGACTGCCTCTGTGCCGTACACCATAAAGAGGGGTGTATATCCGGTACTGCGATTCGGCGTGGTCCGCAGCCCCCAGAGTACGGAGTCAAGATCCTCTACCCAATGCGTGTTAGACTCCGTTAAGGACCGCACTAATCTGGGTTTAATGCCGCTCATTATAAGACCGTTTGCTCGCTCAACTTGGCCATTGGTTTGTGGGTGATAGACTGAAGCATAATCGAGCTTGATGCCCATTTTGCTGCACCAGAGTTTTACCTCATCAGCCATGAAGTTCGTGCCGTTGTCAGTGATGATGATGTGGGGGACACCATAATGGTGTACGACCCCGGATATGAAGTCTATCACTGGTCCGGATTCGGCTATTTTAACAGGTTTGGCTTCATCCATTTGGTGAATTTATCTACCATGACCATTAAGTATTTTTTCTTGTGGGTTCCCCCTTTAAGGGGTCCAACCATGTCAAGCCCCCAGACCGCGAAGGGCCGCGTAATGGGGATTGTTTGGAGAGCGGTGGGTGGCATGTGGCTTTGGTTTGCAAAAAGCTGGCAACCGGCGCAGCGTTGGACCAAGTCATGTGCGTCTGCCCGGGCTGTCGGCCAATAGAATCCTGTACGGAAGGCCTTGCTTACAAGAGCCCGGGCTGCGGCGTGGTGGCCACCGAGTCCGGCGTGAATTTCTGCCAAAAGGTTCCGCCCTTCCTCTTCGGAGATGCACCTTTGAAGGACTCCGGTAGTGCTTTTTTTATACAGTTCTCCCTCATGGACCTTGTAGGCCTTAGATCGCCACACTATGCAGCATGCCTCATTTCGGTCCTCCGGAAGTTCCTGCCTCGTTAGGTAGGCTAGGAATGGTTCTGTCCATGGGGCTATGATGGCCATTATTACATGGGCTGAAGGTGTTGTTTCGGTGGCAGAGCCTCTGATTATGTCAGAGTGTTCGGTATCGAGGGTTGTGGCCGGGTCCGGACTAACGTTGTCGGTGTCCCCCTCCCATACCACGAATGGCTTAAACAACCTTTCTAAGAAGATGTTGGGGGGACCACATCATGTTTTGCGCCGATGCGGGCGAGGATATCCGCCGCCTGATTGTTTTCCCGAGCCACATGGTGAAATTCGAGCCCTTCGAACCGAGCTGACATCTTTAGGACGGCGTTGTGATAGGCCGCCATCTTTGGATCCTTGTCATCAAAGTCTCCATTTATTTGGGATATTGCGAGGTTCAAGTTCCCTTGCACCTCTAGGCGCTGAATGCCCATGGAAACTGCTATTCGAAGACCATGTAACAGGGCTTCGTATTCGGCTGCATTGTTGGAATCTGTATACAGTATCTGCAGTACGTATTGAACTGTATCTCCGGTTGGGGACGTTAGGACCACGCCAGCCCCCAGCCCAGCCAGCATTTTGGAGCCGTCGAAGTGCATAATCCAATTGGAGTACGCGTCGTACTCTTTAGGGAGTTCGGATTCGGTCCATTCGGCGACAAAGTCGGCCAATACTTGCGATTTAATGGCTTGCCGAGGTTTGTATGTTATGTCGAACGGGAGGAGCTCAATGGCCCATTTGGCAATCAGGCCCATGGCGTCGTGGTTGTTTATGATATCGTTGAGTGGCACCTCCGAGGCTACCGTAATCGAACACTCTTGAAAGTAGTGTCGCAGTTTCCAGGATGCCATGAATACCGCATAGGCTATCTTTTGATAATGTGGGTACCGTGATTTGCATGGAGTGAGGACAGTGGACACATAATATACCGGCTTTTGAAGAGGGAATTTATGTCCGCCCGCTTCTCGTTCGACGATGAGCACTGCGCTTACAACTTGATGAGTTGCCGTAATGTACAACAGCATTGTTTCGCCAATGTTTGGCGCAACCACAATTGGGTTGGTTGCTAGTATGGCTTTTACTTCTTCCAATCCGGCTGTGGCAGCGTCCGTCCACTTGAAGTGTTTGGTGCACCGAAGGAGGCGGTAAAGGGGTAATGCCTTTTCTCCTAAGCGGGAGATAAAGCGTCTTAAAGCCGCCACACATCCAGTTAGTTTCTGGGTTTGTTTGAGGTCCGTTGGCGTAGCCAACTGTGACAGAGCTCGGATTTTGGCCGGATTAGCTTCAATTCCTCTACTGGAGATAATGAAGCCCGGGAGCTTTCTGGCTGGTACGCCGAAAACGCATTTTTCCGGATTGAGCTTGATGTCGTATGTTTGGAGGTTGTCGAATGTGAGCCTCAAGTCGTCTATTAGAGAGTCAATGTGTTTGGTTTTAACGACCACATCATCTACGTATGCCTCAACTGTTTTGCCGATTTGTTTCTCCACACATGTCTGAATCATGCGCTGATATGTTGCGCCGGCGTTTTTGAGCCCAAAAGGCATTGTGTTGAAACAGAAGGGGTCATATGGTGTGATGAATGCTGTTGTGGCTTGGTCGGACTTCGCCATCTTGATTTGGTGGTAACCGGAGTTTGCGTCGAGGAAACACAGTGACTCGTGTCCTGCGGTAGCATCGATAATTTGATCAATGTGGGGGAGGGGGAAGGGATCCTTTGGGCAAGCTTTATTGAGGTCCTTGAAATCGACACAAAGGCGCTAGGATTTATCCTTCTTGGGTACCATCACCAGGTTTGCTAGCCAGTCCGGGTGTTTTATTTCTCTGATGAATCCGGCCTCTAATAACTTGGCTAGTTCCTCTCCCATGGCATGTCTCTTAGGTTCGAAGAAACGCCGAAGAGCCTGCTTGACCGGCTTGAATCCCTTTAGGATATTGAGGCTATGCTTGGCTAGCCTGCGTGGGATTCTTGGCATGTCTGAGGGATGCCAGGCAAATATGTCCCAATTCTCGCGCAGGAACTCTCGTAGTGCGGTGCCCACAGCGTGGTTTAACTGTGCCTCAATGGAGGCTGTTTTTGTAGGGTCTGTTGGGTGGACTTGGAATTTGACTATTTCATCCGCTAGTTTGAAAGAGGTGGACTTGGATCTCTTGTCAAGTATCACGTCATCCCTGTCCACTGTGGAGCGCAGCGCAGTTAATTCCTCGGCCGGAAAGGCTTCGGATAATGCCTCAAGGGCCAATGCGGCTGTTTTGTTTTCGGCGCGGAGTGCTGTGTCCGGATCACTAGCGAGAGTGATGATTCCTTTGGGCCTGGGCATTTTGAGCTTAATGTACGAATGTACCCGTAATGGGGTATGGCTTGGAAGATCGTGAACGCCTCCCGCCCTAAAAGGGCGTGGTATCCGCTACTAAAAAGGGCCACTTGGAATGTAATTTCTTCGGACCTATAGTTCTCCGGCGTGCCGAATACCACATCTAGTGTGATTTTCCCAGCACATCGTGCTTCTCTACTGGGGATGATTCCTCTGAAAGTTGTGCTACTTTGCTCAACGCGGTTCCAGTCTATTTCCATTTTTTGAAGAGTTTCCTCGTAGATGAGGTTTAATCCACTGCCGCCGTCCATGAGCACTTTGGTGAGTTGAAAGCCGTCCACGATTGGACTGAGGACCAGTGCCGTTGGTGCTCGGGTTGTTCGCAATTTAGGTTCGTCGCTGGCATTGAAGGTAATAGCCGTGTCGCTCCATGGATTTATTGCTGCTACGTGGCAGATCTCGACAATGCTGCGGAGTGTTCGCTTGCGCCTATTGTTTGATGTGAATGTCTCAAAGACTGTTAATACCGTATTGTTATCACTGGGATGGTGCTCTGTGGCATCTGGGATGAGAAGGTCTTCGCCGCTTTTGGCCACCTGCCAGAGTATCCAACATGCTCTAAGGCTGTGTGTTGGTATAGCTGTCGTACTATGAATTTTGTAGGGTCCGTTGAGCCATCCCTCCAGTACGGTTCCACGCCCTGTAGAGGGTTTTTGCTTCTTTGTAACTAACTCAGATGTCTTATGATAGTGCACCCTTTTCCTTGGACTAGGTGTATATATGGAGCCGGATTATCCCAAAATTTTCCTTCGGTTTTCCAGGCACTTTCCATCACACAGTACTTTCGTACTATGGACGCCAAGTCGGTGAAGCGTGATATATCACGACGACTTATTGCATTAAGGATTCCCTTGTCCGTGCAGTTATTGCAGAAAAGTGAGACTACGTCTTCCTCGCGGCAGTCCTTAAGCTTGTTCATCACAAGGAGGAATCTGGCCCAATAATGATGTACTGTTTCATGGGGCTCTTGCGTGATGTGGGAAAAATCGTTTATGTCTGGGTGGGTGGGTGGTTTTGAGTCTGAAGCCCTACCCAATCTGAGGCCCAAGGGCCGAGGAGTTTCCAATCTTGGATATTCAGATTCCGGGGTGTTGCCTGATGAGTCTGGCCCGCTACCTGACTTTAGGTTCAGGGTTTGGGTGATGTCCTCCGTAAACGGGTATCCGGCTCGGAGAGCTCAGGAATCCGGACATAGTTAGTCCTCAAGACAGAGGAAGAATCGCTGCATTGTTCTTCCACCACCGCAACATGATGGGTGACCGGTGGAGATTAAATCTCCCTTTGATCGGGTTTAAGCCCAATCCGATCATAGTCCGTAGTGACTCCCAAGGGGGCGATGCGATCCAAGAGCTCATTTAGGGAAGAGAGCTCCATTGGATCCATCTGCTCGGCAAATTCTGAGCCGACGTGGAGGCTGTTTTCGATGACCCGAGAAGTCATCATCGGTGCAGCAGCCGAACAGGCGGTCATGACGAAACTGCCTAACCGGAGAGTTTGGCCGACAGCCAGGGCTCCCCCGGCGGTAATGTTGTTTTTAACAACTAGATGAGGCATCCTTCCTTACGGCGACGTCACAGAGGAACTCTCAAAGAAAGCACCAATGTCGGTGTCAAAACCGGCAGATCTCGGGTAGGGGGTCCCGAACTATGCGTCTAAGGCGGATGGTAACAGGAGGTAGGAGACATGATGTTTTACCCAGGTTCGGGCCCTCTTGATGGAGGTAAAACCCTACGTCCTGCTTAATTTATTCTTGATGATATGAGTATTACAAGAGTTGATCTACCACGAGATCGGAGAGGCTAAACCCTAGAAGCAAGCCTATGGTATGATTGTATGTTGTTCTACGAACTAAAACCCTCCGGTTTATATAGACACTGGAGGGGGCTAGGGTTACACAAGGTCGGTTACAAAGGAGGAGATATACATATCCGTATTGCCTAGCTTGCCTTCCACGCCAAGTAGAGTCCCATCTGGACACGGGACGAAGTCTTCAATCTGGTATCTTCATAGTCTAACAGTCCGGCCAAAGGATGTAGTCCGGCTATCCGGATACCCCCTAATCCAGGACTCCCTCACCTACCTAGGCACAATAGAGAGGTCAGCACGCCGGTCTAAATCCTATGGCGCAGGGGTCTGGGCCCATCGCCCATTGCACACATGCACGTTGCGTACGCGGCCGGTGAGTAGACCTAGCCTCCCTTATACAAGAGCAGGCGTTCCAGTCCAACCCAGCGCGCGCCGCTTAGTCGCTGACGTCACGAAGGCTTCGGCTAATACCACGATGTCGACTGCCCATAACTGTCCCCGTGTAGTCTGTTAGTGCGTATAGGCCAGTAGCCAGACTCAGATCAAATACCCAGATATCGTTAAGCGTGTTATTTTGAAGTAACCGCGAAAGCCGACCAGGGCCAGGCCCACCTCTCTCCTAGGTGGTCTCAACTTGTCCTATCGCTCTGCCTCAAAGTAACAGTCGGGGCCGTCAGGAACCCAGGCCCACCTCTATCGGAATGGAGCCACCTGCCCCTTCAGCCCCCAACTCCGGACAGTATCATAAGTAATGTAATAGTATAAAGTATATAGCATATGCCCGTGATCACCTCCCGAAGTGATCACGGCCCAGTAGTATAGCATGGCAGACGGACAAGAGTGTAGGGCCACTGATGGAACACTAGCATCCTATACTAAGCATTAGGATAGCAGGTAAAGGTAACAACAGTAGTAGCAAGGACATGCTATGCATTAGAATAGGATTAACGGAAAGCAGTAACATGCTACACTACTCTAATGCAAGCAGTAGAGAGAAGAGTAGGCGATATCTGGTGATCAAGGGGGAGGGGCTTGCCTGGTTGCTCTGGCAAGAGAGAGGGGTCGTTAACACCGTAGTCGTACTGGGTAGCAGCGGCTTCGGTCTCGGTGTCTAGCGAGAGAAGAGAGGGGAAGAAACAATAAATATTAAGCAAACAGATGCATAGCAATGCATGACATGACAAGTAGCAGTGCTATGGGTGCCCTAACACGGTATGGGGTGGTACCGGTGAAGGGGGAAACATCCGGGAAAATATCCCCGGTGTTTCGCATTTTCGGACAGATGAACTGGAGGGGGAAAGTTGCGTGTTTGCTATTCTAGGGATGCGTGGCGGACGAACGGGCTGCGTATCCGAATTCGTCTCATCGTTCTGAGCAACTTTCATGTACAAAGTTTTTTCATCCGAGCTATGGTTTATTTTATATTAATTTTAAAAGATTTAAATCATTTTAGAATTTATTTAATTCAACATTATCCAGAATAGTGTTTGCTGACGTCAGCATGACGTCAGCGTTGACCTGGTCAACTTGACAGGTGGGTCCCGCATGTCATACACTACTTAGTTTAATTAGAGTTTAGCTAATTAATTACTGTTAAATTAAATTAAATTATTAATTAGATTAATTAAACATGATTAATTATCCGAATTAATTCACTAATTAATTAATTATTAATTTTATTAATTCATTTTTATTTTATTTTATTTTTCTTTTTTATAAAAACGTTCTAGGCTGGGCCACGTTTGTCATAGGCCCTAGGGGCCTTATCGGGCACACGGACGCGGGTGGGCGCCGGGACGTGCGGGTATGGGCGCTCGAACTGGACGCAGCCAGTCGGGGCCACGGTGAGGGGGAAAACGCCGGCGCGGCATTGGCGTGGCAGTGGCGAGGCCACGGCGAGGCAAAAGGGGAAGAGCAGGGTGGCGGCCGGCGTGGAGCTCCGGCTGGAGGCAGAGGCGAGCATTGTCGGGCCGTGTAGGGAGGAGGCCAGGGCGCGCGGGGCACGAACGGAGCGCGGCTGTGGACGCGGTGACCGCTGGCGCGAGCGGGGCATGTGCGCGGAGAGCGGGGGGGGCAGCGTAGGGAGGCGGGGCCTCACCGGCGTGGCCTGGACACGCGAGGGGCGCCCGGCGCGCGCGGTCGGTCGCGGCGACGGAGCGGCCCCCATGGGCGGGGCGAGCACGGGAAGTGGTCGGGCGCATCCACGACGCGGCGAGCGTGGTGGAAGCAGCAGACAGAGCAAAGTAGCAGCAGGGCAGAGCACAGAAGCAGCGGCATGGGTGCTGGTTCGTGCCGGCGAGCGCGCGTAGGGCGGCCAAGGTCGCGGTCGTACGCGAACAGAGGCGAGGGAGCGCGGGGCGCAGAGAGGAAGAGAGGCGGGGCTCACTGGGGGCGCAGGGAACGGGGCATTGGGGCTTGAGGAGGAGGTCGGAGACGGTGCGTCGCAGAGGAGGCAGTCCGGCGAGGAAGGGCTCCGGGGGCGAGAGGGAGGAGAGACTGGGGGGGATCGTGTGGGGGAGTGGGTGCGCTGGGAGGTCGGGTTGGACTAGGTTACGGGGTAGTGGGGGTTAGGTGGACCGGGGTGGGCTGGCCAGGTGGGGTGGTCGACTGGGTCGAGGCCCAGTGGGGGAAGGGGGAGTTCTATCTCTCTTTTTTGGTTCTTTTCTTTATTATTTACTTTCTTTTCTGTTTTATTTCATATTAATGTATTTACGCATTTTCTAAAAAGGTGTTTTCTGCACTATAATTACCTAGGCATTTAACTGCACACTCCGAACATTTTTGTTTTGCAGTTTGAAGAAATATTATTTCGACTTGCAATTTAATTTTAAAAATGACTTTGATTTTTTTATAAGGGGCAAATTGGCTTAGTCAAACTTGATGACCTGGCACCATTAGTGTGAGGTCACTGTAGCTTAAATATCCGGGCGTCACAATTCTCCTCCACTACAAGAAATCTCGTCCCGAGATTTAAGAGGTAGAGAAGGGGGGAAGGTCTAGTTACGAAATGCTAACGGATCTTCTCGGCCTTGGTTTCTATTCTCGAAGTGGTCGATCCATAGTGCTGATGTCTTCATTCCTATGCATCAATGCATCATGATGAGGTTGTCGTCCTTTCTTTAGGAACTCCACCGTACTTACGATAATGCTAAGGGGTAACTTCAGAAGAACGGGCCTCTACAAGGTTGCTTAGCCGGTAGATAACACTAGGGAAGGTGGCGGAAAGTAACTCTCGAATTGAAACTTACGAAAACATCGAGAGCAAGTAAGACGGTGCAATAGGAACTTTCGAGCGGATAGGCAATCCTTTATTGCCTGAAACAGAGTGTGAAAGGGGTTCGGAGCAACGGGAATAAGTATTGTGTCCGATACCAGAATTGATCACTAGGTGGGTGGCTCACGAATTACATATGAAACGAAGCGCAAGGGATAACTTCGAAACAGGTATTTACAGGAGAGTCAGGTTTCGATCCTGTGGAACTGTGGGTTATGGGCCCACCATATGGTTTACAAGTAGGAAGGTCGGTGACATCTTGTACAATCAGGTAATCCAGGCATGTCAGAGGATAGTCTGTCGGTTATGTCGGCAACAACATCGGTACCAAGGGCGAGGGATGAAGAGAACCATTTTCCTGCTCGTTGAACGAGGTGGACCAGTAGGCAAAGTTCTCGTCCATCGGTGGTTACCAGAATGTCATCAACAAAAGTAACAGGGTCTTTCTGACAGAATTGTACACCGAGGTGTTTGGAAAAGCAGGAGAATATTGCTGCTTACATCATATAGATCACAAGAAAGGTTAAACCAAACAATGGAAAGGAAGATATGGTTATCAGGATTAAACAGAACAATGGAAAGGAAAATGTGTTTAAACACATATTTCAAGGTTATATCCTTCCCAAGGACAAGCAGAGCATAGTATCCATGACAGGATATAATGTAGAAAACTGTTTAGGTAGGGGAGAGAATTTTCATGACATTACCCGTACAACGGTGTTTGGATAATTGAGCAGGAAACATTTAGCATTGGGCTTCAAATGTTCCTGTTGAAAATCGGAGTACCATAGACATGCTTCGAGATAGCATTGACATGGTCAATAGGTGAAGATCAGACTTTGGAAACAAAAAGGATCCATCAGGAATGGCTTGTAGAATAAGTCTTACAATTTCCTCATGGAAGAATGGATAACCTTGCTGAAAAGGAATCTATAACAACAGGGCCTCGGGCAAGGTGTGCTAGGCACGACATCACATTACCGGGTCACATAAAGACCAAGGTGATAACTCTTGGGAATATGTTCCAACCATCATATCTGACCGAGATTCAGATCCGATTGGTGTCAAGATACCTCAGACTTAGGATGCCTGAGAATAAAAGGTGCAACACAAATTTACGAGATCACATTGTAAGATTCTTGGGAAATGAACTATGGAAGTGAGTTCCAAAACAAGAGTTCATCATTAAACCAAGGAGAGGATGAGGAGGTGGCTGAAGGACTCAACGATAATTCATTGAGATTTCCAAAAGATGGATTTCCACGATTATGTGAATAAGGAGATAACATTTGACAGATCAAATGATATAATGATGTATGCTCAAGAAAACATACACAATTTAACATTGGCTGAAAAGTGCACTCGAAAATCTGGACTAGGTAGCACGTTTAATGTTTGAATGATGATTCAATAAGCAATAGACTTAGAATGAGGCTATCGACCATTAAGGTCAAAGCAATAGGGTTGCTAGAATTTTTGAATTTTACACATCACAGGCCATTTGTTGGTATTCTGGTTAGAAACAACACGAGGACCAAGGAAAGAACGAAGATGACGAGAAGTATTACTATATCAAGAATTCTTAAGAGGTGGTGCAGTCCTTGCAACATCCTTGACACAAGGACAGTAATACTTCAAGGTAGAACATAACACAGACTGGATAGCAAGTTGTATCCATAACATGAACAAGTTTGTGATGAAAGGAAGGTAAATATGCTGTCGATGGTAACTCAAATTACCCAGGGACAAAGATGGAACTTACCCTCATGAATTCGATTGATATCCTGGAAGGAATCAAATGTTGTTTGATGATCACGACAAATTTTGTCGAGAGGCTCCAGGAAGATGTAATCGATTGGCGATGACATCAAGTCAAAGGTATGATGAAGCGAAAGGTTAATGGATCCAAGGGTACGACACAAACTCCAACCCAAGCTTGCTGTCCAAAGCGAAATGATATGATGAGGAAGATCGACGTAATCTTAGCTTATCGTCAAAAATTGTGATCCGGAAAGAAGGACCAGGTAGCCCAGTTAAAATTTAGCACAATAATGATATAGCCGATCAGGCTAGGAATGACTTGAAGGATCATTAAACTCATAAGAAACAAAGATTACTTAGAGTTATCGAACCAGAGTGTGGAATCGGTTCACTTACCAGTGTTCTTGAGCGACTAATACTCAGAACCCAAGAAAAATTGGAATCAGTGACAAATAATAGCTGACGAAGACTCATAAGATGCAACACAAGTCTTAAATATTCTCGAGACACCAGAGGGTAATACTTGACGGTATATCAAAGTAGAGGTGGGACTAGGGTATTGACTAGCAAAAGACAAGTGCTTTAACTTGTCCGAGAAACGGGATCAAAGAGAATATATGGTCGGAACCACAATTGCATAGGATCAATTCACAGATACCATATGATATTATATCAACGAAATAGTTATTATTACAAGAAGCTTCTATGGTAGGATCTACATCGTTCCATGGGCATGAACACAAAGTTCAAGGTCGACTCCCACTTCTTCAATGTATAACCTTCCATTCACTTCTCGCGTTTCAAAAATGACATTAGTGTTGAAAATTTTTACCTAGTGAAATAGCAGATAAGTATGACACGTGAAATCTTTCGGGATTACATAGATTAAGGAAGGCGTAGGTTCAACCCATAGGGACTTCTTAGAAACATATACCACAAGTTTCAAGAGGAAATATCTCCAGCTCAAAAGCAAAGCATGGTTGGCCAATTAGGGAATAGGATTTACCAATGGCATTATATATCAGAGGAAGAACTTCCAAAGGGATTGAATATGAAGGACGTTGTCGGATAAAATCTAACAAAGGATCTGATGGTCCTCAAGGGATCTTATGTAAGCATCGGTACTCAATCAGAGGAAGAAAGAATGCAAGGAGATCAGATTATAGAAACAACTGACTAACTCAAAGCTCAAATGCAAAGGAATTCTGAATTCCAAGAAAAGGGATCAGAAGCAATGCTCTGATTAGGGATGGATAAGTGGAATAGCCTTAGGGTTACAATCGATGGCAATTTTGTTTGGTCGAGATCCAGCTCATGTTTAAAATGACATTTGAGCCAGAAGGATGACTTCTAGGATCTGATTGAGGATTGCGAGCATTCGCAACATATTGAATCAACAGACTCAAAATGAAAAGGGATGCCAATAAAATTATGAGACTTATGGGTTTAAGTGCAAGCCAGCAAGAATTTTAACAGCAATAGGCTGCTCAGGATTTTTTGAAGATCGCATGGGATTTCGAAGACTTTGGTAAAACACATGAACAACTGGGGAGAAACAAATCCTTAGTGTGTGTGCGGATTAATTTGTAGGTGTATTCAGGTGACAAGGAACTGCAAGGCAGTAGGCACAAGGATTCTCGAAATAACAACAAGTATTCCAGGGTATCTTGTAATAACAAGAGCAACTGGGGACTGAGGTAAGAATGGCAAGTGCATGTAGTTATCTATAGGGGTTAACGGTGGAAGGGAATTTCAAACGCAATGAGCACAAGTTCTCGGGATAACTTCGGGGAGTATCTTCTGAATCTTCTGGTGCAGTAGGCGATCATCTGTAATAAGGGGCTCTCCAGGAGAAAGTAGTTACGAGAACCTAGAGTCAGAGTTAGTAAATTCATTTTAACCCGAATAGAAGAGAGATCAGAGTCCCAGAGTATTGATCGAGGAGTAAAAGATCCTAATACCACCCAAATGGCGACGTGGGCCCGTAAAGCACACAACCATGTTAGTAAAAGTTTTGCAATGTCTAGACTCGACTTCGACCAAGGAGTTTGGAAGGGGGATTCCTACAGGCAGTCGACTCTGATACCAACTTGTGACGCCCCCGATTCGATCATACACTAATCATACACGCAAACGTGTACGATCAAGATCAGGGACTCACGGGAAGATATCACAACACAACTCTACAAATAAAATAAGTCATACAAGCATCATATTACAAGCCAGGGGCCTCGAGGGCTCGAATACAAGAGCTCGATCATAGTTGAGTCAGCGGAAGCAACAATATATGAGTACAAACATAAGTAAACAAGAATTCCTTAAGAAGGCTAGCACAAACTGGGATACAGATCGAAAGAGGCGCAGGCCTCCTGCCTGGGATCCTCCTAAACTACTCCTGGTCGTCGTCAGCGGGCTGCACGTAGTAGTAGGCACCTCCCGAGTAGTAGTAGTCGTCATCGACAGTTGCGTCTGGCTCCTGGACTCCATCGTCTGGTCACAGCAATCGAGTATAGGAAAGGGGAAAAGGGGGAGCAAAGCAACCGTGAGTGCTGATCCGAAGTACTCGCAAGCAAGGAGCTACACTACATATGTATGCATTGGTATCAAATGGATTGAGGGTATCATATGTGGACTGAACTGCAGAATGCTGGAATAAGATGGGGATAGCTAGTCCTTTCGAAGACTACGCTTCTGGTAACCTCCATCTTGCATCAGAAGAAGAGAGTAGATAGCAAGTTCACCAAGTAGCATCGCATAGCATAATCCTAACCGATGATCCTCCCCTCGTCGCCCTATGAGAGAGCGATCACCGGTTGTATCTGGCACTTGAAAGGGTGTGTTTTATTAAGTATCCGGTTCTAGTTGTCATAAGGTCAAGGTACAACTCCAAGTCGTCCTGTTACCGAAGATCATGGCTATTCGAATAGATTAACTTCCCTGCAGGGGTGCACCACATTTCCCAACACGCTCGATCCCCTTTGTCCGGACACACTTTCCTGGGTCATGCCCATCCTCAAAAGATCAACACGTCATAGCCCTACCTAGGCACAACAGAGAGGTCAGTACGCCGGTCTAAATCCTATGGCGCAGGGGTCTGGGCCCATCGGCCATTGCACACCTGCACATTGCGTACGCGGCCGGTGAGCAGACCTAGCCTCCCTTATACAAAAGCAGGCGTTCCAGTCCAACCCGGCGCGCGCCGCTCAGTCGCTGACGTCACGAAGGCTTCGGCTGATACCACGACGTCGAGTGCCCATAACTGTCCCTGCGTAGTTGGTTAGTGTGTATAGGCCAGTAGCCAGACTCAGATCAAATACCCAGATCTCGTTAAGCGTGTTATTTTGAAGTAACCGCGAACACCGACCAGGGCTAGGCCCACCTCTCTCCTAGGTGGTCTCAACCTGCCCTGTCGCTCCACCTCAAAGTAACAGTCGGGGCCGTCGGGAACCTAGGCCCACCTCTACCGGGATGGAGCCACCTGCCCCTTCAGCCCCCAACTCCGAACAGTATCATAAGTAATGTAAAAGTATAAAGTATATAGCATATGCCCGTGATCACCTCCCGAAGTGATCACGGCCCAGTAGTATAGCATGGCAGACGGACAAGAGTGTAGGGCCACTGATGGAACACTAGCATCATATACTAAGCATTAGGATAGCAGGTAAAGGTAACAACAGTAGTAGCAAGGACAGACTATGCATCAAAATAGGATTAACGGAAAGCAGTAACATGCTACACTACTCCAATGCAAGCAGTAGAGAGAAGAGTAGGCGATATCTGGTGATCAAGGGGGGGGGGCTTGCCTGGTTGCTCTGGCAAGAGAGAGGGGTCGTCAACACCGTAGTCGTACTGGGTAGCAGCGGCGTCGGTCTCGGTGTCTAGTGAGAGAAGAGGGGGGAAGAAACAATAAATATTAAGCAAACAGATGCATAGCGATGCATGACATGACAAGTAGCGGTGCTAGGGGTGCCCTAACGCGGTATGAGGTGGTACCGGTGAAGGGGGGAAACATCCGAGAAAATATCCCCCGTGTTTCGTGTTTTTGGACAGATGAACCGGAGGGGGAAAATTGCATGTTCGCTATGCTAGGGATGCGTGGCGGACGAATGGGTTGCGTATCCGGATTCGTCTCGTTGTTTTGAGCAACTTTCATGTATAAAGTTTTTTCATCCGAGCTACGGTTTATTTTATATTAATTTTAAAAGATTTAAATCATTTTAGAATTTATTTAATTTATTTAATTCAACATTATCCAGAATAGTGTTTGCTGACGTCAGCATGACGTCAGCATTGACCTGGTCAACCTGACAGGTGGGTCCCGCATGTCATACACTACTTAGTTTAATTAGGGTTTAGCTAATTAATTACTGTTTAATTAAATTAACTTATTAATTAGATTAATTGAACATGATTAGTTATCCGAATTAATTATTAATTAATTATTAATTTTATTAATTCATTTTTATTTTACTTTATTTTTCTTTTTTATAAAAATGTTCTGGGCTGGGCCCCGTTTGTCATAGGCCCCAGGGGCCTTATCGGGCACACGGGCGCGGGTGGGTGCCGGGACGTGTGGGTACGGGTGCCCGAACTGGACGCAGCCAGTCGGGGCCACGGCGAGGGGAAAAACGCCGGCGCGGCACCGGCGTGGCAGCAGCGAGGCCACGGCGAGGCAAAAGGGGAAGAGCAGGGCGGGGGCCGGCGTGGAGCTCCGGCGGGAGGCAGAGGCGAGCATTGTCGGGCCGTGCGGGGAGGAGGCCAGGGCGCGCGGGGCATGGATGGAGCGCGGCTGTGGACGCGGTGACCGCTGGCACGAGCGGGGCATGTGCGCGGAGAGCGGGGGGAGCGGAGGGAGGCGGGGCCTCACCGGCGTGGCCTGGACACGCGAGGGGCACCCGGCGCGCGCGGTCGGTCGCGGCGACGGAGCGGCCTCCGTGGGCGGGGCGAGCACGGGAAGTGGTCGGGCGCATCCACGACGCGGCGAGCGTGGTGGAAGCAGCAGACAGCGGCGACAGAGCAAAGTAGCAGCAGGGCAGAGCACATAAGCAGCGGCGTGGGTGCTGGTTCGTGCTAGCGAGCGTGCGTAGGGCGGCCAAGGTTGCGGTAGTACGCGGACAGAGGCGAGGGAGCGCGGGGCGCAGAGAGGAAGAGAGGCGGGGCTCATTGGGGGCGCAGGGAACGGGGCAGTGGGGCTTGAGGAGGAGGTCGGAGACGGTGCGTCGCAGAGGAGGCAGTCCGCTGAGGAAGGGCTCTGGCAACGGTGGTCCGGCGATGGTGAGGCGGCACCGGTGACCCCGCAAACGGCAGCGAGGGCGGTCTGGTGGCCGCGGCGTCAAGCGTAGATGAGGTGGGCGGGCGTCGAGCACTGGACGACTGGTTGGGGAGGAGGTGAGTACGAGGGTGCGTCGGTGCGTGGGCGGGGCGGTTCGGCAACGATGGGCGACGGAATCGGGCCCCAATCCAGATCGGGGGCGAGCGGGAGGAGGGAGTGGGGGGATCGTGTGGGGGGAGTGGGTGCGCTAGGAGGCCGGGTTGGACTAGGTTATGGGGTAGTGGGGGTTAGGTGGACCGGGGTGTGCCGGCCAGGTGGGGTGGTCGACTGGGTCGAGGCCCAGTGGGGGAAGGGGGAGTTCTCTCGCTCTTTTTTGGTTCTTTTCTTTATTATTTATTTTCTTTTCTGATTATTTCATATTAATGTATTTAGGCATTTTCTAAAAAGGTGTTTTCTGCACTATAATTACCTAGGCATTTAACTGCACACTCCGACATTTTTGTTTTGCATTTTGAAGAAATATTATTTCGACTTGCAATTTAATTTTAAAAATGACTTTGATTTTTTATAAGGGGCAAATTGGCTTAGTCAAACTTGATGACGTGGCACCATTAGTGTGAGGTCACTGTAGCTTAAATATCCGGGCGTCACACCCCCTTGCCCTTTCCTACTCCCTCTCTCTTTCCTTCTTTCTTCTCTCCTACTCCGGAAAGGAAAAGGGGAATCCTACTAGGACTTGGGAGTCCTAGTAGGACCCCCACACTTGGCGCGCCCCCTCTAGGGCTGGCCTCCTCCTCCTCCCTCCTTTATATACGAGGGCAGGGGGCACCCCATGGACACACAAGCTGATTGTTTCAAGCCGTGTGCGGTGCCTCCCTCCACCATAATCAACCTCGATCATATCGTAGAGGTGCTTAGGCGAAGCCCTGCGCCGGTAGCAACATCATCACCGTCATCACGCTGTCGTGCTGACGGAACTCTCCTGTGAATCTCTGCTGGATCGGAGTTCATGGGACGTCATCGAGCTGAACGTGTGCTAAACTCGGAGGTGCCGTACGTTCGGTACTTGGATCGGTCGGATCATGAAGACGTACGACTACATCAACCATGTTCTCATAACGCTTCCGCTTACGGTCTACGAGGGTGCATGGACGATACTCTTCCCTCTCGTTGCTATACATCACCATGATCTTGCATGTGCGTAGGAATTTTTTTGAAATTACTACGTTCCCCAACACAAGATGCTCGGGCCCAACGGTATTATCACTCTCGCTAGTGATCCGGACATAGCCCTCCGCGCCGAAAACAAAACAACATCCCTGGCCCTCGAGGCACTGTCTGTGGCCCTCACGGCCGAAGAGTTAACTGCTCTATGCTCTACGGTGGATAGGGATGACGTAATCCTTGATAAGCGACCCAAATCCACCTCCTTTAAACCAACAGCCGAAATATTCAAATTTCAAGTCCACCCGACGGACCCCAAGAAGATAGCATCCATCGGGGCACAACTAGACCCAATGGTTGACGCCGCGTTACGAGAGTTCCTGTGCGAGAACTGGGACATATTCGCCTGGCACCCTTCTGATATGCCAGGAATCCCACGCAGGCTGGCCGAACACAACCTCAACATATTGAAGAGACATAAACTGGTCAAGCAAACACTACGGCGTTTTTCCGAACCTAAACAACAAGCTATGGGGGAGGAGCCAACCAAGTTAATCGAGGCCGGATTCATCAGAGAAATAAAACACCTGGACTGACCAGCAAACCTGGTGATGGTACCAAAGAAGGATAAGTCCTGGCGCCTATGCGTCAATTTCAAAGACCTCAACAAGGCCTGCCCTAAGGATCCCTTCACCCTCCCTCGCATCGATCAGATTATCGATGCTACTGCAGGACACGACTCACTGTGTTTCCTCGACGCATACTCCAGATACCATCAAATCAAAATGAAGGAGTCTGACCAAGCCGCAACAGCATTCATTACCCCATATGGGCCATTATGCTTCAACACCATGCCCTTCGGACTTAAAAACTCCGGCGCCACCTACCAACGTATGATTCAAACATGCCTGGAGAAACAAATCGGTAAGACAGTTGAAGCATATGTGGATGACGTCGTCATCAAGACTAAGCACGTCGAGTCGTTAATAGACGACATGCACCTCACATTCGACAACCTCCGGACATATGACATCAAGCTCAATCCGGAAAAATGTGTTTTCAGCGTTCCCGTCGGAAAATTGATGGGCTTCATCGTTTTCAATAGAGGAATTGAGGCAAATCCAGCCAAAATCCAAGCTCTGTCTCAGTTGGCTACACCAACAGACCTTAAACAGGTCCAAAAACTAGCTGGATGTGTGGCAGCTTTAAGCCGCTTTATCTCCAGATTAGGAGAAAAAGCATTGCCGCTTTACCGCCTTCTCCAACGCACCGACCACTTTGAATGGACGGATGCGGCAATGGCCGGCCTGGAAGAGATAAATGTTCTTTTAGCGAGCAACCCAATCCTGGCTGCGCCGAACATTGGTGAACCCATGTTATTATACATCTCGGCAACACACCAGGTGGTGAGCGCATTGCTCGTCGTCGAACAAGGGGAGGACAGACACAAATTCCCACTTCAGAAACCGGTATACTACGTATCCACTGTCCTCACCCCATGCAAATCCCAGTACCCTCATTACCAAAAGATGGCATACGCGGTCTTCATGGCATCCCGGAAGCTACGACACTACTTTCAAGAGTGCTCAATCACGGTGGCTTCCAAAGTACCACTCAATGACATAATAAACAACCGCGATGCCACGGCCGGATCCCAAAGTGGGCCATTGAGATCCTTCCATTCGACATAACATACAAGCCGCGTCGGGCCATCAAATCCCAAGTACTGGCCGACTTTGTCGCCGAATGGACAGAGGCCGAACTCCCTAAGGAGTACGGCACATATTCCAACTGGGTCATGCACTTCGATGGTTCCAAAATGCTGGCGGGTATAGGAGCGGGCGTCATCTTAACGCCCCCCACTGGAGACATAGTTCAGTATGTACTCCAAATATTATACACAGACTCCAACAATGCAGCCGAATATGAGGCCCTATTGCATGGTCTTTGGATGATTGTCTCCATGGGCATACAATGCCTGGAGGTGCGCGGGGACTGAAACCTCGCAATATCCCAAATAAATGGACATTTCGATGCCAAAGATCCAAAGATGGCAGCCTATCGTAACGTCGTTCTCAAAATGTCAGCTCGATTCGAGGGGCTCGAGTTTCATCATGTGGCTCGAGAAAGTAATCAAGCGGCGGATGTCCTTGCTCGCATCGGCGCCAAGTGCGACCCCGTCCCACCTAACATATTCCTGGAAAGGCTCTTCAAGCCATCTGTGGTGTGGCAGGATGAGAGCGGTAAGACTAGCCCGGATTTGACTATACCCCCAGATTCCGAACACAATACCGATATCATCGGGGGCTCAGCCACCGAAATAACACCATCGTCCCATCTTACCATGATAGTAATTGCCCCATGGACCGAACCCTTCTTGGCCTACCTTAATAGGCGAGAGCTCCCTGAGGATCAGAATGAGGCTCGCTGCGTTGTTAGGCGCTCGAAAGCCTACAAGGTCCATGATGGAGTGCTCTACAAGAAAAGCACTACCGGAGTACTTCAAAGATGTATCTCCGAAGAAGAGGGACGACAGCCCTTGGCCAAAATTCACGCCGGTCTCGGTGGTCACCACGTCGTGGCTCGGGCCCTTGTAAGTAAGGCCTTTCGTACATGTTTCTATTGGCCGATGACCCGAGCAGATGCATGTTGGGGAACGTAGCAGAAAATCAAAATTTTCTACGCATCACCAAGATCAATCTATGGAGTAATCTAGCAACGAGGGAAGGAGAGTGCATCTACATACCCTTGTAGATCGCTAAGCGGAAGCGTTCAAGTGAACGGGGTTGATGGAGTCGTACTCGTCGTGATCCAAATCACCGATGATCCTAGTGCCAAACGGACGGCACCTCCGCGTTCAACACACATACAGCCCGGTGACATCTCCTACGCCTTGATCCAGCAAGGGGAGAAGGAGAGGTTGGGGAAGACTCCATCCAGCAGCAGCACGACAGCATGGTGGTGGTGGAGGAGCGCGGGACTCCAGCAGGGCTTCGCCAAGCACTACGAGAGACGAGGAGGGAGAGGGGTAGGGCTGCGCCAACAGGGAGATTGAATCGCGTGTTGGGCTGCCCCTTTACTCAAGTATATATAGGGGGAGGGGAGGGGCTGCGCCCAAACCTAGGGTTCCCTCCCTAGGGGTGGCGGCAGCCCCCAGATCCCATCTGGGAGGCGGCCAAGGGGGAGAGAGAGGGGGGAATTGGTTTGCCATCCATGAAGTTTCCCTTTTAGCCCTTGCCCTTCTTGAAACCAGTGGTCTTGTTAAACCATCAACACTTGATGCTCCTTCTTGATTTCTACCTTTTGCGGTCTTAAGCACCGCGGACAGCTCTGGGATCAACTCCATCCCTTGCATGTCATAGTTCATCACGAAGATCTAGTAGCTTAGTGATAGTGTCTAGAGAACTCTATCAATCACTATCTTATCTGGAAGTTTTAACTCCCACTTGATTTAAGTGATTGTAGCACCCAGACATTCTTAGCACATGCTCACTAGCTATTCTCCTCCATCTTGTTAGCAAAAGAACTAGTCAGAGGTCTCATACCTCTCAACACGGGCATGAGCCTGAAATCCCAATTTCAGCTCTTGGAACATCTCATATGTTCTATGGCGTTCAAAACATCATTGGAATCCCGATTCTAAGCCGTAAAGTATGGTGCACTAAACTATCAAGTAGTCATCACGATGTGTGTGTCAGGTGTTCACAACATCCACAGACGACGTTGTAGGGGTTTGCACATCGAGCGGTGCATCAAAGACGTAAGCCTTCTGTGTAGCAGTGAGGACACTCCTCGGACTACGGACCTAGTCCGCATCAGTGCTTACAATATCTTTCAACTTGGTCTTTCTTTAGGAACGTATTGAAACAGGGAGCTACAACATGAGCTATTTATCTACAACATATTTGCAAAGACAATTTAGACTATGTTCGTGATAATTGAGTTCATTTAATCAAATTATTTAATGAACTCCCACTCAGATAAACATCCCTCTGGTCATCTAAGTGAAATATGATCCGAGTCAACTAGGCCGTGTCCGATCATCACGTGAGACGGACTAGTCAACATCGGTGAACATCTTCATGTTGATCGTATCTTCTATACGACTCATGCTCGACCTTTCGGTCTTCTGTGTTCCGAGGCCATGTCTGTACATGCTAGGCTCGTCAAGTCAACCTAAGTGTTTTTGTTATGTAAATCTGGCTTACACCCATTGTATTCGAACGTTAGAATCTATCACACCCGATCATCACGTGGTGCTTCGAAATGACGAACCTTCGCAACGGTGCACAGTTAGGGGGAACACTTTGCTTGAAATTTTAGTGAGGGATCATCTTATTTAAGCTACCGTCGTTCTAAGCAAATAAGATGTAAAACATGATAAACATCACATGCAATCAAATAGTGACATGATATGGCCAATATCATTTTTGCTCCTTTTGATCTCCATCTTCGGGGCTCCATGATCATCATTGTCACCGGCATGACACCATGATCTCCATCATCATGATCTCCATCATCGTGTCTTCTTGAAGTTGTCTCGTCATCTATTACTTCTACTACTATGGCTAACACTTTAGCAATAAAGTAAAGTAATTACATGACGTTTATGTTGACAGGAAGGTCATAAATAAATAAAGACAACTCTTATGGCTCCTGCCGGTTGTCATACTCATCGACATGCAAGTCGTGATTCCTATTACAAGAACATGATCAATCTAATACATCACATATATCATTCATCACATCCTTTTGGCCATATCACATCACAAGGCATAAGCTGCAAAAACAAGTTAGACGTCCTCTAATTGTTGTTGCAAGTTTTTACGTGGCTGCTATAGGTTTCTAGCAGGAACGTTTCTTACCTACGCGAAAACCACAACGTGATAT
The DNA here is from genome assembly GCF_018294505.1 of Triticum aestivum. Classification (NCBI taxonomy): domain Eukaryota; kingdom Viridiplantae; phylum Streptophyta; class Magnoliopsida; order Poales; family Poaceae; genus Triticum; species Triticum aestivum. The sequence continues at coordinate 477,895,660 of NC_057800.1, read as the reverse complement.
GCTAATTTCTATTTACCCTTCATAAGGACCCTTTTCATCGAATCCGATCCGACTAAAGTGGGAGAGACAGACACCCGCTAGCCACCTTATGCAACTAGTGCATGTCAGTTGGTGGAACCAGTCTCACGTAAGCGTACATGTAAGGTCGGTCCGGGCCGCTTCATCCCACGATGCCGCCGAATCAAGATAAGACTAGTAAGGGCAAGCAAATTGACAAAATCGACGCCCACAACAACTTGTGTTCTACTCGTGCATAGAAACTATGCATAAACCTGGCTCTGATACCACTGTTGGGGAACGTAGCAGAAATTCAAAATTTTCTATGCATCACCAAGATCAATTTATGGAGTAATCTAGCAACGAGGGAAGGAGAGTGCATCTACATACCCTTGTAGATCGCTAAGCGGAAGCGTTCAAGTGAACGGGGTTGATGGAGTCGTACTCGTCGTGATCCAAATCACCGATGATCCTAGTGCCGAACGGACGGCACCTCCGCGTTCAACACACGTACAGCCCGGTGACGTCTCCTACGCCTTGATCCAGCAAGGGGAGAAGGAGAGGTTGGGGAAGACTCCATCCAGCAGCAGCACGACGGCGTGGTGGTGGTGGAGGAGCGCGGGACTCCAGCAGGGCTTCGCCAAGCACTATGAGAGACGAAGAGGGAGAGGGGTAGGGCTGCGCCAATAGGGAGATTGAATCGCGTGTTGGGCAGCCCCTTTACTCAAGTATATATAGGGGGAGGGGAGGGTCTGCGCCCCCACCTAAGGTTCCCTCCCTAGGGGTGGCGGTAGCCCCCAGATCCCATCTGGGAGGCGGCCAAGGGGGAGAGAGAGGGGGGCGGACCTAGGGTGTGCCCCCTCTCCTTTTGAGGACGCCTTAGGCCTTGGTGGGAGGCGCCCCAGCCCACATAGGGGCTGGTCCCTTCCCACTATTGGCCCATGTAGGCCCCCGGGGCTGGTGGCCCCTCCCGGTGGACCCGCGGACCCCTCCGGTGGTCCCGGTACACTACCTTTGATGCCCGAAACACTTCCGGTGGCCAAAACCATACTTCCTATACATCAATCTTTACCTCCGGACCATTCCAGAACTCCTCTTGACGTCCGGGATCTCATCCGGGACTCCGAACAACATTCGGTAACCGCGTACATACTTTCCCTATAACCCTAGCATCATCGAACCTTAAGTGTGTAGACCCTACGGGTTCGGGAACCATGCAGACATGACCGAGACAACTCTCCGGTCAATAACTAACAGCGGGATCTGGATACCCATGTTGGCTCCCACATGCTCCATGATGATCTCATCGGATGAACCACGATGTCAAGGATTCAATCAATCCCGTATACAATTCCCTTTGTCTAGCGGTACGATACTTGCCCGAGATTCGATCGTCGGTATCCCGATACCTTGTTCAATCTCGTTACCGGCAAGTCTCTTTACTCGTTCAGTAACACATCATCCCGTGATCAACTCCTTGATCACATTGTGCACATTATGATGATGTCCTACCGAGTGGGCCCAGAGATACCTCTCCGTTTTCACGGAGTGACAAATCCCAGTCTCGATTCGTGCCAACCCAACAGACACTTTCAGAGATACCTGTAGTGAACCTTTATAGCCACCCAGTTACGTTGTGACGTTTGGCACACCCAAAGCACTCCTACGGTATCCGGGAGTTGCACAATCTCATGGTCTAAGGAAATGATACTTGACATTAGAAAAACTTTAGCATACGAACTACATGATCTTTGTGCTAGGCTTAGGATTGGGTCTTGTCCATCACATCATTCTCCTAATGATGTGATCCCGTTATCAACAACATCCAATGTCCATGGTCAGGAAACCGTAACCATCTATTGATCAACGAGCTAGTCAACTAGAGGCTTACTAGGGACATGGTGTTGTCTATGTATCCACACATGTATCTGAGTTTCCTATCAATACAATTCTAGCATGGATAATAAATGATTATCATGAACAATGAAATATATAATAATAACTAATTTATTATTGCCTCTAGGGCATATTTCCAACAATGCATAGGACCTTGTCCAATGTTGTGTCGGATGCCAGATTTTCACCAACCAAAGCCATATGCCTCCCACCGCTCTACAAACAATCCCGATTACTTGGCCTTTTGCGGTCTGGGGAATTGATATGGTCGGACCCCTTAAAGAAGGAAGCCATAAGAAAAAATATCTGCTGGTAATGGTAGATAAATTCACCAAATGGATAGAGGCTAAACCAGTTAAAACGGCCGAAGTCGGACCAGTGATAGACTTTATATCCAGTGTTGTGCACCGTTATGGCGTCCCACACAACATCATCACCGATAACGGCTCCAATTTTATAGCCAATGAGGTGAAAGCCTGGTGTGCTAACCTGGGAATTAAGCTCGATTACGCCTCCGTCTATCATCCACAAACAAACAGTCAAGTCGAACGAGCTAATGGTATTATTATGAGCGGCATTAAGCCTAGACTAGTGCGGTCTTTGAAAGAATCAGATAAGCATTGGGTTGAGGAGCTCGACTCCGTACTTTGGGGGCTGTGGACCATGCCCAATCGCACTACTGGATATACACCCTTCTTCATGGTGTATGGCGCAGAGGATGTGTTGCTCTGCGACATTATTCATGACTCACCTCGAGTGCGCATGTATGAAGAGAGAGAGGCCGAGCTTGATTGGCAGGACAGTTTGGATGCCCTGGAGGAGAAGCGTGACGTCACAAAAGCCCGTTCTGCATTCTATCAACAATAGGCTCGCAGATACCAAAGCAGAGAAGTGCGGGCCAAGACCTATAATGTTGGTGAACTCGTTCTACGCTTGCCAGAAAAGAAAAAGGACAAACTCAAGCCAAAAGTGGGAAGTTCCCTTCATCGTAGATGAGGTTCTCACTGGAGGAGCGTACCGCCTGCGTGATGCATCCGACAATGGCCTAGAGCCGAACCCGTGGAATGCCGCAAGACTCCGAAGATTCTACGCCTAGAGTCGTACTCTTTCACTACAAAAAAATACACTTCCGTGATGATACGTGTTTGTCACAGTAGGTCACATTTTCTATCATGCATGTACATCCATGACAATTTTATGACAGAATCAAGATAGTCATACCCGTGCTGTCGTAGAAGTGTTACATGACATTACCGAAATTATCATCACGAAAGTGTCCACTTCCATGACGATAAATCGCGCGTCACAGAAGTGCTTTCGTCAAGGGTGACCGACACGTGGCATCCACCGTAACGGAACGCCGTTAAGCTATCGGGTTTGGTTTTGGATTCGATAACCTGCTAACAGCCTCGACCAATGGGGATTTTCCACGTGTAAAATCATCATTGGCTGGAGGAAACACGTGTCGGCTCACCGTTGGAACAGATGTCATCCACTCATTGGACCGAAGGTGCGTATGATACGTCGACACATGGCACGGCCAAACATAGGCCCATTCCTGTGAAAAGGCCGGCCCGTTTGACTTGGTCAAAAGGTGGCGGGCCGGCCCACGAAAAGCATGTTAATGGCATGTTCGCATATAGCCCATTTACAGACCACTAACCCAGGGCCCATTACGACCTATCCGAATTAGGCCCAGTAGCATCATCTGGGCCGTCCAATATGATTCCAGCCCATTTTAAGTTCCGGCCCATGTATGGCCCATGACGTCTTTCGGCCCATATGAGGCCCTTTGTAAGTCTTGGCCCATTACTGGCCCGTGGTGAAACTGGCCCGTACTAAACAGTGTATCACTTTATACCCATTAGCGGCCCATTAATACATTGGGCCGTTTGCAGCCCATGTTATCTTTCGGCCTTCTCAGGGCTCATTTATTCTTGGGCTCATTTCCGGCATTCGGTTTCTTATGGCCCGTTACTGTCATTTTTTGCTTGTGGGCCAAATTCAGCCCGTGGTTATAGTCAGCCCGTTTGTGGCCCGTTAATACGTTGGGCCGTTTTCATAGCGTCATCAAATATGGCCTATTAACGACGGTCCGTTATGGTCGGCCCATGAAAGGACGAATCCAACTCTAGCCCGTTTACAGCCATAATGCGGTCTATTTTTGGCCCATGTTTGGATAATCGATCATACGGCCCGTCTAAGGCCCATTTATGGTACGACCCGTAGAAGGCCCATTGTTTCTACGGCCCGTAGAAGGCCCATTGTTTCTATGGCCCGTAGGAAGCCCAGTGTCACTATAGTAAATATGTAGCCCATGGTCTGTTAAAGACGGGAAACTACTATAGGTTTAGACCTGCTAATGGCCCAAGATGATTATAGGCCCATGTTTTGGCCCATATGAGTAACGGGCCGGCCTGAAGACCGACAACACTGAGATCCACTGAACCTTCCGGCCTAAATTACAGCATACCGACCAAAGAATAAACCTAGACTATACAACAAAGAAATTATGGCATATTACATCCACTGGGAATCAAAGTTCGCTACCGGTGATAATAAAGCGCAACATGAGCGTGGATTACATACATTGGGCATCAAAGGTCACCACCAGTGCATATAAACGCGCCGACAAAAGAATATACAAAACTGAGAGCACTTCAGAAGGCACTAGACCTGGCAAGCTCGGGCCCCACAAGCAGCCGAACAAGCTGATGAGACCTCAGTTGTGTCAACGATAGATACTTCATCCCTAGCTGTATGGCACCATAGTGCGCAAGGCAGTCCCCTGACATCTTCATTACATCTTTGACTTCAAGTCGGAGCTGAGCTGAAGCAAGCCTTTCCGCTTTAAGTTGAGACTAAAGAAGTCGAACTGATTGAGGCAGCGACTGCACAGAGGTTGTCTCACACCTGCTGGTGAGTAGCTTCAACTCACTGTCTTCATCAAGACAGGACCTTGGGGTCATCTCGCTGTCCTCAAGATGGTTTGGCTCACTATCTTTCCTAAAGTTCTGCCTGGCATAAGAGATACGACTCTGAAAGAGAAACAAGGAGACACGTAACAGGTTTCACAATTATATAAGCAAATAAATGGATCTGTTCTGCATAAGGAACATGTTTTTACAACTACAATTTAAAACTGGTAGTTGTTGCAAACATCCAATCAGATGTAAACAGCAGTGGAGGAAATGATGCCTATCCAAATCTATACTAGAACAAAGTTTGAAGGCTTGAGAAGGATGAACTTACATTACATGTTAACACGGGCTGGACAAAGCCCTTCTCCATGTTGATGGAAAGATAATTCAATAAATTCCCCAAAGAAAATTCTTTATAAGCGTTGCCATTATTCTACATTTTGCAAAGAGTAAATATAGATCAAATAATATTGGAAGAAATAGAGGATAATGAAGCTCAGGTGCAGACTGATGATACATAATCAAATAGCAATTAATTAAGTATAGCATTACAAGGCAAAAGGTACTGACAAGAGGAATGCAGACATCAACGTGTGCAGTGGCATTGGCTTTATTCAACATTTTGGTAAGAGTAAATGTAGATATGATAATTTGGAGAAAGTGGAGGGCAGGGCAGATAAGATGCAGAGTAATGCTAGACAATCAACTATCTCGCGATGCATGTACAGTAATACCACCACCGTCCGTTATTAGTTGTCGCTCAAATGGATGTATCTAGCACTATTAAGTTCTAAATACATCCAATTGATCAACAATTAATTCGATACAGAGGGAGTACATGACAACAGGTACTTACATGAGCAATCCAAAACTTCATAACCATTGTGTTAATTCTACATTTATCTAAGAGTAAATATAGATCTTATAATTTCAAGCAAAGGGAGGATAAAGAAGCGAACATTTACAGTGATGCTACATAATCAAACAGCAATGAGTGTAAGTATGCTGACAAAGGGCAAGAGGTACTGACAAGAGCAATGCAGAGCCCAGTATTGTCGTGAGATCCTATGATCCTTTGAGCAAGGAGATTCATCTGAAATTAGTTTTCATACAAGAGAGAAGGTAAGGCACATGCAGAAATTTAGGAGTTCAAATTTTGAATTGATATCATAGACAGTACCTGACGCTGGGCTGTCAGCAGTTCTAATAGGGGTTTGGCCACTGGAGTAGGGGTAAAGTCTGTTACAGTTGGGCATGTGTTTTCTGTGGCTGCTGATCTATCTGATTTAACAGGTATCACTACCTTTTCCAAATACCTAGTTTGTACTCCTTGAGGATCTGCAATCACCCTCTTCCTTTTGGACATCTATTACGAAAGAACAACATTTGACTGGAAAAACATAGTATGACGACACATGGAATAGGTACCGAAAATGGATAGGTATGGCATATACTCATATATGATGCTTAAACTAAGCAGATGGTGTAACAAAGTAGAAGTAATGCAAGAGGTCAGATGCAAAATATGTGCGACCAATACAACCTTGCCAAGTTAGAGCATGCACCTTGATGGGTGAATAAGATAGGCCATCCTCCACCATGCCAAGTTTGTTAGCCAGTGGATTGTTCCGCAATATTCCTCTCGTGCGCCCATTCTCATATTCATTTTGATAATGTTCAATACCTGACATGCATGAAAACATAAAAACAAGTGAGATTATCTTTGTAATGCAGAAGTGATTCTAATCCAATACTTCCTCCCTGTAAACCCCTTTGTGCTATCTCTGCAATTCTTCTAAGAGGTGCCATGCATGCTGTAATTTGGTGTGTGCATTAATATAATGTGGCTACTACTCAAAATATGAGAGCTCCAGAAGTGATGATACTTCGCAGATGACAGCTTCAACATATAGTAAAGAAGAACAAGTCGACCTGACCTGACAGATTCAAAATATACTAAGGGAGAATAACTCGACCTGACCAGTCGACCGCAAGAGAAGAGGATCATCTTAAAGAAGAGCAGAAGAGCAAGCAGATTGAAGATATTACAAGTCTTTCTATACAATGTCGGTTGGCCACCCATGATGAACCAGAGCGCACAGAGAAATACTATTCCTTCCGGTCTCTCCATATGTGGCTCACATGCATTTCGAAACTAAAGTAGGAACATTTAGCTGACCAATTAAACATCTCTCAGTTTTACTAATATCAGCATAATATCATATTTGAATTTGTACAACTAAGCTTGTTTAGCTCGATGGGTGGAGCAGTGCTATTATGACACGAACCACGTAGGCTGATCGTGGTCATCATAAAATGGGGAAACCGTAAGCATGATGAGTATAGTGTTGACCGTGGCAGTGGGATGGCAGATCTGAAGCTGCAAACCGCGCAAAGGGTAGTTAGCAACCGATATTTGCTTTGAAATAACAACTAAGATTTGGTATGGACAAGAAAGTACAGTCAACAAGTGACAAAGAAATGCAATTCTGATGTCTCTCTATATGTCGCGACATGCATTTGGAAACTCAAGTGGGACCTTTAGCTAACCAATTAAATGTGTCTGTTAACTAATATCAGTATCATATCACAATCATATTTGAACAACTAAGCTTTGGAATTTTGAGTGTTGTGTTGTTTAGCTTGAAGGGTGGAGTAATGCTAGTATGACAGAAAGCACCTACGCAGATCATAGTAGAGTAGATAAAAGGGGAAAACCCTAAGCATCAAGAGTAAAATCAGGAAAGTGGAACTAGCTGGACCAGTGGGTGGCGCACATGCTTTTAGAAACGAATATAGGAACATTAGGTGACCAATTAAATGTTCTCTGTTTTAGTAATATGAGCATCATCGTATTTCAACACGTAAGCTTTGGAATTATGAGTGGGATGTTGTTTCGCTTGATGGGTTGAGGTCTTGAGGAGCAGTTCTAGCATGACACGAAGCAGTGAAACACCTACGATGATGGTAGTGAATATAAAGGGGGGAAACCATAAGCTTTACGAGTATAGTGACCGTGACATGGCGGATCTGAAGGTGCAAACCGTACAAAACTACTTCGCAACCAATGTTTGCATTCAACTAGCCACTACGATTTGGTACGGACAAGAAAAGTATAGTAAACAATTTAAAATCTATTTTCCGGGTGAGATCATTAACTTAAGCACATATGGAAGAGTACCACCTCTCTTGCGACGCCGTGTAGGCCCCCTGCTGATACGTTGAGGGTGTTGCGGGTGCGATGGCTGTCGGCGGCAAAGAAGAAGACTTTAGATGGCAGACGACCGGGTTGGGGGATAAATCATGTTGCCGTGGATGAGGCGGTCGTAGGAGCGGCACCGACAAAGTGGATGACGACACTGATGAAGCGAGACGACGCGATGAAAGGATCCTGGTCCGACGCCGTGGATGAGAGACGTCCATCTCTTACAGTGGACGACAGGGTAGGGGTAGCGGCTCCGGCAAGGTGGAGGATGGGATGGCAGATGGAGGAGCCTGGCCACAGTGGGGAGGTTGTCGTGGCGCCAACGGTGTATGAATGGGGAAATGGAGGGGGAGGGGGATCTCAAACTTTGGGACGCGCTTGTATGAAATGTGGGAAAGTTACGAACTTATCCCCCGTTTAAAATTTCGGACATCACGTCGGTTGGGGATAGGACGGTAATCTCGCATCTCCCAAATATTTGCCGGTAATGATTTCGGGCGAGGAGAGGGTGTTTTTCCGCCCATGGTTGGCGCCCATGGTGTATGAACGGGGCTGACAGGTAGGGCGGTTGTGTCACATCTGAGGGAAGTTACACATTTGCCCCTATTTAAAATATTAGCCTACATCGATTTCGGACGTGGAGAGTTTGTTTTGCCGCCCACCGTGGATGAATGGGGAAATGGAGGGAGAGACACATGTCTTTCGGACGAGCTTGAATCAAATGTGTTTTGCCGTCTGATATGTCTCCAATGTATCTATAATTTTTGATTGCTCCATGCTATATTATCTACTGTTTTGGACATTATTGGGCTTTATTATCCACTTTTATATTATTTTTGGTACTAACCTATTAACCGGAGGCCTAGCCCAGAATTGCTGTTTTTTTGCCTATTTTAGGGTTTCGAAGAAAAGGAATATCAAACGGAGTCCAAACAGAATGAAACCTTCGGGAACGTGATTTTCTCAACGAACAAGACCCGGGAGACTTGGACCCTACATCAAGAAAAGAAAGAGGAGGCCACGAGGTAGGGGAGCACGCCGCGCCCTCCACCCTTGTGGGCCCCCTGTTGCTCCACCGACGTACTCCTTCCTCCTATATATATCCACGTACCCCCAAACGATCAGATACGGAGCCAAAACCCTAATTCCACCGCCGTAACTCTCTGTATCCACGAGATCCCATCTTGGGGCATGTTCCGGAGCTCCGCCGGAGGGGGCATCGATCACGGAGGGCTTCTACATCAACACCATAGCCTCTCCGATGAAGTGTGAGTAGTTTACCTCAGACCTACGGGTCCATAGTTAGTAGCTAGATGGCTTCTTCTCTCTTTTTGGATCTCAATACAATGTTCCCCCCCTCTCTTGTGGAGAATTATTCGATGTAATCTTCTTTTTGCGGTGTGTTTGTTGAGACCGATGAATTGTAGGTTTATGATCAAGTCTATCTATGAACAATATTTGAATCTTCTCTGAATTCTTTTATGTATGATTGGTTATCTTTGAAAGTCTCTTCGAATTATCAGTTTGGTTTGGCCTACTAGATTGATCTTTCTTGCAATGGTAGAAGTGCTTAGCTTTGGGTTCAATCTTGCGGTGTCCTTTCCCAGTGATAGTAGGGGCAGCAAGGCACGTATTGTATTGTTGCCATCGATGATAACAAGATGGGGTTTTCTTCATATTGCATGAGTCTATCCCTCTAATATCATGTCATGTTGCTTAAGGCGTTATTCTGTTTTTAACTTAATACTCTAGATGCATGCTGGATAGCGTCCGATGAGTGGAGTAATAGTAGTAGATGCAGGCAGGAGTCGGTCTACTTGTCTCAGACGTGATGCCTATATACATGATCATACCTAGATATTCTCATAACTATGCTCAATTCTGTCAATTGCTCAATAGTAATTTGTTCACCCACCGTAGAATACTTATGCTCTCGAGAGAAGCCACTAGTGAAACCTATGGCCCCGGGGTCTATCTTTATCATATTGATCTCCTACTACTTAGTTATTTCCTTTGCTATTTACTTTGCCTTTATTTTACTTTGCATCTTTATCATAAAAATACCAAAAATATTATCTTATCGTATCTATCAGATCTCACTCTCGTAAGTGGCCTTATAGGGATTGACAACCCCTATTTGCGTTAGTTGCGAGGATTTATTTGTTTTGTGTAGGTACGAGGGACTCGCACGTAGCCTCCTATTGGATTGATACATTGGTTCTAAAAAACTGAGGGAAATACTTACGCTACTTTGCTGCATCATCCCTTCCTCTTCGGGGAAAACCAAAGGATTTCTGGCACCGTTGCCCGGGAGGTCTACGCAAAAGTCAACATACCATGTACCCATCACATACCCTTATCTCCTGCATTACATTATTTTCCATTTGCCTCTCATTTTCCTCTCCCCCACTTCACCCTTTCTGTTTTACTCGCTCTCTCTCTCTCTCTATCCTCCCTCTCTTTCTCTATTTGCCTCTATTTGCCCGTTTGCCTTTTGTTTTCTTATGTGTTAGTTCGTTTGCTTGTCACGATGGCTCTACCTAAATTTAGTGACCTTCACCTTAAAAGGTTAGAAGAGATCGAAAGCAATGTCAGGAGTTTCATGGTTTTGCAATTTGAACATAATAGTTTCTTCAGAAACGAGCTTAAAGAACAAAAAAATTATGAGTTTTATGAATAAAGAGCTTGATGATATGTCTAAAGAATTCGATGGTTTAAGATCCCAAATTGCTCATCTTGAGAAATTAACTGCTGAAATTTCGGACAAGCAGGCTACCTTAGTTAATAAGATGGCTGCTAAACCGGATTGCTATGAAAATAAAGATGAAGATCTAAAATTTATTGATGTGTCCCCTATTAAATCTTTGTTTTGAAATATGAATCTTGATAATGATGGGACTGGATATGATCCACCTTTACCTAGAAGGCGTTCTAAGAATTCAGAATTTTTTGATCTTGATGCTAAAATTGATAAAAGTGGGAGTGAAGAAATTAAAACCCTAGATGTTGCTAAACCCACTATTATGGATTTCAAGGAATTTAACTATGAAAATTGCTCTTTGATTGATTGTATTTCCTTGTTGCAATCCCTGCTAAATTCTCCTCACACTTATAGTCAAAATAAAGCGTTTACTAAACATATCATTGATGCCTTGATGCAATCTTATGAAGAAAAACTTGAATTGGAAGTTTCTATCCCTAGAAAACTTTATGATGAGTGGGAACCAACTATTAAAATTAAAATTAAAGATCATGAATGCTATGCTTTATGTGATTTGGGTGCTAGTGTTTCCTCGATTCCAAAGACTTTGTGTGATTTGTTAGGTTTCCGTAATTTTGATGATTGCTCTCTAAACTTGCACCTTGCGGATTCCACTATTAAGAAACCTATGGGGAGAATTAATGATGTTCTTATTGTTGCAAATAGGAATTATGTGCCCATAGATTTTATTGTTCTCGACATAGATTGCAATCCTTCATGTCATATTATTCTTGGTAGACCTTTCCTTAGAACGATTGGTGCAATAATTGATATGAAGGAAGGAAATATTAGATTCCAATTTCCGCTAAGGAAAGGCATGGAATACTTTCCTAGAAATAAAATTAAATTACCTTATGAATCTATTATGAGATCCACTTATGGATTGCCTACCAAAGATGGCAATACCTAGATCTATTCTTGCTTGTTATGCCTAGCTAGGGGCGTTAAACGATAGCCGTTGTTGGGAGGAAACCCAATTTTATTTTTAGTCCATGATTTTTTCTCCTGTTTAGTAATAAATAATTTTCTATCCTCTGTTTTGGTTGTGTTTTTTTAATTAGTGTTTGTGCCAAGTAGAACCGTTGGGAAGACTTGGGGAAAGTCTTGTTGAACTTGCTGTAAAAACAGAAACTTTAGCGCTCACGAGAACTACTGCCATTTTTATTTGGAGAGTGATATTTAGTTAATTCTTTTTGAAGATGATTAATAGATAAATTCCTCACGTCCAGCAAATTATTTTAGAATTTTTGGGTTTCCAGATCTTGCACTAGCTACAGATTACTACAGACTGTTCTGTTTTTGACAGATTCTGTTTTTCGTGTGTTGTTTGCTTATTTTGATGAATCTATGGCTAGTAAAATAGTTTATAAACCATAGAAAAGTTGGAATAAAGTAGGTATAACACCAATATAAATAAAGAATGAGTTCATTACAGTACCTTGAAGTGGTCTTTTATTTTCTTTTGCTAACGGAGCTCACGAGATTTTCTACTTAAGTTTTGTGTTGTGAAGTTTTCAAGTTTTGGGTAAAGATTTGATGGATTATGGAACAAGGAGTGGCAAGAGCCTAAGCTTGGGGATGCCCATGGAACCCCCAAGATAATCTAAGGACACCTAAAAGCCAAATCTTTGGGATGCCCTGGAAGGCATCCCCTCTTTCGTCTACTTCTATCGGTAACTTTACTTGGAGCTATATTTTTATTCGCCACATGATATGTGTTTTGCTTGGAGAGTCTTGTATTATTTGAGTCTTTGCTTTTTAGTTTACCACAATCATCCTTTCTGTACACACCTTTTGAGAGAGCCATACATGATTTGGAATTTGTTAGAATACTCTATGTGCTTCGCTTATATCTTTTGAGTTATATAGTTTTGCTCTACTACTTCACTTATATCTTTCAGAGCACGATGGTGGATTTGTTTTATAGAAACTATTGATCTCTCATGCTTCACTTAGATTATTTTGAGAGTCTTAATAGCATGGTAATTTTCTTAAAATCCTAATATGCTAGGTATTCAAAGTTAGTAAAATTTTCTTAAGAGTGTTTTGAATACTAAGAGAAGTTTGATGCTTGATGATTGTTTTGAGATATGGAGGTAATAATATCAAAGTCATGCTAGTTGAGTAGTTGTGAAATTGAGAAATGCTTGTGTTGAAGTTTGCAAGTCCCTTAGCATGCACGTATGGTAAACGTTATGCAACAAATTTGAAACATGAGGTGTTATTTGATTGTCTTCCTTATGAGTGGCGGTCGGGGATGAGCGATGGTCTTTTCCTACCAATCTATCCCCCTAGGAGCATGCGTGTAGTACCGAGGTTTTTGATGACTTGTAGATTTTTTTCAATAAGTATGTGAGTTCTTTATGACTAATGTTGAGTCCATGGATTATACGCACTCTCACCGTTCCATCCTTGCTAGCCTCTTCGGTACCGTGCATTGCCCTTTCTTGAAAGTATGTTATATCGACTAGAGGGGGGTGAATAGGCGATTTTTATGAAATTCTTCACTGAGGAATTTTGAGTAGCAAAATCCTCAGGGCTATCATGTTCCTCACTGTGTAGGTAATCCGCACTAGCGAATTCCTAACTCCTCAGTCAGGACAAATTCCTCAGAGACCAGAAGAACTTCGTCTCTGTCACTAAAGAAACTGACTGAACTGTATGAGATTTCCAATGGCTTCACTCAAAGGGATTGGTAGGTGTAGGATTTTGAGTTGAGCATCACATGGAAATTTTTCCTTAGTATTTCCTCGAACCCCTTTAACAGTACGGTGTTTCCTATGACTCAAGAAAGAGAAAAACAAAACTATGAAAACGAAAGTCTTCAAGCTTCATATTCCTCGCATGAATATCAAGTCTTCACGGACACACCAATTTCTTCACTTTCAAAGTCTTCATGAAAGTCTTCAGAAATACCAAAATCTTCAGTCGAAGATATTCATTTTTAGGGGTCGACTTTTCCTGTAAATATCAAACTCCTCATAGACTTATAGACCTGTGTACACTCACAAGCGCATTAGTCCCTTAACCTATAAGTCATCAATACACCAAAATCACTAAGAGGCACTGGATGCACTTACAATCTCCCCCTTTTTGGTGATTGATGACAATATAGGTTAAGTTTTCAACGGGGATAAGCATACGAAGTGTAACTACTGATATTGAGGAATTTGATTGCAAGATATAGAAGAACTCCCCCTGAAGATGTGCATAGTGAGGAATTTGCCTTTGAAGCAATGCACACTTGAAGAGTTAAATCACGGGGATCTCCCCCTATATCTTGTAATTCATACACGCATTTGACATATAATATGAAGAATTTGAAATGCATGATGAAATATGGTGCCTGATGAAATTTAGCATGCGTGCAATAATATTAACGAGGAATAAGCATGCAGAATAGTGCATCAAAAGTATCAGAGCACAGTGCATCAAAAGTATCAGAGCACCATTGGGTTTAAGATTACAACTCGATCCAATAAAGTTTCAGAAGAACGAGAGTTGTAACTTAGCAAAATAAAAAACACCCATATAGTAGACCCACTTGAAGACTAACTCATATTTCTCCCCCTTTGTCATCGAATGACCAAAAGGATCAAAAATGAGGACTAACGCCCCTGAAGATAATCATGTTGATGAAGGAGCGCCAACGTTGTTGGGGTCGTTTGTTGATGTAGGGCCTGCCGCAGTGTCGTCCAAATCTTCATGTTCATCAGTGTCGCACGATGAAGAAAATGAGTTGGCCACCAGAGAAGGAACTTGGACCTTCTTGAATTTCTTCGGTGGAGGTGCAGACCAGTCAAAATCTTCTTTGAGACCCATGTTCTTCAGATCTTCTTCACCATATAGATGTGACAGGATTGCCCAGGTGCGACCGATGACTTGATGGAGGTAGTAGTGGTTTTTCTTCACTGCATTGTGTGTGGCAGTCATGTTGTGAAGAAGTGAACCAAACTGACGCTTAACCCATTTGTGATTTCGATCCACCTTCTGGTGAAGACTAAGCAGAAGTTCACGGTTAGTCATCACGCGCGGAGCAGTGGCTTGAGGAGTGGACTTAGGTGCATTAGCAGAGTCATGTGTGGCAGAGCCATCATTGGTGGAATAAGATGCAGCTTTGCAAAACTGACCATCCAATGGACGAATGCCTTCATCAATTACAGCTGGTGCCTTGCCCTTTCCATCAACTGAGGAATATGTCTGCTTGAGGACTTCAATTGGGGGCAAGTGGCTGAGGTGATTCTGGAAATCAGCTTTGTAGTTGAGAGAAGACCTTGTCCTGAGGAATATCATAATCCAAGGTGCATAAGGCTTCAGCTCAAACGGAGACAGTGCAACATTGGCCATAGTCCTCATGAAGAAATCGTGATAATTGACAGGAATGCCATGAACGATGTTGAATACCGGATTCTTCATGATGCCAACAATTTCCTCATCCGATGAGTCGTGGCCTTTGATGGGACTGATTGTCCTCGTAAGAATACGATAGACAGTTCTGGGCACGTACAACAATTCCTTCACGAGGAATTTGGTTCGTGGTGCCTGACCTGGTTTCAAAGGCTTCATCAGCACCTGCATGTAATGATGTGTGAGCTCAGGTTCACTGTAGATGCAGCGAGCTTCTTCAAGGGGAGGACTGAGTGGTAGAGCATGAAGCAATTCAGAGCCTGGTGCAGTGTAGTGAGTGTTTTCAGACATCCAGTCCAGCACCCACGAATTCACATCTTCAGCATCTCCGATGATGTGCAACATTGCATAGAATTGAAGAATCAGTTCTTCATTCCAATCGCAGATGTCAGAGCAAAAGTTGAGCAGTCCAGCGTCGTGAAGAACACTGAGGACTGGTGTGAAGCACGACAGAGATTCCATATCCACGTGAGGAATATGCTCATGGTAGAAGATTTTCTCCTTGTTGAACAACACTGAGGAATAGAAATTTGCTTGACTGGCAGTCCAGAAATGCCTCTTCCTAATGCGAGCAGAGTCATATGGGTTGTAATCTTCGAAGAATACGTGCTCGCCGAAGAAATCATCAGCCTTGAACTTTTGCTTGCGTGAGAAAGGATCCTTTGGCTTCGGCAGAAGAGTGTCAGTGAGTTGCATCACGACCTTAGGAATCTCAATCACAGGTTCTTCAGGCTGAGGAATTTCTGGTTCCTCCTCAGTGGCAGTCAGCATCATTGGTTGTTCAACAACAGCAGTTTCTTCAGCGCTAGTGGCTGGATTTTCCTCATGGACAGATGCAGTGGGATGAGTTTCTTCAGAGCCCATGTGAACAGTTTGTGTGGGGGACTGAGGAATTTCCTATTGCGTTGGGGCTGCAACATTGGAAGTGAAGTTATTCACAAGTTTCACAAAACGAACCTTGGCTCCAAGCCAATCAGAGCGATATGCATCAAAGTTATCACTGAGTTTCTTAATCTCAGTCTGAATAGTGACAAGTTCTTCAGTTGTCATAGAGACAATGTTTTTCTTCAGATAGCGCTCTTTCTTGTACTGCGCTTTCTTGATCTGCCTGGCCTTCTCAAATTTCCACTTTTCTTCTTGAATGAAGTGGGTCAGCATCTGACTCTGGCCAGGAGTCAGCTTGAAGTCAGGCAAGGGAGTGTTGGGGTCCTTGTGCCAATCATCAATGTAGTCGGGTATCAGCTTGGGATCCAAAAGCAGTGGCACTTCTGATCCTTTGGCTCTAGCGGCCCTGACTTGCCTGTCTCTGATGATTTCTACAAGTTCATCATCATCAGCTTCATCTTCATCAGACGACACTTGGAAAGCGACTTGCTTCTTTTGAGGACTTGGGCGAGGACCTCGTCCAGCAGTGGCCTTTGTCTTCACCAGTGAGGGGCCAGCTGAGGAACTTGGTGCAGCTGAGGAACTAGCTGAGACACCTGAGGCAATGGAGATGCCGGCAGTCCTTTGGCATGAAGCGAGATGCACATGTGCTGAGGATTTGGTCGGAACAGCTGAAGGCTTTGGCGAAGGAGCTAAGGACTTTGGAGGAACAGGAGCAGCATGAGGAATTGGTCGTGAGGGCTTTGATGATTCTGGCCATGAGGGCATTGCTGACGAACTTGGCCTGCGTGTAGGCTTCTTAGACATAGCCTTCTTTGGCTTGACAGTAGAGGCCTCAGTGGAGGCAGCAACAACGGCAGATTCTTCATTGAATTTCCTCACTGCTTCTCTGGCTTTCTTAGCCAACTTGGTTTGGCGCTTGGCCCATTCATCAGGATAGTCCTCACGCGCTTGAGGCTGGTGGGATCTACTATTTGGCCAGGTGCCAATGGAGCTCTTGGGCATGGAGGATTGAGTGCGAATTTCTTCATGTACTTAGGAGTGGCATATTTGTACTCCCTCCATTCTCTTGCCC
The DNA here is from genome assembly GCF_018294505.1 of Triticum aestivum. Lineage (NCBI taxonomy): Eukaryota > Viridiplantae > Streptophyta > Magnoliopsida > Poales > Poaceae > Triticum > Triticum aestivum. The sequence continues at coordinate 477,878,513 of NC_057800.1, read as the reverse complement.
ATCTCCTCTCTATCTTCTGTTTGCGCACTTTGCGCTCATTCTTGGTTTCCTCAGTAGGTGTGCAGTACCCAGCATATATGTCATCAGGGATTTCAAACGCTGTATTTACCTCAGGCCTCTTTCCTCCCTTCTGTGGCCTTTTACCATCAGCCATTTTCTTCAGTTGAGGAATTTGAACAATCGAATTCTCTGAAGAAGTATGCAACTTTTCTTCGAGGAACGCTGCAAATGAGTTAAGTTGATGAGAACCTAGTGATTTAGCAGCTGACATGTGTACCTGTGAACAGAGTATAGTTGCGAGGAATTTGGAGAGGTCATATGCGTTCTCAGAAGGTTTTTTAAAAAGAACAAGTTTGAGGAATTTGACCAGATGAGTCTTGAAGATTTTCACTAAGCGTTCTTTGTCTTAGGTTCCAGAGTTCTATAGATCTAAGATCCACACAATTGAGGAATCTTGAAGAAAAATGATGCTTAGAGTAACGAATCAAGAACAGATGACTTGTGAGGTGTTCAGTGTGTGAAGATATGAAGAAAAACACTTTTGAAGATTTTGTAGATAATCATTCGAATCAACGAGGGCAGTAAAAGTAACTTTTAATTACCCTGGACGAAGAACACGATGAACTGGAGTGAGGTGATGTGAAGTTCGTCTGTGCAGATCTTCCATGCCCTAACTTGGCGGAGGAAGACGGCTACGGCGGCGGCGGAGTGAAGATGTCCGCGGTCGGCACGAGTACGTCGGCGACGAGGTCGAGGCAGTGAAGCTCTTCCTCACCGGCATCGATGAAGTAGCGGCGGCGCTAGGGTTTGAGAAGCTCGAGCTGGAGAGAGAGGTCGAGCGGAATAAAAGAAGTGAGGAAGGGAAGGAGGGGTATTTATAGCCACGGTGAAAAACTGCTCGCCCGAAGAAATTGGACGAACGTGCCCCTGACCCTTCTCATTCGCGTGACATGTGTCACCCACGTAGTGAGAGGTGGAGATCATGTTAGATCGTGGGCGAGTGGATAAGTGTATCGTGGGATGCAGAACGGTTTGAGCGGCAAAGCTGAAAATTTAGATAAGATAGGTTTTAAAGTTCCGTTCGCAATTTCTTCAGCTGACAAGGACACAGTGAAGATTTTGAACGAGTTTCAAATAGAACGCGCATGAAGAATTTGTGAACAGATTGGGTTGAGTAAAGCATAGAGGGGAAGGGTCCGATCACATTCACTTAGCAGAAAACCAACTTGAAGAAATAGCAATAAGTGAATGTTGTAGAGGACATAAACTCATATATATATATAGCCAATGAAGAAAAATGACGGAACTAGTGAAGACTATGCAAAGTTGAAGAATATGAATAATTGAGGAATTTCAACTTTTGGTGGTGGCGTGACCCACCGTATAAGAATGATGATTTTAGACACCGCGTATAATTATCGTAGGGTTCTGAGAATCAAATTCTTCGTTAATTTCTTCACACTAAGAGTGTTATTCTTCATTGATTGAAGAAAAACGTTTCTTCATGTGTTGCACATCTAAGTCATCAATTTTGCATAAGTGTTAGGATGAGTGTCCTTTTCAAAGAACATTCGAAGATTCTAGGATATTTAGCTCACACCGCAACTTGCTAAATCTCTTCTCATCCAAGGGCTTTGTGAAGATATCGACTAGCTGTTCTTCAGTCTTCACATGCTCAATAGAAATGTCGCCCTTCAACACATGATCACGAAGAAAATGATGACGAATCTGAATGTGCTTTGTCTTTGAGTGCTGAACTGGCTTGTGAGCAATCTTGATGGCACTCTCATTGTCACAGAAGAGAGGCACATTCTTCATGTTGACGCCGTAGTCCTTGAGAGTTTGCTTCATCCATAGCAATTGGGCACAGCAAGAACCAGCGACAATGTACTCAGCTTCAGTAGTAGATAGCGATACACAGTTCTGTTTCTTCGAGGACCAACAGACCAAAGATCGTCCGAGGAAATGACATGTACCAGATGTTGACTTGCAATCCACACGATCACCAGCATAGTCAGAGTCAGAATATCCAACAAGATCAAAAACCGAGCCCTTGGGGTACCATAATCCAAGTGTTGGTGTGTGAGCTAGATATCGAAGAATATGCTTCACAGCCTTATGGTGTGATTCCTTCGGTGTAGCTTGAAATCGGGCACGCATGCAAACACTAAGCATTATATCTGGCCTAGATGCACATAAGTACAATAAGGAACCTATCATGGAGCGGTATACCTTATGATCGAAGTCAATACCATTTTCATCAATGGACAGACGGCCATTTGTGGGCATAGGAATTTTGACGCCTTTGCAATCTTGCATGCCAAATTTCCTCAGTACATCCTTGAGGTATTTCTCCTAAGAGATGAATATGCCATTGTGTTGTTGATGAATTTGAAGACCTAAGAAGAATTTCAAATCTCCCATCCTAGACTTTTGATATTCTTCACTCATCATATAGGCAAATTCATCACTATAATGTTGGTCAGTACAGCCAAAGATAATATCATCAACATATATTTGGCACACAAACAATTCACCATCATAAGATTTAGTGAAAAGAGTAGGGTCGAGTGAACCAGGTTTGAAGCCTTTCTTCATGAGGAGTTCCTTCAAGGTATCATACCAAGCCCGTGGGGCCTGCTTGAGGCCATAGAGGGCCTTGTTGAGTCTGAAGACTTTGTCAGGATTCTTTGGATCTTCAAAACCTGGGGGTTGAGCAACATATACTTATTCCTCAAGCTTACCATTGAGGAATGCACTTTTCACATCCATTTGATATAAAGTGATATCGTGATGGTTAGCATAAGCAAGTAATATGAGAATAGCCTCAAGTCTAGCAACAGGTGCAAAAGTTTCATCGAAATCAATTACTTCAACCTGTGTGTAGCCTTGAGCTACAAGTCGTGCCTTATTGCTCACCACAAGGCCATTTTCATCTTGCTTGTTGCGGTAGATCCACTTTGGGCCGATGATATTGTGCTTGCGAGGATCTGGATGTTTGACCAGTTCCCAGACATTGTTGAGCTCGAACTGATGTAATTCTTCTTGCATGGCCTGAATCCACTCAGGCTCCAGAAATGCTTGATCTACCTTAGTGGGATCTGTAATAGAGACAAAAGCATACTGCCCACAAAAGTTAGACAAATGTGAAGCTTTTGAGCGTGTGAGAGGACCTGGCGCTTTGATGTCATTGATGATCTTTTCAACTTGCACTTCTTTTGCAATGCGAGGATGAGCTGGTTGTCGTTGAAGAGTTTGATCAGCGTTTTCTTCAGCACCATTTTCTTCAGCATTTTCTTCAGGTGTATTAGGTCGACGTTCTTCATGTTCTGGAATGAATTCTTCAGCAGATTCTTCAGTAGGAATGACATCCTCGGTGGCCTTGAACTTGATAGTTTCCTCAGGTGCTGGTTCACCTATCACAGTAGGTAGGTGCTCTCTTTGCGAGCCATTAGTTTCATCGAACCACACATCTACAGTTTTAACAACTTTGTGAAGAATGTTGTTGAAGACTCTGTAGGTGTGCGAGTCCTTTTCGTAACCAAGCATAAAACCTTCATGTGCTTTCGATGCAAATTTTGAGTTGTGATGAGGATCTCTAATCCAACATTTAGCACCGAAGACATTGAAATAACTTACATTGGGTTTCTTATCAGTGAGGAGTTCATAGGCAGTCTTTTTGAAGAATTTGTGAAGATATACTCTGTTGATGATGTGGCACGCAGTATCAATTGCCTCAGTCTAGAAACGACGAGGCGTTTTGTATTCATCAAGCATAGTGCGAGCCATCTCAGCAAGAGTCCTGTTCTTGCACTCCACGACGCCATTCTGCTGAGGAGTGTAGGGAGCAAATAACTCATGAGTAATACCAAGTTCATCAAGATAGTCATCGAGACCAGAATTCTTGAACTCAATGCCATTGTCACTTCTGATGTGCTTGATCTTCACACCAAAGTTGGTTGAAGCCCTTGAGGAAAATCGTTTGAAGACTTCCTGCACTTCATGTTTGTAAGTAACAAGGTGTACCCATGTATAGCGAGAATAATCATTAACAATAACAAAGCCATATTGAGATGCTTCATTTGAAATAGTAGAATAGTTATTAGGACCAAAGAGATCCATGTGAAGCAATTCAAACGGGCGAGTGGTGGTCATGATAGTCTTTGCTGGATGCTTGGCCTTCGTCATCTTCCCAGCTTCACAGGCTCCGCATAGGTGATCCTTGAGGAATTTGACATTCTCGATGCCAATGACATGCTTCTTCTTCACAAGCGTGTGCAAATTCCTCATGCCTGCATGACCAAGTCGTCGATGCCAGAGCCCGCCTTCTGAAGCTTTTGCAAGTAAGCACACGGCTGGTTGTGGTCCTGTAGAGAAATCAGCAATATACAGATCTCCTCTCCTAAAGCCTTCGAAGACTTTGGAATTGTCAGCTTCCATAACCACAACACAACGGTACTTTCCAAAGACAACAACCATATCAAGATCACAAAGCATTTAGACAGACATAAGGTTGTATCCTAAGGACTCAACAAGCATGACTTTGTCCATATGTCGATCCTTTGTAATCGCAACCTTACCTAGACCCAATACCTAACTTTTGCCTTTGTCAGCAAAAATGATATGCTTCAGATGCAACAAAGATAATGGAGCATCCATCAATAGATTCTTGTCACCAGTCATGTGGTTTGTACATCCACTATCAAGGACCCACTCAGTGGCTTTGGGTTGATCATCCTGCAGATGAATTAGTGCAGCTTACAAACTCATATACTTCATCAGTGAAGAATATGACATAAATTCATCAGATCAATTTCATCAAGTAAAAGAACTGACAAAGCAATATGAGGACGTGAGAAATGAAAGTTCATTTCTTCATGATTAGCCTGCGTCCTATCAGGCATGCTCAGGTCTCCAGCAAATTCTTTAGACGATTACGTGCATCTGGAGACCTGACCCTGCAGAAGAGATTAGTTCTTTTTCTTCACCACCCACTTCTGAAGGGGTGGCAAAGAGTTCATCATTCTGCGAGCTCCATGGGAAAAGGATGGCATAGAAGCCAGTCCATTTCGTCTCACATAAGAGGGGTTAGAGTAAGCATAAGAGTATGCAGAGAAATTCTTCGAGGACTTATGGACATAATGATTTGAAGAATAATGCACATATCCATAATCCTTAGATCTTCCCTACGAAACAGACGGGTTAACATGATGATGTTCATATGAGGACTCTGCTCCATATGAGGAATTTGGTCCATATGAAGAATTTGGTCCATATGAAGAATTTGATCTGGGGTTCCTATTCTTCACAGGTGGCGTCATGATGACATTCACCTGAAGATTTTCAAGGCATCTTTTGGGAACCCAGATTTTCTTCATAGGGGAGCCGTTCCTGCAGTTAGTGCCAACATATCTAGCAAATACTTCACCATTCTGATTTTTGAATAGCTTATAGTTGGAGTCAATTGACTCATCATCAGAATGAGGAGATTCACATGCAAATCCAGATAAGTTAGATGGATCAACTGGAGGTCCCTTTGCAGCAACCCATGTAGTTTTGGGGTATTGCTCAGGCTTCCAATATGTACCATCAGCATTGAGTTTCCTCTCAAAGGCGATACCCTCTTTCCTAGGGTTCCCGTTGAGGATCTGCTTTTTAAGCACATCACAAAGAGCCTGATGCCCTTTGAGGCTTTTGTACATGCCTGTCGTGTACAATTCCTTTAGCCCTGCATCGTCAGTGATACTAGCAATGTCCTCAGATGAGGAATTTGTGATAGCAGAGGCATGTGAAGAATTTGAAACATTAGCAGCATTTGAACATTCAGGTGAAGAATTAGCAGATTTACATTCAATGCACTTCAAGCATGGAGGAACTAATTCTTCCTGAGAAGCGCTGATTTGTTGAGCAAGTAATGAATCGCACTCCTTCTAAAGATCTTCATAACTCACTCTTAGCTTCTCAAGGTCTTGCTTTCTTTGAAGAAATTCATAAGAAAACTTCTCATGATCTGATAAGAGAGTGTTATGATGACTTTGAAGTTTGTCAAGCTTGGACTGAAGTCTCTGAAGATTTTCAGTCAAAGTTTCAGTGCGATCAATTTCTTCACCCAACATATCATCACTTTTATTTAGCATGTTTTGAACCTTTCCTAAAGCCCTTTGTTGTTTTATAGCAATCTTAGAAAGTTTAGAATAGCTGGGTTTAAGGTTTTCATCAGATTCATTCTCACTTGATTCAGAGGAGGTATATTTGAGTACCTTGGCACCCTTTGCCATGAAGCAATAGGTGGGAGCGTAGTCATCATCGCCTTCATCAGCCTTGTTGGTGAGGTCATTTTCTTCAGTGTTGAAGATAGACTTGCTGACGAATGCAGTAGCGAGAGCAAGGCTCGCCACTCTGGATTCGGACTCCTCAGATGACTCCTCTTCCTCATTTTCTTCAGATTCAGCCTCAGAGTCCATTTCCTTGCCAATGAATGCCCTGGCCTTCTTGGAGATGCTCTTCTTGTGATATGAAGTCTTTGAGGATTTTGATGATGAGGATTTTGTGGATTTCTTCTTTTTCTTCGCATCATCAGAACTGTAATCCTTGTATTTCTTCTTCTTTGATTCCTTTTCCCACTGAGGACAATCTTGAATGAAATGTCCAGGTTTCTTGCATTTGTGACAGAGCCTCTTCTTGTAGTCACTGGATGAGGAATCATTGCTCCTTGAGGATCTTCCAAGGCGACCACGTCTTGAGAACTTTTGGAACTTCTTCACGAGCAGAGCCAGATCATGGTTCAGTTCTTCAGGATCACCAAGGCTGCTACCAGAGTCTTCATCTTCGGACTCAGATACTGCCTTGGCCTTCAGTGCACGTGTTCTGCCATAGCTTGAACCATAGAGATCTCCCTTTTTAGCAAGTTGGAACTCATGAGTATTTAGCCTCTCGAGAATATCAGCGGGATCAAGTGACTTGTAATCAGCACGTTCTTGTATCATCAATGCCAGAGTGTCAAATGAGGAATCAAGCGATCTCAGCAATTTCTTCACCACCTCATGGTCGGTGATGTCAGTGGCACCAAGTGCTTGAAGCTCATTTGAGATGTCAATGAGGCGATCGAAGGTTTGTTGAACATTTTCATTGTCGAGTCTTTTGAAGCGGTTGAAGAGATTGTGAAGAACATCAACTCGAGAGTCATGCTGAGTTGAGACTCCTTCATTCACTTTGGACAACCTGTCCCAGATAAGCTTCGATGTTTCCAAAGCACTCACTCTGCCATACTGTCCTTTGCTCAGATGGCCACATATGATATTCTTCGCTTGAGAGTCGAGTTGCTTGAATCTCTTCACATCGGCAGCATTCAGAGAAGGTGTGACTGAGGGAACACCATTTTCCACAACATACCAGAGATCATTATCAATTGCTTCAAGATGCATTCGCATCTTGTTCTTCCAGTAGGGGTAGTCCGTCCCATCGAAGGTAGGACACCCAGCAGAGACCTTGATCACACCTGCGGTCGACATAACTAAAACTCCAGGCGGTTAAACCAAAATCACACAGAACAAGGGAGTACCTTGCTCTGATACCAATTGAAAGTGCGTTATATCGACTAGAGGGGGTGAATAGGCGATTTTTATGAAATTCTTCACTGAGGAATTTGCCGGTGAGGAAATTCCTTAGCAAAGAACTAATAGCAGCGGAATAAGTACTCAAAAGTAAACATAACAGAATACTAGCATAGTCATCATGATGAAATGAAGACAGGCATAGAGTACAGGAAGCGTAAGCATAGGATAACTCAGGATGAAGACAAACATACTGAAGAAATTGAACTGAGGAAATTGAGAAAGTATTCAGTCAAAGTCTTCAAACACAGATATGAACAAACACACAACACAGTTATGAGGAAATGAAAGAGTTGAGGGAATAGAACTAGTAAGCTTGGTGAAGACAATGATTTGGTAGACCAGTTCTAACTGCTGTCTCAGTTGTACGTCTGGTTGGAGCGGCTGCGTATTTAAACTCGAGGACACACAGTCCCGGACACCCAGTCAAGGACAATTAGTCCAAGACACCCAGTCCTCACTGTATTCTCCTTGAACTAAGGTCACATAGACCTCGTCCAATCACTCGTGGTAAGTCTTCAGGCGACTTCCAAACCTTCACAAACTTGGTCACTCGGCGATCCACAATTCCTCTTGGATGCTCTAGACCATGACGCCTAACCGTCTGGAAGAAGCACAATCTTCAAAGGTAACAAGCGTTGGATCCACTCAGGATCAATCTCTTCAGTGATGCTCAATCACTTGGGGTTTGTAGGTGTTTGGGTTTTGGGTTTTTGGTTTTTCCTCACTTGATGATTTTCGCTCAAAGTCCTCAGAGGATGGGTTGCTCTCAAATGACAAGTGTTAGTTTCTCTCGGAGCAGCCAACCAGCTAGTGGTTGTAGGGGGCGGCTATTTATAGCCTAGGGAGCAGCCCGACATGATAAGACATAAATGCCCTTCAATGATATGACCGTTAGGTGGATAGATATTTTGGGACAACTAGCGCATAGCACACAAACGGTCGGAATTTTGAGTAGCAAAATCCTCAGGGCTATCATGTTCCTCACTATGTAGGCAATCCGCACTGGCGAATTCCTAACTCCTCAGTCAGGACAAATTCCTCAGAGACCAAAAGAACTTCGTCTCTGTCACTGAAGAAATTGACTGAACTGTATGAGATTTCCAATGGCTTCACTCGAAGGGATTGGTAGGTGTAGGATTTTGAGTTGAGCATCACATGGAAATTTTTCCTTAGTATTTCCTCGACCCCTTTAACAGTACGGTGTTTCCTATGACTCACGAAAGAGAAAAACAAAACTATGAAAACAAAAGTCTTCAAGCTTCATACTCCTCGCATGAATATCAAGTCTTCACGGACACACCAATTTCTTCATTTTCAAAGTCTTCATGAAAGTCTTCAGAAATACCAAAATCTTCAGTCAAAGATATTCATTTTTAGGGGTCGACTTTTCCTGTAAATATCAAACTCCTCATAGACTTATAGACCTGTGTACACTCACAAGCGCATTAGTCCCTTAACCTATAAGTCTTCAATACACCAAAATCACTAAGAGGCACTAGATGCACTTACATTTCTCACATTGAGAGTTGGCGCCAACTTTGCCGGTGCATCCAAACCCCATGATATGATACACTCTTTCACACATAAACCTCCTTATGTATTCCTCAAAACAGCCACCGTACCTACCTATTATGGCATTTCCATAGCCATTCTGAGATATATTGCCATGCAACTTTCCATCATTCCGTTCATCATGACACATTCATTATTGTCATATTGCTTAGCAGGATCATGTAGTTGCCATCGTATTTGTGGCAAAGCCACCGTTCATAATTCTTTCATACATGTCACTCTTGGTCCATTGCATATCCCGGTACACCACCGGAGGCATTCATATAGAGTCATCTTTTGTTCTAGTATCGATTTGTAATCATTGAGTTGTAAATAAATAGAAGTGTGATGATCATCATTTTCTAGAGCATTGTCCCAAGTGAGGAATAAATAAAAAAAGAGAGAAAGGCCATAAAAAAGAAGAAGGCCCCAAAAAAAGAGAGAGAAAAAGAGAGAAGGGACAATGTTACTATCCTTGCCACACTTGTTCTTCAAAGTAGCACCTTAATCTTCATGTTAGAGAGTCTCTTGTTTTGTCACTTTCATATACTAGTGGGAATTTTTCATTATAGACCTTGGCTTGTATATTCCAACAATGGGCCTCTTTAAGTGCCCTAGGTCTTCATGAGCAAGCAAGTTGGATGCACGCCCACTAGTTTCTTTTGTTCATCTTTTCATACATTTATAGCTCTAGTGCATCCGTTGCATGGCAATCCCTACTCCTTGCATTAACATCAATCGGTGGGCATCTCCATAGCCCATTGATTAGCCTCATTGATGTGAAACTTTCTCCCTTTTTGTCTTCTCCACATAACCCCCCTCATTATATTCTATTCCACCCATAGTGCTATGTCCATGGCTCGCGCTCATATATTGTGTGAAAGTTTATAGGTTTGAGATTACTAAAGTATGAAACAATTGCTTGGCTTGTCATCGGGGTTGTGCATGATGAGAGCATTCTTGTGTGACGAAAATGAAACATGACTAAACTATATGATTTTGTAGGGATGAACTTTCTTTGGCCATGTTATTTTGAGAAGACATAATTTCTTAGTTAGTATGCTTGAAGTATTATTATTTTTATGTCAATATGAACTTTTGTCTTGAATCTTTTGGATATGAATATTCATACCACAATTAAGAAGAATTACATTAAAATTATGCCAAGTAGCACTCCGCATCAAAATTTCTATTTTTATCATTTACCTACTCGAGGACGAGCAGGAATTAAGCTTGGGGATGCTTGATACGTCTCCAACATATCTATAATTTTTGATTGCTCCATGCTATATTATCTACTGTTTTGGACATTATAGGGCTTTATTATCCACTTTTATATTATTTCTGGGACTAACCTATTAACCAGAGGCCCAGCCCATAATTGATGTTTTTTGCCTGTTTTAGGGTTTCGAAGAAAAGGAATATCAAATGGAGTCCAAACGGAATGAAACCTTCGGGAACGCGATTTTCTCAACGAACAAGACCCAGGAGACTTGGACCCTACTTCAAGAAAACAAAGAGTAGGCCACAAGGTAGGGGCGCACCTGCCTACCCTAGGCGTGCCCTCCACCCTCGTGGGCCCCCTGTTGCTCCACCGACGTACTCCTTCCTCCTATATATATCCACGTACCCCCAAACAATCAGATACGGAGCCAAAACCCTAATTCCAACGCCGTAACTTTCTGTATCCACAAGATCCCATCTTGGGGCCTGTTCCGAAGCTCAGCCGGAGGGGGAATCAATCATGGAGGGCTTCTACATCAACACCATAGCCTCTCCGATGAAGTGTGAGTAGTTTACCTCAGACCTACGGGTCCATAGTTAGTAGCTAGATGGCTTCTTCTCTCTTTTTGGATCTCAATACAATGTTCTCCCCCTCTCTTGTGGAGAACTATTCGATGTAATCTTCTTTTTGTAGTGTGTTTGTTGAGACCGATGAATTGTGGGTTTATGATCAAGTCTATCTATGAACAATATTTGAATCTTCTCTGGATTCTTTTATGTATGATTGGTTATCTTTGCAAGTCTCTTCGAATTATCAGTTTGGTTTGGCCTACTAGATTGATCTTTCTTGCAATGGGAGAAGTGCTTAGCTTTGGGTTCAATCTTGCGGTGTCCTTTCCTAGTGATAGTAGGGGCAGCAAGGCACATATTGTATTGTTGCCATCGAGGATAACAAGATGGGGTTTTCTTCATATTGCATGAGTCTATCCCTCTAATATCATGTCGTCTTGTTTAAGGTGTTACTCTATTTTTAACTTAATACTCTAGATGCATGCTGGATAACGGTGGATGAGTGGAGTAATAGTAGTAGATGCAGGCAGGAGTCGGTCTACTTGTCTCAGACGTGATGCCTATATACATGATCATACCTAGATATTCTCATAACTATGCTCAATTCTGTCAATTGCTCAACAGTAATTTTTTCATCCACCGTAGAATACTTATGCTCTCGAGAGAAGCCACTAGTGAAACCTATGGCCCCGGGGTCTATCTTTATCATATTGATATCCTACTACTTAGTTATTTCCTTTGCTATTTCCTTTGCCTTTATGTTACTTTGCATCTTTATCATAAAATACCAAAAATATTATCTTATCATATCTATCAGATCTCACTCTCGTAAGTGGCCTTATAGGGATTGACGACCCCTATTTGTGTTGGTTGCGAGGATTTATTTGTTTTGTGCAGGTACGAGGGACTCGCACATAGCCTCCTACTGGATTGATACCTTGGTTCTCAAAAACCGAGGGAAATACTTACGCTACTTTGCTGCATCATCCCTTCCTCTTCGAAGAAAACCAACGCAATGCTCAAGAGGTAGCACCGCCCACATTTGGCGCCCACCGTGTCTGAATGGGCTCAGAGGCCGTCGTGTCACGTCTGATTGAAGTTATTAGTCTACCCCTATCGACAACAGTGTAAATACGGTCGATAAGGATGTCAAGTGTTAGGGGTAGACAGTAATTTCCATCTCGCAAACACTTGCTTCGTGCATCCCACAAAGGATAGTGGGTGTTTAGCCGCTTCATTCAAAACTTGGGAGAATTAGCATTCACATTTGCCCTGGGCCCTGGCAACTAAATCCAAAACCAATTTTTATTCGATTACGAATATCCACAGATAATTCTACATTTTGTTATTTATTTCTTCAAAACCACAACAAAGATTTATTCCACCTTTATATATGATTATGATTTAGAAATGTCGTGATCTTCGAATTTAGTAGGTTGGATACACTTTGAGTCAAACAGTTATTTCATCCAATACAATATGCTCACACGAAAAACAGTTCACCTTATGTCAATCATACAAGTACTGAGGATTACCTTGCCTAAAAAATTTGGATCATTACAACACATGGACAACATAGGGGGTCTTACAACATAATCCATTCAGAGACATGACACAACATGCCAGTACAATAATCTAATGACAATTTCAACTGCTATGTAAAGAAGAACTGGGATTACCCTGGGCTTCAAATAGCAGAAGCAGCAGGACCTCCTCCGTCTTCAAATGCAACATTCTTACTTCCTCCAATTCTTGGGTTGCTTGCATAATGCATGCAGCTAATTGCATAATTTCCAGCCTCAAGATCGAGATTACCTCATTCGTGCCAGCCACACTGTCAGTGTCAAAACCGGCGGATCTCGGGTAGGGGGTCCCGAACTGTGCGTCTAGGCCGGATGGTAACAGGAGTCAAGGGACACGAAGTTTTACCCAGGTTCGGGCCCTCTCGATGGAGGTAAAACCCTACGTCCTACTTGATTAATATTGATGATATGGGTATTACAAGAGTAGATCTACCACGAGATCAGAGAGGCTAAACCCTAGAAGCTAGCCTATGGTATGATTGTTGTTCTGTATGTTGTCCTACGGACTAAAACCCTCCGGTTTATATAGACACCAGAGAGGGTTAGGGTTACACAAAGTCGGTTACAATGGTAGGAGATCTGCATATCCCTATCGCCAAGCTTTCCTTCCACGCCAAGGAAAGTCCCTTTCGGACACGAGACAAAATCTTCAATCTTGTATCTTCATAGTCCAGGAGTCCGTCTGAAGGTATAGTCCGGCTATCCGAACACCCCCTAATCCAGGACTCCCTCATAGCCCCCGAACCAGGCTTCAATGACGATGAGTCCGGCGCGCAGATTGTCTTTGGCATTGCAAGGCGGGTTCTCCCCCAAATTCCGTATACCTGTTGAATAAAGTTCGGTTTCTTGTAGATGTTGCGCTCCTTGGCTTCTACGCCCAATAATGGCCGCTTCCCACGTGTCAAACGAATATGAAAAGTCTGAGTGTTTTTACATTCACACCCCTAGCCGCGTAAATGAGCAGCCCTATTTAAGGGGACGAGGATTTAGATCCAAACAAAATCTTTTCCCTTCGCGAGTGTTCATCAGAGCGCATTCGACAAAGGTCCATTCCACCATGGCCAGCCATCGCAACTCCTCCTCTCGCCCTTCTAGCCCTCAGCCTGGGTATTGGGAGAGATTCTCCATCCCGCATAGCGAGCTAGTGACGCTCCAGACCAAGGGATTCCTCCCCCCAGCCTACATGGTCCTGGTTCGAGCCGGTCTTGCCATCTATAACGGCGGAAAGCAAGCAGAGAGTACCCCCAATCCCTTCAAAGGAGAGCAGGTATTCCTTGTCCCTTATCTAATAAGGGGCTCGGGTTTCCAATCCATCCATTCCTCCGGGGGCTGCTGGAGTTCTACGGCCTCCAGCTACACAATCTCATGCCAGCCTCCATATTGCATATCGCGGGCTACGTATCCCTCTGCGAGCTGTTTTTGGGCATCGAGGCTCATTTCGGGCTATGGAAAAGGTTATTCTGCCTTGTGCCCCGCTCTAAGGAGGGGTCAATGTATCAAGTGGGTGGAGCCGAAGTGTGGCGCATCGACGGGACCGGATATCTGTCCAGAACCCCAAAGAAGGCATCCGGAGACTGGCCCTCGGAATGGTTCTATATAGAAGACGTCCCGCTGCCGGATCCTGTCCGGATCGGCCTCCTTTAATTCGACAGTGCTCCCTTAAAGAAGCGCCTAAGCTGGCGTCCACGGAGCCCTCAGAGGGAAAGTGACAGGAACATCATTTACCTGATGGGTCAAATAAGATTGTTATCCCATTCCGGACTAACCATGATCGGGGTTATGGCCGAATGCATCATGTGGGGGGTGCAGCCGCTTCAGTATAGAAGCCACCCCATGTGGGACTTCAACGGGGAGGACGACGCCACCCACTACGGCCGTAAGGGGCCGGATTCAGCTGCCACTCTACTAAAGATCTTGTCCACTTTGTATAAGGGAGAAGAGGAGGAATTTCTCCGTGTCAACCCACAGGGCGGATTCTCTATGCACAATCCCCCAAGCTGGGTAAGTGGTCGCATTTACTTGCTCATCCGTTTTGTATTCCCATTGTTAAATATTCAGTCTGACGACTTCAACGCAAGAACTGCGCCGGGCTGTTAAGGAAATAAGCAACCCTCCTCCACAACCCGAGGACCCAGGACGGTCCCTCGACCCGGCCTATCAAGAGGATCCGGACATATCTGTGGAGCTGATTGATGGAGTGTTCCATCAATTGAGCAAGGACAACGCCTTGGTGGCCATTACGGCCGATTACCCAGGGCTAATTCCGGCCTCCCAGGTAACTGAGATCGAAGTCCCAGTACCCCGAATAGGTGTCCGCCCTCTCGTGTTTTCAGTTTTCTGATTACAACCGAACTTTGCAGGGGAGGTTTTTGAGGCGGAAGGCCGAACCTGCGGCGACAAGCCAACGAGGGGCCGCAGGGCCCCGTGGGCAGAAAAAAAGTGCAGTCCGGACCGAGGCATCAGCGCAAAGGTATAGCGCGCCCCCTATCCCAGGTGTCATACCTTCAAGGCACATTGACACTCGTGCTCTCTTCAGGACAAAGAGACCTTGCCGGACTATATCCGGAGAGGCTGCCAATCGCGCCTCCACCAGGAAGGCTCCAAAGCCCGGTCCGGAGGCGGAGGCGAACGCAAGGCACGCGCCGAACGCTCCTCCGACGGAGGATGTGGACGGGTTGTCTGCCACCAACTCTGAGGTGGAGAGTGCCATGAACCACAGGCGTCGCCGGACAATTCTTCGCGACGCTTGTTTCTCCCAAGGGGCGTTAGATGCCTTCAATTCGGGAGATGTGTACCTCCGTGCCGCTCAAAATGGTCTAGCTAGAGCCACGGAGCAATATGTAAAAGACATACGGGTAAGAAAATTTTGGTAATTATATATATATGCCAGTAGCCCCTGAGACTTGAAATAGTTAGAATAACTGATTTAAGGATCATTTGTTATGCAGGTTCTTACAGAAAAGAATTCCCTACTGTCCAAGGAGCTGGAAGAGTGCAAAGCCCAACTTGAGGCCGCACTAGCCGCAGCAGGGGAGCCCAAGGAGGACCCCTCTGGTAATATACACTTCGAAAGATAAGTATTTTGCGAAGCACGGCATGGGTGCGAATCTGACAAATGAAATTGCAGATGGCGCCGGATTGAATCCGGAAAGGCAACACCTCCTACGCCAGCTAAAGGCTGGTGAGAAGGTGCTGACAAAGGTGAGGCGGGAGAAGAACGATCTCCAAGATGCCAACACCAAGCTGGGCGTCGAGCTGAAAGATGTTCGTGCCCAGCTGTCAGACTCCGTGAAGGAGAATCAGCGGCTTCGGTGCGGCATATTTAGTAAGTTCTTGAGCGAACCTTTGAAAGAAAGTTCGGCGGGGAAGTCGACTAACAGAGCAATGTCTGTAGGTGTGCTAACAGGTCGTCCTGCAGAGGAGATGCCCAGTTCTACGGGTGACCTTCTTCCCGAGCTCTCGCAACTGCTCGATCGAGTTCGGCAGGCGATGCAAGGCGTCGCCCAGGCCCTGTGGCCATCCATCTCCATACCCGAAGGTCTTGGAGAGCTTGCGGAGATGCTAATGGGAGCACGGCGGCGCTTCCGATTGTCGAAGATCTCGGCCTGCCGTCAAGGCGCTAGGGAGGTCTGGGCATGGTGAAGACGCGGTACACAAAGGTTGACCCCAACCACATGGCCGAGGTCGGTCCTGTAGGGCCCGATGGGAAGGAAATCCCTGTAAGATTAGTATACGGCCAAGTAGAGTTGGCCGCAAAGTATTCCCAGCAGGACTGTAAATTAGACAGCCTGTTAGATGGTATTGAAGAGGAATACAATCAGTCAAAATGACTATGTAATGTAATTGACATTTATAATGCCTTCTAGTCGGATTGTAGATCATTTGTCATGGCCGACCTTTTCGCTTCTGCCTCGGGACCTGACGGTCCGGAGTGTGTCCGAATTCCCATGCGGTTATATAGGAACCAGGGAATGCATGGAGACCAGGCGTAGGGGTCATTAGTGCGTGAACAGACAAGTGCCCAACTAGTTATGTTATATTACATGGTTATTAAGAAACATCTTCCAGGGAGAATAGTTCCGTTAGGGGTTCCTTTCCCTGGGAGGCATGCCCTAAGGTGCATGTCCGTGCTGTGAAAAGAAACGCAGGAAAAACATCTGGGGGCGTATAGATAAAAATAAAAAAAAAAGATAATCTTTAGTTCACCGACCGAATATTCCCTTAAGAACACTAGCTTTCGGCTTCACCCAGTCTGAGGTACACGTCTGGCTGACCCGGCAGTAACAATCGCAGAGGTGCTCCCTTTACCACCTAGCCGAACAATCGGGAACGTAGGGGTAAGCACAGGAGCCAGGCAACCCAGCTTGGCCAAAACTTAAGTCATATCGATGCATACAATGGTGAATAAAAGGTACATGCGGAAGTGTGACGCATGTGCTGGGCATGAAGCCCGTATAAATAAGCTTATGTTTAAAGAAGCCCCCAGGTTTAATGAGCGCGGATAGCGCGTCACTTTATGAGACTTTAAAGGCTATAAGAGAGAGAGAGAGAGAGAGAGAGAGAAGGAGAGAAATGTAAGACAGAAAGTATATAAAAAATGGACAGAGTAAGGAGACGAACACGGGATCCGGCGCTAGGCATAGAATCTTCGGAGACGGGCTGCGTTCCATGGGTTCGGCTCGAGTCGGTTATCCGATGCATTTCGCAGGCGGTACGCTCCACCAGTCAGGACTTGGTCAATTATGAAGGGACCTTCCCACTTGGGCTTGAGTTTGTCCTTTTTCTTGTCCGGGAGGTGTAGAACTAATTCGCCAACGTTGTAATTTTTGGCCCATACTTCTCTGCTTTGGTATCTTCGAGCCTGCTGTTGATAGAATGCGGAACGGGCTTTTGCCACGTCACGCTCCTCCTCCAATGCGTCCAAACTGTCCTGCCGATCGAGCTCGGCTTCTCTTTCTTCGTACATGCGCACTCGAGGTGAGTCATGAATTATATCACAAGGCAAAACTGCCTCTGCGCCGTACACCATAAAGAATGGTGTGTATCCGGTGGTGCGATTCGGCGTGGTCCGTAGCCCCCAGAGTACGGAGTCGAGATCCTCTACCCAGTGCGTGTTAGATTCCTTGAGGGACTGCACTAATCTGGGTTTAATGTCGCTCATGATAAGACCATTTGCACGTTCAACCTGGCCGTTAGTTTGTGGGTGATAGACGGAAGCATAATCGAGCTTGATGCCCATGTTTTTGCACCGGAGTTTTACCTCGTCGGCCGTAAAGTTCGTGACGTTATCAGTGATGATGTTGTGGGGGACGCCGTAACGGTGTACAACCTCGGATATAAAGTCTATCACAGGTCCGGATTTGGCCGTCTTAACAGGCTTGGCTTCTATCCATTTGGTGAACTTATCCACCATGACCAGTAAGTATTTTTGCTTGTGGGTTCCGCCTTTAAGGGGTCCAACCATATCAAGCCCCCAGACCGCGAAGGGCCAAGTGATGGGGATAGTTTCGAGGGCGGTGGGTGGCATATGGCTTTGGTTTGCAAAGAGCTAGCAACCGGTGCATCGCTGGACTAATTCCTAGACGTCTGCCCGGGCCGTCGGCCAGTAAAAGCCTATGCGGAAGCCTTGCTCACAAGGGACCGAGCTGCAGCGTGATGACCGCCGAGTCCGGCATGAATTTCAGCCAGGAGGTTCCGCCCTTCCTCTTCAGAGATGCACCTTTGAAGGACTCCGGTAGTGCTTTTCTTATAAAGCTCTCCCTCATGGACTTTGTAGGCTTTGGATCGCCGCACTATGCAGCGTGCTTCGTTTTGGTCCTCGGGAAGTTCCTGCCTAATAAGGTAGGCGAGGAATGGTTCTGTCCACGGGGCGATGACGGCCATTATTACGTGGGCTGAAGGTGTTATTTCATTGGCAGAGCCGCCGATTGTGTCAGAATGTTTGGTGCCGGGCAGTGCGGCTAGGTCCGGGCTGTTGTTATGCGGCTGCCCTTCCCATACTACGGATGGCTTGAACAGCCTTTCCAAGAAGATGTTGGGGGGACTACATCATGTTTTGCACCGATGCGTGCCAGGACATCTGCCGCCTGATTATTTTCCCGGGCTATGTGGTGAAATTCAAGCCCTTCGAACCGAGCTGACATTTTTAGGACAGCGTTGCGGTAAGCTGCCATCTTTGGATCCTTGGCGTCGAAGTCTCCATTTATTTGGGATATTGCAAGGTTCGAGTCCCCGCGCACCTCTAGGCGTTGAATGCCCATGGATACTGCCATCCGGAGACCATGTAAAAGGGCCTCATATTCGGCTGCATTGTTGGAGTTTGTGTACATAATCTGGAGTACGTATTGAACTGTGTCTCTTGTGGGGGACGTCAAAACGACGCCAGCCCCCAGTCGAGCCAACATCTTGGAGCCGTCGAAATGCATGATCCAATTTGAATATTTGCCGTACTCTTTAGGGAGTTTGGCCTCCGTCCATTCTGCGATGAAGTCAGCCAAGACTTGCGACTTGATGGCTCGCCGTGGCTTATAAGTTATGTCAAATGGGAGGAGCTCAATGGCCCATTTTGCAATCCGGCCCGTTGCGTCACGATTATTTATAATATCGTTAAGTGGTACTTCCGAGGCTACTATTATTGAACGCTCTTGAAAGTAGTGTCGTAGCTTCCGGGATGCCATGAATACCGCATACGCAATCTTTTGATAATGCGGGTACCGTGATTTGCAGGGAGTGAGGATAGTGGACACATAATAGACCGGCTTTTGAAGGGGGAATTTGTGTCTGTCCATTTCTCGTTCGACGACGAGCACTGCGCTTACAACCTGATGTGTTGCTGCAATGTACAATAGCATTGGTTCGCCAATGTTTGGCGTGGCTAGGACTGGATTTGTTGCCAATATGGCTTTTATTTCGTCGAGTCTGGCCGTGGCTGCATCCGTCCATTCGAAGTGTTCGGTGCGCCGAAGGAGGCGGTAAAGGGGTAGGGCCTTTTCTCCCAAGCAGGAGATAAAGCGGCTGAGAGCCGCCACGCATCCGGTTAACTTTTGTATTTGTTTGAGGTCCTTTGGGATATCCAGCTGCGACAGAGCTCGGATATTGGCTGGATTTGCTTCAATTCCTCTACCGGATACAATGAAGCCCAAGAGCTTTCCGGCTGGAACGCTGAAAATGCATTTTTCCGGGTTGAGCTTGATGTCGTATGTTCGGAGGTTGTCGAATGTGAGCCTCAAGTCGTCTACTAGAGATTCGACATGTCTTGTTTTGACGACCACATCATCTACATATGCCTCCACTGTTTTGCCGATCTGGTTTGCCAGATATGTCTGAATCATGCGCTGATATGTTGCGCCGGCATTTTTGAGCCCGAAGGGCATTGTGTTGAAGCAGAATGGGCCGTATGGTGTGATGGATGTCGTTGCGGCTTGGTCTGATTCTGCCATCTTGATTTGATGGTAGCCGGAATATGCGTCGAGGAAACACAACAAATCGTGTCCTTTGGTAGCGTCGATGATTTGATCGATGCGGGGGAGGGGGAAGGAATCCTTTGGGCAAGCCTTGTTAAGGTCTTTAAAATCAACGCACAGGCGCCAGGATTTGTCCTTCTTTGGTACCATCACCAGGTTTGCTAGCCAGTCCGGATGTTTTATATCCCTGATGAGTCCGGCCTCCAATAGCTTTGCTAGCTCCTCTCCCATGGCATGTCTCTTAGGTTCGGAAAAACTCCGAAGAGCCTGTTTGACAGGTTTGAGTCCTGTTTGGATATTTAAGCTGTGCTCGGCCAGCCTGCGTGGGATTCCTGGCATGTCTGAAGGGTGCCAGGCGAAAATGTCCCAGTTCTCTCGTAGGAACTTTCGCAGTGCGGCGTCTACATCAGGGTCTTACTGTGCCCCGATGGAAGTTGTTTTATTGGGGTCCTTTGGATGCGCTTGGAATTTGACTATTTTGTCCGCCGGTTTAAAGGAGGTGAACTTGGATCTTTTGTCAAGTATCACATCGTCCCTATTCACCATAGAGCACAGCGCAGTCAGTTCCTCAGCCGCTAGGGCTTCGGATAGTGCCTCGAGGGCCAGTGCAGCTGTCTTGTTTTCGGCGCGGAGTGCTATGTACGGATCACTAGTGAGAGTGATGATCCCGTTGGGCCTGGGCATCTTGAGCTTCATGTACTCGTAATGGGGTATTGCTTGGAAGATTATAAACGCTTCCCGCCCTAGCAGAGCGTGATAACCGCTGCTAAACGGAGGCACATGGAACATGACCTCTTCGGACCTGTAATTATCTGGCGTGCCGAGCACCACATCTAGTGTGATTTTTCCTGTACAGCGCGCTTCCCGACTGGGGATTATTCCTCTAAAGGTGGTGCTGCTTCGCTCAATGCGGTTCCAGTCTATTTCCATTTTTGAAGGGTTTCCTCATAAATGAGGTTCAATCCGCTGCCATCGTCCATGAGTACCTTGGTAAGACGAAAGCCGTCCACTATTGGACTGAGGACCAATGCGGCTGGTGCTCGGGTTGTTCGGAATTTAGGTTCATCACTGGCGTTAAAGGTAATAGCCGTGTCACTCCATGGGTTTATTATTGCTACTTGGTAGACTTCAGCAAGGCTGCGGAGTGTCCTTTTTCGCATATTATTTGATGCGAAAGTCTCGAAGACTGTTAATACCGTATTGGTGTCTCTGGGGTGGCTTTCTGTGGCCTCCGGAATTAGGAGATTTTCGCCAATTTTGGCCACCTGCCGGAGTATCCAACATGCTCTAAGGTTGTGAGTTGGTGTGGCGTCCTCCGTACCGTGAATTTTACAGGGTCCATTAAGCCATCCTTCCAATACGGTTCCATGCCCTGTAGAGGGTTTTTGCTTTTTGGTGTTTGACCCGGGTGTCTGGCGATGATGCACCCATTTATTTTGGACTGGGTTTGTATTCAGGGCCGGATCGTCCCAAAATTTTATTTCGGTTTTCCAGGCGCTTTCCATCGCATAGTACTTTCATACTATGGACGCCAAGTCAGCGAAGCGTGTAATATCACAGCGACTTATGGCGTTGAGGATTCCCTTGTCCGTGCAATTACTGCAGAAGAATGAAATCGCGTCTTCCTCGCGGCAGTCCTTTATCCTGTTCATAACCAGGAGGAATCTGGCCCAGTAATGATGTACTGTTTCTTCGGGCTCTTGCCTAATTTGGGATAGATCGCTAATGTTCGGGTGGGTGGGCCGAGGAATTTCCGAACTCGAAAATTTGGATTCCTGGATGTTGTCCAATGAATCCAGTCCATCGCCTGGCTCTAAGTTCAGGTCTTCAGTGATATCCTCCCCTCCGCGGGTATCCGGCTTGGAGGGATCGGGAATCCGGACGTAACGAGTCCTTAAGATAGATGAAGGGTCACTGCACTGTCCCTCTACCACGACAATGTGATGGGTGACTTGGGGAGAGTTAATCTCTCTCAGATCGGGTTTAGGCCCAATCTGGTCGTAATCCGTAGTGACTCCTAGGGCGGCGATGCGAACCAAGAGCTCGTTTATGGAGGAGAGCTCCATTGGATCCAACTGCTCGGCGAGTTCCGAGCTGACATGAAGATTGTTTTCGATGGCTCAAGAGGTCATCGTCGGTGCAGAAGCCGAACAGGCGGTCATAAGAAAACCACCTAGCCGGAGGGTTTGGCCGACAGCCAAAGCTCCCTTAGCAACGGTGTCGTCTTTAAAGACGGGGCGAGGCATCCTTCCTGATGGCGACGACACAGAGGAACTCTCAATGAAAGCACCAATGTCGGTGCCAAAACCGGCGGATCTCGGGTAGGGGGTCCCGAACTGTGCGTCTAGGCCGGATGGTAACAGGAGTCAAGGGATATGAAGTTTTACCCAGGTTCGGGCCCTCTTGATGGAGGTAAAACCCTACGTCCTGCTTGATTAATATTGATGATATGGGTATTACAAGAGTAGATCTACCACGAGATCAGAGAGGCTAAACCCTAGAAGCTAGCCTATAGTATGATTGTTGTTCTGTATGTTGTCCTATGGACTAAAACCCTCCGGTTTATATAGACACCGGAGAGGGTTAGGGTTACACAAAGTCGGTTACAATGGTAGGAGATCTGCATATCCGTATCGCCAAGCTTGCCTTCCACGCCAAGGAAAGTCCCTTCCGGACACGAGACGAAGTCTTCAATCTTGTATCTTCATAGTCCAGGAGTCCGGCTGAAGGTATAGTCCGGCTATCCGAACACCCCCTAATCCAGGACTCCCTCACACACCATCTCTTTCTGCCTCTAGTAGAGCCTCAAGAACTACAATATATGTGCTCAGACTGCTCTCCGGCGATGTTGCCTCTGAACTGCTACCATCTGGTAACATGGATGGCGCACTGCTTCCAAAAATAGATTCTGGGGTTGTACATTGTGTCCTAGTGTGAACGGCATCCTGAAAGGTTTCTGCTGGACATAAGTAAGAGATAGTTATCGCATGATCCAGGCAGTAAGCTTACATGGTAAACGACATACGAATTATTGCCGAGCATGGCAAGCTATATTTAAATGGTTCGAAGCAGCATCAGCCGAAAAGAAATTAAAATGGTAAGATGAAACTAGGGATGTAAGTGGCAAATAAACAACATTCGCCAGTCCCATCTAGTTAGTTTTTTCTAGCTCCCTGGTTCATTTTCCTCAAAAAGCAAAAACTCTTTTGAACTATCATCCCACTAGAGGACCCAGTTGACATCCCTAGTTGAAAGGGAGTGTACCACCGCTATATTTAAGTTGCCAAGGCATCTAAGCAGTTGAAATAATCTGAGAAAGCACTTAACAGTGTGGCCTCATATAAACTACAAGGATAGTCTTGTGATGAAGTTCAGAGGAAAAGTTAAGGACTCAAATGAACTAGGCATGCATTTCTTTATGATAGTACATCAGTCACTTCTGACATATTGGCCAACTCGGGTATAGCGTAACAAGTAACAAACAAGCATTCGAATGAAGCAATACAGCAAAGCAGACAAATGAACTATTTGTTATTCCTTAGGATTACAGGTTGAGGGCACAAGCCAACAAAGCAGCCCACACGCATTACATTTCACACGTACTAAAACACATCGGCTTACCATATGTTGCTGTGAAGCCTCGCTGCTGTTGCAATGTTCTTTGAAGATATCGTCAGCATCCTGTGGTTGCAAATCTACTTGTTGTAGTTTATTCTGCACCCTCTATTTAGGTAATTTTAATCGCATGCACTGGTTCGAATTGATCACCAATGGTTCATCTAAACTAATGAAAGAAGGGTGTGTGCATACACGACAATGTATCTACTTCCCTCTATTTTTATGCTTGTTCGAGGTGCCAACCCCAAAAGAACAAATATTTTGCTTGATGGGGTTGGCAGCTCCATAATTAATAGAAGCATCAAATTAGTCATGCAACTTGGGAAGATCAAGAACACACAAAAAAAGTAATGAGCAGAGGCTCGTAGTAGTGATGTAATAGCTAGCATCAGAAAATGTAGGGTAAAACGAACAGAAACCAGCAGAACCACATGCTAGTTTGCTGATGTGTAATTAAGCATAGAGAACATGAAGTAGTCTGATGGAACCAACAGGTGGCATCAGAACAACGCCATTATCATAAATATAGCATGCAAGAAGTAAAATAGTAGGCAGTGATATCTAGGAAGTATAGTAATACTTAGGACAAAACTAAAGTATATTAACTATATCTGCGCTAGTATGTAATTTAGCACATGTAACATGTTCACTGCCATAAGTATGGCCCTACAGGTGCAAGCAGAATAACACGTCTCATGAAAAACTGAATGCCGCCCTGAAGAAATTCAAAGGTGCGGTGCTTATGCTAAGAAAGTGAACGTAGGCGCCGGCCGTTGGATAATAGTACCTGATTCTCGGCGGCATATGGGTATTGTTGGCATACTTGATAGCTAAGGATCGTCGATGGTGCTCGTGTTGCGGTTGAGTTTGGGCCGGCTGTCGCCGTCACTGAAGCGGCTCTGTTGCTATGGTTGCGGCGCCTGTCGACATACAAGAAAGCTCATCTATGGTAAGTGAACAGTTGCACGATAAAGAGAAAAACCGAAGGAGTACAGATCGAAATAACCCGATGAGGTTGTGGCATCGGTAAAGCAGGGCCGGTGGAGTTGAATATGGCGTCTGTGGAGCAGGCCCGGTGCAGTGGACAAAGGCTTCGACGGGCGCGTTGTACAATGCTTTCGGTGAGGCGGATCTGTTGTGGCGGACGAGGGCTTGTATGAAGGGCCAGCGAAGGGACGGACGAGGGATTCAGTGAAGGGCCTACACTGTGGTGGATGAGGGCGCCGGTTAAGCAGATCCGGTGCGGTGGACCATGATGGCGGTCAAGGAGATCTGGAGCGGTGTACAAGCCAGTCACTGAAGCGACTCAGATGAAGTGGTGAGTTGGCAGTTGGGGGTTCCAAGGTGCGGAAGGTAGATCCGTCGAGGTGTGAGGTCCACCGCTGCGGTGGAGGACTAGACTCCGCGGCTTGCCATGGTTGGGGGGAGGTCGGGGAGGGGCTCTGGGGAAGAATGTTGGGGGCAAAGAGGGGAAAACAATGGAGTTACCAAAGCAGCCCTTTTCCGTTCATGTGGCAGGGGTAAAACAGGAATATCGCAGGGCTAAACTTTCGGGCGCGAGATATTTCGATGTGAGCGGGAAGTTTGAAAGCTTTTGGCGCCTGAAATTATATTCTGCTCTTGTACAGCCAACTATGATATCATGGCCGAGAATTTGTTTGTTTTGCACGAAAAAAGTGCAAGTTTTGAAAATCAATGTATCCAACTCGAAACTTAGATTGTCCATTCAATTCAAATATGGATCATTGAGCTACTACAAGCAAATACCATCATATGGTCCAATTCAAATTAAATTCCAAATGTGTTTATCCTAAATATGATGACAAAAGCAAAAAATGTGTGTGTATGAATAAAGTGGATGATTATAAAGTTTGAACATGCCCGTATGTGTATATCTCTAGGTTTGATATATGAATTTGAAATCATGAAATCCCGGCTTAAAAATGTACCTCTGTTTAAATGAATTACAAAAGCTAATGATGGAGTCGAATTCCAAAATTCCAATCTTAGGTTTGTAATTCTAGTACATCAAAGTATATCACGCATGTTCAAAAGTATCGTTATCTCATAGTACAAACTGTGAAACAAATTGATCAACCTTGAGTGCACACACTATTGACCATGTATATCTCAATTACGCTAAAGTCCCTCAAATATAGACACCTCACTCTTTATCTGAAGCCAACCCCCCCCCCCTCGTCGCACCCACACACACAGTCCCTGAAACACAAACACACGAGCACATTAACACCCCTCTCTCTTCTAAAGTCCGGACCCCAATATAGGTCTCTATCACTTTGTCTCTTGGGCATGCACACATCTCTTCCCCCACTCTCTAGCTAGGTCTCCCGGCATCTCTCTTTCCCAAGCAGACGCACTATGTAGAGTGTATCTTTCCCATACACACAAAACGTCGCCCCAAATGTCTATCTCCCTAGTTATGTGATTCTCGCACACTCACCTCTCACACCGCCCCCACTGCAAAACAAGCACACTTTGTCTCCTTGTGCACCACTCTCCTCTTTCTATCTCTCCCACATGCAGACCCGCCCCAGCTCCTCCTTGTATACATATATGTCGTGACTCTTTCCATAGCTCCCTAATGTATCGTCCATCTCGATCTCACACATTGTTCTCTACACCATCTATACTAGATCTCTCATGAAGTCCCTATCACACACACACGATGACTCGCTTCCCTTGCGTCTCCATACATAGGTGAATTTCAAACAACATCAACATTGTCTCCCTATCTATACGCCATTTATGGACACAAACGCCCCCTCTCTTCCTCTCTCCTTGTCGCTAGCTCTCTCTCTCTCGCTCGCTCGCTCTCACACCCCTCTCCCACACACAATCGATGTCTCTTTGTAGCGACCAGACCTCAAACGGTCTGATCTCTGTGCTCAGGTGTCATCCCTGGATCAGTAATGCTGACACCACACAGTACTCAGAGGATTTATAACAGAGTAGCAATCACACACTTATTACATCGATTGTCTTAATAGAGAACTTATTACAATAAATATGGCTTAAGGCCATCTAATAACTATAACAGCGGAAGGCTTGGAAGACAAGTGAGTCCATCAACTCCAACGGCATCACTGAGTATAGAACCACGACCTAAAACTCCTTAATCGTCTTCTGAAAAGTCTGCAACATTAACGTTGCAGCCTGAAACGGGTCAGCACATGGAATATGTTGGCAAAGTAACACATAGAGAGTAATGGAATGAAATAGCTATACTATATGCATATTTGGCTGGTGGAAAGCTCTATGGTTACAGTTTTGCGTAAAGCCAATTTTTCCCTACTACAAAGGAATAAATTTTATTTAACTATCATGGTGGTTGTTAAACATTGAGAATGGTTGACAGCATTCTCAATCCCAATTAAGCATCATCATTAAACAAAACCCAACAAAATTAATTTTTAGAGTAACATGTTGAGATTCACATGATAATCCAAGTACTAGTTACTCAAGCTGTCCATAACCGGGGACACGGCTAACCATGATTAGTTTATATACTCTGCAAAGGTTTGCGCACTTTTCCCTACAAGACTCGATCGCCTCCGTTTGTTTTCTCGCACTACATGGTGTTTGAGAAGACGGATGACCGAGACATAGTCTTTCAGAAGCGCTGGCACCTTACGATGGATAGACCGTTACACCTACTTTCCCCTACATCTGCTAGTCTATCCTGTAAGAGTTCGCACGACTTAATCAACTATGCTAGAGCCCATAATAGCTTGTGGCTGCACACGGAAGTTTCTAGTATGAAAAATCTCATGATCCCTTTGGGCCTGGGTGGCGGTCCATAAAGAAAAACACGCAATCCTGGAATACCCAGGTACCTCAATCCACCCAGATGTGTGTTTAAGTTGCCACCTTAGATAAACCCTTAATTAACAAACTCACATCTGTCATGGATACCACTCACCCAATCCATGTCTACTAGCATAGCATGGCATAATGGCAAACGTAGAAGTAACTCCCAAAGGTTTGATAATATAACAGGTAATAGGTACTACCTCAACTACTTCCCATCCCACAATTTAATTAGATCCTAATCATGCAATGTTTGAGGATTGATCTAATGCAATAAAACTGGGTAGTAGGAGGTATGATCAAAGTGTTACTTGCCTTGCTGATGATCCGCAAAACCTAGAGATTTGAAGTAACAGGCGGCGCACTCCGGTTATTCTATCGCAGACAAACAAAAAAGCATACAATAAGTATTCATATAACACACAGGTAAAACTCAAATAAGAGATCTAACCAGAAGGGTCAACTTAAGAACTCCGGTTGGTAAAAAGAATCAAATCAAACGAAGCAACGAAAGTCAAACGGCAAAAGAAACAAGCTTCGTTTACTATTATGGATCTAGGGCAATTTTTAAAGTGTCAAAAACTTTTTAAAGATGGTTAAACGGTTAGAGGGTTTCGAGACGAAACCCCAGGCGCTTGAATCGCCTGATTCCGATAAACGAGCGAAAAGTTATACTAAAACGAAAATCGGATCATGAATCGCGATCAGAAAAATCGCGGATTTAATCTAAGAAAAAGAAAAACGACGAACGTTCGCTAGAACGAACGAATGGACGGACGCTCGCTATTTAAATAAATCGGAAAACCGATCTATTTAAAAAAACCAAAACTAAAAAAACCGCGACTTTTTTTTTAACCGCGACTTTAAAAAAACGGCGGCGAAAACGAGGTTGACCTGGGTCCGGCGGCGGCAGCGGCGGCGGCTCTTATTTCGGGCGCGGTGGGCTGGGGCGGCTTGGGGCGGCGGTATTTCAAGGCTGCCCCCGGGCGGAGTCCCGCTCGGGTACGGCCCGAAGTCGGTTCGCGTTTTTTTAATTATTCCACGCAGAAAAACAAATAAAAGAAATACTAAACGGACTCCAAAAATCCCGAAATAAATTTTCCCGGGCTTCTAAAATCAAGCCGCACAAGGTGAACATTTATTTGGGGCCCAAATGCAATTGTGAAAAACGCACATTTTTCCTAAATTCAGATAAAATACCAAAAATTCCGAAATAAAATCTTATTTGATTTTATTATTAAATCCTCAATATTTCTTTATTTTGGGAAAGTCATTTTATTCCCTCTCTCATATTTTTGTAATAGAAATAATTGATGATAAAATAATTAAAATCAAATGATCCTATCTTCAAAATTTGAGAAAACTCAAATATGAAAATAATGAATTCCCCAACTCTCTCCGTGGGTCCTTGAGTTGCGTAGAAATTTCTAGGATCAAACCAAAAGCAAATAAAATATGATATGCATTGATGATCTAATGTATAACATTCCAAATTGAAAATTTGGAATGTTACAAACCTACCCCCCTTAAGATGAATCTCGCCCTCGAGATTTGGGTTGGCTAGAAAATAGGTGAGGGTGGTCCTTGAGCAAATCTTCCTCTCGCTCCCAGGTGGCTTCATCCTCTATGTGGTGGCTCCACTGAACCTTGCAAAACTTGATAACCTTGCTGCGGGTGACTCGACTGGCATACTCTAGAATCTTAACTGGTTTCTCCTCATAGGTCAATCACTGTCCAACCGAATTGCTTCCAATGGCACTGTGTCTCTCAATGGTATGTCAGCCATCTCCGCGTGGCACTTCTTCAACTGAGAAATGTGGAACACATCATGAACTCCTGACAATCCTTCAGGCAATTCCAACTTGTAGGCCACTTCTCCCATACGTTCCAATACTCGGTATGGTCCTACGAATCGTGGCGCTAACTTTCCCTTAACACCAAAGTGCTTTGTTCCCGAAGTGGAGATACTCGAAGATAAGCTCTATCTCCAACTTCGTAAACTGTCTCCTTGCGTTTAGAATCTTCATAACTTTTCTGTCTGGATTGAGCTACCTTGAGCCTATCGCGAATCAATTTCACCTTCTGTTCAGACTCCTTAATCAAGTTAGGTCCAAACAACTGGCGGTCTCCAACTTCATCCCACGACAACGGTGTCCCGCACCTTCTTCCGTACAAGGCTTCGAAAGGGGCCATCTTTAAACTGGATTGATAGCTGTTGTTGTAAGAGAATTCGGCATATGGCAAATTGTCGTCCCAACTAGATCCATAATCTAGCGCACAAGCTCTCAGCATGTCCTCCAAAATCTGATTGACTCTCTCGGTCTGTCCATCTGTCTGTGGATGAAAAGTTGTGCTGAACTCTAGTCTGGTTCCTAAAGTTTCATGCAACTGATTCCAGAACTTTGAGGTAAATTGGGTTCCTCTATCTGATACTATGCTCCTTCGAACTCCATGCAGACAAACGATTCTGGTCATATATATCTTTGCCAACTTTGCACTGGTGTAAGTGGTCTTTACTGGGATGAAATGAGCTACTTTCGTCAACCGATCGACTACAACCCAAATCGAGTCATAGCCTGAACGAGTCCTGGGTAATCCCGTGATAAAATCCATGCCTAACTTATCCCACTTCCATTCGGGTTTCGGCAATGGCTGTAGCAATCCCGCTGGCTTCTGATGCTCTGCCTTTACTCTTTGACATACATCACAAACTGCTACATACTCCGCAATATCCTTCTTCATTCTGGTCCACCAAAAAATATCCTTCAAATCCAAATACATCTTGGTGTTTCCTGGGTGAATCAAATATGGTGAATCGTGTGCCTCTTGCAGAATCAACTTCCTGATCTCCGGGTCATTGGGCACATAAACACGGTCTTCAAACCATAGGGTGTCGTGCTCATCCTCACGAAATCTCTTAGCTTTTCCTTCGCTGATTTTCTCCTTTATAGAGGCAATCTCCTTGTCAGTCTTTTGAGCTTCTCTGATTCTATCCATCAAAGTTGACTGAATCTCCAATGCTGCTACATAGCCTCTCGGAACTATTTCCAAACATAGTTCACGAAGATTTTCGGCTAACTCCCTTGGTATTTCTCCCGTCATTAGTGTTTGACATGGCTTTTGCGACTCAATGCGCCAGCTACTACATTAGCCTTTCCGGGATGGTAATGCAATCTCATATCATAATCCTTGATGAGCTCCAACCATCTCCTTTGTCTGAGGTTTAACTCCTTCTGTGTGAAAATGTATTTCAAACTCTTGTGATCCGTGTACACCTCACAATGATTTCCAATGAGGAAATGTCTCCATGTTTTCAATGCATGCACTACGGCTGCTAACTCCAAATCATGTGTAGCATAATTCAACTCATGAGGCTTAAGCTGTCTTGAGGCATATGAAACAACTCTCCCTTCCTGCATAAGCACCACTCCAAGTCCTCGACGTGAAGCGTCGCAATACACCTCATAGTCCTTGGTCTGGTCTGGCAAAATCAACACTGGTGAAGTAACTAAGCGTTTCTTCAACTCCTGGAAACTAGCCTCACATTCCTCGGTCCATTTGAACTTGGTATCCTTCTTTAATAACTCTGTCATAGGCTTCGCAATCTTTGAGAAATTCTCAATAAATCTTCGGTAGTATCCTGCGAGTCCAAGAAAACTCCGGATCTCTCCAACTGTTGTTGGCGCTTCCCAATTTGTCACAGCGTCAACCTTAGTGGGATCTACTGATATACCTTCTCCGGATATAACGTGTCCGAGGAATCCTACTTCCTTCAACCAAAACTCACATTTGCTGAACTTGGCATACAACTAATGTTTTCTAAGCTTCTCAAGTACCAGTCGCAAATGTTCCTTATGCTCCTCCTCATTCTTCGAGTAAACCAGAATATCATCAATGAACATCACGACGAACTTATCCAAGAACTCCATAAACACTTTGTTCATCATGTTCATAAAATAGGCAGGTGCGTTAGTCAGACCAAATGACATAACGGCATACTCGTACAGCCCATACCTGGTGGTAAAAGCTGTCTTAGGTATATCCTGTTCTCGAATCTTCAACTGGTGGTATCCTGATCCTAGATCGATCTTGGAAAATACCTTAGATCCTTGCAATCGATCAAACAGATCATTGATCATTGGTAGTGGGTACTTGTTCTTGATGGTTACTTCATTCAATCCTCGATAATCAACAACCATCCTTAACGATCCATCCTTTTTCTCCACTAGAAGTACTGGCGACCCCCAAGGCGAAGAACTTGGGCGAATATATCCCTTATCCAGTAACTCCTTAGTCTGCTTCTTAATTTCCACCAAATCCTTTGCAGGCATCCGGTATGGTCTCTTCGATATTGGCCTTGTGCCTGGCAATAGCTCAATCAAAAACTCAATATCTCTATCCGGTGGCATGCCTGGCAACTCTTCTGGAAATACTTCAGGGAAATCCCTTATCACTGGTACTTCCTCCTGCACAACTCCTGTTAAACAATTTACTTGAGTCCCTTTTGGCATATGCCGGGATACATACTTGATCCTTCTCCCTTCTGGGGTAGTAAGAAAAACTGTCTTACTGGCGCAATCAATGTTTCCTCCGTACATTGACAGCCAATCCATACCCAGAATTACATCCAAACCTTGTGATTCCAAAATGATTAAATCCGAGGGAAACACATGCCTACCTATACTCAATGGCACTTGAAACACATCCTTGACTAGCCATATACTCCGCTCCTGGTGAGCTTACTAGCATAGGTGTTATAAGAACCTTAGTGAGCAGGTTATACTTATCCACAAATCCCCTTGATATGTATGAATGTGATGCACCAGTATCAAAAAGAACGAGTGCAGTAAATGACTTAACCAAAAACTTACCGATTACGGCATCCGGCTGCTCTTTAACCTCCTCCACGTTAACGTGGTTCACCTGTCCCCTGTTGAAAGGGTTCGGCTTCTTCCCAGAGCTTCCATTGCCATTCTAGCCTTCAGGACATTCATTGGCATAATGTCCAGTCTTCTAGCACTTAAAGCAAGTGACTTGGCTCAGGTCCTTCTTGGCTGGGGTTGATGGGTTGGTGCGATTCTGGCTATTGCTTCCTCCATTGCCATTACCATTCTTGGTGCCGTTGTGATTGTGCGAGCTACCTCCTCCACGGGTATGCTGAAAATGTCCTCCTGATCTAGGGGTAAAACGTGGCTTCTGCTGGGCTCCAGAATTGTACTTCCCTTGTCCATACTTCCTCGTGCGGTTCTCAATTTGCTGCTGCTTGCCTTCAATCATAAGAGCACGGTCTACCAACTCCTGCTGGTTGTTGAAGGTTGCTACCATCAACTGCATGCTCAACTCATCATTCAGTCCTTCCAGAAACTTCTCCTGCTTAGCTGCATCCATAGCAACGTCATCTGGGGCATAACATGCTAATTTACTAAAGTCCTCCACATACTGGCCAACTGTCCGTCCTCCTTGGCGCAAGTTGCGAAACTCACGCTTCTTCATGGCCATAGCTCCTGTTGAAACATGGGAAGTTCGAAAAGCCTGCTGAAACTGGTCCCATGTGACAGTGTCGACAGGGAAAGTGGCTGTGAAATTCTCCCACCATGATGCTGCGGGTCCTTCAAGCTGATGTGCGGCAAACTTCACCTTCTTCGCATCTGTGCATCCTGCTGTGGTCAACTCTCTAGCTGTCTTGCGGAGCCAATCATCTGCTACTATCGACTCGGTGCTACTGGAAAACATCGGCGGATTCAACCTAAGAAAACGGGCTAAGTGATCAACAGGTGGTGGTGGTGGTGGGTTGTTGTTGTTGTTCCCCTGATTTTGATTCTGGACTAGCAACTGCATCAATGTGTTCTACTGCTGGATCAACTGGGTGAGCTCCGGTGGAAAGGTAAATCTGGGGTCACGTCTCGGAGGCATCTGAGGGTTTAGAAAACATGAGATTTAAGAATAGAGGAGGTCTAAAGAGAAAATAGTACCCATATGCACATGAGGCAAAAACAAACAATTCACTTCATTCAATCAAACAAGGACATACAATCGATCTAACTATCGCAAAAGTGCTCGGACTACTGTATTTACATGGTGGACTACTACTGCTGGTGAGGTGGTCTACTAGAAATATTCTTCGGTTGCAGACTCCATGATATCTGCTCCGGCTTCATCAACATAGTCATCATCGCTATCATCTGGGTCCGAATCGGTGTCGTCGATGATGATGTAGTCTTCCGGGCGAATCTCCTTGGGTTCTTCGTCTTCATCTACTGGTGTAGGGCCTCCCATAAATATTCCGATCTTCTTGATCAGATCGTCATTCTTCTCCACCAATACTTCAATTTCCTCTTCATAATCTTCACGTGTAGCCTTAAGTTCTTCCTTCAGTTCCTTGATTCTTGTCCTTGCCTTCTTCAGGTCTATCATGTCGGCGCACATCTGGTTCTCCTGTCGTCGAATGTGCTGGTTTAATTCCTGGATAAAAGCTGCAATTGATCTATCCTTTCTGGTGCTGATCATCTCCCAGTGCTCATCTCGGCGCCCACAAATCTGGTAGATAGTATCCTTGAGATCATTGCAGTAGACTTCTCCAATGCGTCCCATGGTGATATGAGCTACCATGCTCTTTCCTAGACTCCAAGTTGGTGCATCAAAAGAAAACTCTATGGGCTCAGTGACTGGCATGAACATTCTTCCTAGAACTTGAACTTGAATCATCCAGCGCTCTTCTTCAGGTAAAGTGGCGTCGTAGGTTCCGGTGAAGCTTGGTACTCCTATGTTCAGGTATCTAGTGACTTCCTTCAAGTGCCGTCCAAAGGGTGTATCGTCATCCGGTTGCGTGAACTTGTTCCTTGCATCCGCCATCCTAAAGAGTAGAAAAGATGAGAGGTCAGAAGAGAAGAGAGTGAATAGTGTTCTAGGTCTTTAGCTTAGTGGTCATGTCCTACAGTCAGCGTGTGCTTTGATACCATCTTTGTAGCGACCAGACCTCAAATGGTCTAATCTCTGTGCTCAGGTGTCATCCCTGGATCAGTAATGCTGACACCACACAGTACTCGGAGGATTTATAATAGAGTAGCAATCACACACTTATTACATCGAGTGTCTCAATAGAGAACTTATTACAATAAATATGGCTTAAGGCCATCTAATAACTATAACAGCGGAAGGCTTGGAAGGCAAGTGAGTCCATCAACTCCAACTGCATCACTAAGTATAGAACCACGACCTAAAACTCCTTAATCGTCGTCTGAAAAGTCTGCAACATTAACGTTGCAGCCCAAAACGGATCAACACATGGAATATGCTGGCAAAGTAACACATAGAGAGTAATGGAATGAAACAGCTATACTATATGCATATTTGGCTGGTGGAAATCTCTATGGTTACAGTTTTGCGTAAAGCCAATTTTTCCCTACTACAAAGGAATAAATTTTATTTAACTATCATTGTGGTTGTTAAACATTGAGAATGGTTGACAGCATTCTCAATCCCAATTAAGCATCATCATTAAACAAAACCCAACAAAATTAATTTTTAGAGTAACATGTTGAGATTCACATGATAATCCAAGTACTAGTTACTCAAGCTGTCCATAACCGGGGACACGGCTAACCATGATTAGTTTATACACTCTGCAGAGGTTTGTGCACTTTTCCCCACAAGACTCGATCACCTCCGTTTGTTTTCTCGCACTACATGGTGTTTGAGAAGACGGATGACCGAGACATAGTCTTTCAGAAGCGCTGGCACCTTACGATGGATAGACCGTTACACCTACTTCCCCCTACATCTGCTAGTCTACCCTGTAAGAGTTCGCACAACTTAATCAACTATGCTAGAACCCATAATAGCTTGTGGCTGCACACGGAAGTTTCTAGTATGAAAAATCTCATGATCCCTTTGGGCCTGGATGGCGGTCCATAAAGAAAAACAGGCAATCCTGGAATACCCAGGTACCTCAATCCACCCAGATGTGTGTTTAAGTTGCCACCTTAGATAAACCCTTAATTAACAAACTCACATCTGTCATGGATACCACTCACCCAATCCACGTCTACTAGCATAGCATGGCATAATGGCAAACGTAGAAGTAACTCCCAAAGGTTTGATAATATAACAGGTAATAGGTACTACCTCAACTACTTCCCATCCCACAATTTAATTAGATCCTAATCATGCAATGTTTGAGGATTGATCTAATGCAATAAAACTGGGTAGTAGGAGGTATGATCAAAGTGTTACTTGCCTTACTGATGATCCGCGAAAGCTAGAGATTCGAAGTAACAGGCGGCGCACTCCGGGTATTCTATCGCAGACAAACAAACAAGCATACAAGAAGTATTCACCTAATGCATAGGTAAAACTCAAATAAGAGATCTAACCAGAAGGTTCAACTTAAGAACTCCGGTTGGTAAAAGGAATCAAATCAAACGAAGCAACGAAAGTCAAACGGCAAAAGAAACAAGCTTCGTTTATTATTATGGATCTAGGGCAATTTTTACAGTGGCAAAAACTTGTTTAAGTTGGTTAAACGGTTAGAGGGTTTCGAGACGAAACTCCAGGTGCTTGAATCGCCTGATTCTGATAAACGAGCGCAAAGTTATACTAAAACGAAAATCAGATCAGGAATCGCGATCAGAAAAATTGCGGATTTAATCAGGGAAAAAGAAAAACGACGAACGTTCGCTAGAACGAAAGAACGGACGAACGCTCACTATTTAAATAAATGGGAAAACCCGATCTATTTAAAAAAATCAAAACTAAAAAAACGCAACTTTTTTTAACCGCGACTTTTAAAAAAAACGGCGGCGAAAACGAGGTTGACCTGGGTCTGGCGGCGGCGGGCGGCGGCGGCGGCGGCTCTGATTTCGGGCGTGGTGGGCTGGGGCGGCTCGGGGCGGCGGTATTTAAAGGCTGCCCCTGGGCAGAGTCCCGCTCGGGTACAGCCCGAAGTCGGTTCGCGTTTTTTATAATTATTCCGCACAGAAAAACAAATAAAACAAATACTAAATAGACTCCAAAAATCCCGAAATAAATTTCCCGGGCTTCTAAAATCAAGCCCCACAAGGTGAACATTTATTTGGGGCCTAAATGCAATTTCGGAAAACGCACATTTTTCTTAAATTCAAATAAAATACGGAAAATCTCCGAAATAAAATCTTATTTGATTTTATTATTAAATCCTCAATATTTCTTTATTTTGGGAAAGTCATTTTATTCCCTCTCTCATATTTTTGTAATAGAAATAATTGATGATAAAATAATTAAAATCAAATGATCCTATCTTCAAAATTTGAGAAAACTCAAATATGAAAATAATGAATTCCCCAACTCTCTGCGTGGGTCCTTGAGTTGCGTAGAAATTTCTAGGATCAAACCAAAAGCAAATAAAATATTATATGCATTGATGATCTATTGTATAACATTCCAAATTGAAAATTTGGGATGTTACGCTCTTCCAAATAGTCTGCTCCCCCCGCCCACACCCATGATATCCCGCTACTACACATGTCACACCATTCCCCCTTCCCTTATACTAGGTTTACATCATTAGTGGTCTCTCTACTCCACATACACACACTCCCTCTCACACACAAACGTGTGCACAAACACCCATTAATCTGGATCCTCACTCTCCCCATGTCCGCTTGTGTATCTCGCACACTCACTCTCTAATTATGTATATGTGTCTCCAAGTTACACAACACAAAGCCCCATGTACATGTCTCTCTCTATCCTCCACACACATAGACACAAAGAATCTGTTATCATTGCCTTAGTCTCTAGACATATCACACACACACACACACTGTCTCTCTCTCTCTCGCAAACACGCTCAACAAGGGTTTCCCCGTGAATAACTTACCGTCTATTCATCAACAGTCATGGCAGTACGGCGAACACGAGACGTGAAAAAGAATAAATCTACACGTGCTTAGACCACCTAGTATGACCACTAGGACTAGAGCAAGCCAAAAAGCGCGCCGCCGTCACCCCTGATACGTCTTCGTCGTATCTACTTTTCCAAAAACTTTTACCCTAGTTTTGGACTCTAACTTGCATGATTTGAATGGAACTAACCCGTACTGACGTTGTTTTCAGCAGAATTACCATGGTGTTATTTATGTGCAGAAACAAAAGTTCTCGGAATGACCTGAAACTTCACGGAACATCTTTTCGGAAATAATAAAAAATCCCTGTAAAAGATGAAGACCAGGGGGCCCACACCCTAGCCACGAGGGTGGGGGGCGCGCGCCCTACCTCGTGGGCCCCCTGGAGTTCCTCCGACCTCAACTCCAACTCTATATATTTGGTTTCGGAGAGAAAAAATCAGTGAGAAGGATTCATCGCGTTTTACGATACGGAGCCACCGTCAAGCCCTAAAACCTCTCGGGAGGGCTGATCTGGAGTCCGTTCGGGGCTCCGGAGAGGGGAATCCGTCGCCATCATCATCATCAACCTTCCTCCATCACCAATTACATGATGCTCACCGCCGTGCGTGAGTAATTCCATCATAGGCTTGCTGGACGGTGATGGGTTGGATGAGATTTATCATGTAATCGAGTTAGTTTTGTTAGGGTTTGATCCCTAGTATCCATTGTGTTCTGAGACTGATGTTGCTATGACTTTGCTATGCTTAATGCTTGTCACTAGAGCCCGAGTGCCATGATTTCAGATATGAACCTATTATGTTTTCATCAATACATGAGAGTTCTTGATCCTATCTTGCAAGTCTATAGTCGCCTATTATGTGTTATGATCCGTTAACCCCGAAGTGACAATAATTGGGATACTTACCGGTGATGACCGTAGTTTGAGGAGTTCATGTATTCACTATGTGTTAATGCTTTGGTCCGGTACTCTATTAAAAGGAGGCCTTAATATCACTTAGTTTCCATTAGGACCCCGCTGCCATGGGAGGGTAGGACAAAAGATGTCATGCAAGTTCTTTTCCATAAGCACGTATGACTATATTCGGAATACATGACTACATTACATTGATGAATTGGAGCTAGTTCTGTGTCACCCTAGGTTATGACTGTTACATGATGAACCACATCCGGCATAATTCTCTATCACTGATCCATTGCCTACGAGCTTTCCATATATTGTTCTTTGCTTATTTAATTTTCTGTTGCTATTGTTAAAATCACTACAAAATACCAAAAGCATTACTTCTGCTATCATTACCTTTTGCTACCGCTACCACTACTATCATATTACTTTGCTACTAAAACACTTTGTTACAGATATTAACTTTCCAGGTGTGGTTGAATTGACAACTCAACTGCTAATACTTGAGAATATTCTTTGGCTCCCCTTGTGTCGAATCAATAAATTTGGGTTGAATACTCTACCCTCGAAAACTGTTGTGATCCCCTATACTTGTGGGTTATCAAGACTATTTTCCGGCGCCGTTGCTGGGGACGCATAGCTCTATTCTTTGAGTCACTTGGGATTTATATCTGCTTATCATTATGAAGAACTTGAGAGATCCGAAAACTAAGATTTATCCCTCAACTACGAGGGGGGTAAGGAACTGCCATCTAGCTCTGCACTTGATTCATCTTTTGTTTTAAGTAAGCTTGCGACACCTAAACCTGCTTCTGCTATTGATTCTGATATGTCGCATGTTATTGATGATGCCACTTCTGCTATGCATGATACTTATGATGAAACTGCTTCTATGTTTGAAACTACTATGCCACTTGGTGAATTTCTTGATGAACAAATTGCTAGGGTTAGAGAGAATGAAATTATTGAAACTGATTATATTGAAGATAGTGATGATGAAGACTCTCCCCCTAATACTTATGAATTGCCTGTTGTTCCTGAGGGTTATGTTCTGGATGAAGAATCTGCTAGAGCTATTCTTGCTTGTAATGACAGAAGTGATCTTAAGAAATTATTAGCTAAATGGAAGCAACAATCTCTTAATGCTAGAATGAAACCTGACCCTGCTTTTGCTACTTCACCTATCTGTGTTACTGATAAGGATTATGAATTCTCTGTTGATCCTGATATAAGTACTTTGGTTGAATCTAATCCTTTTTATGGCTATGAATCTGAAACTATTGTGGCACATCTTACTAAATTAAATGATATAGCTACCCTGTTCACTAATGATGAGAGAACTCGCTACTTTTATATCCTTAAAATATTTCCGTTCTCATTAAAGGGTGATGCTAAGATATGGTTTAATTCTCTTGATCCTGGTTGTGTGCGTAGTCCCTAGGATATGATTTATTCCTTCTCTGCTAAATATTTCCCTGCTCATAAGAAACAAGCTGTTTTGAGGGATATATATAATTTTGTGAAAATTGAAGAAGAGAGTCTCCCACAAGCTTGGGGGAGGCTTCTCCAATTACTTAATGCTTTGCCTGATCATCCTCTTAAGAAAAATGAAATACTTTATATCTTTTATAATGGACTAATCGATGCTTCCAGAGATTACCTGGATAGTTGTGCTGGTTCTGTTTTCAGGGAAAGAACACTAGATGAAGCTGAAATTCTATTGAATAGTATGTTGACTAATGAAAATAATTGGACACTGCCTGAGCCTATTCCTAAACCAACTCCGAAGAAGAGAGGTTTCTATTTCTCAGTCCTGAAGATATGCAAGAGGCAAAGAAATCCATGGAAGAAAAGGGTATTAAAGCTGAAGATGTTAAGAATTTACCTCCTATTGAAGAAATACATGGTCTTAATTTACCGCATGTTGAAGAAACATATGATCCTAATCCATTACCTATTGAAGAAATTCATGGTCTTGATAACCCGATATAGGTAGTAAAGGTAAATTCTCTCCATAGATATGATAAAGCTGAAATCCCATTTACTAAGTTTGCTAGCCCATGCTTAGATGAGTTTGATAAATTTATGGTTAAGCAAGAAGACTTCAATGCTTATTTTGGTAGAGAATTAAAACGCAGTGCTGATATGCTTGAACACTTGGGTGATTATATGGCTAATGTTAAAGGTGAACTTAAACTTATTAGTAAACATGCTTCTATGGTTACCACTCAAGTAGAACAAGTACTTAAAGCTCAAAATGATTTGCTCAATGAATTGAATAGTAAGAATAATAATTTTGCTGGTAGAATGACTCAGGAACCTTTGTATCCTGAAGGCCACCCTAAGAGAATTGAGCAAGATTCTCAGAGAAATAATATAGATGCACCTAGTCCTTCTAAAAGAAAGAAAAAGAAAAATGATAGGACTTTGCATGCTTCTAGTGAACCTATTCCTGAACCACCTGAGAATCCAAATGATATTTCTATTTCTGATGCTGAAACACAATCTGGTAATGAACCTGAAACTAGTGACAATGTTAATAATAATGTTCATGATGATGCTCAACCTAGCAATGATAATGATGTAGAAATTGAACCTGCTGTTGATCTTGATAACCCACAATCAAAGAATCAACGTTATGATAAGAAATACTTTGTTGCTAGGAAACACGGAAAGGAAAGAGAGCCTTGGGTTCAGAAACCCATGCCTTTTTTCTCCCAAACCATCCAAGAAAAAGGATGATGAGGATTTTGAGCGCTTTGTTGAAATGATTAGACCTATCATTTTGCGTATGCGATTAACTAATATGCTCAAAATGAATCCTTATGCTAGGTATATGAAAGAAATTGTTACTAATAAAAGAAAGATACCGGAAGCTGAAATTTCCACCATGCTTGCTAATTATACTTTTAAGGGTGGAATGCCAAAGAAACTTGGAGATCCAGGAGTACCCACTATACCATGCTCCATTAAAAGAAACTATGTTAAAACTGCTTTATGTGATCTTGGAGTCGGTGTTAGTGTTATGCCTCTCTCTTTATATCGTAGACGTGATTTGAATAAGTTGACACCTACTGAAATATCTTTGCCAATGGCTGATAAATCAACTGCTATACTTGTCGGTATTTGTGAGGATATACCTGTTGTGGTTGCAAACGTTACTATTTTAATGGACTTTGTTATTCTTGATATTCCCGAGGACGATAGTATGTCTATTATTCTTGGAAGACCCTTTTTGAATACTGCAGGGGCTGTTATTGATTGCAACAAAGGCAATGTCACTTTTCATGTTAATGGTAATGAGCATACGGTACACTTTCCGAGGAAACAACCTCAAGTTCATAGTATCAACTCTATTGGAAAAATTCCATCGATTATTATTGGAGGTTTTGAATTTCCTCTTCCTACTGTCAAGAAGAAATATGATATTCTTATTATTGGGGATGTGCATATCCCCGTTGAGGTAACATGGTGTTATTCAAAATTTCTCCAGTTCCATGTTATTCAGAATGAGTTCGTTAACAAGACTTGATCAACCTTGTTAGTGGATTCCTTTTGATGATCATGAGATGGATGAATTTAGAAAACACAACCTTGTGTACCCTACTTTTACTTTCTATTATTTATTTTAAATAAAAAATAGTATTTTCTGTCTGTTATCTGAATTATCCATGCAATATAAAAATACCCCGAAAATAAAAGTTCTCCAAATGCCCTGAAATTTAAATATGATTTTTTCTAGAATATTTGAGAATATTTGGCACTGAGAACGCAGCAGGAGGAGCTGGCACCTGGCCACGAGGGTTAGGGGCACGCCCCCTGCCTCGTGGGCCCATGGTGGCCCTCCTCCACTTATCCTTGCACCCACACACTCCTTCTTCCTCCCACAAACACGAATATCCAGCTCAAACCCGAGTCCAATCTCATTTTGCTGCCATTTTCGACCTCCTTGCTCAAAGCACCTCTCACAAAACTGCTTGGGGAGATTGTTCCTTGGTATGTGACTCCTCCATTGGTCCAAGTAGTTTTTGTTCTAGTGCTTTATTCATTGCAAATTTGTGCTGCCTAGGTGACCATGTTCTTGAGCTTGCATGTCAAATTTATATGGTTCCAAGTAGTTTTGATGCATGATATAGGCTTTAGGCACTTGTATGAGTAATTGCTATCAATATTATTGAGTTTGGCTTACTTTTATTTTGAAGTTACTAAAAGTTCAGAATTTTTCAAAGAATAATGAAGAGATTTTTGAGGGGCTCATCGAGCCGAAGCTCGAAGGAAAAGCAAAATGAAGAAGCAATGAAGCCCAAATATAATTTGCCCCGCACCGTGGAGGTTAGGCCATGTGAATGGCCCTCCGATGAATTCTTCAGAGCAACCGGGATTTATGAGGATTTTTATGGATTGGCTAAGAATGCAGGCCTCACCGACTTCCTCCGCGACCAACGTGAACAGTATCTCTTACTCACGAATACTTTTGTGCAAAACTTCTACTATTATCCTAGGGAATCACCTCCTTCAGTAGAGTTTCATTTATATGATGTGGTTAAGAAGATGTCACTTTATGATTTTTGTCGGGTTTGTTTGATCCCTTTCAAGGGAAAAATAGAGGAACCACATCGTGACGATGTGGATGGGTTTATTGATACCATCACTGCAGGGGCAACGAGGAAGGTTTGCGATGCACGAATCACTAGCATACATTTTCCTGTTTTACGCTACTTTACATTTTTTTGCTAGTCGTTGCTTAATTGTTCGCGGAAACTGTGGAAACCTTAGTGTTCCTGATATTATTATTTTGTTCCATGGTTTATTCTGTGATAACTCTGTGAGTATGGGCGGTATTATTGCTAAACAATTAAGTCTGAACCGTACAAAGGGTCCCATTTTTGGTGCTATCTATGCTTCACGCCTTGCTGCATATTATAACATACCTATTAGGTGCTATGAAAAAGAAGAAAAAATGATGCCTACTATTTATTTAGATTATAAGAGTATGGTAGCAGATGATTTCATTATAAGGAATAGGGAAGGGGAGCTTAAATACAAATTGTTCTTTGATAAACGTCATCCGGAGACTATTACCCTGCCTGCTCCTTCCTTGTTTGATTTATCTGCAAGCCAGTACCTCGTCTCGCCGGACGATATTCACGCCTACCAGAACCCTGCATCAGCCACAGAGCCAGAGTCAGAACCACCAGTTGATCCTCCACGACAGTCTAATTACCAGTGGGATCCGGAGATGATTGCCAACCAGTGGCAATCAGAGTCTTCTTCATCGCAGTACGACCCCAACTATTACTATGGATATCCACCAGGCCAGCCGTGGCCATAGACCAACTTAGGCCAAAAGCCTAAGCTTGGGGTAGTACGTATTTCCCACCGAAATTACATTTATGTTCACACACTCATTGCTAGATGTCAATGCTCATACTTTTTCATTGTATCATCCATGCTAGTTTATTTCCTTTTTATGCTTTCTTCTTGTGTGTTTAATAAACCTTAAGAAAAACAAAAAAATTAGTTGTAGCTTTTAGCTAGTTTTAATTTCCATGCTTGTAGTAGTAACTAAAAAGAAAACCCAAAAAGATTTCCTGTTCTTCTTTTGCTTGTTGGGAGCTTTCCCGTGTAAATAGTTTTATTTCTTTTCTTTTCGTTGGGGATCGATAGGAGAAGACCATGATTAAATTGTTGAAGTGGCTCTTATATGCATTATTG
This sequence comes from Triticum aestivum, assembly GCF_018294505.1. Taxonomy (NCBI): domain Eukaryota; kingdom Viridiplantae; phylum Streptophyta; class Magnoliopsida; order Poales; family Poaceae; genus Triticum; species Triticum aestivum. The sequence goes on along the minus strand of NC_057800.1, from coordinate 477,834,560 downwards.
TTGATCTGACAAAAGAGCCCATATTGCTTTGTCTTCTACTGTTATTGAATGCTTGTAGATTCCAGCTTAGTCGAATGGACGTGCACTGTTATTATTATTCACATCATTCAGTCATGCAAGTGAAAGGCAATTATGACGATATATGATGGACTAGTTGAGATGGGAGAAGCTGGTATGAACTCGGCCTCTCTTGTTTTTTGTAAATATGATTAGTTCATCGTTCCTGATTCAGCCTATTACGAATAAACATGTTTGCAATGACAATTAGAGATTATAGTTGCTTATGCCATGCTTAATTAGCTAGGAGCTTATAATGGTTTACCTTGCATGCCAACATGCTATTAAAATGGTTGTGATGTGGTATGATAGGGTCGTTGAGGGAGTCCTGGATTAGGGAGTCTCCGGACAGCCGGACTATCTCCATTGGCCGGACTGTTAGACTATGAAGATATAAGATTGAAGACTTCGTCTCATGTCCGGATGGGACTCTACTTGGCGTGGAAGGCAAGCTAGGCAATACGTATATGGATATCTCCTTCTTTGTAACCGACCTTGTGTAACCCTAACCCTCTCTGGTGTCTATATAAAGCGAAGGGTTTTAGTCCATAGGACAACAATCACAACATACAATCATACCATAGGCTAGCTTCTAGGGTTTAGCCTCTCTGATCTCGTGGTAGATCTACTCTTGTACTACCCATATCATCAATATTAATCAAGCAAAACATAGGGTTTTACCTCCATCAAGAGGGCCCGAACCTGGGTAAAACTTCGTGTCCCCTGCCTCCTGTTACCATACGGCCTAGACGCACAGTTCGGGACCCCTACCCGAGATCCGCCGGTTTTGACACCGACATTGGTGCTTTCATTGAGAGTTCCTCTGTGTCATCGCCGTTAGGCTTGATGGCTCCTACTATCATCGATAGCGATGAGGTCCAGGGTGAGACTTTTCTCCCCGGACAGACCTTCATATTCGGCGGCTTCGCACTGCGGGCTAATTCGCTTGGCCATCTGGAGCTACATGGCTGACATCCCCGGAGATTTAATCTTCGACGGATTCGAGCCACAGCCGGGCGCACTGCACTGTCGCGATGGGTATGACCTAGCTCTACCGCCGAACAGTACCCCAGAAGCCGCGCCCGCATCAACTCGGACCCTTAGTTCGGATCCAGCTGCTTCAATCGAGGATGGATGGTTAGACACCGCCTCAAGGGCTGCAGTCTCAAAGGTGATCGAGCCGAACACCAGCCTAAACCTCTGCGCGGCCCGTGACTCCAAGGTGCCGGACTCTTTTCCGGACTCCGAGCCATCCACACCCCTGCCAATAAATTCCGATTGGGCGCCGATCATGGAATTCACCGCCGCGGATATCTTTCAGCACTCGCCCTTCGACGACATCCTGAATACACTAAGGTCTCTCTCTTTGTCAGGAGAGCCCTGGCCGGATTATGGCCAACAGGATTGGGATGCAGACGACGAAGAAATTCGACGCCCACCCACCACCCACTTAATAGCCACTGTCGATGACTCAACCGACATGCTCGACCTCGACTCCGAAGACATCAACGGTATGGACGATGATGCGGGAGGCGAATAGGAACCACCGCCCACAGGGCACTGGACGTCCACCTCATCATATGACGTATACATGGTGGACACACCAAAAGAAGATGACGACGAGGAATGGAAGGACGCACCGAAGGCTTGTTCCCTCGAGAAGCAGTCAAAGCGGCAGCGCAAGCGCCACCCCAAATCCTGCCTCGGCAGAAATAACAATCATACAGACCCAACGTTGGAGCAAGGCGGACCACTGCCTGACTACGGCAATACGGAGAATCAAATCGAACAAACTAATTCTATCAAAGATATTAGTCCGGACGACATAACGCCGGACAGGCACCCGGAGCAGCATAATGCCCATCAAAGGCTTGTTGCCACCGCGAGGAGTCTGAAAAAGCAGAAGCAAAGCCTCAAGGCTGCATAGGACACACTCCAAATCAGATGGAGTAAAGTACTCAACACAGCAGCGAAGTACAGCAACAATGAGGAGCTACCCAAAGCGGAAGTTGCTACCTGAATTCGATGAGGAGGCTTCAGACCCCCCACAACCAAAAATCAAAACAGCCACCTGGCCGGATAGACGACCTCACGGACAACATCAAGCGGCAAACAACGCCACTCACAAGCCAATACGCGATACACGCGAGGGCTCGCGCCAAAAGGACGGCGCAACCAGATCCATCTATGGACCACGCAAGCGCGCCCCAGCATACGATGTAACACAACAAACATCCGAGCAACGCGGCACTCCCAGAAAAATATGCCCAAGGGCCTATCACCGCGGAGTCCTGCCACTGGTCATCTCAACCGATCACTTTCGACCATCATGATTACTCAGCAAGTATCCAGCGTGCAGGATGGGATGCCCTAGTATTAGACCCAATAATTGACGGATATCACTTCACACGAGTCCTGATGGACGGTGGCAGCAGTCTAAACATGATACATCAGGATACAATCCGCGAAATGGGGATAGACGCAACAAAAATTTGCCAAAGCAATACTACCTTTAAAGGAGTAACGCCAGGCCCAGGGGCTCATTGCACAGGCTCCCTGCTACTAAAGGTTATATTCGGCTCCCCCGATAACTTCTGTAGCGAACATTTAACCTTCCACATCGCTCCGTTACAAAGCGGCTATCAAGCATTGCTCGGACGCGAAGCTTTCGTTTTCTTTAATGCAATACCGCACTACGCTTCCCTCACACTCAAGATGCCCGGCCCACGTGGCATCATTACAGTGAACGGAAGTATTAAGCAATCTTTGCGCGCCGAAGAGACTGCGGCTGCCTTGGCAGCTGCACACTAAAAACAATCCGACCAACTAAAACATTTATCAGGTCGTCAAGACCTCGGACACGGTTAGACGAGTCCGGCGCAGATATATGTCATTCATACCGGATCAATGGTCGCACCCCTATTACAAATACAAGGGGCTCAACGCGCGCAGACAAGTGGCAATTTTTACTCATCTTGAATTATACATAGTTTCTTTAAAAACTATACTTTTGCATGACAACTTTTTCACCTAAGTTCCTCTCCTTTACAGATGATCATCGTGCCACACCCGTCTAGGATACGGCACAACGGAGACACAGGCGCAGACGTGCAGCAGGGACCCGCTCCAAGGATTCTTTTTAGATTAAGACCCTGCGTAAACCTTTTTTACTGTCTCTTGTTGATACATATCCATCGAATTCTCAGCATAGTTGAGAAGGATGCTGACGTCTTGGCATGTGGCCACGCCAGAATAATGCACGTACCTGGACACAAGGGGCTTCTTACAAAGGGCACTATCTAGGCCCGGTTTATACCATAAAGACCGAATACCTTAGGGAGTGTTCGGCGTCGCGAGTTTGGCCTTATATGCATCAGCTCCGAATCATTGTCTTTGGTCAAATGTTGGGTTTGCCCGGCTCCTGTGTTTTGGTGCCTTACGTTCCGCTTTATCGGCTAAGGTAGCACCAGGAGAACTACTGCGATTGTGCCCTGGTTCATCCGGACGAGCACCTCAGTAGAGAAAGCCGAAAACTGACTATCATGATATAGCGTGAGACTGGTCAACCATTCGATGACCTATCGGAATGTTAGAATTCCTCCGCCTTAACAAAGGGCCATTTTCCGTCCAGGCATGTACGCACCCCGCGATCGGGAGAGTGCGGAGCCACCAGGGGCTATCTAGTAGCCCCACTGTCAAACTCCTATGGCTAAGTGAAAGTGTTAAAGCATTATAGTCCGGTTACCTTGTTCGCTACGCTATCACCTCCTTAATAGGACCAAGACATTGGCTTAAGTGTGAACACGCGTTTTTTGTGAGCACCTCCGCATTATATGCGTGGGGGTTGAAGCCAATGGCTGCAATCTTTCAGGTTATACACATGTATACATAAACGGCCGCACAGGAGGCATCATACTACTTTCAGGCAAAAGTATAAACATAGCCTTATAAAAACTTCATACAAGCATTGTGTTTACAATGAGAATACATATCACTCAAACATAATATTTTTCGAGCACTGGGCCTCTATCAATCGAGCACCCTCGAGAACCTCCTCGGAATAATGCTCGACAGCCACTCGACCCATGGCCGAACTGTAGGATCGAAAGTATGTCTAGAGGGGGGGTGATTAAACTACTTGACCAAATAAAAACTTAACCTTTTCCCAATTTTAGTTCTTGGCAGATTTTAGCTATTGTAGGACTAGTCAAGCAATCATCACACAATTCAAGCAAGCATGCAAAGAGTATATTGGCAGCGGAAAGTAAAGCATGCAACTTGCAAGAATGTAAAGGGAAGGGCTTGGAGGATTCAAACGCAATTGGAGACACGGATGTTTTTCCCGTGGTTCGGATAGGTGGTGCTATCCTACATCCACGTTGATGGAGACTTCAACCCACAAAGGGTAACGGTTGCGCGAGTCCACGGAGGGCTCCACCCACAAAGGGTAACGGTTGCGCGAGTCCACGAAGGGTCCACGAAGAAGCAACCACCCACAAAGGGTCCACGAATAAGCAACCTTGTCTATCCCACCATGGCCATCGCCCACACAGGACTTGCCTCACTAGCGGTAGATCTTCACGAAGTAGGCGATCTCCTTGCCCTTACAAACTCCTTGGTTCAACTCCACAATCTTGTCGGAGGCTCCCAAGTGACACCTAGCCAATCTAGGAGACACCACTCTCCAAGAAGTAACAAATGGTGTGTAGGTAATGAACTCCTTGCTCTTGTGCTTCAAATGATAGTCTCCCCAACACTCAACTCTCTCTCATAGGATATGGATTTTGTGGAAAGAAGATTTGAGTGGAAAGCAACTTGGGAAGGCTAGAGATCAAGATTCATATGGTAGGAATGGAATATCTTGGTCTCAACACATGAGTAGGTGGTTCTCTCTCAGAACATATGAGTTGGAATGGTGTATGTGTTCTGATGGCTCTCTCCATGAATGAAGAGGAGGTGGAGGGGTATATATAGCCTCCACACAAAATCCAACCGTTACACACAGTTTTCCAATCTCGGTGGGACCGAATCAACAAACTCGGTCAGACCGAAAAGGTAAACCTAGTGACCGTTAGAGATTTTCGGTGGGACTGATATGCAACTCGGTAGGACCGATATGGTTAGGGTTTGGGCATAACGTAATCTCGGTGAGACCGATTACACAAACTCGGTGGGACCGAATTTGGTAATTAGCTAACCAGAGAGTTGGTCAGGCGAACTCGGTGGGACTGATTTGCTCTTTCGGTGAGACCGAAAAGTTACAAAAAGGAAACACTGAATTTACATTGCAATCTTGGTGGGACCGATTCGCTCTTTCGGTGAGACCGAAAAGTTACGAAAGGGAAACAGAGAGTTTGCAATCCCATCTCGGTGAGACCGAGATCCCTATCGGTAGAACCGAAATGCTAGGGTTTGGCAGTGGCTTATGACAAGTGAAACTCGGTGGCGCCGGATAGAAAGAATCGGTATGACCAAGTTTGGCTTAGGGTTTAGGTCATATGTGGATATGGGAAAGTAGTTGAGGGTTTTGGAGCATATCACTAAGCACATGAAACAAGAGGCTCATTAAGCAACACCTCATCCCTCCTTGATAGTATTGGCTTTTCCTAAAGACTCAATGTGATCTTGGATCACTAAAATATAAAATGAAGAGTCTTGAGCTTTTGAGCTTGAGCCAATCCTTTGTCCTTAGCATTTTGAGGGTTCCACTTTCACCATCCATGCCATGCCAATCATTGAGCTTTCCTGAAATAATCATCTTGGAATAGCATTAGCTCAATGAGCTATATGTTGTTATGAATTACCAAAACCACCTAGGGATAGTTGCACTTTCAATCTCCCCCTTTTTGGTAATTGATGACAACATATAGATCAAAGCTTCGACAAATGATAATAAGCATGAAATATATCGTCGCTTTGAGAAGTATGTGATAAGTAAGAGCTCCCCCTAAATTTGTGCATATTTAAAATTTGCTTTGGACTGCAAATGCACAAAGAGTTAGAGTCATGGGTTACTCTTCCATGTCACATACATCTTGGTGGAGCGCTTAAAATGATAAGAATGAAATACATGCACTCATCACCAAGAATAGTGAATGATCACATAAGATAGATAAGATAATAGCATTAAGCAAACATTAAGTGTAGCTTATGATCAAACACATGATCATCAATGTCTCACAGATAATGACGTAGTATCTCAAGCACTCAAAAGCAAACAAAGTTCGAAAAACCACCAAATAAAGCAAGAGAGAAAAAAGCAACACACTCTCTCTCGAAGCCTATGATCTATACATTTTTCTCCCCCTTTGGCAGCAAGTTACCAAAAAGTTCCTAGAAAATGCATAGTGCTAGATCGACGCTCAGGCTTGATCTTTAGGTGGTGGTGGAGTCCGGATCACTCCAAGGACGAAGGCTTCCGTAGACGCTGAAGTAGACGCTGGAGTTGGAGCTGAAGTAGACGCTGGAGCAAGTTGGGCTGGTGCTACGGCTGGAGCTGAGGCAGTTGCTCTTGTGTCAGGAACTGGCACTGCAGACGACCTCGGACCTCGTGGCACTCTGGCAAAGGCATCAGTGGTTGTCTTCCCTTTCCTCTCCTGCATATCATCCTGGAGCTGCTCCACTGCAGTCTGAATCTCTGTCACCTTGACATCCAAGTCATAGAACTTTTGTTCCATGATTCTCTCTAAGCTTGCCTGGTTCTGAGTTAGGGTGGATAGTCCTTTCTCAGTCCACAGGGTGGATGCAATCAGGTAACCAAGCTGCTCTTGTTTGGTTTTCAAGAAATATTCAGATGCCTCCTCTTGAGTTGGCATCTTAGCAGCTTTCTCCTTCCTTGCCTTCTCCTTCTTTGCTTGTGCTTGTGCAGACGATGGTTCATTTTCAGTCATCACAACTTGATTGTCCTCAAAATCTGGACGGATAGGCAGGTGTTCCTTGTCCAATAAGTATATGCCCGTGCCCATCTTTGAGTTAATGAGCTCCTGAATTTGAGGGGCATATCCACAGCTCCTCTTCTGGTCTGCTACAGTCCTCTTGATAGTCTCTACTATGAGGCTCATGACCTTGAATTTCTGAGGTACATCAAATACATGAAGCAAATTGATTGCATGGCCTCTGATCATCTTGTGATCTCCAGACTTGGGCAGGAGAGTGTGCCTCAAAATCCAATTTATAGTTGGCAGCCCTGACAGAAGATAATGCACAGACCCAAACATGAAAGTATCAAGAGCTTCATTGGGAATCTCCTTGTACATGTTGGACATTGAGTTGTGGTCCATCTTCTTCTTGGCATAGATGTCCAAGTTATCTGCTTGCTCCTCTGGGGCATTGATCAACCTTGCCCATTCCTCAACAGTTGATTGGTACCTCGTACCTTCAGACATCCATGTGATCCTTCCATCTGGGTAGAAGTGTGTTGTGGAGTAGAACTGCATGATTAGCTCCTCGTTCCACTTTGTGAGCTTCTGCCCAACAAAGTCTGCAACTCCACACGCACTAAAGCTGTCATACACTCCAGGGTAGTGTTCCTCATTTTCCTTCATGTAGGTCCAGTCGACCCATCTCATGTCACAAACAATTGGCTTCTTGTCCAACAAAACTGTCTCATAGAAATCTTGCTGTTCCTTGGTGTGAAATCTGTAATCCACAGCAGTTTTTCTCCTTGAAGCATACGGATCTGCTTCTCTCCACTTCTTGAGCCCTGAGTCTCTCCTGAGCTTCATATCCTCAGCCACAGGATGAGCATCATTGTGGTCTGGGATCTTGGGCTTGAGTTTTCTGAGAACTTGCTCTTCATCCTCTTCTTCAGCAGCTTCAGGCACTAGGGCCTTGTTCTTCTCAGCAGCAGGTATGCTCCTTGTATTTCTCTTTGGTGCTGTCTTGACCTTTGATGCAGCATTGGGCTTAGATGCAGTAGCCCCTGATTTTATAGCATCACCCATTAGCTTGGGTGCCTTAGGTGCTGGTGCAGCAACCTCTTCTTCCTCTTCCTCTTCCATGATGGAAGCCTTTCCAAGAACTCTGGCCACGGTCTTCTTGACCCTTTCCTTCCTCTTCTTGCCTTCAGCAGCAACTGGCTCTTTGGGTGCAGGCTTTTTAGTTTAAGCTCTGGCCTTTGACATAGGCTGCCTGCCTGCTGGCCTTTTGATCTTTAACCCTGGCTTTGTGCCTTGAGCTGGCTCAACTCTCTTTGATGTGGCTTCCTCTTCTGCCACATAATCTTCATCCTTAGAATCTGAAGTTCTTTTCTTCCTTTGTCTGGTGGCAGCTTTTGGTAAATTGCTTGGGGTACTTCTGCTGCCATCATCCGAAGAGCTGGAGGGACTAGTGCCCTCACTCATGTGCACCTGCTGTTCTGACACATTCTGGCTGTCACTCTGGTCTGACATGATGAACAAGCTGACTGCTGACCCTGTGAATAGTTTATAGATGAGGTAGAGTGGATGAGCATCAAAAAATGCAGAGATTTTTGCAAAAGAATGATCCAAAAACTTAGTTTTAGTTTCCCACTGAAATCATCTCGGATCTACCGATTTTCAAACTTGGTGATACCGAAGCAGTTTTGGAACCTAAACTAGTGAACTCGGTTGGACCGAGTCACAGTTCGGTGGCACCGAGACTGCTAGGGTTTCACAAAGTTCCAAAATCGGTCACACCGATAAGTAATTCTCGGTCAGACCGAGTCTCACTTGTGCAACGGCATAAGCCAAATCGGTGGGACCGAGTTTTTCAACTTGGTGGGTCCGAGATGGTTTCGGCGGAAACCTAACCCTAAAATTTTCGAATCAAACTTAATCTACGAGCGAATTGACTGGATAGGAGTGTTTCAATCGTGGCAAGAATCATGATGATCACAATGTGCTAAGAATCGGATTGGAGAATAGCACAAAGTTCGAGTCCATACCCTAGTTCGGCGGAGACTCGCTACGGCGGCAACGGTGGGGCAGAATTCTGTTGACGGCGACGGAGACCAGCGACTGGAGGCGGTTGGCAGCGAGGAGACGATCCGGAGACCATGTTGGCAGAGCAGGCTATCGCGCGGGCGAAGGGGTTCGAAGAAATTTCCAAATTTTTGCCCGTGACTATATATAGCCCGACCCTGTCGGTGTGACTGAGTGGAACGACTCGGTGGCACCGAGATGCAAAACTATATACAGTTATTGCAACTCGGTGTGACCGAAAGGTTCAAATCGGTTGCACCGAGATCGAAAACCTAGATCAACTTAATGATCTCGGTAGGACCGAAAGTGGGGTATCGGTCAGACCGAGAATCATAAAGAGGTTTTGGAAGTTTAAGTCTATGACGAATCGGGGACTCCGAGCGCTCCTCACACAGAGTGGTTCGAATCTGACTTGATCAAATTTTGTGATGTAGCATGAATAGAGTTTGAGACGAGAAAAGCATAGATAGCTAGAGGAGGTTCTTAGGCATTCTTGTCCATCCACTTGGCAAAAAGAAATAAAACCAAACAATCAAAACAACAAGTGGATGTCCTCGAATGAGTAAAATATGCAACCAGCATGCTCACACAATAAGATGGCAAATGAAATATGTGACAAGGCATGCACAACCAATTCTAGCATCTACCAAGCAATTTGCGATGACAAGGTCATCTATATATGAGTATATTGACTTAGGAGTCAAGTGAGAACACTTGATCATAGGTCATACTCATCGTTTAAGCTCAAGTGGGGTTACCACTTTTACATAAAGCATTGTTGTGTTCACATCTTTAGAGTTACTTTAGCTCAAGTCTTAGAGTAAAGCTCCCCCTAGATGTGATATCCCCCCTTAGAGGGATGAACTAACCTCGGGTTTTGTCGATGATGACTTCATGTAGATGTTGAAGATGTGGACGCTCAATGTTGATGTAGATCACTTGGAGCTATCCATTTGAGTGAATTGCACTTTCAATACCTACATGGGTTAGTCCCACAAGGAACAAACAAGGATATCCATAGACATAGAGTGATGCACACAAACAAGATGATGTCCATGAAAACTTTTAGGTTACCTTGTCCCTTGTCTTACCAACAAGAGGGTTTGTGACTCCTTGAACTAGTGCAAGATGTGGAAGTTGATTGCACTTGTTCTTGCCAAAATGATAAGAGTGAAGTATGTTGGTGGAGTCACCCTCAAGAACTCTCTAGTTCTTCTTCTTTTGGATCCACACCATCTTGATGGGAATCCTTGGAGTTGTAGTCGTACTTGATGAAGTGGAACTTGAAGTAGTCTTGGGAATCCACTTGACTAAGGTCTTAGGAGCTTCTTCAAATGCATCAATTTCCTCTTGAAGCTTATCCTTGCCTTTTTGCTTGTAGTCTTGTGGTGGAAGATCATCTTGAGCTTGTGTCCCATTGAAAGAAGTATCATACTTCTCTTGTTGAGGAACAAACTTTGTCTTGGGGTATTGATCTTCTTCCCACTCAACTCCATTGGCATTGAACTTTCGTTCAAAACCAACACCTTGATTCTTCCGGTGCATTCCTTGCTTGCGCACAATTTCCTCGAATTGCTTACTCCCGGCAAGGCTTTTGTACACTCCTTTCTCTATAATTCCCTTCAATAAGCTATTTTCTTGCTCAAGTGTAACTTGGCTAAGAGAATCATTAGTGGAATCAAGAGAACTACTAGAAGCAACAATATTGGATTTAGCATGATCATTGTTACTGCTAGAGAAAGAATCTTTCTTGTTACTAGACTTGACTTGAGGCATGTAAGTGGATAAGAGTAAACGCTTGGCAATGTAAGAAGAACTTTTCTTGCGGAGATCATCATTGATTGCTTTTAAGAACTCATGCTCTTGCTCAAGATTGAGTTTTTCAAAGCGTAATTTCTCATGAGCTCTTAAAAGTTCTCGATGATCTTCGAAGATAGTTTCATGAGCTAACTTAAGAGTGTTTAGTTCTTTAGTTAGAGCCTCAATCTTCTCCTTATCATTGTCATTCGTTTTATCTTGATTAGCATGATTAATTGACGTTTCATCATAGTATTCATCACTAGAGTTGTCAACAAGCAAATCATCGCCTAACAAGTCATCTTCATCACTATTGAAATCAACATACTCGGGGTGTGTTACCTTAGGACCTTTGGTCGTGAAGCATCTTCCAATTCCTTCATTTGGTGAGTCAAATATGTCGTAGGAGTTGGTTGACACAAGTGCTAGACCGGCAACACCTTCATCTTGAGTATCTTCGGAGTCGGAGTGATAACTTCTCTCGGAGTGGCTGTCGGAGTCGGAGCCGGATACCCATTCACCAACATGAGCTTGATGTCTTCGTTTTGTATAACTCCTTGATGATTTTTCCTTCCTTTCCGAATCCTTGCTTCTCCGTGAGTATCTTCGTTCATAACGATCATCTCTACTCCTTCTCTCTCTTGGTGGTGATTCTTTGCTTCTTCTTTTTGGAGAATCTTCTCTTCTCTTGTAGGGAGCCGTACACTCATTGGAATAGTGTCCGGGTCTTCCACAATTGTAGCAGTTTCGCTCTCGACTAGAAGATCTTTTGTCATTGTAGGACCTTGACTTGAAGCTTCTATCTTTGCTTCTACTCTTGTAGAACTTGTTGAAGTTCTTCACCATTAAGCTCAATTCTTCATTGAAGTCTTGTTTCTCACTTGATGATGTAGGGGCTTCACATGAGGCTTTGTAGGCACCACTTGATTTGTTGTGAAGTTCCTCTTTATCCTTAAGTGACATCTCATGAGCAACAATTCTTCCAATCACCTCCGTAGGCTTGAGATCTTTGTAATTGGGCATCATTTGGATCAATGTGCACACGGTATCATGTTTTCCATCCAAGGCTCTTAGAATCTTCTTGATGATGAATCTATCGGTCATCTCTTCACTTCCTAAGCCGGCAATCTCATTTGTGATGAGAGCAAGCCTAGAGTACATTTCAGCGACACCTTCACCATCCTTCATTTTGAACTTGTCAAGTTGACTTTGAAGCACATCCAACTTGGATTCCTTGATGGAGTCGGTACCTTCATGCATATCAATCAAAGTGTCCCAAATTTCCTTTGCATTCTCAAGACGGCTGATTTTGTTGAATTCTTCGGGGCACAATCCGTTGAAGAGAATATCACAAGCTTGAGCATTGTATTGCAACATCTTCAACTCATCCGCGATAGCTTCACGGTTTGGTTCTTTCCCATCAAAGAAGTCACCTTGCAAACCAACACACACAATAGCCCAAACGGCGGGGTTATGTCCAAGAATATGCATTTTCATTTTATGCTTCCAACTAGCAAAATTAGTACCATCAAAGTAAGGACCTCTACGGTGATAATTTCCTCGCTAGACGCCATACTCTCCTAGGTTGTGAAACCAAGGCTATGATCACCAAAAGCTATGGAGATCAAAGCAAATGGAGACCAAAGCTCTGATACCACTTGTAGGATCGAAAGTATGTCTAGAGGGGGGTGATTAGACTACTTGACCAAATAAAAACTTAACCTTTTCCCAATTTTAGTTCTTGGCAGATTTTAGCTATTGTAGGACTAGTCAAGCAATCATCACACAATTCAAGCAAGCATGCAAAGAGTATATTGGCAGTGGAAAGTAAAGCATGCAACTTGCAAGAATGTAAAGGGAAGGGTTTGGAGGATTCAAATGCAATTGGAGACACAGATGTTTTTCCCGTGGTTCGGATAGGTGGTGCTATCCTACATCCACATTGATGGAGACTTCAACCCACAAAGGGTAACGGTTACGCGAGTCCACGGAGGGCTCCACCCACAAAGGGTAATGGTTGCGCAAGTCCACGAAGGGTCCACAAAGAAGCAACCACCCACAAAGGCTCCATGAAGAAGCAACCTTGTCTATCCCACCATGGCCATCGCCCACACAGGACTTGCCTCACTAGCGGTAGATCTTCGCGAAGTAGGCAATCTACTTGCCCTTAAAAACTCCTTGGTTCAACTCCACAATCTTGTCGGAGGCTCCCAAGTGACACCTAGCCAATCTAGGAGACACCACTCTCCAAGAAGTAACAAATGGTGTGTAGGTAATGAACTCCTTGCTCTTGTGCTTCAAATGATAGTCTCCCCAACACTCAACTCTCTCTCATAGGATATGGATTTTGTGGAAAGAAGATTTGAGTGGAAAGCAACTTGGGAAGGCTAGAGATCAAGATTCATATGGTAGGAATGGAATATCTTGGTCTCAACACATGAGTAGGTGGTTCTCTCTCAGAACATATGAGTTGGAATGGTGTATGTGTTCTGATGGCTCTCTCCACGAATGAAGAGGAGGTGGAGGGGTATATATAGCCTCCACACAAAATCCAACCGTTACACACAGTTTTCCAATCTCGGTGGGACCGAATCAACAAACTCGGTCGGACCGAAAAGGTAAACCTAGTGACCGTTAGAGATTTTCGGTGGGACTGACATGCAACTCGGTAGGACCGATATGGTTAGGGTTTGGGCATAACGTAATCTCGGTGAGACCGATTACACAAACTCGGTGGGACCGAATTTGGTAATTAGCTAATCAGAGAGTTGGTCAGGCGAACTCGGTGGGACCAATTTGCTCTTTTGGTGAGACCGAAAAGTTACAAAAAGGAAACACTGAATTTACATTGCAATCTCGGTGGAACCGATTCACTCTTTCGGTGAGACCGAAAAGTTGCGAAAGGGAAACAGAGAGTTTGCAATCCCATCTCGGTGAGACCGAGATCCCTATCGGTAGAACCGAAATGCTAGGGTTTGGCAGTGGCTTATGACAAGTGAAACTCGGTGGCGCCGGATAGAAAGAATCGGTATGACCGAGTTTGGCTTAGGGTTTAGGTCATATGTGGATATGGGAAAGTAGTTGAGGGTTTTGGAGCATATCACTAAGCACATGAAGCTAGAGGCTCATTAAGCAACACCTCATCCCTCCTTGATAGTATTGGCTTTTCCTAAAGACTCAATGTGATCTTGGATCACTAAAATATAAAATGAAGAGTCTTGAGCTTTTGAGCTTGAGCCAATCCTTTGTCCTTAGCATTTTGAGGGTTCCACTTTCACCATCCATGTCATGCCAATCATTGAGCTTTCCTGAAATAATCATCTTGGAATAGAATTAGCTCAATGAGCTATATGTTGTTATGAATTACCAAAACCACCTAGGGATAGTTGCACTTTCACGAACCCTGCGCCGCAATAGTGGCAGCGTCCATCTCTGCCCAGTATGCTTTAACATGGGCAAGGGCCATCCGCGAGCCTTCTATACACGCCGACCTCTTCATCGCATTAATGTGCGGCACCGCACCAAGGAACTGCTGCACTAAGCTAAAATAGTTGTTCGGCTTTGGCTTTTCCGGCCATAGCTGATCCACAACAGACCTCATGGCGAGTCCGGACAACCTATTCAGTTTGGCCCATTCGGCTAGCTGGTCAGTCAAGGAAAGCGGACGCTCTAGAACGTGGAATTGCGACCAGAACAGCTTGTCCACTTCACGATCTGTCTGACCTTGGAAGTACTTGGCCGCATCGGCAGCGCTCGCCGCCAAATCCATATACGCATCTGCCAAACTCCACAACCGATCCAGAGGGGCATACCGTGGATCTCCGAACTTCCTCCGTAACATGAAGGGTTTCCCAGCCGCAATATCCCCGGCTTCCCGCAGCTTCTCCTTCTTCGCTCTCATAGAAAAACGGGTGTCTTTGTCCGCCGCCGTGGCCTTCTCAAGGTCCGTTGCCTTTGCTCGGTTTTCTTTTTCAAGGACCCGGCAACGGTCGGCAGTGTCTTCTAATTCTACGGCCATCTTGGCCATCTTCTCTTGGCTCTCGCAATGTGCGGCCTTCTCGGCTTTCAACTCTTCGGCCGCCTTTAAAGCAGCCGCATTACTAATCCTCGCTTGTTCCTTGGCTCGGGCAAGTTCTGCCCGCAAGGCCTCCACGGTGGCAGCTCCATCTGCAGTCACAACATATTAAAGATACTGACATCATGCTGCTCTTACTGCGTGGCGTTCACCAGATAATAACACTTACCCTGTGCCTCGTCAAGCCTCTTGTTAACAAGCTCGATGTCGGCGTCTGCCGCATCCAGTTGCCGTTTTAATTTGGCAACTTCACTAGTCCAGCTAGCCACCGGAGCTTCCACCACCTGCACATAGGGGCAGTCTGGTTATTGCCTGGGAATATGATCCTCTGTTCACCGCCGTTCTCGATGACAACCAGAGTCTCAGGGGCTACTATCTACACAGGGCACACCTAACATGTGCAGTACTATTACATATTATCTCACGTACCTCAAAGCCTGTCAGTAGACTCATAAAAGCTTCATGTAATCCGCTTTCGGCGGACGAGATTCTCTCCATCACCATACCCATCAGCATACGGTGTTCTTCTGAGATGGCCGCTCGCCCCACCAACTCCCTCAGAACATCCGACCGCACACCAGACGGGGCCGGACTCTTTTGTATGATCTCTTCGGGAGCCGGACACTGGGGACTTCGGGGGTCTACGGGATTATCTTGTGGCCTCAACAGATCCGGAGAGGCCCTTCGTGACGACACTTCGGGGTCGCCCGCTTCTGGAGCGGAGGAGTCCGGGGGAGGCGTTTCACTCTCCATCATCTCTGGAAGAAGGTCCCCCGAAGACGAGCTCATTTGAGAGGGGCTAAGGCCTAAACTGCAAGATATATGTGGTGGTTATTTTCTCAAAGAAAAAAGATAGCATACCTTTATTATTAAAGTATTTTGGATCACTTACGACTCGTTGGAGGGCTGATCCCCCTGCGGACTTTGTGCGGCAAAAGCACCCCCCGAGGCAGGACCCTCTGTGGGAGACTTCTTCTCCCGTTTGGAGGCTTCGGCTTTCAGATCCTCGGAAACAGTCCTTTTCCTCCCCCGATCGTCCTCCTTCGTGGAGACGCTCGTTCCCTCGGTTGGAACGGGCAGCGATGGGGGCCCGCGTTCGCCCGTATTACCCCCCCCCGGTATCTTCCTTCAAGGGCTCTAGGCAAGGTGCGACCTCAAGCATCTTTTCCAATACCGGATTTTCCAAACCCTCAGGGAGGGGGGCCAAACACTGAATCATCTTCGCCTTTGTTAGCCAGTCCTGGTCAAAAAGCAAACTCTCAGAAATAACTTCGAATAAGAGACATTGTGTTCGGCTAGAGGATTTCTTACTTGTTCGGCGGCACGGTTACTGCTCAGGCCCACGTCCTCGGTAATATCCGGACATTCTACCTGAGGTCCGTAGAATGACTTGTACATCTCCTCGTGCGTCAGGCCGAGGAAAATTTGAATGGCACGTGGTCCCTCTGGGTTGAACTCCCACAAGCGAAGGGGTCGGCATTTGCAAGGCTGGACTTGACGAACCAGCATAACTTGTATTACTGCAACCAAATTAAAATCTCCCTCGAAGAGATCTCGGATGCGGCTTTGCAGTATAGGCACGTCCTTGGCTGGACCCCAGCTCAGACCTCTGCTAATCCATGACATCAGTTGTGGTGGGGGGCCCGAGCCGAAAGCGGGGGCAGCCGCCCACTTGGCACTTCTGGGAGCCGTGACGTAAAACCACTCCCGTTGCCATAATTCAGACATCTCTGGAAAGGAACCTTTTGGCCATGGAGCTCCTGCCATCTTGCCTATTGATGCACCTCTGCACGCTGCATGTTGCCCCTCAATCATCTTCGGCTTTACTTCAAAGGTCTTGAGCCACAGGCCGAAGTGAGGGGTAACACGGAGGAAGGCCTCACACACGACAATAAATGTCGAGATGTGGAGAAAGGAGTCCGGAGCTAGATCGTGGAAATCTAGCCCGTAATAGAACATCAAACCTCTGACGAAAGGATCCAGAGTGAGGCCTAGACCTCGGAGGAAGTGGGAGACGAACACTACGTTCTCGTTGGGTTCGGGAGTAGGGACGATCTGCCCTCGAGTAGGCAGCCGATGCGAAACCTCGGCGATCAGGTATCTGGCCTCCCTCAACTTCTTAATGTCCTCTTCCATAACGAAGGAGGGCATCCATCGGCCTTGAAGGCTTCATCCGGACATGATTGAAGGTCCGGAGCACCTAACCTAGGCTTTGGGTGTTAGAAGGCGGGGGAAGGGTTCGATTGAGCACGAGAGGGGAAAAGCGAAAACCTTGTCCCCTTATAAAGAGGGTGAATATCAAGCATCCTCTCCGTAGCCGTTTGGGACTTGCCTATAATCAAGGAGTCCTAGACACGGTTGGGTTACCCACGACCACATTAATGAGAATCCCATAATAAGGGGACACGATCTCTGCTTTGACAAGACGTGTCAAAAAAAAACTGCCTCGCGCTATGTGCGGGGCTGGTTAAAACAAAATGGTTCGAATAATCATCGGGCCATGACATAACGTCATGTTGCCAAAACAAGCCAGCAAATTAGATCTGCGAAAATATTATTCTCTCTACGGTGGGATGTGGAACTTATTTTGCAGGGTCGGACACTATCCTCATATTCAAATTCTTCTGATGTATTTGGAGAAGGAACCCGCCTTGCAATGCCGAAGACAATACTGCGTGCCGGACTCATCGTCATTGAAGCCTGGTTCAGGGGCTATTGAGGGAGTCCTGGATTAGGGGGTCTCCGGACAGCCGGACTATCTCCATTGGCCGGGATGTTAGACTATGAAGATACAAGATTTAAGACTTCGTCTCGTGTCCAGATGGGACTCTACTTGGCGTGGAAGGCAAGCTAGGCAATACGTATATGGATATCTCATCCTTTGTAACCTACCTTGTGTAACCCTAACCCTCTCCGGTGTCTATATAAACCGAAGGGTTTTAGTCCGTAGGACAACAATCACAACATACAATCATACCATAGGCTAGCTTCTAGGGTTTAGCCTCTCTGATCTCGTGGTAGATCTACTCTTGTACTACCCATATCATCAATATTAATCAAGCAGGACATAGGGTTTTACCTCCATCAAGAGGGCCCGAACCTGGGTAAAACTTTGTGTCCCCTGCCTCCTGTTACCATCCGGCCTAGACGCACAGTTCGGGACCCCCTACCCGAGATCCGCCGGTTTTGACACCGACAGTGGTATCCTCTTTTGAACGATTCGAGTAGCTTGACTTGGCACATGTTCACGCATGTAGTTGAAACAAAATCAACATAGCCTCTATGATATTTATGTTCATGGTGGATTATATCCTAGTCATGCTTGCATTCGGTGTTGATTAATTTTAATGCATGTTCATGACTGTTGTCGCTCTCTAGTTGGTCGCTCCCCAGTCTTTTGCTAGCCTTCACTTGTACTAAGTGGGAATAATGCTTGTGCATCCAATCCCATAAACCCCAAAGTTATTCCATATGAGTCCACCATACCTACCTATATACGGTATCTACCTGCTGTTCCAAGTAAATTTGTATGTGCCAAACTCTAAACCTTCAAATGAAATTCTGTTTGTATGCTTGAATAGCTCATGTATCAACTAGGGTTGTTCGTATCTTCCATATTAGGTGGGTTATTCTCAAGAGTGGACTCCACTCCTCATTCACGAGAAAAAGGCTGGTCACCGGGATGCCCAGTCCCATGCTTTATGCAAATCAAATCAAAATAATTGCAAACAAACTCCCCCTGGGACTGTTGTTAGTTGGAGGCACTCGTTGTTTCGAGCAAGCCATGGATTGATGCTTGTTGGTGGAGGGGGAGTATAAACTTTACCATTATGTTTGGGAACCGCCTATAATGTGTGTAGTATGGAAGATATCACCATCTCTTGGTTGTTATGTTGACAATGAAAGTATGCCGCTCAAAATATTATTTATCTCTTCTTTAAAATCGAGCCCTAGCACCTCTACAAATCCATGCTTCCCTCTGCGAAGGGCCTATCTATTTACTTTCATGTTGAGTCATCACCCTCTTATTAAAAAGCACCAGTTGGAGAGCACCCCTGTCATTTGAATTCATTATTGTTAGTTTACACTGAGTATGACTTGAATGGATCTCTTTTACCATGAATTACAATGTCTAGTCAATCCTTGATCTTTAAAGGTTCTCTGCATTTATGTTTTGCGGTCTCAGAAAGGGATAGCGAGATACCATCTTGTTATATCATATCATGATTGTTTTGAGAAAGTGTTGTCATCCGAGATTTATTATTATTGCTCGCTAGTTTATTATTCCATTGATATGAGTAAACATGAGACCTAAGTGTTATTGTGAATGTGGTTAGTTCATAATCTTTGCTGAAAACATGAATGTTGGCTTTACATATTTACAACAACAAGAGCAAATAGAGTTTGTAAAATTTTTTCTTTATCATTTTCAATTTGTCAACTGAATTGCTTGAGGACAAGCAAAGGTTTAACCTTGGGGGAGTTGATACGTCTCCATCGTATCTACTTTTCCAAACACTTTTGCCCTTGTTTTGGACTCTAACTTGCATGATTTGAATGGAACTAACCCGGACTGACGTTGTTTTCAGCAGAATTGCCATGGTGTTATTTATGTGCAGAAACAAAAGTTCTCGGAATGACCTGAAACTCCACGGAGATTATTTTTGGAAATAATAAAAAATACTGGTGAAAGAATCAAGGCCAGGGGGCCCACACCCTAGCCAGGGGGTGGGGGCGCGCCTACCCCCTGCCTCATGGGCCCCCTGGAGCTCCATCGACCTCAACTCCAACTCCATATATTCATGTTCGGGGAGAAAAAAAATCAAGGAGAAGGATTCGTCGCGTTTTACGATACGGAGCCGCCGCCAAGCCCTAAACTCTCTCAGGAGGGCTGATCTGGAGTCCGTTCGGGGCTCCGGAGAGGGGAATCTGTCGCCGTCGTCATCATCAACCATCCTCCATCACCAATTTCATGATGCTCACCGCCGTGCATGAGTAATTCCATCGTAGGCTTGCTGGACGGTGATGGATTGGATGAGATTTATCATGCAATCGAGTTAGTTTTGTTAGGGTTTGATCCCTAGTATCCACTATGTTCTGAGATTGATGTTGCTATGACTTTGCTATGCTTAATGCTTGTCACTAGGGCCCGAGTGCCATGATTTCAAATATGAACCTATTATGTTTTCATGAATATATGTGAGTTCTTGATCCTATCTTGCAAGTCTATAGTCACCTACTATGTGTTATGATTCGGCAACCCCGAAGTGACAATAATCGGGACCACTCCCGGTGATGACCGTAGTTTGAGGAGTTCATGTATTCACTATGTGTTAATGCTTTGGTCCGGTACTCTATTAAAAGGAGGCCTTAATATCCCTTAGTTTCCAATAGGACCCCGCTGCCATGGGAGGGTAGGACAAAAGATGTCATGCAAGTTCTTTTCCATAAGCACGTATGACTATATTCGGAATACATGCCTACATTACATTGATGAATTGGAGCTAGTTCTGTGTCACCCTATGTTATGACTGTTACATGATGAACCACATCCGGCATAATTCTCCATCACCGATCCAATGCCTACGAGCTTTTCACATATTGTTCTTCGCTTATTTACTTTTCCGTTGCTATTGTTATCATCACTATAAAATACCAAAAACATTACTTTTGCTATCTTTACCACTACTATCATATTACTTTGCTACTAAATACATTGCTACAGATATTAAGTTATCCAGGTGTGGTTGAATTGACAACTCAACTGCTAATACTTGAGAATATTCTTTGGCTCCCCTTGTGTCGAATCAATAAATTTGGGTTGAATACTCTACCCTTGAAAACTGTTGCGATCCCCTATAGTTGTGGGTTATCACAAGCCACCGCGCCGCCGTGCCAATCTAGCTAGCAAAACTTGCAGATAAGCCGCTGGATGGAACTATCTTGGCTAGCTAGCGTCCGTGAGCGCCGGACGGAGCTAGCATCCGGGCTGCCGCAAGATGGGCTTCACACCGCCGGCGGTTTTGACCTCGCCTTCTGCCGGCGGCAGTAGCTGCGTCCCATGGCCGAGGATGACTAGGTGGACAGGCCGGAGGTAGGAGGCCACTCGGGGATTTTTGTGCAGACTGACATGTAGGTCCCACAAGTCATAACGCCTGGTCGAATAGAAGGCGTTGACTTAATGGGCGACATGGGCCCTGTTTGGATACTCTAAGTCAGAGGTTAGATTCTAACCCTAAACTAACTCTAACCAAAGTGGTGTTTGGATGGCAGGGTTAGATTGACAACAAATGTATCCAAACAGGGCCATGGGTTGAAACGTGCCTGCAACGACACTTTGTAGACTAGTCGTTTCTTGGTAGGGCTGGTTGGTAAGAGCATGTACAATGGTTGATAAGGTAGTCTTATCTTAAGTCTGCCACGTATGCAAGTGGTAGTAGTTTCTTGGCATTATTAGTGGTTTCTTGTATTATTAGGGGTTTCTTGTAAGGAACAATGTACTACTAGCGACAAAAGGCGATTCTAGGTTGCGTTGTACTCCAGCGAGTACTACTAGTGGTCGCGGAAGTGTATACCTCGTTTTGTGGGTTCGATCCCGGCCGAACGCATGGCAGCCTTTTTTAAATAGTAACTTCACTGCGAGCCAATATTTTACACGGGTAGTTTGAGTTTTGAAGTCAAACGGATGTGCGGCACCACAATCTGGGTGCACTGGATAGCCTAGCCACGTGAACGGGTTTTCCTTCCCAGCATCTCGTGGCTCGCGTGCTCGCCCTAGCCGCACCTCGCTTGCAGCTTCCTCATCAGCTAGTACTAGCATATTTAAACTAGCACCTCCCAATTAAGCCCGAGGAGCCGAAAAAGCCGGGTGGGGCATTGGGAACTGTGCAATATGGCTCTGTACGTAAAGTGCTCTACTACTACTCTGTAGCTTGTGGCGTTGCACGCATGGACTGCACTCCCTTATCGGCTCTACTATAAAAGAAATTCCTCTTGACGTGTTTTTTCGAAACGGAGGCAAAAGCTTTGCTTCATCTCATTCATAAAGGAACTACTAACAAAGTTCGACGAGATCCATTACACCTCCACAAATGGAAGCAAAAAACCTAGTCTCGCTGTATCAAATAACTCAAATGTTCTGCCCCGCAGTAACCGTGCTGATAAATAGGCTGCTAGTGTGTGCGTGAGAGGAGCGTCTGAGTAGGCTAGCTACGTGAGAGGAGCGGCTGAATAGAGCACCGAGAGTACCCACTAGGCCACTATGTAGGTGTACTTTCCCTGCATTGATAGTACAACGATGGTTCTAGACAACAGTACATAGGGCCAGTTCTTTTGGGCAATTCTCCCAGAATTGACCCCCTCCCCAGCTTCTCCCAGAATTGCCACTTAATATTTTTTTACAATTCCTAGCTAGTTAAGGTCTAATTAGCTAGGAATTGTAAAAAAATATTAAGTGGCAATTCTGGGAGAAGCTGGGGAGGGGGTTAATTCTGGGAGAATTGCCCAAAAGAACTGGCCCGTAGTACCCTCCACTTCCAACTGTAGCTCCTTGGCCCTGAGATTCAAGAGTTCAAAACGGGTGCACTATACTAGAAGTACAGTACATCAGACTACTAGTTGAGAAAGTAGTACTATTACTGCTACAGTACGAGTACGTACTCCTCCGTCACATAACGCAAGACGTTTTTTGACACTAGTTGGCGTGTACAAAAAATAGCAAAAACATACCCAAAATTTCTTAATCCACGCCAAAAACTACTAGCTAGTGCCAAAAATTTCTTACTAGTGCTATTATTTACAGTATAATGCAATCCCATAACGTCCCATAATGCTAGTACTAGTAGTAAATAATAGCCTCACCCCTTCGCTAAGGAACGATCTACAATTGGAAGGGACGAGGCCCTGCGGTTACTACGCTCTTATCTCCTCGTCGTCAGTTCCCCTCCCCCTGAAGAGAAGGCAGTTCGCCGCTGCTCCCATGGATTGGCCAGGCGGTTCTCCTTCTTGTCGGGGCTGGGAGATCTTGGACGATGATCCTCTAGGAGAAATCGCACGCCGCTCCGATGTCCTCACCGCCGCAAGACTCGGTGCTTCCTGCACCAACTTTTTCAAGACAGTGCTTAAAAAGGCTTGGGAAAAGGCCATGCTTGTTGGTCTTCCATGCATCCTCGAGGAGAAGGTTCTTCTATGGAACAATCCTTCGAACAGTCCACCGCTCCCTGGCCATGGTTGCACGTTGACTCAGCTAGAGTTGCCAATGTTGGGAGGTAGTCGGATTTTGTCCGATGAGCAGGTCAGTAATGGAGTTTGATCATGTAGTACTTAGTTATTCCATTTCCACCCTGTAATTTCTCCGCTGCCCACCGTCTTATATATAGGTCTGGGTTGGTGCCAACGAAGATTGGCTTGCATACCTCCGGCCGAATACCACCATCATTTTGCACAACATCCACAGCAGTGCAGCCGTTCGGGTAGACCCCTTCTCCACCATTGGGACTGGCCTTCCGGACTGGTTGGGCTTGAATACGTATGATGATGCCTACATGAGATTGAAGAAGATAGCAATTTCGGACCCGCCGACAAAGCTATGCGGATACAACGATTACTATCTCATCGCGGTGTTCGACATAAGGATTGCCATCAATGCAAGAGGCAGTAACGGCAGAGGCTGGCGCATGTTGGCGGCGGCAGATTTGTACCCCTACACGTTCGAAGACATCATGCGCCATCTAGGCCGCATCTTCGCGGTGACAAGCCAGGGGACTTGTTTCATCTAGTTGCCATCCTACGGTACAGGAGATTACAAACGAAATGTACAAACCATCATTTGCATCCCTAACGGTACTCCATTATTTTGCAGGGACCAGTCATCCCGCGATCAAAATAAGATCGCCGGTCCTGGATGTGCATTTGCATCCGCAATTTGGTTGAACCTGGAACCTTGTAGCTGACTTTGGCATATTGGGATCAACTATCTTAGTAGTCGTTACCCATGGTACCACTGATGTGCAACATGGTCACACAATCTACCACGATCGGACCGTCACCATCTATCCAGGTATTCCATTTTTTAACCCTCTCGCCTTCTCTTTCATTGTTGTACTAGTACTCTACTTACGTACTAGTAGGAGTACTTTTTACCTTGGAGTACTTTTTACCCACTAGCTGCCACCAATTTTGTTTGTCCATGTCTTACTATCTCATCCATGTAGCCAAGAGTGGCTATATACAATAAGCCGGTTATTTTACTTCCTCTATACCGGAGTAGTACTATTTGCTACACAGTATTAATTACCGCCATATTTGAGCACAACATTATTATGCATGGACCTTGACTATGTACGTCACCATGTGTCCAGATCTGAGATGCTGCGTGTACCAGATGAACGGCGCCAAGTTCGACCCCCATGATGCTATGTGGTTGCCAAGGAACACTTTTTGAGAGTACTCGCTTTTCATTGGGGACAGCTACCCCATTATGAAGCGGATGCCACCTTCCATGCACGACACGGAAGGCCTGCCGTTCATGAAGCATGGTTGTGTCTTCAGTGCGCACCGCCGGATGAATGACATGCTGGGACACGCTATCCCTGATTTATGCCACTTCAGCTTGGATGAGTCTCCATCATGTGGAACCGAACTAGAAAGCTGTGACAATGATTCCCGTTGCCCACTGCTATGGATCGTGCCATCCATGAAGAACACCTGCGACTGGAACCTGGAGGAGGACATGTAGCCCATCTATAACGTGTAAGTGGAGTACGGTAAATTGTGAATGGTAGCGCTGTGAATATATGTAGACTAATCGTGCACAAATTTATCACATGAATTGGAGATGAACTTGTGTGGCATATTGGCATTTGTCCTCTAGAATATTATTACTAGTAAATGTGTTATGTGTACGTGCAAATTGTGTGGTTGTTGCACGGGCTCCAACATGCTCTTTGAGAAAAAAAGGTGGCACAGCTTTGGATATACGTGACGTGGCGGCATCATACAGTAGCATCGTTCGCTATAGTTGTAGTACGCTCCTACTAGGACGACAACTCCTATAAAACCTTGCGCTTGGCTCTTTGCCTCTTCGGGAGGTTCAACAGTTCGTACTCGTGTGAACCTTGCACTTGGCTCTTCACCTCTTCGGAAGGTCCAACAATGATGATACTACAGTACACATTATGATTCTGGCAATCTGACACCGATTGAACTGTTGCACGTCCACCGCGAGGGCGAGGGCGAGAGAGAGGGAGAGGGCGCTATAGTCAAAACCCTCTCCTCGTCCTGCTAACCACCACGTGCGTGGGCGAGGGAGAGGCGTAGTAAGCAAGCTTCTCCTCGTTCGGCGAGTTGACGGGACACATCAAAGCAGTACTAGTACTAGTCCATACTGCGTCCTTTCCGATTAATATGGCTTAATTTGAAACGAGAAAAATACACTGGCGGTCAATGTATGTAACAATACGCTCTTTACGGTCAATATATATAGTTTTGCGGTGATTATACGATCACTAGCTCATCGTAGAGCACCGTATTGCACCCTACTGACCGTCCACATAGTCGACGTGGCACTTTGTTGAATGGTTAAATTGTCACCTGGTTTCTGGGTCCCACCTGTCAGTTGGCAGAGCAAAGAAATCAGCTACTCCCTCTGTTCCATAATGTAGTGCCTAGATTTTTTAAAAAGTCAAACCTCACAAACTTTGACCAAGTTTTTGGAGAAAAATATTTACATCTAGAGTGCGAAACATATATCACTAGATTCATCATAAGATGTAGTTTCACATTATATATTTTTGGTATTGTAAATATAAATATTTTTCTCTACAAACTTGGTCAAAGTTTGTAAAGTTTGACTTCTCAAAAAATCTATAGGCACTACATTATGGAACGGAGGGAGTAAAAAACAAAGAGTGTAGTACATCTACACTTCCAATGCATTTAGCCTTTAATCTAAATCGATATTGATTGACTAATGCACCAACTTATGCTCTAGGTATGGGCTACATGCTTATCCTTAATTACGGCATGCAACGACCTTCATTTAATCTTCTTCTCTCAATGGTCGCATGCACACATAAGCCTGCTACTTTTGGGCGTTAATTATGCTCTGGTCAATGTGTAAATCTCTAAATGTACAGTCTTTCACGGACATAGGGAGTAGGTTGAGCACTTGAGCATGAGCGTGTGTGTTGTGTCGTGTGCTGTGTGCCGCATGGGTGCGTGAGTGTTGCGTGCGTCCATGTGTAGGTGTGAGTGTTGCATGTTGCATGCATGCATGGGGCTTACTCTCTCCCATTGACATGTTCATATTTCAAGCTTCCTCTGTTCCCTCCACATGGTGATATGATACGTCTCCAACGTATCTATAATTTTTGATTGCTCCATGCTTTATTATCTACTGTTTTGGGCAATATTGGGCTTTATTATCCACTTTTATATTACTTTCCGGACTAACCTATTAACCAGAGGCCCAACCCAGATTTGCTGTTTTTTGCCTATTTCAGTGTTTCGAAGAAAAGGAATATCATACGGAGTCGAAACAGAACGAAATCAACTGGAGAAGTTATTTTTGGAAGGAAACCTACCGGATAGACTTGGACCCTACGTCAGAAGATGAAGGAGGAGCTCACGAGGGTAGGGGCGCGCCCACCCCCCTAGGGCACGCCCCCTGCCTCGTGCCCCCCCTTCAGTTCACCGACGTACCTCCTGCACCCATATATACCTACGTAACCTAAAACTTCCAGAACGGAGATTAGATCGGGAGTTCCGCCGCCAGAAGCCTCCGTAGCCACCAAAAGTCAATCGGGACCCTGTTCCGGCACCCTGCCGGAAGGGGGGATCCCTCACCGGTGGCCATCTTCATCATCCCGACGCTCTCCATGACGAGGAGGGAGTAGTTCACCCTCGGGGCTGAGGGTATGTACCAGTAGCTATGTGTTTGATCTCTCTCTCTCTCGTGTTCTTGATTTGGCACGATCTTGATGTATCGCGAGCTTTGCTATTATAGTTGGATCTTATGTTTCTTCTCCCCCTCTACTCTCTTGTAATGAATTGAGTTTCCCCTTCGGAGTTATATTATCAGATTGAGTCTTTAAAGATTTGAGAACACTTGATGTATGTCTTGCCATGCGTATCTGTGGTGACAATGGGATACCACGTGATTCACTTGATGTATGTTTTGGTGATCAACTTGCGGGTTCCGCCCATGAACCTATGCATAGGGGTTGGCACATGTTTTCGTCGTGATTCTCCGGTAGAAACTTTGGGGCACTCTTTGAGGTTCTATGTGTTGGTTGAATAGATGAACCTGAGATTGTGTGATCCATATCGTATAATCATACCCACGGATACATGAGGTGACAATGGAGTATCTAGGTGACATTAGGGTTTTGGTTGATTTGTGTCTTAAGGTGTTATTCTAGTATGAACTCTAGGGCTGTTGTTGACACTTATAGGAATAGCCCACCGGATTGATTGGAAAGAATAACTTTGAGGTGGTTTCATACCCTACCATAATCTCTTCGTTCGTTCTCCGCTATTAGTGACTTTGGAGTGACTCTTTGTTGCATGTTGAGGGATAGTTATGTGATCCAATTATGATATTATTGTTGAGGGAACTTACACTAGCAAAACTATGAACCCTAGGCCCTATTTCCTATCATTGCAATACCGTTTACGCTCACTTTTATCATTAGTTACCTTGCTGTTTTTATAATTTCATATTACAAATACCTTTATCTACCATCCATATACCACTTGTATCACCTGTTGGAAATATGCCCTAGAGGCAATAATAAATTGATTATTATTATATTTCCTTGTTCATGATAATTGTTTATTATCCATGCTATAATTGTATTGATAGGAAACTCAGATACATGTGTGGATACATAGACAACACCATGTCCCTAGTAAGCCTCTAGTTGACTAGCTCGTTGATCAATAGATGGTTACGGTTTCCTGACCATGGACATTGGATGTCATTGATAACGGGATCACATCATTAGGAGAATGATGTGATGGACAAGACCCAATCCTAAGCATAGCACAAGATCGTGTAGTTCGTATGCTAAAGCTTTTCTAATGTCAAGTATCATTTCCTTAGACCATGAGATTGTGCAACTCCCGGATACCGTAGGAGTGCTTTGGGTGTACCAAACGTCACAACGTAACTGGGTGACTATAAAGGTGCACTACGGGTATCTCCGAAAGTGTCTGTTGGGTTGGCACGAATCGAGACTGGGATTTGTCACTCCGTGTAAACGGGGAGGTATCTCTGGGCCCACTCGGTAGGACATCATCGTAATGTGCACAATGTGATCAAGGAGTTGATCACGGGATGATGTGTTACGGAACAAGTAAAAGAGACTTGCCGGTAATGAGATTGAACATGGTATCGGGATACCGACGATCGAATCTCGGGCAAGTATCGTACTGCTAGACAAAGGGAATTGAATACGGGATTGATCGAATCCTTGACATCGTGGTTCATCCGATGAGATCATCGTGGAACATGTGGGAGCCAACATGGGTATCTAGATCCCTCTGTTGGTTATTGACCGGAGAGTCTACACACTTAAGGTTCGGTGACGCTAGGGTTATAGAGATATTAGTATGCGGTAACCTGAATGTTGTTCGGAGTCCCGGATGAGATCCCGGACATCACGAGGAGCTCCGGAATGGTCCGGAGGTAAAGAATTATATATAGGAAGTGCTATTTCGGCCATCGGGACAAGTTTTGGGGTCACCGGTATTGTACCGGGACCACCGGAAGGGTCCCGGGGGTCCACCGGGTGGGGCCACCTGCCCCGGGGGGCCACATGGGCTGTAGGGGGTGCCCCTTGGCCTATATGGGCCAAGGGCACCAGCCCCAAGAGGCCCATGCGCCAAGAGAAGAGAGAAAGGAAGAGTCCTAAAAGGGGAAGGCACCTCCGAGGTGCCTTGGGGAGGAGGGACTCCTCCCTTGGCCGCACCCTTCCTTGGAGGAAGGGCCAAGGCTGAGGGTATGTACCAGTAGCTATGTGTTTGACTCTCTCTCTCTCTCATGTTCTTGATTTGGCACGATCTTGATGTATCGGGAGCTTTGCTATTATAGTTGGATCTTATGTTTCTTCTCCCGCTCTATTCTCTTGTAATGAATTGAGTTTCCCCTTCGGAGTTATCTTATTGGATTGAGTCTTTAAAGATTTGAGAACACTTGATGTATGTCTTGCCGTGCATATCTGTGGTGACAATGGGATACCACGTGATTCCCTTGATGTATGTTTTGGTGATCAACTTGCGGGTTCCGCCCATGAACCTATGCATAGGGGTTGGCACACGTTTTCGTCGTGATTCTCCGGTAGAAACTTTGGGGCACTCTTTGAGGTTCTATGTGTTGGTTGAATAGATGAATCTGAGATTGTGTGATGCATATCGTATAATCATACCCACGGATACTTGAGGTGACAATGGAGTATCTAGTTGACATTAGGGTTTTGGTTGATTTGTGTCTTAAGGTGTTATTCTAGTACGAACTCTAGGGCTGTTTGTGACACTTATAGGAATGGCCCACCGGATTGATTGGAAAGAATAACTTTGAGGTGGTTTCGTACCCTACCATAATCTCTTCGTTCGTTCTCCGCTATTAGTGACTTTGGAGTGACTCTTTGTTGCATGTTGAGGGATAGGTATGTGATCCAATTATGATATTATTGTTGAGGGAACTTACACTAGCGAAAGTATGAACCCTAGGCCCTATTTCCTATCATTGCAATACCGTTTACCTCACTTTTATCATTAGTTACCTTTCTGTTTTTATAATTTCAGATTACAAATACCTTTATCTACCATCCATATACCACTTGTATCACCATCTCTTCGACAAACTAGTGCACCTATACAATTTACCATTGTATTGGGTGTGTTGGGGACACAAGAGACTCTTTGTTATTTGGTTGTAGGGTTGCTTGAGAGAGACCATCTTCATCCTACGCCTCCTACGGATTGATAAACCTTAGGTCATCCACTTGAGGGAAATTTGCTACTGTCCTACAAACCTCTGCACTTGGAGGCCCAACAACGTCTACAAAAAGAAGGTTGTGTAGTAGACATCAAGCTCTTTTCTGGCGCCGTTGCCGGGGAGGTGAGTGCTTTAAGGTATATCTTTAGATCTTGCAATCGAGTCTTTTAGTTTCTTGTTTTATCACTAGTTTAGTTTATAAAAGAAAATTACAAAAAAATGGAATTGAGTTTGCCTCATACGCTTCACCTTTTTAATATCTTTCGTGAGTATGATGGAAAGGATAATTGTGCTCAAATGCTAGAAGAAGAAATCTATAAAATGTTTGGCACTAAATATTTGAATGATGAGCATGATTGCAATGTTGTTAGTATGAATTCCTTGAATATCTATGATGCTAATGATATGCAAAGCCACAAGCTCGGGGAAGCTATGTTTGATGAAGATGATATTTTTTGTCCCCCAAGTTTTGATGAGAAAATTTATGATGAAAGCATGCCTCCTATCTATGATGATTATTGTGATGACATGTATGCTTTAAGGAATAATGATAACCATGAAACTTGTCATCTTGGTCTTAATTTTCAATCACATGATAGTTATTTTGTTGAGTTTGCTCCCACTACTATTCATGAGAAGAATTTTGCTTATGTGGAGAGTAGTAAATTTTGCATGCTTGTAGATCATGAAAAGAATGCTTTAGGTGCTGGTTATATTGTTTAATTCATTCATGATGCTACTGAAAATTATTATGAGGGAGGAATATATGCTTGTAGGAATTGCAATAATATCAAGTTTCCTCTCTATGTGCTTAAAGCTTTGAAGCTATGCTTGTTTTGCCTTCCTATGCTAATTGATTATTGTTCCCGTAAGTTGTTTGCTCACAAAATCCCTATGCATAGGAAGTGGGTTAGACTTAAATGTGCTACTCATAGTCTTCATGATGCTCTCTTTACGTTTCAATTCTTATCTTTTATGTGAGCATCGTTGAAATTATCATGCCTAGCTAGGGGCGTTAAACGATAGCGCTTGTTGGGAGGCAACTCAATTTTATTTTAGTTCCTTGCTTTTTGTTCCTGTTTAGTAATAAATAATTCATCTAGCCTCTGTTTAGATGTGGTTTTATGCTTTTAATTAGTGTTTGTGCCAAGTAGAACCTTTGGGAAGACTCGGGGAAAGTCTTTGCGATCATGCTGTAAAAAACAGAAACTTTAGCGCTCACGAGAATTGCTGCCATTTTTATTTGGAGAGTGATATTTAGTTAATTATTTTTGCAGATGATTAATATATAAATTCCTCAGGTCCAGAAATTTATTTGAGAATTTTATGAGTTCCATAAGTATATGTTTGATCCATATTACTACAGACTGTTCTGTTTTTGACAGATTCTGTTTTTCGTGTGTTGTTTGCTTATTTTGATGAATCTATGGCTAGTAAAAGAGTTTATAAACCATAGAGAAGTTGGAATACAGTAGATATAACACCAATATAAATAAAGAATGAGTTCATTACAGTACCTTGAAGTAGTGTTTTCTTTTCTTATACTAACGGAGCTTACGAGTTTTCTGTTAAGTTTTGTGTTGTGAAGTTTTCAAGTTTTGGCTAAGGATTCGATGGAATATGGAATAAGGAGTGGCAAGAGCCTAAGCTTGGGGATGCCCAAGGCACCCCAAGGTAATATCCAAGGACACCAAAAAGCCTAAGCTTGGGGATGCCCCGGAAGGCATCCCCTCTTTCGTCTTCGTTCATCGGTAAATTTACTTGGAACTATATTTTTATTCGCCACATGATATGTGTTTTGCTTGGAGCGTCAATTTATTTTGTTATGATTTTCTTGCTGTTATTTAGAACAATGTTTTGCATCTTTTATTTCAATGAAAGTGGCATTGATAGCCTTTACTATGCCTATGTTACAAGCATACATGTTGCTGTTTGAAAACAGAAAGTTTACCGCTGTTGCAATAATTCCCTAGAAAAGTCAGAATGCGATAAAATGTTGAAACCTTTTGCATATTAAGCTCTGATAAATTTACTACAGTGGGAATTTTCTTTCATAATATTTGGAGCTAGGGAATTATGGATGTTGCAGCATTCTTTACAGACTATCCTGTTTAGGCAGATAGCTGTTATGTTTGCATTGTTTGCATATGTTTGCTTCTTTAATGATTCTATTTGAGGATAGGACTATTAAATATGCAGAGTAATTTAGTATGCAATGTTGAATAATAATTTTAGTGATTTGCTACAGTAGAGTATGATAAGGTTTTGGCAATGGTTTATACTAACTTATCTCACGAGTCCTTGTTGAGTTTTGTGTGGATGAAGCTTTTGAGATTTAGGGAGACCGTGATATGAGAGGAATTAAGGAGACACAAAAGCTCAAGCTTGGGGATGCCCAAGGCACCCCAAGATAATATTTCAAGAAGTCTCAAGCGTCTAAGCTTGGGGATGCCCCGGTTGGCATCCCACCTTTCTTCTTCAACAACTATCGGTTAGTATCGGTTGATCCTAAGTTTTTGCTTCTGCACATGATGTTTGCCATTCTTAGAATGTCATTTTATTTTGCTTTTCTTGCTGATTGAATAGAATACTAAGATCTGAAATTATTAAATGTTAGAGAGTCTTCACATAGTTGCATAATTATTCGACTACTCATTGATCTTCACTTATATCTTTCGGAGTAGTTTGTCATTTGCTCTAGTGCTTCACTTATATCTTTTAGAGCATGGCGGTAGTTTTATTTTGAAGAAATAGATGAACTCTCAGGTTTCACTTAGATTATTTTGAGAGTCTTAAATAGCATGGTAATTTGCTTAAAATCCTAATATTCTAGGTATTCAAGAATAATAAAATTCTCTTATGACTGTATTGAATACTAAGAGAAGTTTGATGCTTGATGATTGTTTTGAGATATGGAGGTAATAATATCAAAGTCATGCTAGTTGAGTAGTTGTGAATTTGAGGAATACTTGTGTTGAAGTTTGCAAGTCCCGTAGCATGCACGTATGGTAAACGTTGTGTAACAAATTTGAAACATGAGGTGTTATTTGATTGTCCTCCTTATGAGTGGCGGTCGGAGACGAGCGATGGTCTTTTCCTACCAATCTATCCCCCTAGGAGCATGCGCGTAGTACCTACTACCGAGGTTTTTGATGACTTGTAGATTTTTGCAATAAGTATCTGAGTTCCTTATGACTAATGTTGAGTCCATGGATTATACGCACTCTCACCCTTTCCATCCTTGCTAGCCTCTTCGGTACCGTGCATTGCCCTTTCTCACCTTGAGAGTTGGTGCAAACTTCGCCGGTGCATCCAAACCCCGTGATATGATATGCTCTGTCACACATAAACCTCCTTATATCTTCCTCAAAACAGCCACCATGCCTACCTATTATGGCATTTCCATAGCCATTCCGAGATATATTGCCATGCAACTTTCCACCATTCTGTTCATCATGACACATTCATCATTGTCATATTGCTTAGCATGATCATGTAGTTGACATAGTATTTGTGGAAAAGCCACTGTTCATAATTCTTTCATACATGTCACTCATGCATCATTGCACATCCCGGTACACCGCCAGAGGCATTCATATATAGTCATATTTTGTTCTAAGTATCGAGTTGTAATTGTTGAGTTGTAAGAAAAATAAAAGTGTGATGATCATCATTATTAGAGCATTGTCCTAGTGAGGAAAGGATGATGGAGACTATGATTCCCCCAAAAGTCGGGATGAGACTCCGGACGAAAATAAAAAAATAAAAGAGGCCAAAGAAGCCCAAATAAAAAAAAGAGGCCATAAAAAAGGGAAAGGCCCAAATAAAAAATGAGAGAAAAAGAGAGAAGGGACAATGTTACTATCCTTTTTCCACAGTTGTGCTTCAAAGTAGCACCATGATCTTTATGATAGGGAGTCTGTTGTTTTGTCACTTTCATATACTAGTGGGAATTTTTCATTATAGAACTTGGCTTGTATATTCCAACAATGGGCCTCCTCAAGTGCCCTAGGTCTTCATGAGCAAGCAAGTTGGATGCAACCCACTAGTTTATTTTGTTGAGCTTTCATACATTTATAGCTCTAGTGCATCCGTTGCATAGCAATCCCTACTCCTTGCATTAACATCAATCGGTGGGCATCTCCATAGCCCATTGATTATTCTCGTTGATGTGAGACTTTCTCCATTTTTGTCTTCTCCACATAACCCCCTCATTATTCTATTCCACCCATAGTGCTATATCCATGGCTCGCGCTCATGTATTGCGTGAAAGTTTATAGGTTTGAGATTACTAAAGTATGAAACAATTGCTTGGCTTGTCATCGGGGTTGTGCATGATGAGAGCATTCTTGTGTGACGAAAATGGAGCATGACTAAACTATATGATTTTGTAGGGATGAACTTTCTTTGGCCATGTTATTTTGAGAAGACATAATTGCTTAGTTAGTATGCTTGAAGTGTTATTATTTTTATGTCAATATGAACTTTTGTCTTGAAACTTATGGATCTGAATATTCATATCACAAGTAAGAAGAATTACATTGAAATTATGCCAACTAGCATTCCACATCAAAAATTATCTTTTTTATCATTTACCTACTCGAGGACGAGCAGGAATTAAGCTTGGGGATGCTTGATATGTCTCCAACGTATCTATAATTTTTGATTGCTCCATGCTTTATTATCTACTGTTTTGGGCAATATTGGGCTTTATTATCCACTTTTATATTACTTTCGGGACTAACCTATTAACCGGAGGCCCAGCCCAGATTTGCTATTTTTTTGCCTATTTCAGTGTTTCGAAGAAAAGGAATATCAAACGGAGTCGAAACGGAATGAAATCAACTGGAGAAGTTGTTTTTGGAAGGAAACCTACCGGATAGACTTGGACCCTATGTTAGAAGATGAAGGAGGAGCTCACGAGGGTAGGGGGGCGCCCACCCCCTAGGGCGCGCCCCCTGCCCCGTGGCCCCCCCTTCGGTCCACCGACGTACCTCCTACACCCATATATACCTACGTAACCTAAAACTTCCAGAACGGAGATTAGATCGGGAGTTCCACCGCCAGAAGCCTCCGTAGCCACCAAAAGTCAATCGGGACCCTATTCCGGCACCCTTCCGCAGGGGGGATCCCTCACCGGTGGCCATCTTCATCATCCCGACGCTCTCCATGACGAGGAGGGAGTAGTTCACCCTCGGGGCTGAGGGTATGTACCAGTAGCTATGTGTTTGATCTCTCTCTCTCTCGTGTTCTTGATTTGGCACGATCTTGATGTATCGCGAGCTTTGCTATTATAGTTGGATCTTATGTTTCTTCTCCCCCTCTACTCTCTTGTAATGAATTGAGTTTCCCCTTCGGAGTTATATTATCAGATTGAGTCTTTAAAGATTTGAGAACACTTGATGTATGTCTTGCCATGCGTATCTGTGGTGACAATGGGATACCACGTGATTCACTTGATGTATGTTTTGGTGATCAACTTGCGGGTTCCGCCCATGAACCTATGCATAGGGGTTGGCACACGTTTTCGTCGTGATTCTCCGGTAGAAACTTTGGGGCACTCTTTGAGGTTCTATGTGTTGGTTGAATAGATGAACCTGAGATTGTGTGATCCATATCGTATAATCATACCCACGGATACATGAGGTGACAATGGAGTATCTAGGTGACATTAGGGTTTTGGTTGATTTGTGTCTTAAGGTGTTATTCTAGTATGAACTCTAGGGCTGTTGTTGACACTTATAGGAATAGCCCACCGGATTGATTGGAAAGAATAACTTTGAGGTGGTTTCATACCCTACCATAATCTCTTCGTTCGTTCTCCGCTATTAGTGACTTTGGAGTGACTCTTTGTTGCATGTTGAGGGATAGTTATGTGATCCAATTATGATATTATTGTCGAGGGAACTTACACTAGCAAAACTATGAACCCTAGGCCCTATTTCCTATCATTGCAATACCGTTTACGCTCACTTTTATCATTAGTTACCTTGCTGTTTTTATAATTTCATATTACAAATACCTTTATCTACCATCCATATACCACTTGTATCACCTGTTGGAAATATGCCCTAGAGGCAATAATAAATTGATTATTATTATATTTCCTTGTTCATGATAATTGTTTATTATCCATGCTATAATTGTATTGATAGGAAACTCAGATACATGTGTGGATACATAGACAACACCATGTCCCTAGTAAGCCTCTAGTTGACTAGCTCGTTGATCAATAGATGGTTACGGTTTCCTGACCATGGACATTGGATGTCATTGATAACGGGATCACATCATTAGGAGAATGATGTGATGGACAAGACCCAATCCTAAGCATAGCACAAGATCGTGTAGTTCGTATGCTAAAGCTTTTCTAATGTCAAGTATCATTTCCTTAGACCATGAGATTGTGCAACTCCCGGATACCGTAGGAGTGCTTTGGGTGTACCAAACGTCACAACGTAACTGGGTGACTATAAAGGTGCACTACGGGTATCTCCGAAAGTGTCTGTTGGGTTGGCACGAATCGAGACTGGGTTTTGTCACTCCGTGTAAACGGGGAGGTATCTCTGGGCCCACTCGGTAGGACATCATCGTAATGTGCACAATGTGATCAAGGAGTTGATCACGGGATGATGTGTTACGGAACAAGTAAAAGAGACTTGCCGGTAATGAGATTGAACATGGTATCGGGATACCGACGATCGAATCTCGGGCAAGTATCGTACTGCTAGACAAAGGGAATTGAATACGGGATTGATCGAATACTCGACATCGTGGTTCATCCGATGAGATCATCGTGGAACATGTGGGAGCCAACATGGGTATCTAGATCCCTCTGTTGGTTATTGACCGGAGAGTCTACACACTTAAGGTTCGGTGACGCTAGGGTTATAGAGATATTAGTATGCGGTAACCTGAATGTTGTTCGGAGTCCCGGATGAGATCCCGGACATCACGAGGAGTTCCGGAATGGTCCGGAGGTAAAGAATTATATATAGGAAGTGCTATTTCGGCCATCGGGACAAGTTTTGGGGTCACCGGTATTGTACCGGGACCACCGGAAGGGTCCCGGGGGTCCACCGGGTGGGGCCACCTGCCCCGGGGGGCCACATGGGCTGTAGGG
Source organism: Triticum aestivum (assembly GCF_018294505.1). Taxonomy (NCBI): domain Eukaryota; kingdom Viridiplantae; phylum Streptophyta; class Magnoliopsida; order Poales; family Poaceae; genus Triticum; species Triticum aestivum. Next base: position 477,797,568 of record NC_057800.1, on the reverse strand, counting down.
GGTGCCCCTTGGCCTATATGGGCCAAGGGCACCAGCCCCAAGAGGCCCATGCGCCAAGAGAAGAGAGAAAGGAAGAGTCCTAAAAGGGGAAGGCACCTCCGAGGTGCCTTGGGGAGGAGGGACTCCTCCCTTGGCCGCACCCTTCCTTGGAGGAAGGGCCAAGGCTGCGCCCCCCCCCCCCCGCTCTCTCTTGTCCCTATATATAGTGGGGGAAAAGGGAGGGCAATCTAACCTAAGCCCTGGCACCTCCCTCTCCCTCCCATGGCACATCTCCCTCCTCCTGCAGCGCTTGGCGAAGCCCTGTTGGAATCCCGCTACTTCCACCACACCGTCGTGCTGCTAGATCTCCATCAATCTCTCCTCCCCCCTTGCTGGATCAAGAAGGAGGAGACGTCGCTGCTCCGTACGTGTGTTGAACGCGGAGGTGCCGTCCGTTCGGCGCTAGGATCATCGGTGATTTGGATCACGACGAGTACGACTCCATCAACCCCGTTCTCTTGAACGCTTCCGCACGCGATCTACAAGGGTATGTAGATCCACTCCTCCCTCATTGCTATATGACTCCATAGATAGATCTTGGTGACACGTAGGAAAATTTTGAATTTATGCTACGTTCCCCAACAGTGGCATCATGAGCTAGGTCTATGCGTAGTTTCTATGCACGAGTAGAACACAAAGTAGTTGTGGGCGTTGATTTTGTTCAATATGCTTGCCGTTACTAGTCTTATCTTGATTCGGCGGCATCGTGAGATGAAGCGGCCCGGACCGACCTTACACGTACTCTTACGTGAGACTGGTTCCACCGACTGACATGAACTAGTTGCATAAGGTGGCTAGCGGGTGTCTGTCTCTCCCACTTTAGTCGGATCGGATTCGATGAAAAGGGTCCTTATGAAGGGTAAATAGTAATTGGCATATCACATTGTGGTTTTTGCGTAGGTAAGAAACGTTCTTGCTAGAAACCCATAGCAGCCACGTAAAACATGCAAACAACAATTAGAGGACGTCTAACTTGTTTTTGCAGGGTATGCTATGTGATGTGATATGGCCAAAAGGATGTGATGAATGATATATGTGATGTATGAGATTGATCATGTTCTTGTAATAGGAATCACGACTTGCATGTCGATGAGTATGACAACCGGCAGGAGCCATAGGAGTTGTCTTAATTTATTTATGACCTGCGTGTCAACATAAATGTCATGTAATTACTTTACTTTATTGCTAACCGTTAGCCATAGTAGTAGAAGTAATAGATGACGTGACAACTTCATGGAGACACGATGATGGAGATCATGATGATGGAGATCATGGTGTCATGCCGGTGACAAGATGATCATGGAGCCCCAAGATGGAGATCAAAGGAGCTATATGATATTGGCCATATCATGTCACTATTATTTGATTGCATGTGATGTTTATCATGTTTATACATCTTATTTGCTTAGAACAACGGTAGTAAATAAGATGATCCCTCTTTAAAATTTCAAGAAAGTGTTCCCCCTAACTGTGCACCGTTGCGACAGTTCGTTCGTTTCTAAGCACCACATGATGGTCGGGTGTGATAGATTCCAACGTTCACATATAACGGGTGTAAGACAGATTTACACATGCAAACACTTAGGTTGTCTTGACAAGCCTAGCATGTACAGACATAGCCTCGGAACACAGAAGACCGAAAGGTCGAGCATGAGTCGTATGGTAGATACGATCAACATGAAGATGTTCACCGATGATGACTAGTCCGTCTCACGTGATGATCGGACACGGCCTAGTTGACTCGGATCATGTAATCACTTAGATGACTAGAGGGATGTCTATCTGAGTGGGAGTTCATAAGATGAACTTAATTATCCTGAACATAGTCAAAAGGTCTTTGCAAATTATGTCGTAGCTCGCGCTTCAGTTCTACTGTTTAGATATGTTCCTAGAGAAAATTTAGTTGAAAGTTGATAGTAACAATTATGCGGACTAGGTCCGTAAACTGAGGATTGTCCTCATTGCTTCATAGAAGGCTTATGTCCTTAATGCACCGCTCAGTGTGCTGAACCTCGAACGTTGTCTGTGGATGTTGCGAACATCTGACATACACATTTTGATAACTACGTGATAGTTCAGTTAAACGGTTTAGAGTTGAGGCACCGAAGATGTTTTGAAACATCGCGAAACATATGAGATGTTTCGAGGGCTGAAATTGGGATTTCAGGCTCGTGCCCACGTCAAGAGGTATAAGACCTCCGATGATTTTCTTAGCCTACAAACTAAGGAGAAAAGCTCAATTGTTGTGCTTGTGCTCAGATTGTCTGAGTACAACAATCGCTTGAATCGAGTGGGAGTTGATCTTCCAGATGAAATAGTGATGGTTCTCCGAAGTCATTACCACCAAGCTGCTAGAGCTTTGTGATGAACTATGATATATCAGGGACATATATGATGATCCTTGAGATATTCGCAATGTTTGACACCGCGAAAGTAGAAATCAAGAAGGAGCATCAATTGTTGATGGTTGGTGAAACCACTAGTTTCAAGAAGGGCGAGGGCACGAAGGGATACTTCATGAAACGACAATTCAGCTGCTGCTCTAGTGAAGAAACCCAAGGTTGAACCCAAACCCGAGACTAAGTGCTTCTGTAATAAGGGGAACAGCCACTGGAGCAGAATTACCCTAGATACTTGGTAGATGAGAAGGCTGGCAAGGTCGATAGAAGTATATTGGATATACATTGAGTTGATGTGTACTTTACTAGTACTCCTAGTAGCACCAGGGTATTAGATACCGGTTCGGTTGCTAAGTGTTAGTAACTCGAAATAAAAGCTACGGAATAAATGGAGACTAGCTAAAGGTGAGCTGACGATATGTGTTGGAAGTGTTTCCAATGTTGATATGATCAAGCATCGCATGCTCCCTCTACCATCGAGATTGGTATTAAAACCTAAATAATTGTTATTTGGTGTTTGCGTTGAGCATAGACATGATTGGGTTATGTCTATCGCGATACGGTTATTCATTTAAGGAGAATAATGGTTGCTCTGTTTATTTGAATAATACCTTCAATGGTCTTGCACCTAAAATGAATGGTTCATTGAATCTCGATCATAGTGATACACATGTTCATGCCAAAAAGATATAAGATGGTGATGATAGTACCACCTACTTGTGGCACTGCCACGTAAGTCATATCGGTATAAAACGCATGAAGAAGCTCCATGTTGATGGATCTTTGGACTCACTCATTTTTGAAAGGTTTGAGACATGCGAACCATGTCTGTTGGTGCATATGCATGAAGAAACTCCATGCAAATGGACCGTTTGGACTCACTTGATTTTGAATCACTTGAGACATGCAAATCATACCACATGGGCAAGATGACTGAAAGCCTCGTTTTCAGTAAAATGGAACTAGAAAGCAACTTGTTGGAAGAAATACATTTTGATGTGTGCAGTCCAATGAGTGCTGAGGCATGTAGTGGATATCGTTATGTTCTTACTTCACAGATGATTTGAGTAGATGTTGAGTATATTTACTTGATGAATCACGAGTCTGAATTATTGAAAGGTTCAAGTAATTTCAGGGTGAAGTTGAAAGATCGTCGTGACAAGAGGATAAAATATCTATGATATGATCGTAGAGATGAATATCTGAATTACGAGTTTGGCACAGAATTAAGACATTGTGGAAATTGTTTCACAACTAATACAGCCTGGAACACCATAGTGTGATGGTGTGTCCGAACATCATAACTGCACCCTATTTGATATGATGCATACCATGATGTCTCTTATCGAATTACCACGGTAGTTTATGGGTTGGGCATTAGAGACAACCACATTCACTTTAAATAGGGCACCACGTAATTCCGATGAGATGACACCGTATGAACTATGGTTTAGAGAAACCTAAGCTGTCATTTCTTAAAAGTTTGGGGCTGCGACGCTTATGTGAAAAAGTTTCAGGCTGATAAGCTCGAACCCAAAGCGGATAAATGCATCTTCATAGGACACCCAAAACAGTTGGGTATACCTCCTGTCTCAGATCCGAAAGCAATAAGGGATTGTTTCTAGAATCGGGTCCTTTCACGAGGAAAAGTTTCTCTCGAAAGAATTGAGTGGGAGGATGGTGGAGACTTGATGAGGTTATTGAACCGTCTCTTCAACTAGTGTGTGGCAGAGCACAGGAGTTGTTCCTGTGGCACCTACACCAATTGAAGTGGAAGCTTATGATAGTGATCATGAAACTTCAGATCAAGTCACTACCAAACCTCGTGGATGACAAGGATGCATACTACTTCAGAGTGGTACGTAATCCTGTCTTGGAAGTCATGTTGCTAGACAACAATGAACCTACGAGCTATGGAGAAGCGATGGTGGGCCCGGATTCCGATAAATGGCTCGAGGCCATAAAATCCGAGAGAGGATCCATGTATGAAAACAAAGTGTAGACTTTGGCAGAACAGCTCGATGGTCGTAAGGCTGTTAAGTGCAGATGGATTTTAAAAGGAAGACGGACAATGATGGTAAATGTCACCATTAAGAAAGTTCGACTTGTCGTTAAGATGTTTTCCAACAAGTTCAAGGAGTTGACTACGATGAGACTTTCTCACTTGTAGCGATGCTAAGAGTCTGTTGGAATTATATTAGCGATTACTGCATTATTTATGAATTCTTGCAGATAGGATGTCAAAACATTGTTTCCTCGATGTTTTTTTTGAGGAAAGGTTGTATGTGATACAAACCGGAAGGTTTTTTCAATCCTGAAAGATGCTAATAAGTATGCAAAGCTCCAGAAATACTTCTAAGGACTGGAGTAAGCATCTCGGAGTTGGAATGTATGCTTTGATGAGATGATCAAAGATTTTGGGTGTATACAAAGTTTATGAGAAACTTGTATTTCCAAAGAAGTGAGTGGGAGCACTATAGAATTTCTGATAAATATATGTTGACATATTGTTGATCAGAAATGACGTAGAATTTCTGAAAAGCATATAGGGTTATTCGGAAAGTGTTTTTCAATGGAAAGCCTGGATTAAGCTACTTGAACATTAAGCATCATGATCTATAAGGATAGATCAAAATGCTTAATAGTACTTTCAAATGAGCACATACCTTGACATGATCTTGAAAGTGTTCAAGATGGATCAGTCAAAGAAGGAGTTCTTGCCTGAGTTGTAAGGTATGAACTTAAGACTTAAAGCTCGACCACGGCAGAATAGAGAGAAAGGACGAAGGTCGTCCCCTATGCTTAAGACATAGGCCCTATAGTATGCTATGCTATGTACCGCACTTGAAATGTGCCTTGCCATGAGTCAGTCAAGGGGTACAAGAGTGATCGAAGAATGGATCACAAGACAGCGGTCAAAGTAATCCTTAGTAACTAGTGGACTAAGGAATTTTCTCGATTATGGAGGTGTTAAAAGAGTTCATCGTAAAGGGTTACGTCGATGCAAGCTTGACACCTATCCGGATAGCTCTGAGTAGAGATACCGGATACGTATAATGGAGCAACAATTTAGGATAGCTCCAAGTAGAACAGTTATTTGGAATAGCTCCAAATAGAGCGTGGTAGCTGCATCTAGGAGATGACATAGAGATTTGTAAAGCACACATGGATCTGAAAGGTTCAGACCCGTTGACAATAACCTCTCTCACAAGCATAACATGATCAAACCCAGAACTCATCGAGTGTTAATCACATGGTAAATGTGAACTAGATTATTGACTCTAGTAAACTCTTTGGGTGTTAGTCACATGGGGATGTGACCTTGAGTGTTAATCACATATCGATGTGAACTAGATTATTGACTCTAGTGCAAGTGGGAGACTGTTGGAAATATGCCCTAGAGGCAATAATAAATTGATTATTATTATATTTCCTTGTTCATGATAATCGTTTATTATCCATGCTATAATTGTATTGATAGGAAACTCAGATACATGTGTGGATACATAGACAACACCATGTCCCTAGTAAGCCTCTAGTTGACTAGCTCGTTGATTAATAGATGGTTACGGTTTCCTGACCAGGGACATTGGATGTCATTGATAACGGGATCACATCATTAGGAGAATGATGTGATGGACAAGACCCAATCCTAAGCATAGCACAAGATCATGTAGTTCGTATGCTAAAGCTTTTCTAATGTCAAGTATCATTTCCTTAGACCATGAGATTGTGCAACTCCCGGATACCGTAGGAGTGCTTTGGGTGTACCAAACGTCACAACGTAACTGGGTGACTATAAAGGTGCACTACGGGTATCTCCGAAAGTGTCTGTTGGGTTGGCACGAATCGAGACTGGGATTTGTCACTCCGTGTAAACGGAGAGGTATCTCTGGGCCCACTCGATAGGACATCATCATAATGTGCACAATGTGATCAAGGAGTTGATCACGGGATGATGTGTTATGGAACGAGTAAAAGAGACTTGCCGGTAACGAGATTGAACAAGGTATCGGGATACCGACGATCGAATCTCGGGCAAGTATCGTACCGCTAGACAAAGGGAATTGAATACGGGATTGATCGAATCCTCGACATCGTGGTTCATCCGATGAGATCATCGTGGAACATGTGGGAGCCAACATGGGTATCCAGATCCCGCTGTTGGTTATTGACCGGAGAGTCATCTCGGTCATGTCTGCATGTCTCCTGAACCCGTAGGGTATACACACTTAAGGTTCGGTGACGCTAGGGTTATAGAGATATTAGTATGCGGTAACCCGAAAGTTGTTCGGAGTCCCAGATGAGATCCCGGACATCACGAGGAGTTCCGAAATGGTCCGGAGGTAAAGAATTATATATAGGAAGTGCTATTTCGGCCATCGGGACAAGTTTCGGGGTCACCGGTATTGTACCGGGACCACCGGAAGGGTCCCGGGGGTCCACCGGGTGGGGCCACCTGCCCCGGGGGCCACATGGGCTGTAGGGGGTGCGCCTTGGCCTATATGGGCCAAGGGCACCAGCCCCAAGAGGCCCATGCGCCAAGAGAAGAGAGAAAGGAAGAGTCCTAAAAGGGGAAGGCACCTCCGAGGTGCCTTGGGGAGGAGGGACTCCTCCCTTGGCCGCACCCTTCCTTGGAGGAAGGGCCAAGGCTGTGCCCCCCCTCTCTCTTGGCCCTATATATAGTGGGGGGAAAGGGAGGTAAATCTAACCTAAGCCCTGGCGCCTCCCTCTCCCTCCCATGGCACATCTCCCTCCTCCCGCAGCGCTTGGCGAAGCCCTGTTGGAATCCCGCTACTTCCACCACGCCGTCGTGCTGCTAGATCTCCATCAATCTCTCCTCCCCCCTTGCTGGATCAAGAAGGAGGAGACGTCGCTGCTCCGTACGTGTGTTGAACGCGGAGGTGCCGTCCGTTCGGCGCTAGGATCATCGGTGATTTGGATCACGACGAGTACGACTCCATCAACCCCGTTCTCTTGAACGCTTCCGCGGCGATCTACAAGGGTATGTAGATCCACTCCTCCCTCATTGCTAGATGACTCCATAGATAGATCTTGGTGACACGTAGGAAAAATTTGAATTTATGCTGCATTCCCCAACATCACCATCTCTTCGCCGAACTAGTGCACCTATACAATTTAACATTGTATTGGGTGTGTTGGGGACACAAGAGACTCTTTGTTATTTGGTTGCAGGGTTGCTTGAGAGTGACCATCTTCATCCTATGCCTCCTACGGATTGATAAGCCTTAGGTCATCCACTTGAGGGAAATTTGCCACTGTCCTACAAACCTCTGCACTTGGAGGCCCAACAACATCTACAAGAAGAAGGTTGTGTAGTAGACATCATGATACTCCATCTGTTCCCAAATACGGAGTAAAATCCTCCCTCTGTTCCCAAATACGGAGTATTTGTCTTTCTAGAGATTTCAACAAGCGACTACGTATAGCGCAAAATGAGGGAAGTGAGCATAGAGGCATAGGGATAATGTAGAAAGGAAGTCTTCACGATCCATTATTCTCCATCTCGGTCAGAGAGAACTATTCAACTAGTCTTCGCAGTGAAGTGACAATACACGCTGCAGCAGATGGGACACTTAATTAATAAGTTGAATCAGCGTGTTGGTGTTACTAAATCAGCCTTACCCAGTACTGCCATCATGTTTGCCAGTAGAGCACTCTTCTGTCCTCCATTAACTGACATATGGGCCCTCTTGTGGTAGACACATGTGTCATCGGTGTAACTATTTACACTCCGAAGGACGGTATATCCTAGTAGTAGTAGTAGAATTGAGATTTAATGCACTTTCTTCCCCGTCTTCCACTCTTATTCCTCCTTTCTGAAAGGAAATATGCCCTAGAAGCAATAATAAAGTTGTTATTTATTTCCTTATATCATGATAAATGTTTATTATTCATGCTAGAATTGTATTAACCGAAAACATAATACATGTGTGAATACATAGACAAATAGAGTGTCACTAGTATGCCTCTACTAGACTAGCTCGTTAATCAAAGATGGTTATGTTTCCTAACCATGAACAAAGAGTTGTTGTTTGATTAATGGGATCACATCATTAGGTGAATGATCTGATTGACATGACCCATTCCATTAGCTTAGCACCCGATCGTTTAGTATGTTGCTATTGCTTTCTTCATGACTTATACATGTTCCTATGACTATGAGATTATGCAACTCCCGTCTGCCGGAGGAACACTTTGTGTGCTACCAAATGTCACAACGTAACTGGGTGATTATAAAGGTGCTCTACAGGTGTCTCCAAAGGTAGATGTTGGGTTGGCGTATTTCGAGATTAGGATTTGTCACTCCGATTGTCGGAGAGGTATCTCTGGGCCCTCTCGGTAATGCGCATCACATAAGCCTCCCAAGCATTGCAACTAATGAGTTAGTTGTGAGATGATGTATTACGGAACGAGTAAAGAGACTTGCTGGTAACGAGATTGAACTAGGTATTGAGATACCGACGATCGAATCTCGGGCAAGTAACATACCGATGACAAAGGGAACAACGTATGTTGTTATGCGGTCTGACCGATAAAAGATCTTCGTAGAATATGTAGGAGACAATATGAGCATCCAGGTTCCGCTATTGGTTATTGACCGGAGACGTGTCTCGGTCATGTCTACATTGTTCTCGAACCCGTAGGGTCCGCACGCTTAAGGTTTCGATGACAGTTATATTATGAGTTTATGAGTTTTGATGTACCGAAGTTTGTTCGGAGTCCCGGATGTGATCACGGACATGACGAGGAGTCTCGAAATGGTCCAGACATAAAGATTGATATACTGGAAGCCTATATTTGGATATCGGAAGTGTTCCGGGTGAAATCGGGATTTTACCGGAGTACCGGGAGGTTACCGGAACCCCCCGGGAGGTATATGGGCCTTAGTGGGCTTTAGTGGAAGAGAGGAGAGGTGGCCAGGGCTGGGCCGCGCGCCCCTCCCCCCCCTAGTCTGAATAGGACAAGGAGAGGGGGCCAGCACCCCCCTTCCTTCTCTCTCTCCTCTTTCCCCCCTCCCGAATCCTATTCCAACTAGGAAAGGGGTTCGGGAGTAGGACTCCTCCTGGCGCGCCCTCCCTGGCCGGCCGCACCCCCCCTTTGATCCTTTATATACGGAGGCAGGGGGCACCCCTAGACACACAAGTTGATCCACGTGATCATATTCTTAGCCGTGTGCGGTGCCCCCTTCCACCATAGTCCTCGATAATATTGTAGCGGTGCTTAGGCGAAGCCCTGCGACGGTAGTACGTCAAGATCGTCACCACGCCGTCGTGCTGACGGAACTCTTCCCCGACACTTTGCTGGATCGGAGTCCGGGGATCGTCATCGAGCTGAACGTGTGCTAGAACTCGGAGGTGTCGTAGTTTCAGTGCTTGATCGGTCGGGCCGTGAAGACGTATGACTACATCAACCACGTTGTGCTAACGCTTCCGTTGTCGATCTACAAGGGTACGTAGATCACACTCTCCCCTCTCGTTGCTATGCATCACCACGATCTTGCGTGTGCGTAGGAATTTTTTTGAAATTACTATGAAACCCAACAGTGGCATCCGAGCCTAGGTTTTATATGTTGATGTTATATGCACGAGTAGAACACAAGTGAGTTGTGGGCGATATAAGTCATACTGCTTACCAGCATATCATACTTTGGTTCGGCGGTATTGTTGGACGAAGCGGCCTGGACCGACATTACGCGTACGCTTACGCGAGACCGGTTCTCCCGACGTGCTTTGCACAAAGGTGGCTAGCGGGTGACAGTTTCTCCAACTTTAGTTGAACCGAGTGTGGCTACGCCCGGTCCTTGCGAAGGTTAAAACAGCACCAACTTGACAAACTATCGTTATGGTTTTGATGCGTAGGTAAGATTGGTTCTTGCTTAAGCCCGTAGCAGCCACGTAAAAAATGCAACAACAAAGTAGAGGACGTCTAACTTGTTTTTGCAGGGCATGTTGTGATGTGATATGGTCAAGACATGATGCTAAATTTTATTGTATGAGATGATCATGTTTTGTAACCGAGTTATCGGCAACTGGCAGGAGCCATATGGTTGTCGCTTTATTGTATGCAATGCAATCGCGCTGTAATGCTTTACTTTATCACTAAGCGGTAGTGATAGTCGTGGAAGCATAAGATTGGCGAGACGACAATGATGCTACGATGGAGATCAAGGTGTCGCGCCGGTGACGATGGTGATCACGATGGTGCTTCGAAGATGGAGATCACAAGCACAAGATGATGATGGCCATATCATATCACTTATATTGATTTCATGTGATGTTTATCTTTTATGCATCTTATCTTGCTTTAATTGACAGTAGCATTATAAGATGATCTCTCACTAATTATCAAGAAGTGTTCTCCCTGAGTATGCACCATTGCAAAAGTTCTTCGTGCTAAGACACCACGTGATGAACGGGTGTGATAGGCTCTACGTTCAAATACAACGGGTGCAAAACAGTTGCACACGCGGAATACTCAGGTTATACTTGACGAGCCAAGCATATACAGATATGGCCTCGGAACACGGAGACCGAAAGGTCGAGCGTGAACCATATAGTAGATATGATCAACATAGCGATGTTCACCAATGAAACTACTCCATCTCACGTGATGATCGGACATGGTTTAGTTGATTTGGATCACGTAATCACTTAGAGGATTAGAGGGATGTCTATCTAAGTGGGAGTTCTTTAAGTAATATCATTAATTGAACCTAAATTTATCATGAACTTAGTACCTGATAGTATCTTGCTTATTCATGTTTGATTGTAGATAGATGGCCCGTGTTGTTGTTCCTTTGAATTTTAATGCGTTCCTTGAGAAAGCAAAGTCAAAAGATGATGGTAGCAATTACACGGACTGGGTCCGTAACTTGAGGATTATCCTCATTGCTGCACAAAAGAATTACGTCCTGGAAGCACCGCTGGGTGCCAGGCCTGCTGCTGGAGCAACACCAGATGTTATGAACGTCTGGCAGAGCAAAGCTGATGACTACTCGATAGTTCAGTGTGCCATGCTTTACGGCTTAGAATCGGGACTTCAACGACGTTTTGAACGTCATGGAGCATTGAGATGTTCCAGGAGTTAAAGTTAATATTTCAAGCAAATGCCCGGATTGAGAGATATGAAGTCTCCAATAAGTTCTATAACTGTAAGATGGAGGAGAACAGTTCTGTCAGTGAGCATATACTCAAAATGTCTGGGTATAATAATCACTTGATTCAATTGGGAGTTAATCTTCCAAATGATTGCGTCATTGACAGAATTCTCCAATCACTGCCACCAAGCTACAAGAGCTTCGTGATGAACTATAATATGCAAGGGATGAATAAGACTATTCCCGAGCTCTTCGCAATGCTAAAAGTTGCGGAAGTAGAAATCAAGAAGGAGCATCAAGTGTTGATGGTCAACAAGACCACTAGTTTCAAGAAAAAGGGCAAAGGGAAGAAGAAGGGGAACTTCAAAAAGAATAGCAAGCAAGTTGCTGCTCAAGAGAAGAAACCCAAACCTGGACCTAAGCCTGAAACTGAGTGCTTCTACTGCAAGCAGACTGGTCACTGGAAGCGGAACTGCCTCAAGTATTTGGCGGATAAGAAGGATGGCAAGGTGAACAAAGGTATATGTGATATACATGTTATTGATGTGTACCTTACTAATGCTCGCAGTAGCACCTGGGTATTTGATACTGGTTCTGTTGCTAATATTTGCAACTCGAAACAGGGACTACGGATTAAGCGAAGATTGGCTAAGGACGAGGTGACGATGCGTGTGGGAAATGGTTCCAAAGTCGATGTGATCGCAGTCGGCATGCTACCTCTACATCTACCTTCGGGATTAATATTAGTCCTAAATAATTGTTATTTGGTGCCAGCGTTAAGCATGAACATTATATCTGGATCTTGTTTGATGCGAGACGATTATTCATTTAAATCTGAGAATAATGGTTGTTCTATTTACATGAGTAATATCTTTTATGGTCATGCACCCTTAAAGAGTGGTCTATTCTTATTAAATCTCGATAGTAGTGACACACATATTCATAGTGTTGAAACCAAAAGATGCAAAGTTGATAATGATAGTGCAACTTATTTGTGGCACTGCCGTTTAGGTCATATCGGTATAAAGCGCATGAAGAAACTCCATAATGATGGGCTTTTGGAACCACTTGATTATGAATCACTTGGTACTTGCGAACCATGCCTTATGGGTAAGATGAAAAAAACACCGTTCTCCGGTACTATGGAGAGAGCAACAGATTTGTTGGAAATCATACATATAGATGTATGTGGACCGATGAATGTTGAGGCTCGTGGCGGATATCGTTATTTTCTCACCTTCACAGATGACTTAAGCAGATATGTGTTGAAAGCACAAGTGCTCCCTAGGTGGTTTTGGTAATTGATGACAACATATCTCTTGTTGGACTAATGTTTCTATCTAGTATGTTTCGGATAAGTTCAACAATGGAGTGGCATGGACTAAAGGTTGTGGAAACTCCTTCAAGATGCTAAGGACAAAGGATTGGCTAAAGCTTAAAGCTCAAGACTCTTCATTTTACATTTTAGTGATCCAAGATCACATTGAGTCCATAGGAAAAGCCAATACTATCAAGGAGGGATGAGGTGTTGCTTAATGAGCCTCTTGCTTCATGTGCTTAATGATATGCTCCAAAATCCTCAGCTACTTTCCCACTTCCACAAATGACCTAAACCCTAAGCCAAAGTCGGTCATACCGATTCTTTCTATCCGGCGCCACCGAGTTTCACTTGTCATAAGCCACTGCCAAACCCTAGCAATTCGGTTCTACCGATAGGTATCTCGGTCTCACCGAGATGGGATTGCAAATTATCTGTTTCCTTTTTGTAACTTTTCGGTCTCACCGAAAGAGCGAATCGGTCCCACCGAGATTGCAGTGTAAATTCTCTGTTTCCTTTTTGTAACTTTGCGGTCTCACCGAAAGAGCAAATCGGTCCCACCGAGTTTACCTGACCAACTCTCTGGTTAGCTTATTACCAAACTCGGTCTCACCGAGTTTGTGTAATCGGTCTCACCGAGATTACGTTATGCCCAAACCCTAACCATATCGGTCCTACCGAGTTGCATGTCAGTCCCACCGAAAATCTCTAACGGTCACTAGGTTTACCTTTTCGGTCCGACCGAGTTTGTTGATTCGGTCCCATCGAGATTGGAAAACTATGTGTAACGGTTGGATTTTGTGTGGAGGCTATATATACCCCTCCACCTCCTCTTCATTCGTGGAGAGAGCCATCAGAACACATACACAATTCCAACTCATATGTTCTGAGAGAGAACCACCTACTCATGTGTTGAGACCAAGATATTCCATTCCTACCATATGAATCTTGATCTCTAGCCTTCCCCAAGTTGCTTTCCACTCAAATCTTCTTTCCACAAAATCCAAATCCTATGAGAGAGAGTTGATGTTGGGGAGACTATCATTTGAAGCACAAGAGCAAGGAGTTCATCATCAACACACCATTTGTTACTTCTTGGAGAGTGGTGTCTCCTAGATTGGCTAGGTGTCACTTGGGAGCCTCTGACAAGATTGTGGAGTTGAACCAAGGAGTTTGTAAGGGCAAGGAGATCGCCTACTTCGTGAAGATCTACCGCTAGTGAGGCAAGTCCTTCGTGGGCGATGGCCATGGTGGGATAGACAAGGTTGCTACTTCGTGGACCCTTCGTGGGTGGAGCCCTCCGTGGACTCGCGCGACCGTTACCCTTCGTGGGTTGAAGTCTCCATCAACGTGGATGTAGGATAGCACCACATATCCGAACCACGGGAAAAACATCCGTGTCTCCAATTGCGTTTGAATTCTCCAAACCCTTCCCTTTACATTCTTGCAAGTTGCATGCTTTATTTTCCGCTGCCTATACACTCTTTGCATGCTTGCTTGATATGTATTGTGAATGTTGAAATTATGCCTAAACTCCACTTAAACCGAAAAAGCTTAAAAATTGCAACTTTAGCATTAAGTGTCCAATCACCCCCCTCTAGACACATCTACTTCAAGATCCTACAAGTGGTATCAGAGCCTTGGTTTCCATTGCCTTGGTTTAATCACCATTGGAGGAAGATGGATGTGTCTACTTTAGGGAGTCTTAGACATAGAGTGCCTATTCTTGATGGAGAGTATTTTCACGAGTGGAAAAATGAGATGCTTGTAATCTTCAATCAATATCATTTGAACAAGTATATTGCTAGTCCTTGTGCACCTCATATTGATCCTTTGCATCCTACCCTAGATCAAGATATTGACATAATTCGCAATCTTAGAACTATTGAGCTCATCATTAGAGGATTCCCCAAAAATTTGATTGCTAATTTGCCTACTCTTAATTGTGCCTATACTATATGGAAATTTCTTGAGGAATGATTTCCCGATCATTCCTTGAAAAATTTGGATGAAATTCTCCATAAATCTATTGCCTTGAGTAAGATGAACTCTAGTGATTCTGGTTTTGGTGATTATCTATTTGAGCTTGCCAATCTCAAGCGAGCTAAAGGAGATGTTGGAATCATTAGTGATATCATATTCGAAGCTATAAGAATTCATAAAGGTGACCACTTTGATGATCATTTATCTAATGAATTACCCTCTCTAGGAAATGATGAGTCATAAGATCATGGTGAACATGGATACTATGATGATGATGATGATAATGACTTCGATCTTGATGATGCAATGAGACATTTTGGTCTTATGGCAAATCTTCGGGGATATGAGTCAGGAGGAAAGGAATGGGTTCTTGATAGTGGATGTACTGATCATATGACCGGAGATGAAGAGATGTTCCGTGAGCTTGCTGAAAATGACGGCCCTCGAAAATATGTCACCTTTGATGATAATTCAAAGGGTAAAGTGGTTGGCCTTGGTAAGGTGGCCATCTCACATGATAGTTCCATTCAAAATGTCATGCTCGTTGAATCTCTTGGCTACAACTTACTTTCAGTATCTAGACTTGCTGATTTCGGTTTGAATGTCCTATTTACTGAGGTAGAGTGCCAAGTATTTCGTCGAGACAATCATAAAATGGTCTTTACCGGTATGCGTAGAGGTGATCTTTACATTGCCGATTTCTCTAAAAAGGCACAACCTAAAACTTGCTTTATTGCTAAATCCTCAAAAGGTTTGTTGTGGCATAGACGACTAGGTCACGTTGGCATGAGAAACCTTGGCAAGCTTATTAAAGTAAATCATATCCTTGGAGTTAACGATGTCATATTTGATAAGGATAGACTTTGCAGTGCTTGTCAAGCAGGTAAATAGGTTGGAGGAAGACATCCCGTGAAGAACATCATGACCACAAGGAGGCCACTCGAGCTACTTCATATGGATCTTTTTGGTCCCAACGCCTACAAGAGTCTCGGTGGAAATTCTTTTGGTCTAGTTATAGTTGATGATTTTTCAAGATTTACGTGGGTGTTCTTTCTTAATGACAAGTCGCAGGTCCAGAAGATCTTCAGAAACTTCGCTAGGAAGGCCCAAAATCAGTTTGACGTGAAGATCAAGAAGGTTCAGAGTGACAACGGAACGGAATTCAAGAACGCAAATGTGGACACCTTTCTTGACGAAGAAGGGATTTCACACGAGTTCTCGGCTACGTACACACCTCAACAAAATGGAGTTGTTGAGAGGAAAAACCGGATGCTCATCGAAATGGCAAGAACGATGCTTGATGAATACAAGACACCGAAGCACTTTTGGGCAGAAGCGGTTGAGACAGCTTGTCACGCAACAAATCGCTTGTATCTTCACAAGCTTCTCGACAAGATGGCATACGAGCTCCTCACCGGTAACAAACCCCAAGTTGGATACTTTCGAGTATTCGGCTCAAAGTGCTACATTCTTGATAAGCATCGTCGTTCAAACTTTGCTCCTAAATCTCATGAAGGTTTCCTACTTGGTTATGGCTCAAACTCTCACACTTACCGTGTCTACAACAATTTCACCCGAAAGGTTGAAGAGACGGTAGATGTGAAGTTTGATGAATCTAATGGCTCGCAAGTAGAGCAATTGCCAATTGATGTAGGAGACAAAGACCCTTCAGAAGCAATCCAAGACTTGTCCATTGGCAAAATTCGTCCAACGGAGGTGAAGGAGAGTACTTCATCCGTCCAAGTGGAAGCTTCTACTTCACGACAAAGTGAACCAAGAATTGACACGGAAGCATCCACAAGTGGGACACACCAAGATGAAGAAAACGAGGAAATACATCAAGATGAACATCAACAACCTCCTTCTCCACCACGACAAGAGAACAACAATGTCAACAATGAAGAAGACCAAGAAGAAGAACAAGATGAAGAAGATGTTCAACAAAGACCCAAGCAAAAGCTCTCACGAGTTCGAGCAAGAATTGCCAAAGATCATCCCGTCGAGCAAATCTTAAATGATATACAAACCGGGAGAATCACTCGCTCAAAGACTCGTTTAGCTAACTTTTGTGAAAACTATTCATTCATCTCTAGCATTGAACCTATGAAGGTTGAAGAAGCATTGGAAGATCCGGATTGGATAAACGCTATGCATGAAGAGCTACACAACTTTGAGAGAAACCAAGTTTGGACATTAGTTGAGAAGCCCGACAACAACCACAACATCATTGGTACCAAATGGGTATTTCAGAACAAACAAGATGAAGATGGACAAGTGGTTCGCAACAAAGCACGTCTCGTCGCCCAAGGATACACACAAGTCGAAGGTATGCACTATGGTGAGACATATGCTCCCGTTGCTAGACTTGGGTCCATTCGCATATTACTTGCCTATGCTAATCACCATAATATCACCTTGTACCAAATGGACATCAAAAGTGCTTTTCTAAATGGTGAAATAGAGGAGGAAGTTTATGTCAAACAACCTCCAGGTTTTATCAATCCTAAGAAACCAAATCATGTTTACAAACTTCACAAAGCTCTTTATGGTCTTAAACAAGCTCCTAGAGCATGGTATAAATGCTTGACCAAGTTCCTTACTACAAGTGGTTTTGAAATTGGTAAAATTGATTCTACTCTTTTTACTAAAAGGGTTAATGGAGAACTATTTGTATGCCAAATTTATGTTGATGATATCATATTTGGTTCAACTAACCCTCTCTTTAGTGAAAAGTTTGGAAAGCTAATGTCAGAGAAGTTTGAGATGTCTATGATGAGTGAACTCAAATTCTTTCTCGGTTTGCAAATCAAGCAAACTAAGGAAGGTACATTTGTCTCTCAAACAAAGTACACCAAGGACTTATTCAAGAAGTTCAATATGCAAGAATGCAAAGGTATGTCTACACCCATGCCTACTAGTGGACATAATGATTTAACCAAAGATGGTGAACCGGTTGATCAAAAGGTTTATCGCTCTATGATTGGTTCATTGTTATACCTATGTGCTTCACGTCCCGATATTATGCTAAGTGTGTGCATGTGTGCACGATATCAAGCTGCTCCTAAAGAATGTCATCTTAAGGCTGTGAAAAGGATAGTGAGATACTTAATCCATACACCAAACTTTGGCATTTGGTATCCTAAGAGATCTTCTTTTGATCTCGTTGGCTATTCTGACTCGGCTTATGCCGGAGACAGGGTTGATAGAAAGTCCACTTCAGGTACTTGTCAATTTCTTGGTAGATCTCTTGTGTCTTGGTCTTCCAAGAAACAAAACTCGGTATCCTTATCCATCGCCGAAGCGGAATACATTGCCGCTGGTTCATGTTGTGCTCAATAACTTTGGATGACCCAAACTCTTAAAGATTATGGGATCTATGTGAAACATGTTCCACTACTTTGTGACAATGAAAGTGCTATCAAAATTGGTCATAATCCTGTACAACATTCTCGAACTAAGCATATTGAAGTTCGACATCATTTCATTCGAGATCATGTTGCTAAGGGTGACATTGATCTTAAGCATGTTCGCACCGATAAGCAATTAGCGGATATATTTACTAAACCTCTTGATGAGAAAGTGTTTTGCAGGTTGAGAGGATAATTGAACATCATTGATGCTTCGAACTTGGAGTAGAAACTCCATTGGATACATGCAAGACATGAGCTTATGACTTATCCATGATATATCTCTTATGATAACTATCTTATGTCTTGGATATATTTGCACCTTGCATGTTGTCTAACCCATGTAGGTGCTTGGTTGAATCTAATTCCATGAGATTGCGACTCACTCACATCTTGAGCAATCTCTACATCACCAAGACTCTACACAATGGTGGTTGAAGACAAGGAAGCACAAAACCATTCAAACATATCCTTTGACAAATTCTATGTTGAGCTTCATGATTGTCATTTTTGGATACACAAGTGCTCTTCCTTGCAAGAACTAACCCATGTAGGTAGATGAACTCAAACTCCAAGTGGTGCTCCCAACTCTTGATGAGCTACATCAACCTTGAGCACCCACACAAGTTCAACTACATGAGCAAGAACCACACCACCACCCAAGGTATGTTATTCCATCTTAGAGAAGCTTTACTCCAAGACATGAGTCAAAGCAACTCAACAAGATGTGAATACATCAAGATGCTTAAACGAAAAATGGTAACCCCATTTTGAGCTTAAACGATGAGTATGACCTATGATCAGTGTTCTCACTTGACTCCTAAGTCAATATACTCTAACATAGGTGACTATGTCACCGCCCAACTCTAGATGAAGTTCTCTTGTGTTCTTTTCTGTGTTATTGCATTTGTCTCATGCATGTTTATTTTCTTTCTCTTTTTCAAAAAAAAACTTCATCTAGATCTTTCAGTTTCTTCTCTTTTCTCTTTGTTTTTGTTCTGCATTTTCTGCATTCAATTCCTTGCAAATCCTTCAGGTAATTCATTGCAAATCTTTGTGAGATCCTACATGTCTAGTGAGCTGAGGTGACAAATGTTTTTCTCTGTGTAAACTCGGTTTCATCGACTTGTAATTTTCGGTCCAACCGAATCCTTTCGGTACCACCGAAACATTCCACTCGGTGCCACCGACTTCGCAACAAGAAAAACAATTTGCCACTTGTTCTATATTTCTTCTGATCCAGCTCTACTCAATGAATCTTGTCCTCTTCAAGCATCACAATTTTTATCCATTGCTTTGTGCTAAGTCTCAAGAACTAAAGAACTAAACCTACAAGAGAGAAAGTATTATGGGGGAGAAAGAGATTTCCAGGGGAGAGAATACTCAAGGATCCCAGATGCTTGATGTTCAAGAGCAGAGATGTCACATGCCTTTTTGGGGGAAAGACATGTATTTGCATTAAGTTCTATCCATTTGTATCTTTCATCTCTGATTTTCTGTTCCCTATCTTCTCCCAATATCCCATGTAAGATTCAGGGGGAGCAAGACACCTAAGGGAAAGAAATCAGTCAAATTCATTGCATATCTTTACTCTTGGGGACATGTTGAATCCAATGTGGTACCTTGTACTCACTCTCTACATGTCATCCCAGTCTTGGCATTCTTGTGGTTTATTTTGTGTGCTCTGGCTAGTGGATGTACCTGTGTTATCTAACTTTGTTTGAGCAGGTTCATTCCATCCTAAGCCAACTCAAAGACTACACGGTAAGTGTATGCATCAAAATCATGAGTATGAGGAGTTCTTGCTTATGTACATACTGTTTGCAAGAAGGACTCATGAGCATGAAGGTATTTTCCTTGATAATCTTTTACTCTGATGCATATGGCCAAGATACATGTAATACTTTGCCTACTCTGTCATGATTATGCTCTCACATGCTTCTATATTTTATATTCATATGATTGCATTCATGTAAGGGGAGCCTATGCTTGTTGCATGTCCTTCCAAAGCTTTACTTGCTGTTCTTTATATCCTCATCTAAAGCTTTGATGTATGTTGCCATCAATTACCAAAAAGGGGGAGATTGAAAGCACAAGTGCTCCCTAGGTGGTTTTGGTAATTGATGACAACATATCTCTTGTTGGACTAATGTTTCTATCTAGTATGTTTCAGATAAGTTCAACAATGGAGTGGCATGGACTAAAGGTTGTGGGAACTCCTTCAAGATGCTAGGGACAAAGGATTGGCTAAAGCTTAAAGCTCAAGACTCTTCATTTTACATTTTAGTGATCCAAGATCACATTGAGTCCATAGGAAAAGCCAATACTATCAAGGAGGGATGAGGTGTTGCTTAATGAGCCTCTTGCTTCATGTGCTTAATGATATGCTCCAAAATCCTCAGCTACTTTCCCATTCCACAAATGACCTAAACCCTAAGCCAAAGTCGGTCATACCGATTCTTTCTATCCGGCGCCACTGAGTTTCACTTGTCATAAGCCACTGCCAAACCCTAGCAATTCGGTTCTACTGATAGATATCTCGGTCTCACCGAGATGGGATTGCAAATTATCTGTTTCCTTTTTGTAACTTTTCGGTCTCACCGAAAGAGTGAATCGGTCCCACCGAGATTGCAGTGTAAATTCTCTGTTTCCTTTTTGTAACTTTTCGGTCTCACCGAAAGAGCAAATCGGTCCCACCGAGTTTACCTGACCAACTCTCTGGTTAGCTTATTACCAAACTTGGTCTCACCGAGTTTGTGTAATCGGTCTCACCGAGATTACGTTATGCCCAAACCCTAACCATATCGGTCCTACCGAGTTGCATGTTAGTCCCACCGAAAATCTCTAACGGTCACTAGGTTTACCTTTTCGGTCCGACCGAGTTTGTTGATTCGGTCCCACCGAGATTGGAAAACTGTGTGTAACGGTTGGATTTTGTGTGGAGGCTATATATACCCCTCCACCTCCTCTTCATTCGTGGAGAGAGCCATCAGAACACATACACAATTCCAACTCATATGTTCTGAGAGAGAACCACCTACTCATGTGTTGAGACCAAGATATTCCATTCCTACCATATGAATCTTGATCTCTAGCCTTCCCCAAGTTGCTTTCCACTCAAATCTTCTTTCCACAAAATCCAAATCCTATGAGAGAGAGTTGATGTTGGGGAGACTATCATTTGAAGCACAAGAGCAAGGAGTTCATCATCAACACACCATTTGTTACTTCTTGGAGAGTGGTGTCTCCTAGATTGGCTAGGTGTCACTTGGGAGCCTCCGACAAGGTTGTGGAGTTGAACCAAGGAGTTTGTAAGGGCAAGGAGATCGCCTACTTCGTGAAGATCTACCGCTAGTGAGGCAAGTCCTTCGTGGGTGATGGCCATCGTGGGATAGACAAGGTTGCTACTTCGTGGACCCTTCGTGGGTGGAGCCCTCCGTGGACTCGCGCGACCGTTACCCTTCGTGGGTTGAAGTCTCCATCAACGTGGATGTAGGATAGCACCACCTATCCGAACCACGGGAAAAACATCCGTGTCTCCAATTGCGTTTGAATTCTCCAAACCCTTCCCTTTACATTCTTGCAAGTTGCATGCTTTATTTTCCGCTGCCTATACACTCTTTACATGCTTGCTTGATATGTATTGTGAATATTGAAATTATGCCTTAATTCCACTTAAACCGAAAAAGCTTAAAAATTGCAACTTTAGCATTAAGTGTCTAATCACCCCCCCTCTAGACACATCTACTTCAAGATCCTACATGTGTATATCTACTTAATGAAACACAAGTCTGAAACGTTTGAAAAGTTCAAAGAATTTCAGAGTGAAGTTGAAAATCATCGTAACAAGAAAATAAAATTCCTATGATCTGATCGTGGAGGAGAATATTTGAGTTACGAGTTTGGTGTACATTTGAAACAATGTGGAATAGTTTTGCAACTCACGCCACCCGGAACACCACAGCGTAATGGTGTGTCCGAACGTCGTAATCGTACTTTACTAGATATGGTACAATATATGATGTCCCTTACTGATTTACCGCTATCCTTTTGGGGATAC
Organism: Triticum aestivum; assembly: GCF_018294505.1. Lineage (NCBI taxonomy): Eukaryota > Viridiplantae > Streptophyta > Magnoliopsida > Poales > Poaceae > Triticum > Triticum aestivum. The sequence continues at coordinate 477,775,241 of NC_057800.1, read as the reverse complement.
GCTCTAGAGACGGCCACATTCACGTTAAATAGGGCACCATCAAAATCCGTTGAGACGACGCCTTATGAACTGTGGTTTGGCAAGAAACCAAAGTTGTCGTTTCTAAAAGTTTGGGGCTGCGATGCTTATGTGAAAAAGCTTCAACCTGATAAGCTCGAACCCAAATCGGAGAAATGTGTCCTCATAGGATATCCAAAGGAAACTATTGGATACACCTTCTATCACAGATCCGAAGGCAAGACTTTTGTTGCTAAATTTGGAAACTTTCTGGAGAAGGAGTTTCTCTCGAAAGAAGTGAGTGGGAGGAAAGTAGAACTTGACGAGGTAACTATACCTACTCCCTTATTGGAAAGTAGTACATCACAGAAACCTGTTTCTGTGACACCTACACCAATTAGTGAGGAAGCTAATGATAATGATCATGAAACTTCAGAACAAGATACTACTGAACCTCGTAAATCAACCAGAGTGAGATCCGCACCAAAGTGGTATGGTAACCCTGTTCTGTAAGTCATGCTACTAGATCATGATGAACCTACGAACTATGAAGAAGCGATGGTGAGCCCAGATTCCGCAAAATGGCTTGAAGCCATGAAATCTGAGATGGGATCCATGTATGAGAACAAAGTATGGACTTTGGTTGACTTGCCCACTGATCGGCAAGCAATTGAGAATAAATGGATCTTCAAGAAGAAGACTTACGCTGACGGTAATATTACTGTCTACAAAGCTCAACTTGTCGCAAAAGGTTTTCGGCAAGTTCAAGGGATTGACTACGATGAGACCTTCTCACCCGTAGTGATGCTTAAGTCTGTCCGAATCATGTTAGCAATTGCCGCATTTTATGATTATGAAATTTGGCAGATGGATGTCAAAACTGCATTCCTGAATGGATTTCTGGAAGAAGAGTTGTATATGATGCAACCAGAAGGTTTTGTCGATCCAAAGGGAGATAACAAAGTGTGCAAGCTCCAGCGATCCATATATGGACTGGTGCAAGCCTCTCGGAGTTGGAATAAACGCTTTGATAGTGTGATCAAAGCATTTGGTTTTATACAGACTTTTGGAGAAGCCTGTATTTACAAGAAAGTGAGTGGGAGCTCTGTAGCATTTCTGATATTATATGTGGATGACATATTACTAATTGGAAATGATATAGAATTTCTGGATAGCATAAAGGGATACTTGAATAATAGTTTTTCAATGAAAGACCTCGGTGAAGCTGCTTACATATTAGGCATTAAAATCTATAGAGATAGATCAAGACGCTTAATTGGACTTTCACAAAGCACATACCTTGACAAAGTTTTGAAGAAGTTCAAAATGGATCAAGCAAAGAAAGGGTTCTTTCCTGTGTTACAAGGTGTGAAGTTGAGTCAGACTCAATGCCCGACCACTGCAGAAGATAGAGAGAAAATGAAAGATGTTCCTATGCTTCAGCCATAGGCTCTATCATGTATGCAATGCTGTGTACCAGACCTGATGTGTGCCTTGCTATAAAGTCTAGCAGGGAGGTACCAAAGTAATCCAGGAGTGGATCACTGGACAACGGTCAAGAACATCCTGAAATACCTGAAAAGGACTAAGGATATGTTTCTTGTTTATGGAGGTGACAAAGAGCTAATTGTAAATGGTTACGTCGATGCAAGCTTTGACACTGATCCGGACGATTCTAAATCGCAAACCGGATACGTGTTTACATTAAACGGTGGAGCTGTCAGTTGGTGCAGTTCTAAACAAAGCATCGTGGCGGGATCTACGTGTGAAGCAGAATACATAGCTGCTTCAGAAGCAGCAAATGAAGGAGTCTGGATGAAGGAGTTCATATCCGATCTAGGTGTCATACCTAGTGCATCGGGTCCAATGAAAATCTTTTGTGACAATACTGGTGCAATTGCCTTGGCAAAGGAATCCAGATTTCACAAAAGAACCAAGCACATCAAGACACGCTTCAATTCCATCCGGGATCTAGTCCAGGTGGGAGACATAGAGATTTGCAAGATACATACGGATCTGAATGTAGCAGACCCATTGACTAAGCCTCTTCCACGAGCAAAACATGATCAACACCAAGGCTCCATGGGTGTTAGAATCATTACTGTGTAATCTAGATTATTGACTCTAGTGCAAGTGGGAGACTGAAAGGAAATATGCCCTAGAGGCAATAATAAAGTTATTATTTATTTCCTTATATCATGATAAATGTTTATTATTCATGCTAGAATTGTATTAACCGGAAACATAATACATGTGTGAATACATAGACAAACAGAGTGTCACTAGTATGCCTCTACTAGACTAGCTCGTTAATCAAAGATGGTTATGTTTCCTAACCATGAACAAAAAGTTGTTGTTTGATTAACGGGATCACATCATTAGGTGAATGATCTGTTGACATGACCCATTCCATTAGCTTAGCACCCGATCGTTTAGTATGTTGCTATTGCTTTCTTCATGACTTATACATGTTCCTATGACTATGAGATTATGCAACTCCCGTCTACCGGAGGAACACTTTGTGTGCTACCAAACGTCACAACGTAACTGGGTGATTATAAAGGTGCTCTACAGGTGTCTCCAAAGGTAGATGTTGGGTTGGCGTATTTCGAGATTAGGATTTGTCACTCCGATTGTCGGAGAGGTATCTCTGGGCCCTCTCGGTAATGCACATCACATAAGCCTTGCAAGCATTGCAACTAATGAGTTAGTTGTGATATGATGTATTACGGAACGAGTAAAGAGACTTGCCGGTAACGAGATTGAACTAGGTATTGAGATACCGACGATCGAATCTCAGGCAAGTAACATACGTATGTTGTTATGCGGTCTGACCGATAAAAGATCTTTGTAGAATATGTAGGAGCCAATATGAGCATCCAGGTTCCGCTATTGGTTATTGACCGGAGACATGTCTCGGTCATGTCTACATTGTTCTCGAACCCGTAGGGTCCGCACGCTTAAGGTTTCGATGACAGTTATATTATGAGTTTATGAGTTTTGATGTACCGAAGTTTGTTCAGAGTCCCGGATGTGATCATGGACATGACGAGGAGTCTCGAAATGGTCGAGACTTAAAGATTGATATATTGGAAGCCTATATTTGGATATCGGAAGTGTTCCGGGTGAAATTGGGATTTTACCGGAGTACCGGGAGGTTACCGGAACCCCCCGGGAGGTATATGGGCCTTAGTGGGCTTTAGTGGAAGAGAGGAGAGGAGGGCTGGGCCGCACGCCCCTCCCCCCCTAGTCCGAATAGGACAAGGAGAGGGGGCCGGCGCCCCCCTTCCTTCTCTCTCTCCTCTTTCCCCCCTCCCGAATCCTATTCCAACTAGGAAAGGGGGGAATCCTACTCCCTGAGGGAGTAGGACTCCTCCTGGCGCGCCCTCCCTGGCCGGCCGCACCCCCCTTTGATCCTTTATATACGGAGGCAGGGGGCACCCCTAGACACACAAGTTGATCCACGTGATCATATTCTTAGCCGTGTGCGGTGCCCCCTTCCACCATAGTCCTCGATAATATTGTAGCGGTGCTTAGGCGAAGCCCTGCGACAGTAGTACATCAAGATCGTCACCACGCCGTCGTGCTGATGGAACTCTTCCCCGACACTTTGCTGGATCGGAGTCCGAGGATCGTCATCGAGCTGAACGTGTGCTATAACTCGGAGGTGCCGTAGTTTCGGTGCTTGATCGGTCGGGCCGTGAAGACGTACGACTACATCAACCACGTTGTGCTAATGCTTCCGTTGTCGATCTACAAGGGTACATAGATCACACTCTCCCCTCTTGTTGCTATGCATCACCATGATCTTACGTGTGCGTAGGAATTTTTTTGAAATTACTACGAAACCCAACACTTTCTTCCCCATCGTCGGCCGCACACCATTTCCCCCCGCTCTCTGCTCGCCCGCCCACGCTATCTTCCTTGGTAGCTCGCGCGTACCATATCCCCCCGCTCACTGCTTGGCCACACGAGGAGAAGATTCTTCGCTCGCCCGCCCGAATCCACTTCCCCACTGGCTCGCAGGCACCGAAAACCTCAATGGCAGAACCGACTGACACGCAGAGCCGCGATTGGAAATCCCTCCCCAATGTTCTCTTGGAGCAGATCTGTAATCGTATGGACCTACTCAGCACCATCCGTCTGGCCGCATGCTCGGTGTCTTTGTACCGTCTAATTGTCTGCAACCGGCCGGCTCTTTTCAAGACACCCTGCTTGTTGATGCCCGATCCTTGCAGGTGGCCCATACACCGACTTGACGATCCTACAGAGGTTGTCGTGGTGCCCCTTGACATGCTACCAGTACCCGTTCACCTGTCCTTCATTCGCGGCCACTACTGGGCGGGCATGAAGGCCAACTGGATCGTCCTCATCCACCAATCCGGTAGTCCGTGGCGTCTCGTGGATATCTACACCCAGCGAGAGATCACCCTTCCATCTTTGGATACCGCCGCCATTGAGCCTCGCGGCCCGCCGGACACTCTTGCCTACTACGCACAAGACGCGTCGAGCTTTTGGCTCGACCTCTTTTTGCTGAAGGTTGTAATCCGCGAAGTGCCCACACCATCATAAGACTACATAGATTACAAGCTCATTGCCGTGTTCAACATGGGATTAGTCTATCTGGAATCCGGTCGCCATACATGGTTATGGCTCATCATCGATCCTCTTTACCCAACACTTCTGTCTAATGCTATAGTGCACGATGGCATCGTTTATGCGGTCGACGCACAGATTGGCCGCCTATACTGGTGGAATCTATCGTCGTGTAATTGTTCTATCTCATCTCATCTTTACCTTAAGAATACGACTGCGTGTTCATTGTTACAAATTTAGAATATATAGTATGTCTATAACCACATCATTGCTATATGTTCCTCTCATTTCCTAGATTTTTATGACCACACATGTTATTGTTAGAGTTGATATGAGAACAATTGGTATCTAATGATTGCTATATGTTACTCTCATTTCCAAGATTTTTATAACAACGCATGTTATTGCTTAGAGTTGATATGATAACTGTAGTAAGTGCTATGGTAGAATATGAGTAGGCCTTGTCATATCTGTTTTCCTCTCATTGTTACATGATGTTTGAACCATGATTTATTGCTAGAATATGAAAGGCATTGGCTTATTTTTTAACTTGGGGTATGATTATGACCACGACATTGCAATTCTCTATCTATTATATGTGTCACTGTTATAATAATCTTAATTCCACACATACTCTGAACATGATTGTTTATTTTTGTCCTTTTGGTCTCCAATTTGAATTGTTGCAGCAGACGCAAATGCGCTGGCCTTCATGATTCTAGGACCTGTAATCATACCAGCCGATGGGTGGTGGTTTATCGCTCGTTCAGCTGACGGTGGTCATTTAATGCTCATTTGCATGTACCAAATTGACCAAATGCTACATCTTGAGCTTGCGTTGGTTTTACCCGAAGAGGAAGGGATGATGCAGCAGAGTAGCGTAAGTATTTCCCTCAGTTTTTGAGAACCAAGGTATCAATCCAGTAGGAGGCCACGCTCAAGTCCCTCATACCTGCACAAAACGATAGCTACTCGCAACCAACGCGATTAGGGGTTGTCAAGCCCTTCACGGTCACTTACGAGAGTGAGATCTGGTAGATAGAATATTTTTGGTATTTTTGATATAAAGATGCAAAGTAAAAAGTAAAGGCAAAGTAAATAGCAAAACAATATTAAAGTGATGGAGATTGATATGATGAGAATAGACCCGGGGCCATAGGTTTCACTAGTGGCTTCTCTCAAGAGCATAAGTATTCTACGGTGGGCGAACAAATTACTGTTGAGCAATTGACAGAATTGAGCATAATTATGAGAATATCTAGGCATGATCATGTATATAGGCATCACGTCCATGATAAGTAGACCGAAACGATTCTGCATCTACTACTATTACTCCACTCATCGACCGCTATCCATCATGCATCTAGAGTATTAAGTTAAAACAGAGTAACGCCTTAAGCAAGATGACATGATGTAGAGAGATAAATTCATGCAATATGAAATAAACCCCATCTTGTTATCCTCGATGGCAACAATGCAATACGTGCCTTGCTGCCCCTTCTATCACTAGGAAAGGACACCACAAGATCGAACCCAAAGCTAAGCACTTCTCCCATGGCAAGAACTACCAATCTAGTTGGCCAAACCAAACAGATAATTCGAAGAGACTTGCAAAGATAACCAATCATACATAAAAGAATTCAGAGAATATTCAAGTATTATTCATAGATAGACTTGATCATAAACCCACAATTCATCGATCTCAACAAACACACCGCGAAAAGAAGATTACATCGAATAGATCTCCATGAGAGAGGGGGAGAACTTTGTATTGAGATTCAAAGAGAGAGAAGAAGCCATACAGCTACTAACTATGGACCCGAAGGTCTGAGGTAAACTACTCACACTTCATCGGAGAGGCTATGATGATGTAGAAGCCCTCCGTGATGACGGCCATCTTCCGGCGGAGCTCCGGAACAGGCCCCAAGATGGGATCTCGTGGATACAGAAAGTTGCGGTGGTGGAATTAGGGTTTTGGCTCCTGTTCTGATCGTTTGGGGGTACGTGTGTATATATAGGAGGAAGAAGTATGCTGGAGGAGCAACGAGGGGCCCACGAGGCAGGGGGCGCGCCCCCCACCCTCGTGACCGCCTCTTTTGTTCCTTGGAGCAGGGTCCAAGTCTCCTGGATCAAGTTCGGTCAGAAAATCACGTTCCCGAAGATTTTATTCCGTTTGCACTCCGTTTGATATTTTGTTTCTCCGAAACACTGAAATAGGCAAAAAACAACAATTCTGGGCTGGGCCTCCGGTTAATAGGTTAGTCCCAAAAATAATATAAAAGTGGAAAATAAAGCCAATATAGTCCAAAACAGTAGATAATATAGCATGGAGCAATCAAAAATTATAGATACGTTGGAGACGTATCAGGCATCCCCAAGCTTAATTCCTGCTCGTCCTCGAGTAGGTAAATGATAAAAAGAGAATTTTTGATGTGGAGTGCTACTTGGCATAATTTCAATGCAAATCTTCTTAATTGTGGTATGGATATTCAGATTAGAAAGATTCAAGACAAAAGCTTATATTGACATAAAAAATAATAATACTTCAAGCATACTAACAAAGCAATTATGTCTTCTCAAAATAACATGGCCAAAGAAAGTTATCCCTACAAAATCATATAGTCTGGCTATGCTCCATCTTCCCCACACAAAGTATTTAAATCATGCACAACCCCGATGACAAGCCAAGCAATTTTTTCATACTCTAACTTTTTCAAAACTTTTTCAATGTTCACACAATACATGAGCGTGAGCCATGGACATAGCACTATGGGTGGAATAGAATGGTGGTTGTGGAGAAGACAAAAAGGATAAGATAGTCTCACATCAACTAGGCGTATCAACGGGCTATGGAGATGCCCATCAATAGATATCAACGTGAGTGAGTAGGGATTGCCATGCAACGGATGCACTAGAGCTATAAGTATATGAAAGCTCAAAAAGAAACTAAGTGGGTGTGCATCCAACTTGCTTGCTCATGAAGACCTAGGGCAATTTGAGGAAGCCCATCATTGGAATATACAAGCCAGGTTCTATAATGTAAAATTCCCACTAGTATATGAAAGTGATAACATGAGAGACTCTCTACTATGAAGATCATGGTGCTACTTTGAAGCACAAGTGTGCTAAAAGGATAGTAACATTGTCCCTTCTCTCTTTTCCTCTCATTTTTATTATTTTTATTTTTTTATTTGGGCATTTTCTCTTTTTTTATGGCCTTCCTCTTTTTTTTTATTTGGGCTCCCTTTTTTCGTCCGGAGTCTCATAGTCTCCATCATTCTTTCCTCACTGGGACAATGCTCTAATAATGATGATCATCACACTTTTATTTTTCTTACAACTCAACAATTACAACTCGATACTTAGAACAAAATATGACTCTATATGAATGCCTCCGGCGGTGTACCGGGATATGCAATGAATCAAGAGTGATAAGTATGAAAATTATGAACGGCGGCTTTGCCACAAATACTATGTCAACTACATGATCATGCTAAGCAATATGACAATGATGGATGTGTCATGATGAACTAGATGGTGGAAAGTTGCATGGCAATATATCTCGGAATGGCTATGGAAATGCCATAATAGGTAGGTATGGTGGCTGTTTTGAGGAAGGTATATGGTAGGTGTATGATACCGGCGAAAGGTGCGCGGTATTAGAGAGGCTAGCAAGGGTGGAAGGGTGAGAGTGCGTATGTTCCATGGACTCAACATTAGTCATAAAGAACTCATATACTTATTGCAAAAATCTAGAAGTTATCAAAGCAAAGTACTACGCGCATGCTCCTAGGGGGATAGATTGGTAGGAAAAGACCATCGCTCATCCCCGACCGACACTCATAAGGAAGACAATCAATAAATAAATCATGCTCCGACTTCATCACATAACGGTTCACCATACGTGCATGCTACGGGAATCACAAACTTCAACACAAGTATTCTTTAAATTCACAACTACTCAACTAGCATGACTTTAATATTATCACCTCCATATCTCAAAACAATTATCATGCTTCAATATTTTCTTAGTATTCAACACACTCAAAAGAAAGTTTCACAAATCTTGAATACCAAGCATATTATTATTAAGCAAATTACCATGCTATTAAGAGACTCTCAAAATAATTTAAGTGAAGCATGAGAGATCAATAGTTTCTTTAAAACAAATCCACCACCGTGCTTTAAAAGATCTAAGTGAAGCACATAGAGAAAAATCACTTAGCTCAAAATATATAAGTGAAGCATATAGAGCAAATTTATAACGCTCAAAAGATATAAGTGAAGCACATAGAGCAAACCTACTTAGCTCAAAAGATATAAGTGAAGCACATAGAGTATTCTATCAAATTTTAATTCATGTATGGGTCTCTCAAAAGGTGTGTACAGCAAGGATGATTGTGGCATACTAACAAACAAAGACACAAATAAGACAAGACGCTCCAAGCAAAACACATATCATGTTGGTGAATAAAAATATAGCTCCAAGTAAAGTTACCGATGGAAGTGGACGAAAGAGGGGATGCCTTCCGGGGCATCCCCAAGCTTTGACTTTTTGGTGTCCTTGGATTATCTTGGGGGTGCCATGGGCATCCCCAAGCTTAGTCTCTTGCCACTCCTTGTTCCATAATCCATCAAATTCTTACCCAAAACTTGAAAACTTCACAACACAAAACTCAAAATAGAAAACTCGTGAGCTCCGTTAGCGAAAGAAAACAAAAGACCACTTCAAGGTACTGTAATGAACTCATTCTTTATTTATATTGGTGTTAAACCTACTGTATTCCAACTTCTCTATGGATTATAAACTATTTTACTAGCCATAGATTCATCAAAATAAGCAAACAACACACGAAAAACAGAATCTGTCAAAAACAGAACAGTCTGTAGTAATCTGTAGCTAGAGCAAGATCTGGAACCCCAAAAATTATAAAATAAATTGATGGACGTGACTAATTTATCTATTAATCATATGAAAAAAGAATTAACTAAATATCACTCTTCAAATAAAAATGGCAGCAGTTCTCATGAGCGCTAAAGTTTCTGTTTTTTACAGCAAGTTCAACAAGACTTCCCCAAGTCTTCCCAACGGTTCTACTTGGCACAAACACTAATTAAACACAAAAAACACAACCAAAACAGAGGCTAGATAATTTATTTATTACTAAACAGGAGCAAAAAGCAAGGAATAAAAATAAAATTGGGTTGCCTCCCAACAAGCACAATCGTTTAACGCCCCTAGCTAGGCATAAAAGCGAGCATAGATTTAGGTATTGCCATCTTTGGTAGGCAATCCATACGTGGCTCTCATGATAGTTTCATATGGTAATTTTATTTTATTTCTTGGAAAGTGTTCCATGCCCTTTTTTAATGGAAATTGGAATCTAATATTCCCTTCCTTCATATCAATAATCGCACCAACCGTTCTAAGGAAAGGTCTACCAAGAATAATAGGGCAAGAAGGATTGCAATCTATATCAAGAACAATGAAATCTACGGGCACATAATTCCTATTTGCAACAATAAGAACATCATTAATTCTTCCCATAGGTTTCTTAATATTGGAATCCGCAAGATGCAAGTTTAGAGAGGAATCATCAAAATTACGAAAATCTAGTAAATCACACAAAGTCTTGGGAATAGTAGAGACACTAGCACCCAAATCACACAAAGCATAAAACTCATGATCTTTAATTTTAATTTTAATAGTTGGTTCCCACTCATCATAGAGTTTTCTTGGGATATAAACTTTTAACTCAAGTTTTTCTTCATAAGATTGCATCAAGGCATCAACAATATGTTCGGTGAAGGCTTTATTTCGACTATAAGCATGTGGAGAATTTAGCACGGATTGCAACAAGGAAATACAATCAATTAAAGAGCAACTTTCATAATTAAATTCCTTGAAGTCCAATATAGTGGGTTTAGCAACATCTAGATTTTTATTTCTTTCAATCCCACTTTCGTCAATTTCATCATTAAGATCTAAATACTCTGAATTTTTAGAACGCCTTCTAGGTAAAGGAAGATCATATTCAGTTTCATCAAGATTCATATTGCAAAATAAAGATTTAATTGGAGACACATCAATAACTTTTAGATCTTCATCTTGATTTTCATAGGAATTGGAAGAACACGCTTTAATAAAGGCATCTTTGGAAGCACGCATCCTAGCGGTTATTTCTTTACACTCATCAATTGAAATTCTCATGGCTTTTAGAGACTCATTGATATCATGGTTAGGTGGAATAGATCTAAGTTTTAAAGCATCAACATCAAGAGCAATTCTATCAACGTTCCTAGCCAAATCATCAATCTTAAGCAATTTTTCTTCAATCATAGCATTAAAATTCTTTTTCGAAGAAATAAATTCTTTAATATTAGATTCAAAATCAGAGGACATCTTATTATAATTTCCATAAGAGTTATTGTAGGAATTCCCATAATTATTAGAAGGATTACTAGGATATGGCCTAGGATTAAAATTCCCTCTATAAGCGTTGTTACCAAAATTATTCCTACCAACAAAATTCACATCCATAGATTCATTGTTATTCTCAATCAAAGTAGACAAAGGCATATCATTAGGATCAGAAGAAACACTCTTAGTAGCAAATAATTTCATAAGTTCATCCATCTTTCCACTCAACACATTAATTTCTTCTATCGCATGCATTTTTTATTAGATGATCTTTCAGTATGCCATTGAGAATAATTAACCATAATATTATCTAGGAGTTTAGTAGCATCTCCTAAAGTGATTTCCATAAAAGTGCCTCCCGCAGCCGAATCTAAAAGATTTCTAGAAGCAAAATTCAATCCGGCATAAAAATTATGTATAATCATCCACAAATTCAAACCATGAGTAGGGCAATTACGTATCATTAATTTCATTCTCTCCCAAGCTTGTGCAACATGTTCATGATCAAGTTGTTTAAAGTTCATAATATAGTTTCTAAGAGAGATGATCTTAGCGGGAGGAAAATACTTAGAGATAAAAGCATCTTTGCATTTGTTCCATGAATCAATACTATTCTTAGGCAAAGACGAAAGCCAAGCTTTGGCACGATCTCTAAGCGAAAAAGGAAATAGCTTCAATTTAACAACATCATTATTGACATCTTTTTTCTTTTGCATATCACATAAATCAACGAAGCTAATTAGATGAGTAGCGGCATCTTCACTGGGAAGGTCGGTGAATTGATCTTTCATAACAAGATTCAACAAAGCAGTATTAATTTCACAAGATTCAACATCGGTAAGAGGAGCAATCGGAGTGCTAAGGAAATCATTATTGTTGGTATTGGTGAAGTCACACAATTTAGTAGTATCTTGAGCCATCGCAACAAACAAGCAATCTAGCACACGAGCAAACAAGAGCAAACGGGCAAAAGAGGCAAACAGAGAGGGAGGATAGAGAGAGAGGGCGAATAAAATGGAAAGTGTGAATTGGGAGAGAGGAAAACGAGAGGAAAATGGCAAATAATGTAATGCGAGAGATAGGGATTGTGATGGGTACTTGGTATATTGACTTTTGCGCAGACTCCCCGGCAACGGCGCCAGAAACCCTTCTTGCTACGTCTTGAGCTTGCGTTGGTTTTCCCCGAGGAGGAAGGGATGATGCACCAAAGTAGTGTAAGTATTTCCCTCAGTTTTTGAGAACCAAGGTATCAATCCAGTAGGAGGCCACGCTCAAGTCCCTCGTACCTGCACAAAACGATAGCTACTCGCAACCAACGCGATTAGGGGTTGTCAAGCCCTTCACGATCACTTACGAGAGTGAGATCTGATAGATAGAATATTTTTGGTATTTTTGATATAAAGATGCAAAGTAAAAAGTAAAGGTAAAGTAAATAGCAAAACAATATTAAAGTGATGGAGATTGATATGATGAGAATAGACCTGGGGGCCATAGGTTTCACTAGTGGCTTCTCTCAAGAGCATAAGTATTCTACGGTGGGTGAACAAATTACTGTTGAGCAATTGACAGAATTGAGCATAATTATGAGAATATCTAGGCATGATTATGTATATAGGCATCACGTCCGTGACAAGTAGACCGAAACGATTCTGCATCTACTACTATTACTCCACTCATCGACCGCTATCCAGCATGCATCTAGAGTATTAAGTTAAAAACAGAGTAACGCCTTAAGCAAGATGACATGATGTAGAGAGATAAATTCATGCAATATGAAATAAACCCCATCTTGTTATCCTCGATGGCAACGATGCAATACGTGCCTTGCTGCCCCTTCTGTCACTGGGAAAGGACACCGCAAGATCGAACCCAAAGCTAAGCACTCCTCCCATGTCAAGAACTACCAATCTAGTTGGCCAAACCAAACGGATAATTCAAAGAGACGTGCAATGGTAACCAATCATACATAAAAGAATTCAGAGAAGATTCAAATACTATTCATAGATAGACTTGATCATAAACCCACAATTCATCGATCTCAACAAACACACCGCAAAAAGAAGATAACATCGAATAGATCTCCATGAGAGAGGGGGAGAACTTTGTATTGAGATTCAAAGAGAGAGAAGAAGCCATCCAGCTACTAACTATGGACTCGAAGGTCTGAGGTAAACTACTCACACTTCATCAGAGAGGCTATGATGATGTAGAAGCCCTCCGTGATGACGGCCATCTTCCGGCGGAGCTCCAGAACAGGCCCCAAGATGGGATCTCGTGGATACAGAAAGTTGCGGCGGTGGAATTAGGTTTTTGGCTCCTATTCTGATCGTTTGGGGGTACGTGTTTATATATAGGAGGAAGAAGTACGCCGGAGGAGCAACGAGGGGCCCACGAGGCAGGGGGCGCGCCCTAGGGGGGGCGCCCCCCACCCTCGTGACCACCTCTTTTGTTCCTTGGAGCAGGGTCCAAGTCTCCTGGATCACGTTCGGTGAGAAAATCACGTTCCCGAAGATTTTATTCCGTTTGGACTCTGTTTGATATTCTGTTTCTCCGAAACACTGAAATAGGCAAAAAACAACAATTCTGGGCTGGGCCTCCGGTTAATAGGTTAGTCCCAAAAATAATATAAAAGTGGAAAATAAAGCCGAATATAGTCCAAAACAGTAGATAATATAGCATGGAGAAATCAAAAATTATAGATACGTTGGAGACGTATCACCAAAACATTTCATCAAACCACATGCAGTACAATGCCTGGGGCGTTCGTGACATTGATTGCTATGGCTGCTTCGTGTTCAAAAAATATCCCAGCTCCGTTGGGCCAGGCATATTCAACTGGAGGCGGGTTTACAGCCTCGGCAACCACTCCATGTTCCTCGGGCTCAATTATCCGATCATCCAACCAATCATCGATCATATCACCGGTGATGATTATCGTGCTATGCAACTTCCATTCGCCAGGGGGGACTGTGTTTACACATCATACCATGGGTTTCATGAATCACCATATCCAGAGATTTGTCGACACAGCTTGTTGCTAGATAATCTTCAGTGCGTGAAAGGCATCAAGCTTCCATGCGATGGATGGCTTTTGCAAACCCGACATGCAGCGATGTGGTTCATGCCAACAACAAATATGCACATCTTGATTCGTACTGATATGTAGACTGAGCCATGTATTCTGCTGCTGCAGCACGACCCTCTTTTGTTGGATATTATGTACTGTTGTTAGTTTGAAGCACTCCTCTGGTTTGAAGGATAGATACCTTTCTGGGATCAAGTGCATCCTAACTCACCTGCGCAGGATGTACTGATATATCACTTAGGCTTCAAGTGCGTACTTGTTAGTTAAACCTATGGTTAAAATGTGACACTAAATACGACTAGTAAGTAGTATAGTAGCAGTACTAGTATACGTCGGTCAAATTATTCATCATGTCCACACATTGAATTGACGTGACAACACGCTGCACGTGAGGTGACACAAGAATCCCGGCAGCGTGTTCGGGTATTCTGAACTTCAGATTTGGAGTACCACTTATCTGTCGAAATCTTTCATCATTCACTTAAAAAAGTCGATAGATCATACATTGAGTACCATATAACTGGAATTAACGCATGCAAGTCGAAGAAGGATTGGCCGGTGCCGCCGGCTGGCATCAAGTTCGATCCCATGGATCAGGAGCTGATCGAGCACCTTGAGGCCAAAGTGAGTGCTGACAGCGTGAGATCTCACCCTCTCATCGATTTGTTCATACCAACCATCGACAGCGAACATGGCATATGCTACACCCATCCTGAGAAACTTCCAGGTAAGACACCGATCGGCCGTCTACTTGCACAAACATATTCCTTTGTTTATAGCTCTATTTTTCTTTTTAGACGCAGACCTGGTGAAGCAATTACAATTTGACAGTTAATAAAAAGTGAAACAAGTGACTGCAACATGCCAAAGATGTTATGAAAATGCCAACTACGTACACTAAAACCTGTATTCGACAGTGCTGTAGGTATCACACTGAGTGGCCTAAGCAAGCATTTCTTCCACCGCAATTCCAGGGCGTTCAAAAGGGGCACGTGAACGCGTCCCAAGATACAGTCCGAGTGCGGCATGCACATGATGTGGCACAACACCGGCAATACCTTGCCGGTGATGGTCAACGGTCGGCAGACGGGCAGCAAAAAGGTTCTGGTGCTGCACACCAACAAGAACTTCGACCAACAGAGGACCAACTGGGTGATGCACCAGTACCACCTCGTGGACCTGGAGAAAGAGAAGGAGCGGGAGATGGTCCTCTGTAAGATTTTCTACCAGACGAACACTAGGGCCAGGAGTAAAAAGATTATAAGTTAATTTGGTATTGGTACTTGTACTACTTTGTCGTCCGCAAGTTGGTATTGTTGTTAACGATCTTTTGGTATGAACTTGGCATTTGCTTCCAACCATCATGCCGAGGGTCGACGTGGATATAAAGCTGAATCATTTGTTTCGAAGCGAATTTTCAGGCACTTGATTTTTATTTGATGGGTATCATAAGCACCTGTCGTTCGAATTATCAGTTCTCCAAATTTTTCGAAACAAGTGCATGCTCTTATTATCACGATGAAAAAACAATATCCCTACTGCATCCCAGTTATCAGTCTATACTTGTAGAATTCTCTCGTTTATTGAGCGCGTATATTGTTTTTTCAGGTCGAGCAAGTTTCAACTGGGCTGTAGACTGCCGAGGCTTGGTTTTGTTTTTAACAGGCCCAGCCCATGAAGACAACAGTGCACAAAGATCCAGCAGGTATGTACTGGCCTTTGGCCCGCCAGCGTTAGTTATATTTTGTCCTACAACATGCGCAGGCACTATTTTTACTGAATCAAACACACAGCCCAGTTCTATTTTCCTCTTGAAACGCATGTCCTGCATCTGTTTTCTAATCTCTACCTATAGTTTTACTAGTTCATATACACGTATCATTATATTGAAAATACATAAAATTCCCTTTTCATATTTACATCCTTATTTTTGTTGTTGTTTTCCCTCCCAGCGTTGATTTTTTACCACTAGTTTTCCCTTAAACCAACTCAATTGTCCCACGTCTTATTTGCTTACAAAAACAAAATGATTTTTGGCAAATCAATAAGTTCTTAAAAAAATGTTTATCATTTCGGGATTACAAAAGTTCGGACTCCACCGAAATATGCAAAATAAGGTTGAACTTTTTGACCGTGGTCCTAGGCAGAAAATGGGCTGTAATAAATTACTTAAGAATTAGCAAATGGGCTGCAAATTATTAAAAAATAGCAAATGGGCTCTATGTTGTCTGCCATAGATTTGGAGGCTGAGTTGTGGGCCTACTAAGTTCATGCATACACAAGGTTTATCAAAAAAGAAAACTTAGTCAACAATCTACTCTACTAGCATCAGACCGTTAGATGTCAATCTAACGGCAATCGTGCTTCTTCAGTCTCTGATCTTCTTGCCCCAGCCGCCCAAACCAGCACCGTCGGAACCGCCTGCTCCCGCCTCCTGTGGCCGGCTGTGCTGCCGGGCAGGCCTCACGGCCCCATCATATACTCGCATCCCTGGCCTGTCTATCCCTCTACTCACCCACACCTCCTGTTATTTTCTGGCAACGGTAGCCGAACCAGTCAACCCTCGTACTCTCCACCGTGTGGGCAGCCACTACTGAGTCTTCCCCGGCTCTGTGTCATTCACTTCGTAGGCCTCGCCATCGTCCACCGCCCTGGTGCTCTCGGCATGCCATGGTCAACGTGGTCAACGAACGACATCCATCGAAAGTGGACTGTACGTGGAGAGGCTGACAACTGGGTCCACGGCCGCACACAAGGAAATGCCTCCTTATTACGCGCAGAATAATGACTCCTCCACCTGACATCTGGGACCCACCGGAAGGGCCTCTGTATTCGCAAAAAAATGGTCCCTCCGCTGACAGGTCGGACCCACCAACTATATCTTCGCACGGAAGGAAGTGCCTCCTTGTTGCGCACAAAAAATGAATACCCACCTACCAGCTGGGACCCACCACAATGGGAGGCTGACTTGTGGGCCTACTAAGTTGACGGGGACGGAAGACTTTGTCAACTTAGTCAATATGAACGATTCTAGCTCCAGTGACCGTACGATGTCCATCCAACGGCCTTAGTGCTTCTTCAACCTCTGGTCTTCTTGCTCCAGGCGCCCAAACCAACGCCGATCGTGCCGCCTGTTCCTGCCTCCCGTCGTCGGCTGTGCTGCCGCGGAGGCCTCACCGCCCCCATACTACTCCCACCGCTGGTCAGGCCATCCCTCCACTCACCCACACCCCCTATTATTTTGCGGCGACTGCAGCCTCACACCGCAATCGAACCAGTGAACCCTCGTACTCCTCTCCGCGTGGGCATCCACTGCCGCGTCTTCCCCGGCTCCGCGTCATCCCCTTCCTAGGCCTCGCCGTCGTCCACCGCCTTGGTGCACTCGGCGCGGCGTGATCAATATGGTCAACGATCGACTTCCATCGGAAGAGTACTGTACGTGGAGAGGCTGACAGCTGGGTCCACGGCCACAACCCAGTTTTTTTGTGATTTGCCAAGTAAGTCACTTTTTCAGGCCTGTTGGGCTGCAAATCTTTCAAGACGAGGAGAGCTTTATTCGGTTGGCCGAGAAAATGGCCTATCAGTAATGAGAAATGGGATGTACATTTTTAAAACACATCAAACCGGCAATTAGTTTCAAATTTCTTTTTTTCATTTCAAGATTTTAAATTGCATTGATTTTTATGCTTGAATAATTTATTGGATTTTATATTGATATACATTTGTTTTTAAAAATCAATTTGAATGTGACTCGAAATTTCAGGATTAAAAACAGTTCGGACCGCACCGAAATATGCAAAATTTCGTATAATTTTTTAACCGTGGCCACAATATGGGCTGTAATGCTAACAAAAAGAATATGGGCTCCAAAAAAACCTTAAGAATTAGCAAATGGGCTGTAAATTATTAGAAATAATGGTAGATGGGTTGTATGATGTTTTCCACAGATTTGAGGCTTTCCTAAAAAAGGTTGACGCACAAGCAGTGACTAATGGATGTCCATCCAACGACCATCGTGCTTCTTCAATCTCTGCTCTTCCTGCTCCAGCCGCTCAAACAAGCGCCGGCGGGACTGCCTACTCCCTCCTCCTCGTGGCTGGCTGTGCTTCCACACAGGCCTCACCGCTCCACCGTACTCCCATCGCTGGCCTAGCCATCCCTCTACTCACCCATACCTGCTGTTATTCTCCAGCGACAGTAGATGAATCAGTAATCCCTCATACAGTCGTACTCTCCTCCACGTGGAAAACAACTGTCGAGTCTTCCCTGCCTCCGTGTCGTTACCTTTCTAGGCCTCGCCATCGTCAACCGCCCTGGTGCTCTCGGCGCGGCCTGGTCAACATGCTCAGCGACCGACATGCATCTGAAGTGGACTGTAGGTGGAGAGGCTGACAGCTGAGTCCACGGCCGCACGCAAGGAAATGCCTCCTTATTACGCGCAAAATAATGATTCCTCCACCTGACATCTAGGACCCACCGAAAGGGCCTCTGTATTTCGCGAAAAAACGTTACCGCCGCTGACAGCTTGGACCCACCAGCTATATCTTCGCAAGCAAGGAAGTGCCTCCTTATTACACACAAAAAATGAATACTCCCCCTATTAGCTGGGACCCAGTATAGTTGCAGGCTGGCTTGTGGGCCTACTAAGTTGATGGGGACGGAGGGCTTTGTCAACTTACTCAATATGCACGATTCTAGCTTCAGTGACCGTATGATGTCCATCCAATGACCGTAGTGCTTCTTCAACCTCTGGTCTTGTTGCTCCAGTCGCCCAAACCAGCGCCGGTCGTGCCTCGTGCTCCTGCCTCCCGTGGCCGGCTGTGATGCGGCGGAGGCCTCACTGCCCCCTACTACTCCCAC
This sequence comes from Triticum aestivum, assembly GCF_018294505.1. Lineage (NCBI taxonomy): Eukaryota > Viridiplantae > Streptophyta > Magnoliopsida > Poales > Poaceae > Triticum > Triticum aestivum. Next base: position 477,756,282 of record NC_057800.1, on the reverse strand, counting down.
CGCTGCCAGGCCATCCCTCTACTCACTCACACCCCCTGCTATTCTGCGGCGATAGTAGTCTCACACCGCAGCGAACCAGTGAACACTCATACTCCTCTATGCGTGGGCATCCACTGCCGCGTCTTCCCCGGCTCCGCGTCATCCCCTTCCTAGGCCTCGCCGTCGTCCACCGCCCTGGTGCTCTTGGCACGACGTGGTCAACATGGTCAAGGAACGGCTTCCATCGGACGTGCACTGTACGTGGAGAGCCTGACAACTGGGTCCACGGCCGCAGCAAGGAAGTGCCTCCTTATTACGCGCAAAATAATTATTCCTCCACCTAACAGCGGGGACCCACCGGACGGGCCACCGTATTTCACAAAAAAAATGTTTCCCCCTGACTGCTGGGACCCACCAGCTACATCTTCGCACGCAAGGAAGTGCGTCCGGGCAAAAAAAAACGATCCGCCCCCTGACTACTCGGACCCACCAGCTACATCTTCGCACACAAGGAAGTGCCTGACAATCGGGACCCACCTGGCCGAAGCGTACGTAGCGTTGTCATTCCGGTCGCGAACGTGTACGTACATACTGGTCGATGTAGAGGCGCGCACGTGTCGTAGTAGAGGTGCGCACGTAGCATGTACACGTACGTACAACGGTCAGTGTGCAAGAAAGAAAATACGGCCACATACGTACATACGGGCAGGGTATCAAATGCTTACTCGCACATACGTACGGCCAGGGCTTGTGTACATGGCTGGGTTGGAACGGAGAAACAACGTCTTTGTCATGTTCATGGGGAGCCAACCGGCTGGGTCAGAACGGAATGCGTCGTCGTGTTCATCAGGAGGGCTTGGACGGAACAACCGATGGAAACGAGGCATGGCGTACCACAAAACGGAGGAAACGTCCTTGTGTTCGACCGGCCACGTTTGAAACAGGATCCTGTTCATCGGGAGGGGTCTGACGTAGCGCAAAACGGAGGAAACGGACCTCCTATGATCGAAACGGGGGTCCTGTTGATCAGGAGGGGTGTGGCGTACCGCAAAACGGAGGAAAAGGACTTGTGTTGGAGCACTATGGTCAAAACGGGGGTCCTGTTCATCGAGAGGGGTGTGGCGTACCGCCAAACAGGACTCCACAAGATACTATTCATCTCCACCGTCGACCCCCTCCAGCCTCCACGGGCTACTGTTCATCCACCGTCGACCTCCACCTGCGATTGTTCATCCAGGGGCTCCTGTTCATCCAGCCTCCACCGCGCGCTACTCCACCGGCTACTGTTCAACCAGCCCTCTTCACGGGCTCCTGTTCAACCACCCCTCCACGGGCTACTGTTCATCCAGCCCTCCACCGTCTACTTTTCATCCTGCCCTCCATGGGGTGGTCCTGTTCATCCAGCCCTCCATGGGGTCCTGTTCATCCAGCCCCAACTGGCTCGATCGATCGGGGTCCTATTCATCCAGAGGCAACACCATGGGGTCATGTTCGTCCAAACCCCCAGCAACGCTCACTGTTCATCCAGAGGCAACACCACGGGGTCCTGTCCATCCACCCCACCGGGAACTATTCATCCAAACCCCCCCAGCAACGCTCACTGTTCATCCAGAGGCAGCATCGATCGGCTTCAGTTAGCAGCAGTAGCGAAGGAATTGCTCGATCGGGTTTAGTTAACAGCCATCGATCGATCGCTCGGGTTCAGTAACGCGTAGCTGGAGTGCAATCGCTTGGTTTTAGTTAGAGCCCAACGCCTCGCTCGGGTTCAGTTAGAGCCCAACGCCTCGCACCCACACATGTGCGTGTACGAGAGAAACGCGCATCGCTCGGCCCTGACCACCCACCGTAACTGGGAACACCCCGATATTTTCCTCGCTCTCGCTTCTACCACGGTTTTTTCCATCATGGACGGCCCAAAGAATGTCATGCAGCCGCGTCTCAGGCCCGCCCTGGACGAAAAGCCCATTTTCTGTCATAATTTTTTGTCATACAAGTAGGACCCCACCACATCTATGATGATACCATGTTTTGTCACAATTATTGTCATAGGAGTGTCATAAGTATGACAGAAAAAAATGTGTTCGGCCCAAAATGTCACGGATGTGTCTTTTTTTGTAGTGTTTGTTTGTCTTCTTCTCCCTTTGTTTTCATTTTTTTACCATCTTTAAATTTTTCTCTAGCTCTTTAGCTCTTGTGCGGCTACACCGCACACCTACGATGTGAACATCCTTAAATGTATACACTCATAATACCTGGGGGCTTCTTTTACAGAAGCTTATTACTATTTCCGAGCATCAAGCTCAACACATATGTGTCCTCTTCCACATATGTACCTTTTTTTGCCATTATATGCATCGTTATGACTTAAGTTTTTGCCAAGCTAGGTTGCCTAGCTCCCGTGCTTATGCCCTACGTTCCTGTTTGTTCAGCTAGGGCATAATGGGAGCACCTCTGTGATTGTTACTGCCGGGTCATCCAGACGTGTACCTCAGACTGGGTGAAGCCGAAAGCTAGCGTTCTTAAGGGAATATTCGGTCAGGGAACTAAAGAAGTGTTACATTCATTACATTATGAACCCTCAGATGTCACGCATACTGTAATTCTCTCAATCACAGTTCAGGCATGCACACCAAGGCATGTTCACCCAGGGAAAGGAACCCTTAACGGAACTATTCTCTCTGGAAGATGTTTCTTACAATTACAATGTAATATAACATAGCTAGCCGGATACAACTTGTCTGTTCAAGCAACTATGAACCCTACGCCTGGTTTCCACGCATGCCCCGGTTTATATTATTGAGCGGGTATTCGGAAACACTCCGAGCCTTCGGGTCCAGAGGTCGAAGCGAAAAGGTCTGCCATGATAATCATTTTACAATCTGGCTAGAGAAAAATTTGTCAATTGAAGTACATAGTCACTTCGACTCAAAAACTTCTTCATCTATGCCATCCAACATGTTATCTAGCTTACAATCCTGTTGGGAATATTTGGCGGTTACCTTTACTTGGTCATATACCAAACTAATTGGAATTTCTTTTCCATCTGACCCCTTAGGCCCTACCCGGGCCATATGATTCGGGTCAAGCTTGGTGTACCATGTCTTCACCATGGCCCAAGCCTCCCACGCACCTTCTCGGCAAGCTAATATCTTCCATAATCGAATACGCTGCCATGCTCCTTTTAATAGCTCTGCCATACTTCCTGGAGGAGAGGCGGATGGCCATAAAGCCTTGGCAACACTCCACATTGCTTGCCAAACTCGCTCGTGCAATTGGGACAGTTCTTGCAGGAGGTCGCCTTGAGAGCCAGACATTTCCTCTTCGGGATGGCCAGTCAACATACCTGTAGATATAAATCTGTCAGATCATTTCTTCGCTGAATTGCATAAAGGTAAGGTCAAAAACATACTGAATATGCCGCCTTGTAGCCTCCTATTCTCCTTGACAGCGTCAGCTAGCTGGGCTCCCACATCTTTTAGTTCTTCGCCCAACAGGGTATTGGAATCATGTAGCTTGTTCTTTTCATCCCTGACCCGCGTCAGCACACGTTCGCTTCCCGCATGTTGCCTTTTGGCCTCTTGTTCACTAGCCTGGGCAATTTTCAGTTTTCCCTTAATTGATCTACTGTCCTGTCAACGGAAACGCAGCAGTATTAATATTACTAGTATATGATTATACTTTTTTTTGATGGGGGGAAAACATTACCAGGCGGTGCCCCCTTGGATTTCTCCAATTCGGCGGTAGCCGTAGCTAGCTGGGTCTTACACTTTTCCAGCTCTTGAGACAACAGGCTATTCTTCTCCGTGAGTACCTGATTATACAATGCTCCTTAAATCAGTTGTATCAACTGCTTCAAGTCTCGGGGGCTACTAGTATATAATTATCAGATTTGTACAAATGTGTACTTACCCGCATATCTTTCAAATGATGGTCTGTGGATCTGGTATGCCCATCTCGAGCAGCTCGAATGTATGCATCAGCCGAGCTGAAGGCGTTGAATGCCTCTTTTCTAAAGACGGGGCCGCGAAGAGCGGAGGGCCGGCACCAATGATTCATGGTGCTTTGCACTTCAAAGTTTGTGACGGATACATCATCTGAATCCTCTGCCGAGGGACAATCCGGCATCACTCTCATATCAGCCCTTTCCTTTAAAGTAGGGTCTGGAACCTGACTCATGGAGGCATGGCCGGCAGGATCCCCGGACATAGTCCGGTGAACGCTTTTTGTGATAAAACACATTGGATAATGTCACAGTTTGACGTGACTGCCGGGAAGTGTGATTAAAAAAATCATACCTCTTTGATGAAGGTTCTGCCGTATTGTCGTCTGCCTTCCTCTTTGAAGATTTACTCGGCGCGGACACCTTTCTCCTAGGAGATGCCTCTGGTGCACATTGAGGCATTGAGCGCCTCCCCTTTGGAGCATGAAATAGTGTGGTGGGTGAGGCGTAATGAGGAAGCTCTTTCGTAGAAGGTGTCTTTTGATCACTTACATGTAGGCAGGAAGGAGGCCGGGATAGTTGGCCATGATTGGCACTACTGTGCCGTCGTAGCTCGCTTGGTAGAATACTCCCTCCTCAAGCTCTACAAATATATCCGGATCTTCCTCATATCAGAGGTCAAGGTCCCGGTTACGGTTCTTCGGCTGAGGAGCGGGGCTATAGATCTCCGTTATAACCTTCCGCCATTCCTGTTACAAATGGAAAGGTTAATGCCAATTAAGCATGACTCAGGGAGAGGATTGATTAGAGTAATGGGATTAAAACTCACCCAGCTAGGAGGATTGTACATGAAGAATCCTTCTCGAAGCGTAAGACGAGTGAACTCCTCTTTCTCCCCTTTATACAAATCAGCTAGTATAGCGGCCAGAGCGGAAGGGGAATCCGGACCCTTTCGTCCACAGCGTGAGGCGTCGTCCTCCCCATTGTAGTGCCACATGGGAAGCCCCCTGAACTGGAGCCGCTGAACACCTCGCATTATGGAAATGGCCATTACGTCGATTATTGATAATTCGTACTGTGCAAGTGTCCTTATCTTGCCCAGTAATTGTTGGACTTCTGCACTATCTTCCTCCTCGAGGCTCCGAGGGCGCTCGCTGTGGCGTTTCTTCAATGGAGTACTGGTAAATTCGGGAAGGCCCATTCGGACTGGGTTAGAGAGAGCAACGTCCTCAATATAGAACCATTTTGAGGGCCACTCTTCAGATGCCTTCTTTGGCGTGCCGGATAAGTATCAGGTCTCGGCTATGCACCACATTTCGGCGCCGCCCACCTCGAATATGGATCCCTTTTGGGAGCGAGGGAGGAGGCAGAATAGTTTCCTCCATAGCTCGAAATGGGCCTCCCAGCCCAGGAATAGCTCGCAAAGAGCAACATAGCCCGCGATGTGCAGAACGGAACCGGGCGTGAGATTGTGCAGTTGAAGACCATAGTACTCCAGAAGACCTCGGAGGAAGGGGTGGATTGGAAACCCGACACCTCTCAACAAGTAGGATACGAAGCACACCCGTTAAATTGGGGAAATTTTCCGCCAGAACTTCGCCTGTGAAGGAGGTCAATCCTGCTCGAACAGGGACCAGATCCGTGGGGGGAAGGAATCCCTGTGTTTGGAGCTTAACCAACTGCTCATGGGATACAGAACATCTCTCCCAATCGCCTTTTTCGGAACCGTGAGGGCGGGAGGAAGAACTGGGGACGCTAGCCATGTTGAATGGTTTCCCCTGGCAAGGCTCTAAGGATTTTCCGCTGGGTGTGGAATGGATCTGAGTCCAATTCCTTTAAATAGAGGCCTTACTTATGTGGCCGGGGGAGGGGGTTATGTGCAAAAAATACCTCGACCTGTCATATTCGCTCGACACATGGAAGCAGAAGGAGTTGGGGCATAGAAGCCGATGGGTGTAACATTAAATGGGAGGCCGAATACAACTCTTTAAGTCAGGTACTTTGAAGTGATCGGAGGAGGAACCCGCCTTGCAATGCCGAAGACAATCTGCGAGCCGGACACCTCTTCATTGAAGCCTGGTTCGGGGGCTACTGAGGGAGTCCTAGATTAAGGGGTCCTCGGGCGTCCGACCTGTTAGACATGGGTCGGACTGATGGGCCCTGAAGATACAAGACAGGAGACTCTCTCCCGTGTTCGGATGGGACTCTCCTTGGCGTGGATGGCAAGCCTGGCGTTCGGATATGAAGATTCCTTTCTGTGTAACCGACTTTGTACAACCCTAGTCCCCTCCAGTGTCTATATAAACCGGAGGGTTTAGTCCGTAGAGGCAATGATAATCTGACAAGCTAGACTTCTAGGGTTTTAGCCATTACGATCTCGTGGTAGATCAACTCTTGTAATCCTCATACTCATCAATATCAATCAAGCAGGACGTAGGGTATTACCTCCATCAATAGGGCCCAAACCTGGGTAAAACATCATGTTCCCTGCCTCCTGTTACCATCAACCTTAGACGCATAGTTCGGGATCCCCTACCCGAGATCCGCCAGTTTTGACACCGACAGCTATAGTGTGCGCTGACCAAGCAGCCACCAACCCGCCTGACGCGGGACTGTAGCCATACGCGGGACTATAGCCACACGACTCTTGACGCGGCCTCCGTCATCAAGTACAAAGCTACAACGAAAGGCAATCTGCATGGCCCGCAGGCGGCGGCCCCTACATGTCGGCCGGGTTCTCGGCAGCCAGTGGGGCCCTATAGCAGCGGGCCCGAGCAGCCGGCGGAGAACCCGGTGACGTTAGACACTGACGTCCGGGTCCTACGCCCGGTCGTATTACCATTGTACCCCTGGGGGGTTGGCCTATAAAACCCCCCGGGACTCACCCATGCAAAGGGTTCAGCCTTCGTTCCACCGCACACCATAGCTATGAGAAGAGAGCTAGCCTTGCCCTTCTTCCTCCTCTAGCAACATAGCTCAAGGAGCAATCTTGTACACCATTTGATCATAGTCATCATAGCAGGAGTAGGGGTGTTATCTCTCAGGAGAGCCCCGAACCTGGGTACGTCTCGTGTGCCTTCGAGCTCATGCTCACTCTCGCTTCTGAAACCCGACGACGTCCCTATGGCTCCACCCACTATAAGCCACCTCCTGGCATCTGACGTGAGATTACCACGACACCCCCATGTCTTGTCGTCGCCTCGTGGACCCCCTGATTTGTTCCTGATGCCAAAAATTCCTATAAATATAGAAACCCCTAGAAATAAACCTAGATCGGGAGTTCCGTCGCCACAAGCCTCTGTAGCCATGAAAAACTAATCGGGAGCCCGTTTCGGCACCCTGACGGAGGAGGAAACCATCACAAGTGGGCATCTTCATCATCCCGGCAGTCTCCATGACGAGGAGAGAGTAGTTCACCCTCATGGCTGAGGGTATGTACCAATAGCTATGTGTTTGATCTCTCTCTCTCTCTCGTGTTCTTGAGTTGGCATGATCTTGATGTACCACGAGCTTTATTATTATAGTTGAATCTTATGGTGTTTCTCCCCCTCTATCTTCTTGTGATGAATTGAGTTTTACCTCTGAGGTTTCACTATTATCGGATTGGATACTATTATGGATTTGAGGACACTTGATGTATGTCTTGCATGGGATACCCGTGGTGACAATCGGGTATTCTATTGATTCACTTGATGTATGTTTTGGCACTCAATTCGCGGATTCTCGAGGTGACATTGGGGTAATCTATGCATAGGGGTTGATGCACGTTTCGTCCCTGTTTCTCTAGTAGGAATCTCGGGGCACTCTTTGAGGTTCTTTATGTTGGATTGAATATTATGAATCTGAAGTTGTTTAATGCATATCGTATAATTGACCCGCAGATACTTGTGGTGACATTGGAGTATCTAGGTGACATTAGGTTTGATTGATGTGTGTCATATGATGTTATTTTACTACAACTCTAGGGTTGTTTGTGACACTTATAGGAATAGCTCAATGGATTGATCAGAAAGAATAACTTCATACCCTACAAGCAATTTTATCTTATGTTCTCCATGATAGGAACTTTGGAGTGACTTTTGTCACACGTTGAGGGATTTCCATATGATCTAATTATGTTATCGTTGTTGAGAGAACTTGCACTAGTCAAAGTATGAACCCTAGGCCTTGTTTCCAAGCATTGCAATACCGTTTTCGCTCACTTTTATCACTTGTTACCTTGCTGTTTTTATATTGAGTGTGTCTAGGGCACATCTAGATGTGCTCTAGTTATTGCACATCTAACTGAGTGAATCAAGCATAAAGAGAAAAAGAAAAAAGAGAAAGACAATATTCACACGAATCTCAATGTAAGATCAATGACATATGACTTTGATGTGCAATAATTATGGCACATCTAGATGTGCTTTAGCAAAACTGTTTTATATTTTCAGATTACAAAAACCTATATCTACCATCCATATTACACTTGTATTTCCATCTCTTCGCCGAACTAGTGCACCTATGCAATTTATCATTGTGTTGGGTACATTGGGGACACAAGAGACTCTTTGTTATTTGGTTGCAGGGTTGTTTGAGAGAGACCATCTTCATCCTACACCTCCCACGGATTGATAAACCTTAAGTCATCCACTTGAGAGAAATTTGCTATTGTCCTATAAAACTCTACAGTTGGAGGCCCAACAACTTCTACCAGGATAAAGTTGCGTAGTAGACATCACACCACCATGCTGAGCACACTCCGTGGCCGCCGGCATCACCACAAATCACGATGCTCAGCTGCTGCCGAGGCACGGCGCCACCACGCGCTTCTTGCGGCCACCAAGCGGGGCCCGCAAGCCCACCCAGATCCAGAACACACGGGTGGGAGAAGAGCCCCCGGCCGCTGCTTCCATTGAGGCAGCACCACCGAACAGAGCTCGACCCTCTACCACTGCCACCAAGATGAGCCGTCGTTGGATCTTCGTCGTGCCGCGCCGCCAAGATCGTCGCTGGAAAGCCTCGCGGCACAGCCAGGGGAGAAGGGGGAGGAGCGTCCAGTAGAGCCCCTGTATCACCTCAGATATGGATGCGGGGGTCAGGCCGTGCTTGTGATTGTATGGCCAGATCTCGGGCTCCAACTATCGCGGGAAGCTGTGAAGGTGATACGTGTGTGTGTGTGTGTGTGTGTGTGTGTGTGTGTGTGTTTTCTTTGTATAGGAAGTTAGTTTTTGTTTGGATCTGAATATCCAGCGAAATCAGCTTGGAGTCCATTTCATTCCCTCAAATTGGGTGATATGATCGAACGTAAATGTTCACTATGAAAACCCGCAACTGATATATATCACCCACTACGCACGCTAAGCGCGTCGCCGCCTAAGCACCCTCGCTAGCGGGCTGACGGGAGCGTTACCGAGCGTTTTCCCTTACAACGGTTTTCGGGTTGCTCCGCATGCTTCTGATCGGTTTTGGGAAGCTTTCGGGCCAGTTTTTTGCTTTTCCATATTAGTTTTTTTTCTTTTTTATTGGTTCTATTTCCTTCTTCTTTTTTCAAAAAGTCATGAATTTTTAAATTGTTAAAATCATTTAAAAAATCCCATGTAGAAAATTTTTGGCTTTACAAAATTGTTCATGCTTTCAATTTTTTTTAGAAAATTCAAAAAATTATCACAATTTGAAAAATGTTTTCTTTAAAAATATATCCATGAATTCAAAAAATATTGATGATTTAAAAAAAATCACAAATTTAAAGAATGTTCGTGAATTTAAAAGATGCTCATGAATTGAAAACAATATTGAAGTTCAAAAATTGTTCAGGTTTTCAAAAATTATGCGGGATATCAAAAATTGTTAGTGTTTTCCAATAAATGTACTAAATTTGAAAATTTGTTGATTATTTTGATAAAAACAAAATTTGTAAATTGTTCATATTTTTTGAATTCACAAACTTTTTGAATCCATGAACATTTTCGAATCTGTAAACTGTTGTTCAGTTCGTGAACTTTTTTTAGTTTATGAATCTTTTTTGTTTTAACTTCATGAATGTTATTTGAAATTTGCAAACCTTTTTCACTATATATCTCTAGAAAAATTTGGAGTATATAAAATGGGAAATAGAAAGTAAAAACATGTGCATGAGAGAGTCTATGTGCTCACACATCTCGGTGCATGAGATCTTCTCGCATGCACATTTTGGAATATATAAAGTGGGAAATAGAAAGCAAAAACATGTGCACCGAGATATATCCAAATACCAAACCGTTTTTTGGATTTCTCACATCGAGATCTTTGAAACTTAATCCCATTTTAATAGGTTTCGGCTAATTTAAAAAAACTCCAAAATAAATCAAAGAAAGAAAAACGTCAACCTAAAAGTTGAATAAGAAATGGAAGAAAAACAAGAGCCCGGAAGCATAGTTGCAGTTTTCACTTCTTGCTTTTGGGAACCACGGGCTCTGCTACGAATGTGTTTTTTTCCAAGAAGCACAGTAGTGCTTTTGATGAAAGTGCATGATGTGCTTTTCACGGAAGCACGTGCTATACTTCTCACGAAATCAAATCTATTATGTTTCTCGTGAAAGCACATGCTATGTTTTTCTCTTCTTCGAGAAGCACACTTGTGCTTTTCGGAGAAACACATGGTGTGCCTATTGTGGAAAAGCACTGTTTCAAAAGAATCCACCAAAATCTAGGAAAACCCAAAAAAAAGAAGTTGAAGAAACAAAAAAAACACATCTAGCACCCAAAAATGTGTATAGAAGAATAAACACCATGTAAGCAACACGTGACGGTTGCTAGGGCACCACTTGGCGTGCTCGTAAGGTAAAAAGGGTAATTCTACGGGAGCCCCACAAGGGGTAACCCTTAGCTTTTTTTAGGGCGGGTAACCCTTAGGGCATGTACAACGGAGGCATCACCCTGATGCTGCCTCAGCTCTTAAACTGATCAAAAAATAATGAAGCCACCATTTTAGAAAAAATCTATCCAACAGAGGCCACATTATGTAGCGGACCCACTGTCCTTCATATGCATAGCATTGTTTTTCTGCTCTCTCTATTGCTCTCTTGCATGCATCAGCGCAGCATGCCTTTTCTTCCTTTCTTCGCTTTTCACATCTGAAGAGGTTGGCTCTTTTGCAGGATGTAGCTTTAGTCTACAAGCAGCACGTTGCGTCAATTTGGGACCATCCGAACCTAGGTGGCAGTTGGAGCACCCGTCCACCGTGTAGCGTTGTACATGCCCTTAAGTGCTCCCTTGCACGTGTACGCGAAGCGATCAAGCGTTCTTTTTTTCGAGACAAAAGTGATCGAGAGCTACTTGTTGTGCGCTAGGGCCTGCCTATTTATCGATCCATGTGAGCAATCGTCCCATCAAGGGATCCCTATAGACGTGCCTCTATAGCTCACTTTTTTTTTTGAGAATGCCTCTATAGCTCACTTAAAGCAAGTTCAGGGTGGTGATCGCATGAAGAGAGCTAGTAGAGGGCCGGCCCATTTAGTTCTTCGATCCATTCGTTCGGTCTCTACAGTCGTTTGTTGTTCTTTAATTTCAATATTTAGTTCAAAATTTTAGAATCGATCAGTTAAAACTTTTTGACACGGTGTTATACTTTTCTTACCATAACTTAAAAAATATTGATAGCTTTCAAAAAAATTGTTTGTGATACTAAAACAAATTCCCAGGTTTCAAATAAATGTACATGGAATTATTTACAAATTTTTATACAATGTACAAAAATGCTCATGTAATTCAAAAATATGTTAAACATATATAAGTACGTTTCAGATGTATAAAAAATGTACGATGCAAACGAAAAAATAGACAAAAAAATATATATTTGGAAAAATGTAATCATGTAGATGAAAAATATTAAACTCGTATAAAATGGTTTAGATGTATACAAAAATGTATACAAAAACTGTAGACATGAAAACACATATTTTGAAAAAAAAAAGAGTTAGTAATCTATTTTAAAAATATTAAGTGTACTTAAAAAAGGTTCTGAACATATACCCAAAATATAGAATGTGTATGAAAATAATATACATCAATACATATATTTGAAAAATTATTTATTTGGACAATGCTAAACATATATTATAAAATGTTATTCAGATACACGAAAAAATTAATGCACAAGACAAATATAGACATGTGTTGAAAGATAAAAACCAAATAAGCAAAAAAACTAATAAACCCAATAAAAACCAAGAAACAAACAAAAAGGAAAGCGATAAAAACCAATAAATAAAAAAAGAAAAGCAAAGAAAACCCAAAAAACGTAAAAAAGAGTAGAAAAAAAGAAAACAAATATAATGAGCAAAATGAAAAACACGATGAAAACCTATGGAAAAACAAAGGAAACCGAAGTATGAGAAAGAAAGAAAAAAAACCATAAACAACTGGTGATTGAAGAAAAACAAAAGAACTGAAGAAAACCGAACAAACACAACAGCGTTTGATCGAATGAATGTTGCACAACCGAGAAAACCCGCTATTGGGCCGATCAATCCGTGTCGGCACTTCAGGCGAAGGGAGCTACCATATCACTGTAAGCGAGATTTACCCCTGCCCCCGGCACTACAGAGGATGCATATCACCCTCTTTTCGTTTTTATTTATTTTGTCTTTCGTTAGGATTTTTGTGGTTTTATTTTTTCTGTCTTTATTTTACTTTGGTTTTCTTTGTTTTCTCATTGATATTTTTATTTTTCTTTCTTTTTTATTACAATTCCCTATTCCCTTTTGGTTTTTTTCTAAGGTTTCTGCTTTTTTATTGCTTTCTTTTTTTCAAACATGTCTACTTTAATCAGTGCACAATGTGCATTTTTAGAGGACACGTGAAGATTTTTCTGATACACGTTGGACATTTTTCAAATACTAGATGTACTACATTTTAATAATACATGTTTTGAACATTTTTTGAATACACGGTAACATTTTTGAAATATACCTTGGACATTTTTCTAATACTTAATGTACATTCTTTATAATACATGTTTTGAAAATTTTCTAGAATACATGGTAACATTTTCGAAATCATGTTGTACATTTTTAATGGCAATAAATATATTTTTATACTACACAAGTATTTCTTTTACATTGTATATACATGGTAACATTTTCGAAATCATGTTGTACATTTTTAATAGTAATAAATATTTTTAAACTACACAAGTGTTTCTTTTACAGTGTATAAACATTTTTAAAAGTTTCATGGGCATTTTTTGAAACACATGGTTATTTATCTAAACTGTCACATACATTTTTTTAATGTGAATAAACATTTTTAACGTATGCAATTTTTAAAAAAATTGTATATAACATGTTTTTAAATCTCGCGAACATTTTACTTCAAATTTGGAAATATTTCCATAAAATGTCAAGTACATTTTTAATGGTACAATTTGTTTACATTATGCTAATATATTTTTACATTGTATATACAGTTTTAAGAATTTCACGTGTATTTTTTTGAAACACGGGAACATTTTTTTGCAATGAACATTTTTTAAGTTATCATTATTTTTAAAAACTGCATTAACAAATTTTTATAGTATGTAAACATCTTTTCAAATACATGTTCTTAAATTTCTTATGTAAATTTAACTTTGTGAAACATATGTATTTGAAATATAAGTAAGTAAAAAATAGGGGGGGGGGGGGAGACATTCGAGTGACCTCAACATGACAAGCCAAGTCCTACTGGGTCGGCACACCACAGACTCCATTTGGGCGAAGCAGCTGTTTTGCTTGCAATAAGCAGCACATAACTGTTCCCCATATCACCTCCAACGGAAAAAACCCAGCTAATACTCCATCTCAAGACCACTCTTAAGCATACATCTCAAAATATAAGTAAAAATGATGTATTGCATTAAGCATGATGGCATGATGTAGATACTATATTGTCTTTACCCCGCGTTTAAGGAAGGACTACACAACTATCTTTTTATACTTAGTGGTAACAACACAATACAAGCCTTTTCCACTTTCTATCATTGCAGTAGATTACTTGCAAGATTGAAATCAACTAACATACACAACTTCCTTTTAGAGATCATTCATCTAAATATGGACAGTGCAAGAATAATAGACCCAAGAGCATACATGTATAAATTATGCAGGAAAGAACTCACATGGATCCATGAATGAAACACATGACAATCTGATCATAAATGAATTTCGTTACACCGCAACAAACACACCATAGAAGACCACATCAAATGAATCACAATCATGTAGGACAGCTCATGTGATCATTTTATTGAAGAACAAGGGAGAGATTGTCATCTATGTATTATTATGGACCCATAGTCCAAAGAAGACTACTCACACATGGGTATGGTCATAGTAAGGTTGCTAATGGGGCCCATGCAGACCTGGCTCGTGCCCCTGGCCGAGAGCTAGGAGCGAGTGAGGCCCACGGGCACCGCCTTCTAGCCTCCCGGTGCTTCCTGGAACCTTCTGGACTTGAAAATCTTCTTCATATTTGTTCCCAAATTTTTTGGTATCCGAAAAATTGTTTTCCTTAGAAGTCCAGAAACAACAGAAAACCGGAGCTGACATCGGTCACTAAATTAATAGGTTGGTCCAAAAAAATAGGTGCAAACAATTATGTAATAATGATTAATTATAGCATGCAACAAACAAAAGTTATGGATATGTCTAAGCAAATTTGTTAGAATTGCGGCTCAAGTCTTAGAATCTTACGACCTTACGATCCAAACTAGCCCCTCTGATTCTACGATTTTGCTCGTAGAATCTAAGTTTCTACGATCCTGGTAATTATGATTCTACGATTCACGATCCTACCAACGGAGCTTCGATCCGATTCAGAATCTCGATTCTAACAACTTTGTGTCTAAGATGTATTAGAGTCCACCATCTTTTCTAGGAAAGAGGGAAATCCCCTTGGAGAAGTATAATAAGGTGACCGTGAGCGGATGCAACGATTCGGTGCACATGCTCATCTGCACCTGTGATGAAGAAAAATTTCAAAAAAAATCCATAGAAATTTTGGTGTGTGAGGTTTGCCCCAAATTTTAGATCATTTGAATATCTAAGTAGCTCTCGGCAAAAAAAATAAATTTGGGGTCTGTAAAAAAGTTTACTGTTCATGTATTATTGTGACCCAATTTGTCCTTTTTGTTGATCATCTGAAATTTGGAGTGCACCTCACGCACCAAATTATCTATCATGCAAAAAATAGTTTTTTTTTGACTGGGTGCAGATGATCCTAAACTCAGAAATGGATATTTGATCGTGAGCAAACTATATAACCATTTGTGCTGAGCCAAAGGAAAGAGGGGTAGAGAGAGAAGGCAAGTGGACTATATGTTTATAGTCAGCTACAACACGGGGTCTTAGGAACTCGTGAGATAATGAGGTAGGCCAGATATTTATGACGTACTACAGTATATTTCCATAGCTAACAAAGTATATGAGTTGGCTATTAGATTGACTTAGCCTAGAGTTGGCACTATTTAGTATAATCCTTGCCCTTAGGATTCGGGTGGTAACAAAAAATGAGGTAGCACTAACCAAAAAGGCTTTCACCCCGCTTTACATATAAAGCAAACCATCACAGCCACAAAGTACCACAAAGGTCCACACACACAAAGGTAGCACGACAAATAGTACAGCGGGGTTTTGCTAAGGGCACAACTCAACAAGGCCTGAAAATAAAAGATAAGGCGGTAGCGCCGTGGCGAAGAAGCTAATCCGGCTCAGGTGGTGGCGGAGGAAGCGGCGGCGCCAAGCGAAGAGCCATCGCACGGAGATCGGCAATGATGGTGTTGATGGCGTCCCGGTCTTGGTGACGGCTAAGCGTCCGCCAAAGCTGCAAATAGACACACATTTTGAACACCGCGTTAGTAGCACGTTGAAGAGGCACACACTAGATCACAAACTTATTTCAAACTATCCAAAAGGTACAAGCAAGGACCCCAATAGCCAGCCACCTAATGTGGCGACCCGATGGGGGCGAGGCCTGGATCTCGGCGAAGAGGTCTGGGAAGTTGGTGTTACACCAACGACCACCGAGCACCTCGCGGAGGCAACTCCACAGGAACTGGGCAGAGACACACGAGAAGAAGATGCGATTTGAGTCTACTTCAGTCCCACATAAAAGGACATGTCCTATCTCCCGGGCCATTCCGTTTTAGAACCTCCACACTAGAGGGCACCCACTCACGAATCCATTGCCATAGGAAGATCATGATCTTCACAGGGAGTCTGATCGACCAGATCGTCTCCAGGGCCGCATGTCCAGGAGTGGCAGCGATGGCCCGGTATAGGGACTTCATGGAGAATTTGCCCGAGGGCTCTAGGTGCCAGGATAGTCGATCGTGCGCCAGCTCCAGGTCCGACTCATGGAGCGCCACGACATCCAGGAGCTCGTGCCAGGCGATTAGTTCCATGGCCCAAATGGTTGCCAGAATGCGAGGCACCCTAAGTCAATAAGGGCCATCTCAACTGAGACCCGAGGGTCCACCACAATGGAGAATAGGTCCGGGAAGTGTGCCACGAAGGGGGCATCCCCAGCCCATCTGTCAAACCAGAATAGAGGTGGCAGTCCCTGTGCCAACTGTAACGGAGGTCCCAATGCGGAGGATCGGGAGCAACTGGATGACGGACTACTAGAACTGAGAACCCCCAGACCACTGACAGAAGCCAAGCGGCTCGCTGCTCAGGTATTTGTTCCGGATAATGTGGAGCCACAAGCCACCCTCCCTATTGGCGATCCGCCAGAGCCAACGTGTGGAGAGCAATGTTCATCCATTTGGAGGACATGATTACGACTTCGCCCTGGTCCCGAGGCTTGTAGATTTGGGTCCAAAGCACCATATGGTATACCTGCTTATCACCCTCGCCAGCCAAGAAAAAACGCGTCTGGACCGTGCGGATCTCATGCATGGTGGAGCATCTCGGGAAAGCTGTAGAAGCTCATGATGAATAGGAGAAGGATGGGTAGGGATGAGTTAATGAGGATTGTCCGTGCCGCCTTAGACAGCCATCTACCCTGCGAGGGCTCAATGCGTTGATGAAGTTTGAGCAATGAAGGCCTCAAGTCTGCCATGGAGAACCGAGACTCACTAATGGGAATCCCCAAGTAGGAGGTGGGGAAGGAGCCTAACTGACAATTGAGTCGGTTAGCTATACTCTGGCTCTCCGTGGGGGGAATAACCCATCACCATTACTTCACTCTTATCGAAGTTGATCTTGAGGCCCGACATCTCCTGGAAGCAGAGTAGGAGAAATTTAACGTCCGTGATATCAACCATGGATCCCTCCACCATAATGATGGTGTCTTCGGTATACTGGAGTAGGAATACACCCCTTCCACCCACCAGGTGTGGGACTAAGCCGCGGATGTGGACCGCGGCCTTCGCCTTGTCAAGGATGGTGGCCAATGCATCAACCCCCATGTTGAAGTGGAACAGAGAGAATGTGTCACCCTACTGATAGAGGCAAAGGTGTCCCTGAAGGAAATATGCCCTAGAGGCAATAATAAAGTTATTATATATTTCCTTATATCATGATAGATGTTTGTTATTCATGCTAGAATTGTATTAACCGGAAACATGATACATGTGTGAATACATAGACAAACAGAGTGTCACTAGTATGCCTCTACTTGACTAGCTCGTTGATCAAAGATGGTTATGTTTCCTAGCCATAGACAAAGAGTTGTCATTTGATTAACGGGATCACATCATTAGGAAAATGATGTGATTGACTTGACCCATTCCGTTAGCTTAGCACTTGATCGTTTAGTTTGTTGCTATTGCTTTCTTCATGACTTATACATGTTGCTATTGCTTTCCTCCCGTTTACCGGAGGAACACTTTGTGTGCTAACAAACGTCACAACGTAACTGGGTGATTATAAAGGTGCTCTACATGTGGCTCCGAAGGCACTTGTTGGGTTGGCGTATATCGATATTAGGATTTGTCACTCCGATTGTCGGAGAGGTATCTCTGGGCCCACTCGATAATACACATCACTTAAGCCTTGCAAGCATTGCAACTAATGAGTTAGTTGCGGGATGATGTGTTATGGAACGAGTAAAGAGACTTGCCGGTAACGAGATTGAACTAGGTATTGAGATACCGACGATCGAATCTCGGGCAAGTAACATACCGATGACAAAGGGAACAACGTATGTTGTTATGCGGTTTGACCGATAAAGATCTTCGTAGAATATGTAGGAGCCAATATGAGCATCCAGGTTCCGCTATTGGTTATTGACTGGAGACGTGTCTCGGTCATGTCTACATAGTTCTCGAACCCATAGGGTCCGCACACTTAAAGTTCGATGATGGTTATATTATGAGTTTATGGTTTTTGATGTACCGAAGGTAGTTCGGAGTCTAGGATGTGATCACGGACATGACGAGGAGTGTCAAAATGTTTGAGACGTAAAGATCAATATATATTGGACGACTATATTTCGATACCGGAATGGTTCCGGGTAATATCGGGATAATACCGGAGCACCGAGAGGTTATCGGAACCCCCCGGGAGGTATATGGGCCTTAATGGGCTTTAGTGGAAAGGAGGGGAAAGGAGCAAGGGAAGGGGCGCCCCCACAAGCCCAATTCGAATTGGGAGGGGGGCCGGCCCCCCCCCCTTTCCTTCCTCCCTCCTTCCTCTTCCTTCCCTCTCCCTCTCCAAATTGGAAAAGGAGGAGTCCGACTCCCGGTGGGAGTAGGACTCCCCTCTTGGGCGCGCCTCCTCCCCTAGGCCGGCCCTCTCCCCCCTCCTTTATATACGGAGGAGAGGGTCACCCCATAGCCACAACAATTGATCTCTTGGATCTTTTAGCCGTGTGAGGCGCCCGTCTCCACCATAGTCCACCTTGATAATATTGTAGCGGTGCTTAGGCGAAGCCCTGCGACCGTAGAACATCAACATCGTCACCATGTCGTCGTGCTGACGGAACTCTCCCTCAAAGCTCGGCTGGATCGGAGTTCGAGGGACCTCATCGAGTTGAACGTGTGCAGAACTCGGAGGTGTCGTGCGTTCGGTACTTGATCGGTCGGATCATGAAGACGTATGACTACATCTACCGCATTGTGCTAACGCTTCCGCTTTCGGTCTACGAGGGTACGTGGACACACTCTCCCCTCTCGTTGCTATGCATCACCATGATCTTGCGTGTGCGTAGGAATTTTTTTGAAATTACTACGTTCCCCAACAGTGGCATCCGAGCCAGGTTATATACGTTGATGTTATATGCACGAGTAGAACACAAGTGAGTTGTGGGTGATACAAGTCATACTGCTTACCAGCATGTTTTGTTCGGCGGTATTGTTGGATGAAGCGGCCCGAACCGACATTACGCCTACGCTTACGCGAGACTGGTTCTACCGACGTGCTTTGCACACAGGTGGCTGGCGGGTGTCAGTTTCTCCAACTTTAGTTGAACCGAGTATGGCTACGCCCGGTCCTTAAGAAGGTTAAAACAACACTAACTTGACGAACTATCGTTTAGTTTTGATGCATAGGTAAGAACAGTTCTTGCTCAGCCCGTAGCAGCCACATAAAACTTGCAACAACGAAGTAGAGGACGTCTAACTTGTTTTTGCAGGGCATGTTGTGATGTGATATGGTCAAGACATGATGCTATATTTTATTGTATGAGATGATCATGTTTTGTAACTGAGTTATCGGCAACTGGCAGAAGCCATATGGTTGTCGCTTTATTGTATGCAATGCAATCACCCTGTAATTGCTTTACTTTATCACTAAGCGGTAGCGATAGTCGTAGAAGCAATAGTTGGCAAGACGACAACGATGCTATGATGGAGATCAAGGTGTCGCGCCGGTGACGATGGTGATCATGACGGTGCTTCGGAGATGGAGATCACAAGCACAAGATGATGATGTCCATATCATATCACTTATATTGGTTGCATGTGATTTTTATCTTTTATGCATCTTATTTTGCTTTCATTGATGGTAGCATTATAAGATGATCTCTCACTAAATTTCAGGATAAAAGTGTTCTCCCTGAGTATGCACCATTGCCAAAGTTCGTCGTGCCCAGACACCACGTGATGATCGGGTGGATAAGCTCTACATCCATCTACAACGGGTGCAAGCCAGTTTTGCACACGCAGAATACTCAGGTTAAACTTGACGAGCCTAGCATATGCAGATATGGCCTCGGAACACTGAGACCAAAAGGTCGAGCGTGAATCATATAGTAGATATGATCAACATAGTGATGTTCACCATTGAAAACTACTCCATTTCACGTGATGATCGGTTATGGTTTAGTTGATTTGGATCACGTGATCACTTAGATGATTAGAGGGATGTCTATCTAAGTGGGAGTTCTTAAGTAATATGATTAATTGAACTTAAATTTATCATGAACTTAGTACCTGATAGTATTTTGCATGTCTATGTTTGTTGTAGATAGATGGCTCGTGCTGTTGTTCCGTTGAATTTTAATGCGTTCCTTGAGAAAGCAAAGTTGGAAGATGATGGTAGCAATTACACGGACTAGGTCCGTAACTTGAGGATTATCCTCATTGCTGCACAGAAGAATTACGTCCTGGAAGCACCGCTAAGTGTCAAACCTGCTGCAGGAGCAACACCAGATTTTATGAACATCTGGCAGAGCAAAGCTGATGACTACTCGATAGTTTAGTGTGCCATGCTTTACGGCTTAGAACCGGGACTTCAACGACATTTTGAATGTCATGGAGCATATGAGATGTTCCAGGACTTGAAGTTAATATTTCAAGCAAATGCCCGGATTGAGAGATATGAAGTCTCCAATAAGTTCTATAGCTGCAAGATGGAGGAGAATAGTTCTGTAAATGAGCATATACTCAAAATGTTTGGGTATCATAATCACTTGACTCAACTGGGAGTTAATCTTCCTGTTGATAGTGCCATTGACAGAGTTCTTCAATCACTGCCACCAAGCTACAAAATCTTCGTGATGAACTATAATATGCAAGGGATGAATACGACAATTCCCGAGCTCTTCACAATGCTAAAGGCTGTGGAGGTAGAAATCAAAAAGGAGCATCAAGTGTTGATGGTTAATAAGACCGCCAGTTTCAAGAAAAAGGGCAAAGGGAAGAAGAAGGGGAAATTCAAGAAGAACAGCAAACAAGTTGCTGTTCAGGAGAAGAAACCCAAGTCTGGACCTAAGCCTAAGACTGAGTGCTTCTACTGCAAACAGACTGGTCACTGGAAGCGGAACTGCCCCAAGTATTTGGCGGATAAGAAGGATGGCAAGGTGAACAAAGGTATATGTGATATACATGTTATTTATGTGTACCTTACCAGAGCTCGCAGTAGCACCTGGGTATTTGATACTGGTTCTGTTGCTAATATTTGCAACTCGAAATAGGGACTACGGATTAAGCGAACACTGGCTAAGGACGAGGTGACAATGCGCATGGGAAATTTTTTCAAAGTTGATGTGATCGCCGTCGGCACGCTACCTCTACATCTACCTTCGGGATTAGTTTTAGACCTAAACAATTGTTATTTGGTGCCAGCGTTGAGCATGAACATTATATCTAGATCTTGTTTAATGCGAGACGGTTATTCATTTAAATCTGAGAATAATGGTTGTTCTATTTATATGAGTAATATATTTTATGGTCATGCACACTTGAAAAGTGGTCTATTTTTGATGAATCTCGATAGTAGTGATACACATATTCATAATGTTGAAGCCAAAAGATGCAGAGTTGATAATGATAGTGCAACTTATTTGTGGCACTGCCATTTGGGTCATATTGGTATAAAGCGCATGAAGAAACTCCATACTGACGGACTTTTGGAATCACTTGATTATGAATCACTTGGTACTTGCGAACCATGCCTCATGGGCAAGATGACTAAAACGCCGTTCTCCGGAACTATGAAGCGAGCAACTGATTTGTTGGAGATCATACATATTGATGTATGTGGTCCAATGAATGTTGAGGCTCGCGGCGGGTATCATTATTTTCTCACCTTCACAGATGATTTAAGCGGATATGGGTATATCTACTTAATGAAACATAAGTCTGAAACATTTGAAAAGTTCAAAGAATTTCAAAGTGAAGTTGAAAATCATCGTGACAAGAAAATAAAGTTTCTACGATCTGATCGTGGAGGAGAATATTTGAGTTACGAGTTTGGTCTACATTTGAAACAATGCGGAATAGTTTCGCAACTCACGCCACCTAGAACACCACAGTGTAATGGTGTGTCCGAACGTCGTAATCGTATTTTACTAGATATGGTGCGATCTATGATGTCTCTTACTGATTTACCGCTATCATTTTGGGGTTTTGCTTTAGAGACGGCCACATTCACGTTAAGTAGGGCACCATAAAAATCCGTTGAGACAACACCTTATGAACTATGGTTTGGCAAGAAACCAAGGTTGGGGCTGCGATGCTTATGTGAAAAAGCTTCAACCTGATAAGCTCGAACCCAAATCGGAGAAATGTGTCTTCATAGGATACCCAAAGGAAACTGTTGGGTACACCTTCTATCACAGATCCGAGGGCAAGACATTCATTGCTAAGAATGGATCCTTTCTAGAGAAGGAGTTTCTCTCGAAAGAAGTGAGTGGGAGGAAAGTAGAACTTGATGAGGTAAAAGTACCTGCTCCCTTATTGGAAAGTAGTTCATCACAGAAACCGGTTCCTGTGACGTCTACACCAATTAGTGAGGAAGTTAATGATGATGATCATGAAACTTCAGATCAAGTTGTTATTGAACCTCGTAGGTCAACCAGAGTAAGATCCGCACCAGAGTGGTACGGTAATCCTGTTCTGTAGGTTATGTTGCTAGACCATGACAAACCTACGAACTATGAAGAAGCGATGGTGAGCCAAGATTCCGCAAAATGGCTTGAAGCCATGAAATCTGAGATGGGATCCATGTATGAGAACAAAGTGTGGACTTTGGTTGACTTGCCCGATGATTGGCAAGCCATCGAGAATAAATCGATCTTCAAGAAGAAGACTGACGCTGATGGTAATGTTACTGTCTATAAAGCTCGACTTGTTGCAAAAGGTTTTCGACAAGTTCAAGGGATTGACTACGATGAGACCTTCTCACCCGAGCGCTCCTCTCCATGCTGGCATCCCCGTCCCGTACCTTCCTCGACGCCTGCATCTCCTCCGACAATGCTGCAGTGCCCGCAGCCGCCTCCATTCCCAAACAGAAAGAGGAGCCTGGCGCTCTTGCAGTGCCGGCCTTCCTCGACGCCGCCGTGGATGCCAGGGACTCACCCGTGCGCCTCCTCGCTTCCTCCATCCATGGAGACGAGCTCCTCGAACCAAGCCTGTGCCCCTGCTTTCCTTCCCTCTTCCATGAGTTCACTCTCTCTCACGTCTCTCTCTCCTGAACTTGCCGCAGCAGGGAATTGACGCCACCCTGAGCTTCACCCACGCCGTTGTTGCCCGGATCCGGCGCCGGCCAGCCGGATCCGCACCGTCTGCACCTCACCGGCCTTCCTGGGAGCCCGCTGCCACTCGATTCCGCGCTGCATCCTCTTCTTC
Organism: Triticum aestivum; assembly: GCF_018294505.1. Classification (NCBI taxonomy): domain Eukaryota; kingdom Viridiplantae; phylum Streptophyta; class Magnoliopsida; order Poales; family Poaceae; genus Triticum; species Triticum aestivum. Next base: position 477,732,853 of record NC_057800.1, on the reverse strand, counting down.
CCCGCGCTACGTCCTCTTCTTTCCCCTGCATCGAGAGGAGCAGAGTGCCGCATGCAGTCGTGTTGACCGCAGCCTACTCTAGCAAGGCCCAGCAAGCCCCTTCGCGGCCTGCCCCGCCTCATCCACCGAACTAGGCCAGGGCCCAAAGTGAGCAGCGCCCAACCCCCTCTCCTGTTCCTGTTGGGCCAGGAAGTTTTGGCCCGTAGTTTTTTTCCCGTTGCTGCGAATTTAGCTATTTTTCATAGGATTACTGTTTTACAGAAAAGCCCTTGTTGATCATGCATTTAATAACTTCACAACCATGCATCGGATCAAAATAAATTATATATGAAAGTTGCTTAGATTTTTGTCTAGTTTAATAATATGCAACTTTCATGCATGTTTGAAATGTTTAAAATGCTGTTTGTGTAACTTTGTTCTTATGCCATGCTAAAATGTTTTAATTCATAACTAATTAACCGTAGCTCCAAATTTAATAAACTTTATATGTCAATGGGGTAGAATTTTGCCAAGTTTAACATGGTGGCATCATCTTGCATGTTTAATAACTATAAAATATGGTTTAGGGCAGAACAGTACCAAACCTTAAAATATGCATATGGAGTTTTACCGGAATTGTTGTTTGTTGTTCCGGCCTCATTTAAACTTGACTAGATAGGTAGTTTTCATTTGCTTCACCCTCTTGCCATGCTAACAACATTTAATATTGTTGGGTACATAAACAAGATCGAACTAAATAACTTGTCGTGGTGTTTCGTTAATATGCAACTCATTGCATATTGAGCTCCACTTAATTTGTAGGGTTGCTTGTGCACTTTGCCATGCCATGTCTCATTAAACCGGACATGCATCATACTTGTTTGCGCATCGTGCCATGCTTATGTGAAGTTTGTTTACTATGTGGTGTGCTTCTTTCTGGTGTTGCTTCTTCGGGTTGGATCCGGTAACGTCGCGTATGTGAGGACCCGTTCGACTATGTCTGTTTGTTTTCTTCATGGGCTCGTTCTTCTTCCTTGCGGGATTTCAGGCAAGATGATCATACCCTCGAAATCACTTCTATCTTTGCTTGCTAGTTGCTCGCTCTTTTGCTATGCCTATGCTACGATACCTACCACTTGCTTATCATGCCTCCCATATTGTTGAACCAAGCCTCTAACCCACCTTGTCCTAGCAAACCGTTGTTTGGCTGTGTTACCGCTTTGCTCAGCCCCTCTTATAGCGTTGTTAGTTGCAGGTGAAGATTGAAGCTTGTTCCATGTTTGGAACATGGATATTTGTTGGGATATCACAATATCTCTTATTTAATTAATGCATCTATATACTTGGTAAAGGGTGGAAGGCTCGGCCTTATGCCTGGTGTTTTGTTCCACTCTTGCCGCCCTAGTTTCCGTCATATCGGTGTTATGTTCCCGGATTTTGCGTTCCTTACGCGGTTGGGTTATAATGGGAACGCCTTGACAGTTCGCCTTGAATAAAACTCCTCCAGCAAGGCCCAACATTGGTTTTACCATTTGCCACCTAGCCTTTTCTTTCCCTTGGGTAGGCCTGCCCAAGGGTTGTCTTTATTTTAACCCCCCCTGGGCCAGTGCTCCTCTGAGTGTTGGTCTGACCGAGTAGACTGCGGGGCCACCTCAGGGCAACTTGAGGGTTGGTTTTACTCGTAGGATGTCTCATCTGAGTGTGCCTTGAGAAAGAGATATGTGCAGCTCCTATCGGGATTTGTCGGCACATTTGGGTGGCTTTGCTGGTCTTGTTTTACCATTGTCGAAATGTCTTGTAATCGGGATTTCGAGTCTGATCGGGTCTTCCCGCTAGAAGGAATATCCTTCGTTGACCGTGAGAGCTTGTGATGGGCTAAGTTGGGACACCCCTGCAGGGATTTGAACTTTCGAAAGCCGTTCCCGCGGTTATGGGCAGATGGGATTTTGTAATGTCCGGTTGTAGAAAACCTGAAGTTGACCTTAATTAAAATACACCAACCGCATGCGTAACCGTGATGGTCTCTTCTCGACGGGGTTCGGGAAGTGAACACGGTGTTGGAGTTATGCTTGACGTAGGTTGTTCTAGGATCACTTCTTGATCATAGTTGTTCGACCGTGCTTTTGCCTTCTCTTCTCGCTCTCTTTTGCGAATAGGTTAGCCACCATATATGCTAGTCGCTTGCTGCAGCTCCACCTCATACCTTTACCTTACCCATAAGCTTAAATAGACTTGATCGCGTGGGTGTGAGATTGCTGAGTCCTCGTGACTCACAGATACTTCCAAAACCAGCTTGCAGGTGCCGAGGTTATCGTGCAGATGATGCAACCAAGCTCAAGGAGGAGCTCGATGAAGATCTTGTCCTTTCTGTTGTTCCATTTCAGTTGATTAGTAGTGGAGCCCAGTCGGGACGATCGGGGATCTATGTAGCATTTGGGGTAGTCTTCTTTTATTTTGGTTCTGTAGTCGGACCTTGATTGTATCTGGTTGAATGTAATGCTTTATTCATGTAATTGTGTGAAGTGGCGATTGTAAGCCAACTATGTATCTCTTTCCCTTATGTATTACATGGGTTGTGCGAAGATTACCTCACTTGCGACATTGCTTTCAATGCGGTTATGCCTCTAAGTCGTGCTTCGACACGTGGGAGATATAGCCGCATCGAGGGCGTTACAAGTTGGTATCAGAGCCTTCCCCGACCTTAGGAGCCCCCTGCTTGATCGAATCATTCGCGTTGTTGAGTCTAGAAAAATGTTTGAGTCATTTAGGATTATATATATCGGAGAGTAGGACTTCTTTTTACTCCTCAGTTACTTCGTCGCTCTGGTGAGGCATCCCGACGTAGAGTTTTGACTCTTCTCTTCTCAAATTTCACTAAAAAAAATTTAGGATCACGCGGGTATCTTGGAATCGTTCTGATGGTTTTGTGACGAGAACATTGTTCTTGGTGCCTCCTGACATTTAGGGGTTGTGGCAGTGTCCCGGGGAGTTGAGCTCCGAGGTGTTGTCGTCACAGTTTTATCGTTGCAGTTCTGGAATACCTGAGTTTAGTTTCGCCGACATCGAAAATCTCTTTTATGCAGTTGTTGGTGAGATAACCTCGACGCCACCCAGTACTGGGGCGGGAGTTCGGGAGTATTGCCATAACTCGTATAACAGATGCTTTTCGAAGGTTGAGGTAAATGATTTCCGAAGGTTTCTTGGTTATGTGTTGAAGGATGGATACATCTGGATGTAGGATTTGTTAGTTTTGGGTGAGATATTATGCTTCCCCTGTATCCCCAACACCTGATTGCATAACCAGAAAATTTCGGGAGTTTATAAGTGGGAATTCAAGTAGATCTTAGGATATCTTTCCGACAGATGTATGATATGAAATTGGGGTTCGACGTATAGTGGTCCGCCTATTCATGGTTGGTTTTACAGTTGTCTCGTTGTGTCTTAAAGAGTCCTTGGCTATGCCGACTCGGGGACGCTTTGTATGTCATGTGCAGTGCCTTGTACATGATGGTGATGTACGATCGAGCCCGTGTAGGCCCCACCACGAAAACTTCGGACAAAATCTCTATCATATGTTTGTTCTGGCTTATTCTGCAAGCCAATCCTTGTTTTGTTTTGAGTTGTGGTATTCGAGTTGCTTCGAAGTCAAATGTTGATTCCATACCTTTCCTAAACGGTGTTCTCATACTCCGATGTGAATACTAATCCTTCTTGATCTTCAAGTTTGCCATCTCAATTTCTTCTGAACCAGTGTGTCTCTCTTCAAGTGGATCCGATCTTTTTCAACATCCACAAGATCACCTCTCGGTTTTCTCAATGTTGTTCGTTTCATTCGTCCCAAGCTGCCTTTGTTTTCCCTGCCCACCCACCCTTTTTCTTCAAGGACTCAGATTTCTTAATCAAGTTATCATCTTATTGATGAGAAGTCTCTCCATTCCTCCCATCAATGTTCTTACCCGGTGGTTCTCATGAAGATGTTCTACTAGTTCATCATTCTTCACTCTTTTCTTCTCCGGTGGTTTCAAGTCAAGCTTTGTTGATCTTATCCTTTCCTTGTTTAAATGCTTTCTCATGCCGGTACACCTCTTAATCATCCACTTCTCACTATTCAATTGTTCTGGAGTGCTCAAGATATCCCAAAGATTCGTGTTTCCACTCTGCATTCGTTCAAGATCTTTCGAGGATGTTCTCTCATTCAAGCCTTTTAATTCAACCGGTGCAAACTCTCCTTTAAATCGTTCAACGGTGTTTCTTTTGAGTGGGCCCTAACCCACAAGTCTTTTCCCAGGATCTTACCTGACTCTTCTTATTTTCCCGGAGCTATCCTAAATTCTTTTGAAGTTTGATGTAAGAATGAATCATCACCAGTCAAATGTATTTCTCCAAGATTGGTCAAATTCTTTCATCATTGGCTCAACCTTTTCTATTTTCATTCCGGAGGGCATCAACAATTCGTGGTGGTGTTTCTCATCATCATTCTCTGCATTTGAAGACCGAAGAAGAATTTTTCCTCCATATCTATTCGCTCTCTCAGAGATTCATGGCTCTAGCTTGATGTCATCCTCTCATAACTGTTTTTGATTGTAAGAATTCCTTTCACCAATCTGGAGTCCATCAATTCAGGTTTATTCATTCTCAGCTTTCAGTTATCATTCTCCAATCTTACCGGTGCTTCGTTCAAGTGATCTCTAATCGGCTCGTGATCTCTTCGTTCTCATGTATCTAAATCCTCTCAAGCATCTTCATTCATTTTATAATTCTTCCCGGTGTTTCTTTATCTTCTCTTCGTTCATTTTCAATTCTTACGGTGGTTCGTTCAAGATTCTTCTTACCTTGTTATCATATCAATTCATTTGCTGTTTTCAATCCTACCGGCGGTTCATTGAAGACCTTCCCAAGTTTGCGCTATATCTTGCTTAATCCTTTCTACGAGAATAAGTAGTATGCCAATTCAATTGCTTGTCATCAATTTGAATTGGTGAAGGATAAGCATAATGCAATTCTTATTCTTGTTTCATCGAGTTTATTCAATTCCTTATTCCGGAGGTGCATCATATCACATTCTTGGTTCGAGATGCTTTATCTTTTCTTTTCCCTGAGTTCTTAGCTCTCGCAATTACATCACCACAGAGATTCATTTAAATCATTGCAGGGCTTCAACCTTATTCTTTTCATCCTCCATTTCGATTGATCATTTCTTTTATTACCGGAGTTCTCATGAAGGCTCTACAAGATTTTCCATCAAGGATTTAATTCTTTCTCGAAGTGTTCATCGAGATTCTTTTCAGAGGAGCTCAAGTATTCTTTATCTTGCATTTTAAAGTGCAATTCGTTCAACCGTATCATTCGAAGTGGTATTATGTCATTCTTGATAGTTTGAGTTCATGTTTCATGAATCACATGTTGTTAAGAATGAGATATTTTAAATCCATCAATCTCGTCATTGGAGTTACCTTGGGTTATATTTTCACCTAAAGCTTTCCCTAAGGATTGTTGCTATTTATGGTGCTTATAAATGATCCAAGTTCTTCATTTATCCTCCCGATGAAATAAGTTTCTCGTCTCCTTGTTCTTATCAATCCAATTCTTTTTCCCGTGAGTGGCAGGTTGTCACCTCATAATTGGAGATGTATTCCATAAGACCATATCAACCTTATTCTTTTCATTGGTGGTTTTCCAACAACTCCGTTCTAGCCTTTGTTGCAAGCGTGCTCTGCCAAGATCTTGTTTTCTACTTTGTTCACTCCTTTCCATTCTCTCTTTTCTTCTGGAGGCATTTTGATGTTGCTCTCTTCTACCTTTCTTCTTGTTCTTGTCAAGATCAAGTTCTTTTCATCTTATCAAGTCTTGCATCTCTTTTCAACCGGAGCGCTATACGAATTTGTTCTTCTTAGTCCCTCCTTTCTATCGGTGTGTTTTCAATTTTGTTAATCTCCATTGTATTCTTTTCTCGTATTTGCTTAACCTCTCAAGGTTCTTTGGTTTCTCTCGTTTGTCAAAGAAGCAACTTAGTTTTACCTCTTCTCTTTCTCTTTCGTTTTCCCTCCGGTGCCATTCTAGATCTCGGGACGAGATCCTCTCGTAGTGGTGGAGTGTTGTGACGCCCCGAGACCGATGTGCCAGGTGTCCTCCAGTTATTCGATGTTGTTGCCATGTCATTTGCTTTCGTGTTGCATCTTGACATGTCATCATCTGCATTGCATCATCATGCTTTCGAAACTTGCATTAGTCCGGGTCTCCTAGTTCCGTCTGTTGTCCGTTCTGAGCCCAGACACACTTGCACGCACCCGCGGCATGTCCAAAATAGTATTTTATAAGTGGCCGGAAAATGTTCTCGGAATGGGATGAAAGTTGGCGTGTGGTCTTGTTATAGTGTAGATAGACCGCCTGTCAAGTTTCATCGCATTCGGAGTTCGTTTGACGTCCCAATGATTAACTATAGCGGCATTATAGTCGGTCTAACGTCGGACGTTTTCGGTCTCCGGAAACAGATGCCGGGCCCTCTCTCTCTCTTCTCCCCCTCGCAGTCTCGCCACAGCCCACCTAGTCCATCCTCCTTCCCCTCTTCGCTTCCGGAGTTGTCCGATGTGACCGCACGGTCCGAAACCCTCTCTGCACAGTGCATCGAACCCCTCACGTGCGCGTCCGAAATTGTCCCGGACCCGACCCGGGCAGTCGTCACCGTTGGATCCGGATCATCTCCAAACGCCTACAAAATATCACCGTTTTTATTATTTGGACTCCCTAGCTATTTATTCTCGACCATCTGATCTAAATCAGATGATCCAAATCATCATCCTTCCACTATATATATAGTCCATCCCATACCTAATCTGGAAAACCCTAGAAATCCTCCTCCTGTCTCGTCGCTGCGCTGCCACCCACTTCGCCCATCGGGATCCGCTCCAAACCAACCACTGCACAGCTCGCTCCCCTCTCGATTCACCAACTCCTCCCAATCTAGATCCCCACCAAATCCCGCCGCCACCTTCACCTTGTTCTTCGTACCCAACCAACCATCACAGCCACCCTCGCGCGCCCTCCCTTCTGTCCCCAAGTGCTTCAGCCTTCTCCTCGAGCTGGAGCTCATCGCCGTTAGTGACAACAGCAGCATCACCCTGCCCTCTGCCTCCTCACACCGGAGCACATCAGCGTCATGGCGCCCTTCCTGAGCTCCTCCTGTGCGCGCCTCCACCGGACCCCGCTGCCGCCTTCCCGTTCAGCGCCGCTGCTGCTCTGCTTCTGATGAGCAGACAGCCCGCGCCCGTGCTCCTGTCGCCCCCTCGTCCAGGAGTTCCACGAGGAGTGGAGTTCCTCTTCGTCGCCCCAAGCAGCAGCCGCGCCCGAGCGCTCCTCTCCATGCTGGCATCCCCGTCCCGTACCTTCCTCGACGCCTGCATCTCCTCCGACAATGCTGCAGTGCCCGCAGCCGCCTCCGTTCCCGAACAAAAAGAGGAGCCTGGCGCTCTTGCAGTGTCGGCCTTCCTCGACACCGCCGTGGATGCCAGGGACTCACCCGTGCGCCTCCTCGCTTCCTCCATCCATGGAGACGAGCTCCTCGAACCAAGGCTGTGCCCTTGCTTTCCTTCCCTCTTCCATGAGTTCGCTCTCTCTCACGTCTCTCTCTCCTGAACTTGCCACAACAGGGAATTGACGCCACCCTGAGCTTCACCCGCGCCGTCGTTGCCCGGATCCGGCGCCGGCCAGCCGCATCCACACCGTCTGCACCTCGCCGGCCTTCCTGGGAGCCCGCTACCGCTCGAGTCCGCGCTGCATCCTCTTATTCCCCGCACTGCGTCCTCTTCTTTCCCCTGCATCAAGAGGAGCAGAGTGTCGTGTGCAGTTGTGTTGACCGCAGCCTACTCTAGCGAGGCCCAGCGCGCCCCTTCGTGGTCTGCCCCGCCTCATCCACCGAACTAGGCTAGGGCCCAAAGTGAGCAGCGCCCAACCCCCTCTCCTGTTCCTGTAGGGCCAGGAAGTTTCGGCCCGTAGTTTTTTTCCAGTTGCTGCGAATTTAGCTATTTTTCACAGGATTGCTGTTTTACAGAAAAAGCCCTTGTTGATCATGCATTTAATAACTTCACAACCGTGCATTGGATCGAAATAAATTATATATGAAAGTTGCTTAGATTTTTGTCTAGTTTAATAATATGCAACTTTCATGCATGATTGAAATGTTTAAAATGTTGTTTGTGTAACTTTGTTCTTATGCCATGCTAAAACGATTTAATTCATAACTAATTAACCGTAGCTCCAAATTTAATAAACTTTATATGTGAATGGGGTAGAATTTTGCCTAGTTTAACATGGCGGCATCATCTTGCATGTTTAATAACTATAAAATATGGTTTAGGGCAGAACAGTACCAAACCTCAAAATATGCATATGGACTTTTACCCGAATTGTTGTTTGTTGTTCCAGCCTCATTTAAACTTGACTAGATAGGTAGTTTTTATTTGCTTCACCCTCTTGCCATGCTAACAACATTTAGTATTGTTGGGTACATAAACAAGATCGAACTAAATAACTTGTCGTGGTGTTTCGTCAATATGCAACTCATTGCATATTGAGCTCCACTTAATTTGTAGGGTTGCTTGTGCACTTTGCCATGCCATGTCTCATTAATCCGGACATGCATCATACTTGTTTGCGCATCGTGCCATGCTTATGTGAAGTTTGTTTACTATGTGGTGTGCTTCTTTCCGGTGTTGCTTCTTCGGGTTGGATCCGGTAACGTCGCGTATGTGAGGACCCATTCGACTACGTCCGTTTGTCTTCTTCATGGGCTCGTTCTTCTTCCTTGCGGGATTTCAGGCAAGATGATCATACCCTCGAAATCACTTCTATCTTTGCTTGCTAGTTGCTCGCTCTTTTGCTATGCCTATGCTACGATACCTACCACTTGCTTATCATGCCTCCCATATTGTTGAACCAAGCCTCTAACCCACCTTGTCCTAGCAAACCGTTGTTTGGCTATGTTACCGCTTTGCTCAACCCCTCTTATAGCGTTGTTAGTTGCAGGTGAAGATTGAAGCTTGTTCCATGTTTGGAACATGGATATTTGTTGGGATATCACAATATCTCTTATTTAATTAATGCATCTATATACTTGGTAAAGGGTGGAAGGCTCGGCCTTATGCCTGGTGTTTTGTTCCACTCTTGCCACCCTAGTTTCCGTCATATCGGTGTTATGTTCCCGGATTTTGCGTTCCTTATGTGGTTGGGTTATAATGGGAACCCCTTGACAGTTCGCCTTGAATAAAACTCCTCCAGCAAGGCCCAACATTGGTTTTACCATTTGCCACCTAGCCTTTTCTTTCCCTTGGGTAGGCCTGCCCAAGGGTCATCTTTATTTTAACCCCCCCCCTGGGCCAGTGCTCCTCTGAGTGTTGGTCTGACCAAGTAGACTGCGGGGCCACCTCGGGGCAACTTGAGGGTTGGTTTTACTCGTAGGATGTCTCATCTGAGTGTGCCCTGAGAAAGAGATATGTGCAGCTCCTATCGGGATTTGTCGGCACATTCGGGTGGCTTTGCTGGTCTTGTTTTACCATTGTCGAAATGTCTTGTAATCGGGATTCCGAGTCTGATCGGGTCTTCCCGCTAGAAGGAATATCATTCGTTGACCGTGAGAGCTTGTGATGGGCTAAGTTGGGACACCCCTGCAGGGATTTGAACTTTCGAAAGCCGTGCTCGCGGTTATGGGCAGATGGGAATTTGTTAATGTCCGGTTGTAGAAAACCTGATGTTGACCTTAATTAAAATACATCAACCGCGTGCGTAACCGTGATGGTCTCTTCTCGGCGGGGTCCGGGAAGTGAACACGGTGTTGGAGTTATGCTTGACGTAGGTTGTTCTAGGATCACTTCTTGATCATAGTTGTTCGACCGTGCTTTTGCCTTCTCTTCTCGCTCTCTTTTGCGAATAGGTTAGCCACCATATATGCTAGTCGCTTGCTGCAGCTCCACCTCATACCTTTACCTTACCCATAAGCTTAAATAGTCTTGATCGCGTGGGTGTGAGATTGCTGAGTCCCCATGACTCACAGATACTTCCAAAACCAGCTTGCAGGTGCCGAGGTTACCGTGTAGATGACGCAACCAAGCTCAAGGAGGAGCTCGATGAAGATCTTGTCCTTTCTGTTGTTCCATTTCAGTTGATCAGTAGTGGAGCCCAGTCGGGATGATCGGGGATCTGTGTAGCATTTGGGGTAGTCTTCTTTTATTTTGGTTCTGTAGTCGGACCTTGATTGTATCTGGTTGAATGTAATGCTTTATTCATGTAATTGTGTGAAGTGGAGATTGTAAGACAACTATGTATCTCTTTCCCTTATGTATTACATGGGTTGTGCGAAGATTACCTCACTTGCGACATTGCTTTCAATGCGATTATGCCTCTAAGTCGTGCTTCGACACGTGGGAAATATAGCCGCATCGAGGGCATTACATGCAAGCCTCTCGGAGTTGGAATAAACGTTTTGATAGTGTGATCAAAGCATATGATTTTATACAGACTTTTGGAGAAGCCTGTATTTACAAGAAAGTGAGTGGGAGCTCTGTAGCATTTCTGATATTATATGTGGATGACATATTGTTGATTGGAAATGATATAGAATTTCTGGATCGCATAAAAGGATATTTGAATAAGAGTTTTTCAATGAAAGACCTCGGTGAAGCTGCTTATATATTGGGCATCAAGATCTATAGAGATAGATCGATACGCTTAATTGGACTTTCACAAAGCACATACCTTGACAAAGTTTTGAAGAAGTTCAAAATGGATCAAGCAAAGAAAGGGTTATTGCCTGTGTTACAAGGTGTGAAGTTGAGTAAGACTCAATGCCTGACCACTTCAGAAGATAGAGAGAAAATGAAAGATGTTCCCTATGCTTCAGCCATAGGCTCTATCATGTATGCAATGCTGTGTACCAGACCTGATGTGTGCATTGCTATTAGTTTAGTAGGGAGGTACCAAAGTAATCCAGGAGTGGATCACTGGACATCGGTCAAGAACATCCTGAAATACCTGAAAAGGACGAAGGATATGTTTCTCATTTATGGAGGTGACAAAGAGCTCGTTGTAAATGGTTACGTCGATGCAAGCTTTGACACTGATCCGGATGATTCTAAATTGCAAACCAGATACATGTTTTTATTAAACGATGGAGCTGTCAGTTGGTGCAGTTCTAAACAAAGCGTCGTAGCGGGATCTACATGTGAAGCGGAGTACATAGCTTCTTCGGAAGCAGCAAATGAAGGAGTCTGGATGAAGGAGTTCATATCCAATCTAGGTGTCATACCTAGTGCATCGGGTCCAATGAAAATCTTTTGCGACAATACTGGTGCAATTGCTTTGGCAAAGGAATCCAGATTTCACAAGAGAACCAAGCACATCAAGAGACGCTTCAACTCCATCCGGGATCAAGTCTAGGTGGGAGACATAGAGATTTGCAAGATACATACGGATCTGAATGCTGCAGACCCGTTGACTAAGCCTCTTCCACGAGCAAAACATGATCAACACCAAGGCTCCATGGGTGTTAGAATCATTACTGTGTAATCTAGATTATTGACTCTAGTGCAAGTGGGAGACTGAAGGAAATATGCCCTAGAGGCAATAATAAAGTTATTATTTATTTCCTTATATCAGGATAAATGTAAATGTTTATTATTCGTGCTAGAATTGTATTAACCGGAAACATGATACATGTGTGAATACATAGACAAACAGAGTGTCACTAGTATGCCTCTACTTGACTAGCTCGTTGAACAAAGATTGTTATGTTTCCTAGCCATAGACAAGGAGTTGTCATTTGATTAACGGGATCACATCATTAGGAGAATGAGGTGATTGACTTGACCCATTCTGTTAGCTTAGCACTTGATCGTTTAGTTTGTTGCTATTGCTTTCTTCATGACTTATACATGTTCCTATGACTATGAGATTATGCAACTCCCGTTTACAAGAGGAACACTTTGTGTGCTACTAAACGTCACAACGTAACTAGGTGATTATAAAGGTGCTCTACATGTGTCTCCGAAGGTACTTGTTGGGTTGGCGTATTTCGAGATTAGGATTTGTCACTCTGATTATCGGAGAGGTATCTCTAGGCCCACTCGGTAATACACATCACTTAAGCCTTGCAAGCATTGCAACTAATGAGTTAGTTGCGGGATGATGTGTTACTGAACGAGTAAAGAGACTTGCTGGTAACGAGATTGAACTAGGTATTGAGATACCGACAATCAAATCTCGGGCAAGTAACATACCGATGAAAAAGGGAACAACGTATGTTGTTATGCGGTTTGACCGATAAAGATCTTCATAGAATATGTAGGAGCCAATATGAGCATCCAAGTTCCGCTATTGGTTATTGACCGGAGACGTGTCTCGGTCATGTCTACATAGTTCTCGAACCCGTAGGGTCCGCACGCTTAAAGTTTGATGACAGTTATATTATGAGTTTACGGTTTTTGATGTACCGAAGGTAGTTCGGAGTCCCGGATGTGATCACGGACATGACTAGGAGTCTCGAAATGTTCGAGAAGTAAAGATCGATATATTGGATGACTATATTTGTGTAACACCCCCAGTGTCATGCTACAGTAATCCCCTGTTTATGGTGCCATGTCATCATGTTACTGTTGCTAATCCTCACTTGGTCCAAATCACAATTCAAATTCAAATCCAATCTAAAGTCAAAAATAAAAGTTTTGAGATGACAAAAGTAAAATGTTCATCGTGTGGCAAATATTCATTTGTTAATATTGGTGGTGAGCCAATATTTTTGTAAAGTGTTTTAATGCACAACAATAACTAAAATAGTGGCTTAAGCAATTAATTGAAAGCCTTTTATAATTTATAAAATAACAAACTAAGTTATTTTAGTACCAACATTTTTGTGGCAGTGCCGAATATTGCAATACTATTTATGTGGCCATCTACACTTTTTACAAAACTCGTTTGCTAACAAATTAATATGCAAAACAGAGTTATAAAAGGTAAATAGAAAGCAGAAAAGGGAGAGAGCTACTACTGGCCACTTTGGCCCAGCTAGCTACACAAAAGGCCCAGCTCACCCCCCACTTGTCTTGTTCCTCTTGCTACAGGGGACAGGGGGCCGTGGCCCTCATCCGCCGGTCATGTCGTGCGTGGCGGCCATCCCCCGCCTCCCTGATGGCTACAAGGGCACCCCAAGTCCCTCCCCTCTCCCCCGGTCGAACCCTAGCCGCCACTACTCCCCCTCGCGTCGTTGCTCGCTTCCCCGCACACACCCGAAGCTATCATCGTCGTGCCATCGTCGTTGTCGCCTTGGCGCGGGAGGATGTCTAGGAGGAACGCGGCCGTCAGCTTCGTCCGTTCCGAGCATCAGCTCAAGCCCGGGCAGCTCGTACGCTCGTCATCGCCGTCTCCTTTGTCACGTACCTCGCCGGCCGCCGCCGTTGATTCCCACTGCTCAGGTCCTCCTCGCGTCCACACGAGCTTACCGTCGTCTCCCCCGATGTGAGCCTCCCCTTCGACCCCCCTGTTCTGTTCCCTCTCGTTACAGTCACCGTAGCCGCTGCCGTATCCTTCCGTGGCCGCGCCGGGAGCACTGCTCCCGCATGCGCCCGAGCAGCCCCGCGGCCTACCGCTCCTGGCCAGGCCCGCCTCTGCCGACCGCGCCCCACCGCACACCCCTGCTTCTGCTAGTACTAGCGCCGCCGCCTGCTGCAGCTCTGCCGACCACGCCCGCGTTGCTCACCTGGCGTGCGGCCTCACCGCTGCCGGCCATAGCTTGCGTTCGCCCTTCCGCTCGCCCCCGTGCCTCACTTCCGCCGCCGCCTGACTGGCCTCGACTGCCCTGTCGTGTCGCGCTCGCCGCCACCACATCCGGAGCTTCGCTCCCGTGCCTCTGCCGCTGCGTCTGTGTCGACGCACCCCGGGCCGCGCCCCTATCACACGCACACTGCTGCCCGCGACCGCCCGTGCCTGCTGCAGCCGCTCGCCTAGCCCCGCGCCGCCTGCCTTCTCTGGCCACCGCTCCGCCCCGCGCTCCCTTGTCTTTGCCTGGCTCCACGCCTACCCAGCGCCCCCTGCCGGCAAGCGCAGCCGCTGCTGCTGGACTGCTGCCGACGCCGCCCCGCCGTGCCCATTCTGGCCCGTCCCCGTGGCAGGCCGCCACCCTCGTCGCTCTGCCCTTGCACCTCCCGCCGCCCACTTCTGCTGCACGTCGCTCTGCCCCACCCCTAACCATCGCGTACGCTGCCTGCCGCCGCCTAGGGCCATCGCTCGCTGCTGCTGCCGGCTGCCGACGCCCCGCCGCGCCCGGTGGCCTCGTCCCCGCGCCGGGCGAGCTATGCCCCAACCGCGCCTCTCGGGCACGGGCGCCCGCAGCCCCGTTAGCCCGACACCCACTAAGCCCCCCGGCCCACTGACCAGGGGGCCCCACGCCCTTGTTTTTTTAAAAAGAGAGTTAAAAATAATTATTAATTAATTAATAAGTTAATTAACTTAATTAACTCTGTTTAATTAGCTTAATTACATAACTAGTCTAATTAAACTGTTAGGTTAGCTGTTGTTTCAATGACAGGGGCCCCACACCGCGTTGATCGGTCAACGTTGACTGGTCAACTAGGGTCCCCCCTAGCCCGCTTGTCACCTTCTGGTACACCCCTATGTACACAAATCCAGGTGCACATAGCATTTTAGCTATTTAATTTCTATTTAATAACAAATTCAGAATGTTGTTTAAATCTTTGAAAAATCGTAGAAAATAATCCGTAACTCGGATGAAAAAGTTTTGTACATGAAAGTTGCTCAGAACGATGAGATGAATTGGAATACGCGCTTCGTTCGTCTGCCACACATCCCTAACATAGCGAACATGCAACTTTCCCCTCCATTTCATCTGTCCAAAAAATGCCAAACTTCGGGAAAACATTCCCGGATGTTCTCCCCCTTCGCCGGTATCGTGTAACACCATGTTAGATCACGTCTAGCTCTGCCTGTTGTCCTGTTATGCACTTGCTTCCTATGTATTTATTGTTTCTTCCCCTTCTTCTCTCTGATAGACCCTGAGAACGATGCTGATGCCCTTGTGATCGACTACGTCGGCGACGACACTTCTTCCTTTTCAACAGAGCTTCCAGGCAAGCAAACCCCCCCTTGAGCATTCCAATATCGCCCATTTCTTTCCCTCTCATGCTTGCATTAGAACTGCTACTCCTTTCTGTATGATCCTACTCTGATGCATAGCTTGTTGTTGTTACCTGCTTCCATACCTTACCTGATTATCCTAAACTGCTTAGTATAGGTTGGTTAGTGATCCATCAGTGACCCCACCTTGTCCCAGTTGCCTCACTTTATGTTCGATGACTCGATCAACGTGATCGACGTCCAGGCCCTGACACCGCACATCACCCCCCTAGTTGTACGACACTACAGAGTTACTATCGAGTGCCAAGGGTGAACCTCATACATCACTCCTGATGAGATCTCTGTAGTGTAGCTATTCGGTCGTGATCATCGAGGGTGATTTCCTCCTTAACCACTTCTGTTACGGCTCTGTCGTGCAACCCCTCAAGTGTGAACCTCAAGGGTGGATCCTCTTACGTTCACCTTGATGACAACATCGAGTGGAATTCACCGGGGGTGATTCCTCGGGTTTTCCCCTTGGTGTTATACACACAGTTACTATGGTTACTATGACTTTACACTGATCCATGTTACTAGAGACGGGCCAGTCCTGAGGGGTACCTGCACAAGCTTAATAGCGAGTGATGTGGAGTCGGGTTGACCTGGAAGGTGCCCGCGAGATACTTACGAGGCGTGGCTGGGCATTCTTAGCCCTTGCCGCAAGTACTCGAGATGGGGCGATGGGGTCACATCTTTCATGAGTCTCTGCTTGTTACCGCGCATTCCTAATCCACTACGATTTGGATATTTGATCAGAGGGGCCTCTGGCCTGATAGCACTAACCATCACGTGGGCATTGTATGGGCGTTCTGCGTCGTATACATCAGCCGAAGCTAAATAGACGTCAGCGACCGAGCGGCGCGTGCCGGGTTGGACTGCGTAAGCACCTGCCTTTTTGGAAGGAGGTAGCTAGGTCTGCTCACCGGCCGCGTTCGCAACGTGCAGGAGTTTCCGGGGAGATGGCCCATGACCCTTGGGGGCATTGGTTTAGTCTGACATGCTGACCTCTCTATTAAGCCTAGGTCGGGTTGCGACGTATTGTTTGGCCGAGGCCGGGCATGACCCAGGAAAGTGTGTCCGTCCGGAGTTAATCGAGCGTGGTGGGTAAGTTGGTGCACCCCTGCAGGGAAAAAACATCTATCGATAGCCCGTCCTACGGTAATGGACACTTGGAGTTGTATCCCGATCGATACAACTAGAACTGGATACTTGAGATGAGACATGGAGATGAGACTTGGATATGAGATGATAACTGGATAGTATGGCTCTGGGATTGCTTTCTCGCAGGGAGTCGGGAAAGGATCTGTGGCCGAGGTTGATAACACTACTACTTTACATTATGTTGATCTGTACTCTTCTATATGCTGCAAGATGCTTGAAGATGCTAGTCTTCGATATGCTAGGCCTTTCCCCTTCTTTCTGGCATTCTGCAGTTTAGTCCATAGATAGAACCCATTTTCCTTGATACAGATGCATACTTAGTTTATATCCGATGTAAGTCTTGCGAGTACTTTGGATGAGTACTCATGGTTGCTTTGCTACCTCTTTTTCCCCCATACCCTATTGTTGCAACCAGATGACGGATCCCAGGATCCAGACGACACCACTGATGATTACCACTACCCCAAGAGTGCCTACTACAACGTGACGGCCGCTGACGACTTGGAGTAGTTAGGAGGCTCCCAGGCAGGAGGCCTTGCCTTTTCAATCGTTGTTGTTTTTGTGCTAGCCTTCTTAAGGCAAACTTGTTTAACTCATGTCTGTACTCAGATAATGTTGCTTCCGCTGACTCTTTTCTTTTCGAGCTTATGTATTCGAGCCCTCGAGGCCCTTGGCTTGTAATATAAGGCTTGTATTATTTTAATTTGTGTCTAGAGTTGTGTTATGGTATCTTCCCGTGAGTCCTTGATCTTGATCGTACACATTTGCGTGTATGATTAGTGTACGGTCAAACCGGGGGCGTCACAAGTTGGTATCAGAGCCGACTGCCTGTAGGAATCTCCCTTCCAAACTCTTTGGTCGAAGTCGAGTCTAGACATTGCAAAACTTTTACTAACATGGTTGTGTGCCTTACGGGCCCACGTCGCCATTTGGGTGGTATTAGGATCTTTTATTCCTCGTCTATACACTGGGACTCTGATCTCTCATCTATTCGGGTTAAACATTTTACTAACTCTGACATTAGGCTCTCGTACCCACTTCCTCCCGGAGAGCCCCGACATTATCAATGATCGCTTGCTTTGCCAGAAGATTCCGAGGTTACTCTACGATATTCTCCCGAGACCCTTGTACCCACCGCCTTGGCAAATTCCCTATCACTGTTATATCCTTGTTGATAACTGCATACACCTGCCATTCTTACATTTCAATCCCATTGATCTTGTTATTACAAGATGCCCAGAACTGCTCTCCGTTGTTCTGAGAATCCTTTGAGCTACTGCCTTGCAGTTCCTTGTCATCTGAATACCCCTACGGATAACCTTGTGCACCTATCGAGTATCCGCTCATCCTTAGTTGACTCATGTACTTCACAAAAGTCTTCGTAATACCATTCGTTCTTGTGAAAATCCTCAACAGCCTATCGTTCTTGAATTTCTTGCTTACTTGCATTATGGTTAATACCATAAGTCTAGTAATCTTATTGTCAGCCTTTGTCATTATCATTTTGAGTATGTTGATACAATATGTTGCAAATGCTCGCAATCCTCAATCAGATCCTAGAATTCATCCTTCCGGCTCAGACGTCATATTAACATGTGATGAATCTCGATCAATCAAATCACCATCGATTATACCCCTAAGGCTATTCTACCAATCCATCCCTAATCAGAGCATTGCTTCTGATCCCTTGTCTTGGAATTCATAATTCCTTTGCAATTGAGCTTTGAGTTAGTCAGTTGTTTCTATAATCTGATCTCCTTGCATTCTTTCTTCCTCTGGTTGAATATTGATGCTCACATCAAATCCCTTGTGGCCCACTAGACCCCTTTTTCGGATTTTATCCGACAACGTCC
The DNA here is from genome assembly GCF_018294505.1 of Triticum aestivum. NCBI lineage: Eukaryota > Viridiplantae > Streptophyta > Magnoliopsida > Poales > Poaceae > Triticum > Triticum aestivum. The sequence goes on along the minus strand of NC_057800.1, from coordinate 477,714,686 downwards.
TTCATATTCAATAAGCTTGTGAGCTTTTCCTTGGATACATAATGCTTTTGGTAAATTGTATCCTCCGCTTTCTCAAGCATGCTCTACTACCGAGCTTATGTTGTTTATTCTCGAAATTTATGATATATGTTCCTAAGATTCCCCGATGGGTTGAACCTATGCCTTCCCTAATCTGTGTGAACTCAAAAGTTATGCGGGTTATACTCTACTGGCTTTTCGTCAGATAAGTGTTCAATACTACAACTTCATCAAGAGCGAGAAGTAAAATGAAAGGTTATGCATTGTAGAAGTGGGAGTCGACCCTGAACCTTGTGTTCATGCCCACGGACACGGTGTGGGACTTATCATGAAAGTTTCTTGCAAGGAGATTTAATCATTTGAATATTCTTCCGGTATCGTAAATTGGATCCCTTGCAGTTATGGTCCCAACCATATTTCCTCCTTGATCCCATTTACTGGGTAAGTTAAAATTACTTAACCTCTGCAAATCATTTCCCCCGTCCAACCTCTACTCTGATTTACCTTCCGGCATTACACCTAGTGCTTGATACTGGGAAGCGTTATACCGCATCACATATTCCTAGCCTGATCGGCTATATCATTATCGAGCTAATTTTAACTATGCTACCTGGTCCTTATGCCCGGAGCAACTTCCGACGATGAGCTAAGCTTATGTCGATCTTCCTCATCTTATCATTTCACCTCGAACAACAAGCTTAATTCCGAGTTTGTGTCGTACCCGTGGTTCCAATAACCTTTCGCTTCATCTTTCCTTTGACTTGATGTCATCGCCGATCGGTTACATCTTCATGAAATCTCTCGACAAATGTGTTGTGATCGTCATCAACATTCTAAGCTTTCCAGGATATCAGTCGAATTCATGGTGAGAAATACAATCCTCCCCCCTCGATGATTTATGTTATCATCACAACATTCTTGCCTTCCCCAACACAAACTTTTTCATATAATTTTGGAAATACATCCTTTTCGGCATGTCGATGGATTGTGGCTGAGCCCGTCGGCCGCACCCTCATCTTTTCCCTACTAAAATTGTATGACTTATTTTCTAAGTTGTTTCCGATGGATCCTTGGTGTATCCAAAGTCTGACCTTTGCTTGAAACCATGTCAATGCTATCTCGAAGCATGTCTGTGGTAATCCAATCTCCAAAAAGAACATTTGAAGCACGATACTACATTTTCTTTTCAATTATCCAAACACCGTTGTATGGGTAATGTCATGAATTTTCTTCCCCCTTACCTAAATGGTTTTATACTTCTATATTGTCATGGATATCATGCTCTGCTTGTCCTTGGGAAGGATATACCCCTGAAATATGTGTTTAAACACATTTTCCTTTCCATTGTTCTGTTTAATCTGACAATTACATTTTCCTTTCCATTGGTTTATTTAAACCTTATTGTGATCTATATTATATAAGACGTAATATTTCATTCCTTATGTAAACACCTCGTTGTATCACTCTGTCATTAAGACCCTGTTACTATTGTTGATGACATTCCGGTAGCCACCGATGGACGAGAACTTTGCCTAATGGCCCGCCTTGTTCAACAAGCAGGAAAATGGTTCTCTTCGTCCCTCACCCTTGGTACCGACAATTGTTGCCGACATAACTGGCAGGCTACCCTCTTACATGCCTTGCTATCATGACCGTGCAAAATGAATAACGCCTTTCCTTCTTTTAACCCACATGGTGGGCCCATAACCCAAAGTTCCACAGGATCGAAACCTGACTCTCATGTATACCCCTGTTTCTAAAAAGTTTTTCCTCATGCTTGGTTTCGTATGTAATCCACGAGCCACCTTCCGATAGATCACCAATTTTGGTATCAGACAAAATACTTATTCCTGTCGCTCTGAAACCCCTTTCACACTCTGTTTCAGGTAACTAACAATTGCCTACCTGATTGAAGCTTCTTATTGCACCTTCTTACCTTGCTCTCAATGACTTTCTTGAATTTCAACTCGAGAGATGCATCTTTGCCACATTCACTGAGATAGTCCCCAGGTAACTATCTTGTGTTGAGCCCCATCCTTCCCGAGTCTTTCCCCCTTACTCCACCCCTTAAATCTCGGGACGAGATTTCTTGTAGTGGAGGAGATTTGTAACACCCCTAGTGTCATGCTACAATAATCCCCTGTTAATGGTGCCATGTCATCATGTTACTGTTGCTGATCCTCACTTGGTCCAAATCACAATTCAAATTCAAATCCAATCTAAAGTCAAAAATAAAAGTTTTAAGATGACAAAAGTAAAATGTTCATTGTGTGGCAAATTTTCATTTTTTAATATTGGTGGTGAGCCAATATTTTTGTAAAGTGTTTTAATGCACAACAATAACTAAAATAGTGGCTTAAGCAATTAATTGAAAGCCTTTTATAATTTATAACATAACAAACTAAGTTATTTTAGTACCAAAATTTTTGTGGCAGTGCCGAATATTGCAATACTATTTATGTGGCCATCTACACTTTTTAAAAAACTCGTTTGCTAACAAATTAATATGCAAAAAACAGAGTTATAAAAGGTAAATAGAAAGTAGAAAAGGGAGAGAGCTACTACTGGACACTTTGGCCCAGCTAGCTACACAAAAGGCCTAGCTCACCCCCCCACTTATCCTGTTCCTCTCGCTACAGGGGACAGGGGGCCGTGGCGCTCATCCGCCGGCCATGTCGTGCGTGGCGCCCATCTCCCGCCTCCCCGATGGCTACAAGGGCACCCCAAGTCCCTCCCCTCTCCCCCGGTCGAACCCTAGCCGCCACTAGTCCCCCGTCGCGCCGTTGCTCGCTTCACCACACACATCCGAAGCTATCGTCGTCGTGCCATCGTCGTCGTCGCCTTGGCGCGGGAGGACGTCCAAGAGGACCGCGACCGTCAGCTTCGTCCGTCCCGGGCATCAGCTCAAGCCCGGGCAGCTCGTACGCTCGCCATCGCCGTCTCCTTCGTCACGTACCTCGCCGGCCGCCGCCGTTGATTCCCACTGCTCCAGTCCTCCCCGCATCCACACGAGCTTACCGTCGTCTCCCCCGATGTGAGCCTCCCCTTCGACCCCCCTGTTCTGTTCCCTCTCGTTACAGTCACCGTAGCCGACGCCGTATCCTTCTGTGGCCGCGCCTGGAGCACTGCTCCCGCGTGCGCTCGTGCAGCCCCGCGGCCTACCGCTCCTGGCCAGGCCCGCCGATGGCGACCACGCCCCACCGCACGCCCCTGCTTCTGCTAGTACTAGCACCGCCGCCTGCTGCAGCTCTACCGACCGCGCCCCACCGCACGCCCCTGCTTCTGCTAGTACTAGCGCCGCTGCCTGCTGCAGCTCTACCGACCGCGCCCGTGTTGCTCACCCCGCGGGCGGCCTCGCCGCTGCCGGCCGTAGCTCGGGTTCGCCCTTCCGCTCACCCCCGCGCCTCGCTTCCGCCGCCGCCTGACTGGCCTCGACCGCCCATGTCGCATCGCGCTCGCCGCCACCACATCTGGAGCTTCGCTCCCGCGCCTCTGCCTCTGTGTCTGCGTCGACGTGCCCCGGGCCGCGCCCCTATCGCGCGCACGCTGCTGCCCGCGACCGCCCGCACCTGCTACAGCCGCTCGCCTAGCCCCGCGCCGCCTGCCTTCTCTGGCCACCGCTCCGCCCCGCGCTCCCTCGTCTTTGCCTGGCGCCGCGCCTACCCAGCGGCCCCTGCCGGCGAGCGCAGCCGCTGCTGCTGGACTGCTGCCGACGCCGCCCCGTCGTGCCCATTCTGTCCCGTCCCCGCGGCAGGCCGCAACCCCCGTCGCTCCGCCCTTGCACCTCCCGCCGCCCACTGCTGGTGCACGTCGCTCCGCCCCGCCCCTAACCGCCACGCACGCTGCCTGCCGCCTCCTAGGGCCGTCGCTCGCTGCTGCTGCCGGCTGCCGGCGCCCCGCCGCGCCCGGTGGCCTCGCCCCCGCGCCGGGCGAGCTATGCCCCGACCGCGCCTCTCAGGCACAGGCGCCCGCAGCCCCGTTAGCGCGACACCCACTAAGCCCCCCCGGCCCACCGACTAGGGGGGCCCACACCCTTGTTTTTTTAAAAGAGAGTTAAAATAATTATTAATTAATTAATAAGTTAATTAACTTAATTAACTCTGTTTAATTAGCTTAATTACATAACTTGTCTAATCAAACTGTTAGGTTAGATGTTGTTTCAATGACAGGGGCCCCACACCCTGTTGACCGGTCAACTAGGGCCCCCCTTGCCCGCTTGTCACCTTCTGGTACACCCCTATGTACACAGATCCAGGTGCACATAGCATTTTAGCTATTTAATTTCTATTTAATAACAAATTTAGAATATTGTTTAAATCTTTGAAAAATCGTAGAAAATAATCCGTAACTCGGATGAAAAAGTTTTGTACATGAAAGTTGCTCAGAACGATGAGACAATTGGAATACGCGCTCCGTTCGTCCGCCACACATCCCTAGCATAGCGAACATGCAACTTTCCCCTCCATTTCATTTGTCCGAAAAATGCCAAACTTCGAGAAAACATTCCCGGATGTTCTCCCCCTTCGTCGGTATTGTGTAGCCTCTGTTGGAAAAGGCAGTGCCTAGGAGGCGCTTAGGCACGCCTAGGCACTAGGCAATGGCCAAATGCCTCGCCTAGGGCATAAATGGAGGTCTAGGCAGGGCAAGCAAGGAATTGCCTACCCAAGCAAGAAATCATGCCACATACTACATTGATATGCCAAACTAGTTATATTACAATGGTAGTATACGGTAATTAACTTATTTATATGCCCTAAACTAATATCAACACCCATATAATAATCACAAATACACTATGAGTAAAAACTATATTACCGCCTAGGCCGCGCCTAGGGCACTTAGGCACCGCCTAAGCACTAGGCAAAGGCCAACCGCCTCGCTTACGCCTACCGCTTTTTCCAACCTTGCGTGTAGCACCATGTTAGATCACGTCTAGCTCTGCCTGTTGTCCTATTATGCACTTGCTTGCTATGTATTTATTGTTTCTTCCCCCTCTTCTCTCCGATAGACCCTGAGAACGATGTTGATGCCCTTGTGATCGATTACGTCGGCGACGACACTTCTTCCTTTTCAACAGAGCTTCCAGGCAAGCAAACCCCCCTTGAGCATTCCAATATCGCCCATTTCTTTCCCTCTCATGCTTGCATTAGAACTGCTACTGCTTTCTGTATGATCCTACTCTGATGCATAGCTTGTTGTTGTTACCTGCTTCCATACCTTACCTGATTATCCTAAACTGCTTAGTATAGGTTGGTTAGTGATCCATCAGTGACCCCACCTTGTCCAAGTTGCCTCGCTTTATGTTCGATGACTCGATCAACATGATCGACGTCCAGGCCCCGACACCGCACATCACCCCCCTAGTTGTACGACACTACAGAGTTACTATCAAATGCCGAGGGTGAACCTCATACATCACTCCTGATGAGATCTCTGTAGTGTAGCTATTCGGTCATGATCATCGAGGGTGATTTCCTCCTTAACCACTTCCGTTACGGCTCTGTCGTGCAACCCCTCAAGTGTGAACCTCGAGGGTGGATCCTCTTACGTTCACCTTGATGACAACATCAAGTGGAATTCACCGGGGGTGATTCCTCGGGTTTTCCCCTTGGTGTTATACACACAGTTACTATGGTTACTATGACTTTACACTGATCCATGTTACTAGAGACGGGTCGGCCCTGAGGGGTACCCGCGCGAGCTTAATAGCGAGTGATGTGGAGTCAGGTTGACCTGGAAGGTGCCCGCGAGATACTTATGAGGCATGGCCGGACATTCTTAGCCCTTGCCGCAAGTACTCGAGACGGGGCGACGGGGTCACATCTTCCGTGAGTCTCTGATTGTTACCACGTGTTCCTAATCCACTACGATTTGGATATTTGATCCGAGGGGCCTCTGGCCTGATAGCACTAACTATCACGTGGGCATTGTATGGGCGTTCTGCGTCGTATACATCAGCCGAAGCTAAATAGACGTCAGCGACTGAGCGGCGCGCGCCGGGCTGGACTGCGTAAGCACCTGCCTTTTTGGAAGGAGGTAGCTAGGTTTGCTCATCGGCCACGTTCGCAACGTGCAGCAGTTTCCGAGGAGATGGCCCATGGCCCCTGGGGGCATAGGTTTAGTCCGGCGTGCTGACCTCTCTATTAATCCTAGGTCGGGTTGCGACGTATTGTTTGGCCGAGGCCGGGCATGACCCAGGAAAGTGTGTCCGGCCGGAGTTAATCGAGTGTGGTGGGTAAGTTGGTGCACCCCTGCAGGGAAGAAAACATCTATCGTTAGCCTGTCCTACGGTAACAGACACTTGGAGTTGTATCCCAATCGATACAACTAGAACTGGATACTTGATGAATGAGATGAGACTGGATATGAGATGAAATGGATAGTATGGCTCTGGGATTGCTTTCTCGCAGGGGAGTCGAGAAAGGATCTCTGGCCGAGGTTGATAACACTACTACTTTACATTATCTTGATCTGTACTCTTCTATATGCTGCAAGATGCTTGAAGATGCTAGTCTTTGATAGGCTAGGCCTTTCCCCTTCTTTCTGGCATTCCGCAGTTTAGTCCACAGATACAACCCATTTTCCTTGATACAGATGCATACTTAGTTTAGATCTGATGTAAGTCTTGCGAGTTCTTTGGATGAGTACTCACGGTTTCTTTGCTACCTCTTTTTCCCCCATACCCGATTGTTGCGACCAGATGACGGATCCCAAGAGCCAGACGACACCACTGATGATTACCACTACCTCGGGAGTGCCTACTACAACGTGACGGCCGCTAACGACTTGGAGTAGTTAGGAGGCTCCCAGGCAGGAGGCCTTGCCTTTTCGATCGTTGTTGTTTTTGTGCTAGCCTTCTTAAGGCAAACTTGTTTAACTCATGTCTGTACTCAGATAATGTTGCTTCCGCTGACTCTTTTGTTTTCGAGCCCTCGAGGCCCCTGGCTTGTAATATAAGGCTTGTATTATTTTAATTTGTGTCTAGAGTTGTGTTGTGGTATCTTCCCGTGATTCCTTGATCTTGATCGTACACATTTGCGTGTATGATTAGTGTACGGTCAAATCGGGGGCGTCACAATTTGGATACCGGAATGGTTCCGGGTGAGATCGGGATACTACTGGAGCACCGAGAGGTTATCGGAACCCCCCGGGAGGTATATGGGCCTTAATGGGATTTAGTGGAAAGGAGGGGAAAGGATCAAGGGAAGGGGCGCCCCCAAGCCCAATCCGAATTGGGAGGGGGGCCGCCCCCCCTTTCCTTCCTCCCTCCTTCCTCTTCCTTCCCTCTCCCTCTCCAAATAGGAAAAGGAGGAGTCCTACTCACGGTGGGAGTAGGACTCCCCCCTTGGGCATGCCTCCTCCCCTTGGCCGGCCCTCTCCTCCCCTCCTTTATATACGGAGGAGAGGGTCACCCCATAGACACAACAATTGATCTCTTGGATCTTTTAGCCGTGTGCGTTCTCCAACAGTCCCATCTTTCGATGAGATGGTGGCTATTGTTTATGGTGGAGTAGACTTTGACGACCCGACTATGAACGTGTGAGGACGTCGTGCCTTAGCAATCGCTAAACCAACTTTGAGAGGTTGTTGACCACGCCGGAGCACGATCAACCTAACCACGAGGGTCTATTTCCTGCAAGCAAACAAAGAACAAGCTGATAACCCACAAGTATAGGGGATCAATTGTAGCCTCTTTCGATAAGTAAGAGTGTCGAACCCAACGAGGAGCTAAAGGTAGAACAAATATTCCCTCAAGTTCTATCGACCATCGATACAACTCTACGCACGCTTGATGTTCGCTTTACCTAGAACAAGTATGAAACTAGAAGTACTTTGTAGGTGTGATAGGATAGGTTTGCAAGATAATAAATAATATGTAAATAGAATCTAGGGGCTGTTTAGATAAAGACACAACTAAGTTAATTTTAGTAGAGAACTTTGGTCAACAAGAAAGTTATTTGTCCCTAGTTAACCGATAACAAGTACCGGTAATCATTCTTGCAATTTTATATGAGGGAGAGTCATGAGCTAACATACTTATCTACTTGGATCATATGCACTTATGATTGGAACTCTAGCAAGCATCCACAACTACTAAAGATCATTAAGGTCGTGAAACCCAACCATAGCATTACATATCAAGTTCTCTTTACTCCCATACGCCATAACCCACATATCCGCATTTGGGCTGCTGTCATCCCCCACAACACTTACAATAAGCAAACCATGAACATATAGCAACACCCTACAGCAGGGGCCCCTCACGTTTGCACGAGACGGGGGGGGGCACCATAGGACATCACCATAAATAAAATATACAATCGTACCAACCAAGATCACGATTAACCCATAGGACAAAACGGATCTACTCAAACATCACAGGATAACCATAGATCATTGGGAAATAATATATGGGGTTGAGCACCATGTTTAAGTAGAGATTACAGCGAAAAGAAGAGGTGTTACACCACTGCATAGAGGGGGAGAGAGTTGGTGTTGACGGTTGCAAGATTGTTGATGTAGATCGTCGTCCCGGTCGTTGCACCAGCGGCACTCCGGCCCCCTCCTTCTTCTTCTTCTTACTTGGCCTCCCCCCTAGATGGGAGGAGAGTTCCCCCTTTGGTCCATGGCCTCCATTGCCGTGGAGGGGCGGGAGCCCCTCTGTCGGTATCAAAACCGGTGGATCTTGGGTAGGGGGTCCCGAACTGTGCGTCTAAGGCGAATGGTAACATGAGGCAGGGGACACGATGTTTTACCCAGGTTCAGGCCCTCTTGATGGAGGTAAAACTCTATGTCCTTCTTGATTATTCTTGATAATATGAGTAGTACAAGAGTTGATCTACCACGAGATCGGAGAGGCTAAACCATAGAAGCTAGCCTATGGTATGATTGTCTGTTGTCCTACGGACTAAAACCCTCCGGTTTATATAGACACCGGAGGGGGCTAGGGTTACACAGTGTCGGTTACAAAGGAGGAGATATACATATCCGTATTGCCTAACTTGCCTTCCACGCCAAGTAGAGTCCCATCTGGACACGGGATGAAGTCTTCAATCTTGTATCTTCATAGTCCAACAGTCCGGCCAATGGATATAGTCCGGCTGTCCGGAGACCCCCTAATCCGGGACTCCCTTAGTAGCCCCTGAACCAGGCTTCCATGACGATGAGTCCGGCGCGCAATGTTGTCTTCGGCATTGCAATACGGGTTCCTCTTCCGAATACACCACAGAATGAGTTTGAATACAAAGATAGTGTCCAACCCTGCAAAATAAGTTCCACATACCACTGTAGAGAGAATAATATTCCCACAAATCTAATCTGCTGACACGTTTTGGCAACATGACATCATGCCATGGCCCGGTGATTATTCGAACCGTTTTTCTTTAACCAGCTCCACACATAACGCGAGGCGGTTTCTTGACACGTCTTGTCAAAGTAGAGATCGTGTCCCCCTTATTACGGGATTCTCATCAATACGGGCGTGGGTAACCCAACCGTGCCATCAATTACGGCGCTTGGGGGATAAGCGAGTTTTACCAGGCTAGTGGGGGCGCATAGTTTCGTCCGCCCTTATAAAGGGATAAGGTTTAACCTTCTTCTACCCACGCCTTCTTCCTCCTTGCTCATCCATTCTCACGCACTCGAGCTCCAATGCCCAAGTCCACATCCTTCTCCTCAACCTTCTCCAAACATGTCCGGAGCAGGAGGCAAGTGGATGGCTTCCTCCGTTACGGAGGGACACATCAAAAAGCTACGCGGAGCCGGATACTTAGCCGCGGATATCGCGCATCGGCTGCGAGCTGTGGGGCAGATCGTCCCTACCCCGGAACCTCACGAGAGGGTGGTTTTCCTCCATCACTTCCTCCGCGTACTGGGGTTTCCCCTCCATCCATTCGTCCGCAGCCTTATGTTCTACTACGGGCTGGATTTTCATGATGTGGCCCTGAATTTCATCCTCAACATCTCGGCGTTCATCGTCGTGTGCGAGGCTTTCCTCCGCATCCGGCCCCACTTTGGTCTGTGGCTGAAGACCTTCAATATCAAGCCGAAGGTGGTGGGCGGCCAACAAGCGGAATGCGGCGGAGCCATGGTGGGCAAGATGCCCAATGTTATATGGCTTGAAGGCTCCTTCGTGGAGACCATAAAGGGGTGGAAATCGGCGTGGTTCTACATCACCGAGCCGCGCGGCACCAACTGGGTGGTGGCCCCCGAGTTTCGATCCGGAATCCCCACATGGCTCACTTCCTGGAAGGAGAAGGGCATGTCCTGGGGTTCATCGGTGGAGATGGACAGACTCCAGAAGTGTATCTGGAACATGATAAGCAAGAAACTCAAGCTTGTCAACATAGTCCAAGTCATGCTCTTCCACCGGATCCTCCCATGTCAACAACGGGATTTCAATTTATGGGAGTTCGACCTGGACCAGCACCAGACTCTAAGCGAGGTCTTCGACACGACACACAAGGACGTCTGGAGGGTGCTGTTCAAGGGCGCCGAGGTCCCTCCTTCTCTTACCAAGGACCGCGGGCTAAGCGCGAAGCGCCTTGCGAATTCAGTGAGTTCTATACATCCGGTAGAATATTTATTTCCCATAGCTTAACCATGTGCGTGGTCTGAGCTCCATGCCTTTGACATGACTGGGTGGAGACGTCGGGGCAGATTAACTATCCGGCCCCTCTGCCCGAAGATAATGCATACGCTCTCCTGACGGAGATGCTGACTCTGGCTCCTTACAAGGTGCCGGAGAAGACCAAGAAGAAGGCCAAGGGAACCCGAAAGAGTTCCCGGCGCCAGGTGGTATCAGACTCATCGTCCGATGACTCCGCGACGCACTCCTCCCACGAAGACGAGGAGGAAGATGAAGATGCTCCCCCTCCAATCGGGGGAGACAAGAAAAGGAAGGCCACCCCAACCAAGGGGGTGGCGAAGGGTCCAAGAAGGGAAGGACTCTCCTTCCGGACTGCTCCACCACCGCCGCCGAAGGCGAAGACGAGTGGCTGCTCAGGGCCAAGCCCCTAGCGAAGTCATAAGTATTCGGATACCAGAGTAACTCATAGCATACCTTTGCCACACTGCTTCTCCTAACATCGAATATGATTATGCAGACCGCCCAGAGCCTGTATCAACGTATCCTCGTCGGACGGCTCCTTGGACTCGTCGGATATGGATAGCGATCCACTTCCGACCGCCTCCTCCCCTTGCCCTACGGACAATGCCGAGGTATTGTCTCAAGAGGCGACGGATCGAGGGGAGACAGTCCCGGAGGCGCCTCAAGGCGACCTTCTGGACTGCGGAAGCAAAGGGAGTAAGGCTCCCGAGGGCTCTGAGTTCGGCCCTTAGCTGAACACCGTGCCGGAACCTCCAGTGGTTCCAGACTCGGGCAGGCGGCCTCCTTCCAAAAGGGGCAAGACGCCCGTGCCGGTGACCTCTATCCATCCAGAGGCACCGGACAACCTGCTGGGAGTGCTTCGCGGCGCTTCCATCGACGAAGAGCACCGCACTATTATGAGTGCGGTGATCAAGAAGGTTCAGTCCACCAAGAGCGGACTGACTGAAGCCTGTGCTAGCCTTCTAACAGGCTTTGAGGTAAGTGTTTAAAATATAGAAAAAATATTAGCGCATAATAGTAGCCCCCGATGCTCTGTTTGGTGTTCACAAAAAAAGCCGAATAGAGGATCAAATAATATCTGCAGGAGTCTAATATAAGTATGTTTATATGCATATGCAGGCTTCGTTGCTGACCTCTGCCGCACTGACTGCGGAGGTCGCCGCACTGAAGCAGGACCTTGAGGGGTCCGAGAAAGAGCTCGGCCTTGCCAAGAGGAAGCTCGAAAAGAACAAAGGTAAGTAATACCTTGTCTATATATATATATACACAAAAAGATGCGATTGCGAAATGACAGGATCATCATGAATGTGCCAGGGGCCACGACCGAAGTGGCGACCCTGAAGCAAGCGCTGTCCGAGGCTGAAAACAAAGCGGCCAAGGAGCGCACCGAGCGGGAAAGGCAAGAGGAACGGGTGGGCGAGGTGCAGCAAGAGCTCCAAGCTCTCGTGACAAAGCACGAGGCGTTGGAGCTTGACTCGAAGACGCGAGAGTCTGAGCTTGTCGCGACCCTTGAGAGCGCACAGAATGCCAAGGCTGAAGCCCAAAAGGCCCTCTAGGAGATTGAGGCGATGAGGAAGATAGCGGCGGGTAAGGCATTCAATATGCAAAGCAAGCATGTGAAAGTAAATTACTTGTTACTTGCCCGAGTCCGGAGCTCTCCAGGAGCATTCGCAGATTTGCCCCGCAGCGTGTCGGATGCCGCAAAGTTTTACCAGGCCGAGGAGGGAAGCTCAATGGAGAAGCTGTTCTGGTCTCAGTATACTAGGACCGAACACCTGATGCCTCTGAGCGACCAGCTGAAGCAACTGGTCGAGCTGCATAAGGCGGCCGAACATGCCATGAAGGGCTTTATAGTTCAGATGTGGCCTGGCGACGCCATTCCCAACAGCTACTTCGGCCTGGTGAGGTGGCTTGTGGATGCCTGCCCACGGCTGGAAGTCATCGAGCGGTCCGTCTGCATCAAAGGTGCACACCGGGCTTTCGCCCATGGAAAGTGCACTGGGCCAAGATGGACGCCGTGAAGCTGGTGAAGGAGGGGCCGCTGCAGGGCAAGGAGCATCGCCACCCCGAGATGTATTATGAGGGTGTCCTGAAGGGTGCCCGTCTTGTAGCGGATGAGTGTGCGAAAGATGTAATATTTGAATGAACTTGCTCATGTGATCATGTATGATGAAAACTTGTTCATATGCGCTATGCAATGCTTGTTTGAATTTAAAATATTACCTTCTGTTCGGCTGTTTATCAAATATGAGAGATGGCTAGTCATCGGCTTCTGCCCCCATGCCACGAGTGATGGGGTGTTCGGGATAAACCTGAGCACTCTTGTTCCCATTTTTGGGTCCTTCGAGGGAGGTGCTCAGCACAACGAACAAGGCAATCAGACTATAATGCTTTATCACTCTCACTTAGCCATAGAATTCTATAATTTTAAATTTCGGTGAAGCCCCTAGTATTAGGAAGGCCGAATTCGGGGCGCTATACACGCCTTAAGCCGGACAGAGCCGACTCCTCGCTCTAAGCGGCATAAGTCTTTAGGGACTCGAAACCTCTCGAACAGCGACCAGTCTCTCGCCTTATCATGACAGTCAATTTTAGCTTTCTCTACTGAGGTGCTTAGCCCAACAGAACCGGGGCACAATCGCAGTAGTTCTCCCAGTGCTACCTTAGCCAATATAGCGAAACGTAAGGTACCAAAACATGGGAGCTGGGCAAACCCAACTATTGACCCAAGGCATGATTCGGAGTTGATGCATATAATGCTATAAGTTCGGGGTGCCGCACTGTCGAAAGTGTTCAGACTTCTAACGCCGTATTATGGGGTACGCTTAAGCCCCTGGCATATTGGCCGTACCAGCGTGTACGGGTGCTGAATGTCATGAATGAACATATATGTATAAAAAGGAAGAATGCAATAATAGTCTTAGTGCTATGCATTGTTTATTCAAAAAGGTACATTAAAGCAGAATGATACAAGTAGTGCGATAAGCAAAAAGTAGGACTATTTGACATGTCCCCTCCAAGGGCAAGCTGAGGAATAGTATTAAAGCAAGTATTTCACTCATTATCGTAATCCACCTGGGAGTTCCATGGTGCGACGTAGCTTTCTACCTCCTTCGTTGCTGCATCATGTGTTCGGCAATCATGCTGTCGGACAAGGTTTCCAGAGATTAATGTCCTGAAAGAGAAAAATAACAAAGCGGGAAGCCCCTAGTGCAGTTGAGTCGCGTCTTGGGGTGTGCCGTAGTCGTGCCCCCCTCCCCACCTGTGCCCATGGTATTTTTAATGCGTAATTATGTACGCGTGGCACGGATTTCGCCGTTTGGCTGGGACCGGGGTGGGGGCCGCATTGCTATGCGAGCTCGGAACGTGCCAGGCGGTCCTGTTGCCGATTACTCCGGGCACGCTTGAAGGTGTCCGGGGTCCTTAATCGCCGAACTAGTGGAATGCCTTAAGAGGCTACTTTGCGCTTCTGCTACGAGGGCCGCAGTGTGCTCCTCCGTGCGGAGAGAGCGCTCTGTGTTTCCATTAACTGTGATGACCCCCCGAGGTCCTGGCATCTTGAGCTTGAGGTATGCATAATGCGGTACCGCATTGAATCTCGCAAATGCGGTTCGCCCGAGCAGTGCATAATAGCCACTGCGGAACGGGACTATATCGAAGATTAACTCTTCGCTTCGGAAGTTATCCGGGGATCCGAAGACCACTTCCAGTGTGACTCAGCCTATGCAGTGGGCCTCTACACCTGGTATGACGCCTTTAAAGGTCGTTTTTGTGGGTTTGATCCTTAAGGGGTCTATGCCCATTTTGCGCACTCTGTCCTGATAGAGCAGGTTCAGGCAGCTGCCGCCATCCATAAGGACTCGAGTGAGGTGAAATCCGTCAATGATTGGGTCTAGGAACAGTGCGGCGAATCCGCCATGACGGATACTAGTGGGGTGGTCCCTGCGATCGAAGGTGATCGGACAGGAGGACCATGGGTTGAACTTTGGGGCGACTGGCTCCAACGCATATACGTCCCTGAGCGCACGCTTCCGCTCCCTCTTAGGGATGTGGGTTGCGTATATCATGTTCACCGTCTGCACTTGTGGGGGGACCTCTTCTGTCCTCCAATGTTCGGCTGCCGAGACTCCTCCTCGTCATCGCTATGTGACCCCTTGTCTTTGTTTTCGGCATTTAACTTGCTGGCCTGCTTGAACACCCAACAATCCCTGTTGGTGTGGTTGGCTGGCTTGTCGGGGGTGCCATGTATTTGACACAAGCGATCGAGTATACGGTCCAAACTGGACGGGCCCGGAGTGCTTCTTTTGAATGGCTTCTTTCGCTGACCGGGTTTAGAGCCTTTTGTAAGTGCATCTAGTGCCACCCCTAATTGGTTTTGGAGTATTGACGACAAACCTAGTTGAGGGACTAATGTGTTTGTGAGAATTGCAGGATAACACATGTAGAAGTCCCTCATTGATTCGGTTTTCCTACCAGAGATGACCCCTAAAAATGTATGAAGACATTGAAGTCAAAGGTGGTATGTGAAGACATTCACATTGAAGACTATGACAAGAGAAGACATCGCATGAAGACTATGGAGTGCGAAGACTTAGATCTTTCGTAGTTCTTTTTCTTCTTTGTTGAGTCATAGGAACCACCGTACTGTTAAGTGGGGTCCAAGAGAACTAGTCAGAATGACTGAAGTGATGCTTAACCAAAATCCTATGTCTTCGAGTGAAGACTATGAGAGCGAATCTTGTTCAGAGTTGGACAAGTCAGCTTTGCTTATAGCCCAAGTGAAGTTGCCATGTGTGTTTGAAATCTGACCGTTGGAACACGTGTCAGTTCCTTAGTGACCCAGGGTCATTTCGGACAAATCAGGTCGGGTTGCCTAGTGGCTATAAATAGCCCACCCCCTACAACCATAAACGGTTGGCTGCTCAGAGTTAAAGTACGGCTTTTGTCGTTTGAGAGCAACCCACCTCGAAGCCTTTGAGAGAGCATTCCTTGAGAGGATAAAGCCCTAACCACCCAAAGCCAAAGAGTGTTAGGCATCACTTAAGTCTTCTTGTCTGTGTGATCTGAAGACTTATTACACTTGAGGACTGTGAATCCTCCAGCCGGTTAGGCGTCGCGTTCTGAGCATCCAAGAGTCATTGTGGATCGCCGATGAACGAAGTCTGTGAAGGTTTGGAAGTCTACCTTGAAGACTTACCAGAGTGATTGGGCGAGGTCTGTGTGACCTTAGCTCAAGGGGAATACAGTGAGGACTAAGTGTCTTGAGCTGCATGTTCAGGACTAAGTGTCCGGGGCTGAGCGTCCTCAGGTTTAAATACCTATCCGCCCTAACCAGACGTACAACTGTCACCGCAGTTGGAACTGGTCTACCAAACCTTTGTCTTCATCACGCACACTGGTTCTATCCTTCCCATCTCTTTATTTACAGTTGGCTCTTGTGAAGTCAGTGCCTATTTGCATTATCTATTTGTCTTCACTGTGTACCTGATCCTTACTGCCTAGCTGCTATTAGTCATTGTGGTTTCACTTCGTTGAATACTTGACTATGGTCTGCCTAGTGTAGTCTACCTTCCGCTGCATGGTAATAGGTTCATTTCTATCATTTGTCTTCAAAACTTCCATGTATTGAAGACTTTCATAAAAATTGCCTATTCACCCCCTCTAGTCGATATAACACACTTTCAATTGGTATCAGAGCAAGGTACTCCCTTGTTCTGTGTGATTTTGGTTTAACCGCCTGGAGTTTTAGTTATGTCGACCACATGTATGAAGACTGTGTCATGCCCCATCTTTGACGGTCACGAGTATCCCAAGTGGAAGGCCATGATGAAGAAGCGCCTCATGGCGACAAACAGCGAGCTGTGGACCGTCACTGAGATTGGTCTGACCGATCTGTGCAAGATGGCGGAAGCTGATGACATTCGCAAGTACACACTTCTCAACCTTACGGCGGAGGACGTCATCTGCTCATGTCTATCTCAAAATCAGTTTAGGAATATCATGCATCTCGGTCATGCGAAGCTTATCTGGGACCGTCTCTCTGAGGTCTATGAAGGTCATCGAACTCGTCATGATCCTTGGTTCAAGGACTTTAAGGAGTCTCTCAAAGCGATGACATTCGAACCAGAATCATCATCTTCTGCATCATGCCTTATGGCAAATGATGCTAAGGTAATTGAATGCTATCTATCTGAATCCAGTGATGATGAATCTGGTGATGAATTTGGACCCACCTATGCAAAACTTGCTTCCCTTGTCACTAAACAACAGAAAGCTATGGAAAATATTCAAAAACTGTTAGACAAAAGCGATGACCTGTTGGATGCTGAAATGACTCGATCTCAGTCCTTAATTGAAGACATAAAAAATCTTCATGATAAGTATGAGGAACTTGAAAGTCGTCATGAAACGCTCTCAACAACTCATGAAAAGATTTCCTATGATTATCTTCAAAGGAAGCAAGAACTCGAGAAATTGAGAACGACTCATGAAGATCTTCAAACGGAAAATGAGTCACCTCGCGCCAAACAGATCAGTCCTGCTCAGGAAGGATTTGAACCACCATGTCTTAAATGCCTTGAGCGTGATAACTCTACTTCTGTTGCTAAATGTTCTACTGCTGCTACTATTGCAATATCTTCAACTATTGATGTGGTAACTAACCCCTCTGCTGAGGATACCACTGCTATTGCTGATGAGAATGCTAGGTTGAAGACACTGCTCGAAACAGGGATGTACAAAAGTCTCAAAGGGCATCAAACACCATGTGATGTCCTCAAAAGGCAGATCCTGAACCGAAACCCTAGGAAAGAGGGTGTCGGGTTCGAAAGGAAAATGAATGCTGATGGCTCTTACCAAAACCACATGGGTTGCTGCAAAGGAACCTTCAGCGGATCCATCCACCCTATCTGGCTTCACTTGTGCTAACCCCATTGTTATTGATGAATCCTTTGATGCAAACTATAAACTGTTTAAGAATCAGAATGGTGAAGTGTTTGTCAGGTATATTGGTACTAACTGCAGGAATGGACCGCCTATGAAGAAGATCTGGGTGCCGAAAAGGTGTTTGGAGAATCTTCCTGTGAATGTCATCATGACACCACAGGTGAAGAAGACAAACCCCAGACCACAGGCTTCATACGGTCCAAGGGCTTCATATAGACAGAGGACTCCCCTGAGTCGCACTAACGCAAATGTTTTGCAGGGAAGCCATACTCAGGCCTATGAATATGAGCGCGGTTCATCAAACCGCCATGTTCATAAGACCAAGAACTATTCTGCTTATTCTTATGAATACTATTGTCCACCTGCAAGACTTTTTGCTAGGTCTCCAAAGCCAAAGTTCTTAGATGCTGCACTTAGACTCATTGCTTCGAAGCCACCCCTGAAGATGTGGGTGGCTAAGAAAGCTTAACTCTCTTTTGCAGGGAAAGGTCTCCAGCCGAAAACCAAAATCATCTAAAACTATTGCTGGGGACCTTAAACATCTTGTAGGGCGCAAGATCAAATGCCCAAATGGTCTTATTATGTACTTTGTTCCTGAATCGCTTGCAACTTGCCCTATCAATCCTAATCTTGATCTAAGCTTTAATAATCCACTGGTTCGTAAAATGTTTTTGCTTCACAATTCTCTTCGTGAAGCCTATCCCCCTAACTGCACTGTAGGGTACGATACCAGCTGCTTCATAATGGATTATTGATAGTGGATGTACAAATCACATGACTGGCAAGCGAAGCCTTCTCATGGACTCAACTTTACGTCCATCTGACAAAAGTCACATCACATTTGCTGACACTGGTAAAAGCAAGGTATTGGGTCTAGGTAGAGTTGCAATCTCAAAGGATCAACACATGGATAAAGTCATGCTTGTTGAATCCCTTGGTTTCAACCTAATGTCTGTCTCAATGCTTTGCGATTTAAACATGATTGTGATGTTTGGAAAATATCATTGCCTTGTACTAATGGAATCTGACAAGTCTCTAGTGTTTGAAGGGTATCGGAAAGATGATTTGTACGTGGTAGATTTCTCAGCAGGACCACAACTTGCAGTATGTCTTCTAGCAAAAGCTTCTGAATGCTGGCTCTGGCATCGAAGGCTAGGGCATGCTGGCATGAGGAACCTCCACACCCTTGCAAGGAAGAAGCATGTCATAGGCATCGAGGGCGTCAAGTTCAAGAAGGATCACTTATGCGGCATCTGTGAAGCAGGAAAGATGACGAGGGCCAAGCACCCCTCGAAGACAATCATGACAACGACTCAACCCTTCGAACTACTACACATGGATCTCTTCGGTCCCACTCATTACTCAACTCTTACTACTACTGCTTGTCTCTATGGCTTTGTCATTGTTGATGATTATTCAAGATATACTTGGGTGCATATAATCCTTTACAAGACTGAAGTGTAGGATGTCTTCAAACGCTTCGCCAATCGAGCAATGAACAACTATGGCGCCAAGATAAAGCACATCAGAAGTGACAATGACACTGAATTCAAGAACACTGGCCTAGATACATATCTTGATACTTTGGGCATCACACATGAATTCTCAGCTCCGTACACGCCACAGCAGAATGGCATCGCCGAACGCAAGAACAGAACACTTATTGAGATGGCCCGGACAATGCTTGATGAATACAAGACTCCAAGAAAATTCTGGCCTGAAGCCATTGACACTGCATGCCATATCATCAACCGTGTTTATCTTCACAAGCTTCTGAACAAAACATCCTATGAGCTCCTTACTGGCAAGAAGCCAAATGTCAGTTACTTCAGAGTATTTGGCGCCAGGTGCTGGATCAAGGATCCACATCACACTTCAAAATTTTCACGAAAAGCACATGAGGGTTTTATGCTTGTATATGGAAAGGATTTGCACTCCTACAGAGTCTTCAATCTCTTTCATTATAAAGTGGTTGAAACAGTGGATGTGCGGTTCGATGAGACTAATGGATCACAAAGAGAGCACCTGCCAAATGTGCTAGATGAAGTTCCATCCAGTGAATCAATCAAACTTATGGGAATGGGAGAAATCATACCTTCTGAAGCTCAACCTGAAGAGGAACTTATCATCTCCGCACCTGATCAACCTGAAGACAATGCTCAGCCTGAAGACAATCCCTCTAACAATGACAATGATCAGCAAGAGCAAAATCTTCGTCCTGTACATCCCCGTGTTGCAAATGAAGTACAAATTGAGAGAATAATTGATAGCATCAATGCACCAAGTCCACTCACTCATTCAAGGGCAACACAACTAGCAAATTTCTATGGGCACTTCGCATTTGTCTCAATAACTGAACCCAAGAAAGTTGAAGAAGCCTTCATGGAACCTGAATGGATTCAAGCTATGCAAGAAGAGCTTCAGCAGTTTGAGCTGAATAATGTATGGGAACTGGTTAAGCGTCCTGATCCTCAGAAGCACAATATAATAGGCACCAAATGGATATATCGCAACAAGCAAGATGAGCATGGTCAAGTTGTCAGAAATAAAGCTCGTCTCGTTGCTCAAGGATACACTCAAGTTGAAGGGATTGACTTCGATGAAACATTTGCTCCTGTGGCTAGACTTGAAGCCATACGCATACTGCTGGCCTATGCAAATCATCATAACATACTTCTATATCAAATGGATGTGAAGAGCGCTTTTCTTAATGGCAAGATTGAAGAAGAAGTGTATGTTGCACAACCGCCTGGCTTTGAAGATCCAAAACATCCTGACATGGTGTACAAGCTCAACAAGGCACTGTATGGCCTCAAACAAGCCCCTCGGGCTTGGTATGACACACTCAAAGACTTCCTGAAGAGCAAAGGCTTCAAATCTGGTTCCCTCGACCCCACTCTCTTCATGAAGACATATGATGGTGAACTGTTTGTGTGCCAAATATATGTGGATGACATTATCTTCGGCTGCACCAATCAGAAATACAGTGAAGAGTTTGGATATATGATGCAAGAGCAATATCAGATGTCCATGATGGGTGAGCTGAAGTTCTTCCTTGGTCTTCAAATACGTCAGCAATGCAACGACATCTTTATATCTCAAGAGAAGTATCTCAAAGATTGCCTGAAGAAGTTTGGTATGCAGGACTGCAAAGGCTTCACGACGCCAATGCCAGCCAAACATCATCTGGGTCCTGACGACAATGGTAAAGAGTTTGATCAAAAGGTATACCGCTCCATGATTGGTTCTTTACTTTATCTATGTGCATCTAGGCCAGATATTATGCTTAGTGTTTGCATGTGTGCTCGATTCCAAGCGGCACCAAAGGAATCACATCACTTAGCTGTGAAGCGAATTCTTCGATATTTGGCTCACACCCCAACTCTAGGATTATGGTATCCAAAGGGCTTAGAGTTTGATCTGGTTGGATTCTCGGATGCTGATTATGCTGGTGACAAGGTGGGTCGTAAGTCTACATCAGGCACATGTCATTTTCTGGGACAATCACTTGTATGTTGGTCTTCAAAGAAGCAGAACTATGTATCTCTCTCCACTACTGAATCTGAATACATTGCTGCTGGATCTTGCTGCGCTCAGCTTCTGTGGATGAAGCAAACACTCAAAGACTATGGCATTCATCTGAAGCAAGTGCCACTCTACTGCGACAACGAAAGCGCCATCAAGATTGCCAACAACCCAGTTTAGCACTCGAAGACAAAACACATTGAAATTCATCATCACTTTCTCAGAGATCATGTTGTGAATGAAGATATTGATATCATACACGTCAACACTGAAGAGCAATTGGCAGATATCTTCACCAAGCCCTTGGATGAGAAGAGATTTTGCAAGTTATGGTGTGAGCTAAATATCTTGGAATCCTCAAATGTCCTGTGATTAGGCACACATCCTAACACGTATGCATATTGATGACTTAGATGTGCAACACACGAAGTAAAGTATATCTTCAATCAATGAAGACATACATTCTAAGTGTGAATACATTAATGTGGAATTTGACTTCGGAGCGCCACGATAATTGTGCGCCGTGTCTGGGTCTAATACTTCATATACGGTGGGTAACGCCACCACCAAATTCTTCTGTTTGAAGTGTTTTACCCATGGCGTTACATTTGCTATGTCTTCACATTTTGTTTGTCTTCATTCTCAACTTGTCCTCATGATTATCTTCACTGTGTTGGTTTGATTGTCTTTTTCACATATATATATGTACATATATATACTAGTGTTCTGTCCTCTACAGCATTCACTTATAGCTATGTCTTCTTGTTAAATCTTTTGAGCTAAGTGAATGTGATCGGACCCTAACCTCTCTATGCTTTCTATCTCAAACTCTATCTCTCCAAATCATATGCATTCTCTTGAAACTATCGAATGTCTTCTCTGCGTCCTTGTCAGCAGAAGATACAGAGACAAACATTAAGTCCGTTTTCAATGCTAATTCCTTCACATGAAACTCGGAGAAGTAGGAACGACCACCCGACAATCCAGGCGTGCGTGGGAACGTGGAACAACCTCCGATATGTTGCATGATGGCCATGTGTCCTTCAGATGTGAAGCACCAGGGGCACCTGTGTAACAACACTGTGTCGTCCATGTCCCTATAAATACACGCCTCACCACAGTCATTATCCTTTCTTCCACTCTCGCTCAAACCCTAGCGCCACCGCTAGCCCTCGACGACGTCGGCGACGAAGCGCTTAACTGTCGCGACCTCTCCGACACCGTCTTCATGCCGGCCGCGGACATCGTCTTCTCCGCCGCCGCCGTAGGTGTCCTCCGTCGCCAAGTTAGGGCACGGACGATCGAACTGCTCGGCCTCCTCTACCACTCCATCTAGCAGTTCTTCGTGTGGTAAATAAAACTTCCTTTTTACGGCCCCTTTGATCCTATAGATTCGTCACTTTCTACCACAAGCAGTTTCTGTTCACACAAGTTGGATCTATTTCATACTGCATCTCATAATATGCCTAGCATGTTCACTTATGCTTCACAAAGTAGTTAGATTCCTCACTTGTACTGATTCGTGGATTCGTACAAATCTGGAACCAACTCCTTATCTATGAGTGAATGTCTTCGCACGATGAGGTCAATGTCTTGTAAACTGATTTATCTTCAAAATCTTCTGAGAATGCATATGACCTCTTCCCCTTCCCTCGCACCTTAATGCTGTCACAGGTACATGTCCGTGGGAGAATCCCTTGGTTCTCATAGTCTGCATTCATTTGCAGAATTCTTACATCATCATATAAATTCTCCTGAAGCCAGTTCCTGTTTGTCCAGCAAGCGAAAGCCTTTGAAGCCTTTGAACATATTGAAGCCATTCAGTTTAAAGTTCATGGCTGCAGAGAAATCAGCAAGGAAGGGTGGCAGAAAGCGTCGAGGTGAAACATCAAGAGATCTGCCCGATGACCTCTCAGAGCTGTACAAGACAGATCCAGAAGAGGATTACAATCAGCGCAAGACACAAATCCAATGGATTCGACGATATTGGGCAGAACAGTGGTTCAAGTACAGGTTTGTGACCAAGGAATATGCTGAGAAGAATGCCATCAAGCGACCATGGGGAGACATCCTATACAGAAATCTTCAACCCAGGTCCAGAGATGAAGCCATTGAACAAGGCTTCTATCCCTGCATGGTCCGTGGACCACAGCCTGCGGATGCTGACCCATCCTCGTTGCTATGGTGTCGTGACGACAATCTGTTCAAGCGCAAATTCTAGTTTGCCCAGAATTTGGCAAAGCAGAACAAGAAGTCTTTGGGACTAGACTTCAACCCTGGTCCCTCTGCTCCCCGTGCCGATGGCACCCGCAAAGCTGAACCCAATCTTGTTGGGCCCTTCTACAACCTGGATGGTCTTATCACTCATATCATGGTTCAAGGGACAGCCGTGGATGAGCCTGCAGATGACGCTGAATCTGATGAAGCGCCTGCACCGCCAAAGCCAAAGAAACCGAAGCAGCCTAAAGCTTCAAAGCCTGCCTCAGCACCAAAAATATCACGGGCGAAGCCACTGGCTACTGCACCTCCTGAAGATAGTGTGCAGTCTGAAGATTTGTCACGCATCTCCAAGCCCTCGAAAGTCAAGATGCCTCTGCAACACACCAGCCAAGAACTGACTGCTGCTGCTATTCTGCGCAATGATGCCATTGATCTGTCCAGCGATGAAGATCTTGTAGATGACGCTCTTGAGCAACTGATCAAGAGCAAAGAAGAAGCAAAAATCTTCAATGATTTGCCTCTCTTTGATGTGGCAATCATCCATAACTTCATTTATGAGTGGTTTGACACGCCCAATCTCAGCTTTGAAGATCTACAACTTCCGATTGGCCTCAGTGTCACCTTCCATGGCGCCATTGCTTCAGAGCTAGCTCTAGCTCAGCGCATCATTGAACTGAAGCAAAAGATCGACTTTGAGAAAGCTCAGTTTAAGAAGCATATGGCCAAGCTCAGCGTGCAAGAGGTGAAAAACTTCAAGATTATGCTGCACAAGCTCAAAGAAGCCTTTCTCAAGAAGCGTGAAGAAGCTCAAGGTTCTCGTGAGCGCATGAAGAGCCTGGCTGACAAGTGTGTGCAAGCCTACAATGAAGCTGAGAAGCGCAAGGCCCTTAGTCGTCCTGGCATCGATCCTAGGATGGCTGCAAAGAAGAAAAAGAAGCCCGCTGTGGCCGCACCCGACGCACCAAGGCAGGAAGCACATCCCATTGTCTTCCCAGCTAGCATGACTGGCTCGAAGCCAAAGCTCAGGTCAACCGCTTCAGAACTGAAGAAAACGAGGACTGCTGAGGCTGAAGCGAGAAAGAGGAAACATCCTGAAGCCTCTGTTGCTGCTCCCTCCAAGAAGAAGCGCAAGACCAAGAAGGATCGGGCTGCTCCCACAGAGCCCTTAGTTGTTGAACCTATATCCATGGTTCGCCCTGCCGCTGAACATCAAGAGCGCCAACTGACTGTCCATGAGCCTGCTTCCATAGAGGCTCATGAAGCTGAAGACATTCCAGCAGTTGATCCCACCGCTACTGAAGACATTGGTCACCAAGACAATGTTGAAGATGATGTAGTTCTTCCTCAGATTGAGCACCAACAGGTATCATCGCCTGTGCTTACGCACAGCGAACTCATCAGCATTGGTCGTCCTCTGACGCCAATTGCTCAGGATGCATCATGGGCTGATCACCCACAACAACAAGTCACACCACCCCGACAAGAAGAAGAAGATGACTTTTAGGCCCAGCCAACTCCATCTCCAGAGGCGTCGCCAGCGTTACGCAGGCTTCGCAAAGGACCAAGGTCTCAAGTCCCTCTTTCGAGCGTTCCAGAAGGAGAAGTGCCCCACCAATCTGTTGCACATCAAGTGTTTCCAGATGCCACTTCTACTGTGAATGTCTCCGAGTCTAAGGCTAAAGCTGTTGAAGACATTCCGGCTGCATCTGCCGATGACACCCAAGAAGAAGAACATGTCCCTACTCCCCCAACTACTGAAGAAGCTGTTCTCGAGGAGAACGTGTCTGTGCCTGACCCTCCAGCTCATCAAGTGGAGGTAGAAAATCTTGAGGCTGCCACCACCAACACAAATGAAGCCAATGACGTTGTCATGGCTGAAGCAAATGTAGAGCCTACACCAATGCCAGAAGTCAATGAAGCCATTGATGCAACTGCTCCTGAAGCCTCTGCTGTGCAGCCCAACGCCTCTGCCAATGCTCCTGTTCCTACACCTTCTGCTAGTCCTCAGTTTGATTATCATGTTGAGCACAGGCCTCAGGTACAGAAGCCAATGCCAAGATTGCCCAGGTTTCCAGGTCCTGCATCATCACCTGGATCCTTTAATGTCAACGGCTTCAAAGCAGACAACACCTTCTTCAATAGCTCCCAGAACCCCTACTCAAGTGAAAGAATATCTTCTGATCGGTTCTGGAGCTATCCGCAGTGAAGTTATTACTCATGCATTCTATACAATCAAGGTCGCATCTTCTCTCATATGCGTCTTGACACCGAAGCAATAACTAGTCTGCCCTGCTTGGAAGAAGCTCTGGATTGCTTCAAAGAGGTTGGATTGTTGCCTTTCGTCACCGACCAAGAGCACTGGAACGAAGAGTTGCTGCTCCAATTTTATGCCACTCTTCACATACGAGGCTACAACAGAGATCCGAAGACTTGGGTCCTTGAGTGGATGACTGGAAATGTTCATCACGAAGCCAAAGCCTTTGATATCATTGAGCTCACTGGTCTGCCCACTCCTGGAGATCTCTATGAACCTGGCTGTCAGCTTCACAGTGAAGATATGGAGAGCATCTTTCAGAAGCCTGAACCGAACATGAGTCAGATGCTCAGTGATGAAGCCTTTGCCTCCAGATGCTGCATATCCTAAGGAGTTCTTTGTTGAAGACCTTGAGTATCTGCCACGGACTATCTATCATATTATAAGGCGAACTCTCTGGCCCATCAAAGGACATTCTCCACATGCAAAGCTAGAAGGTGCAATGAAGACTTTGGTCTTCTATATTCTTCACGGCAAATGCTTCAACGCACAAGACTTCTTCATCCGCCAACTTGCTGCATCAGGATCTGATCTTTTTGGCTTGAAGTTCTATGCTCCATGGATAATGCGGCTGATTAAACTCCACTCAGCTATCTCATATCAGCCATCTGCTCGCAATCATTGGATCTTTCTGCCTGACGTGGATATGTCCGTTGA
Organism: Triticum aestivum; assembly: GCF_018294505.1. Taxonomy (NCBI): domain Eukaryota; kingdom Viridiplantae; phylum Streptophyta; class Magnoliopsida; order Poales; family Poaceae; genus Triticum; species Triticum aestivum. The sequence goes on along the minus strand of NC_057800.1, from coordinate 477,688,398 downwards.
AGCCATTTATCCAGAGCCTGCCAAGGAGCCTCTTAGTCTTTAGAATGTTGAGCATCAAAGTTTCTCTTAGAACATTGAAGGAGTTGAAGCAGTCACTCGTGTTTATCCTCTGGCTGGTACTACACTTGCACCTCATCGTGCCCTCACTGAAGCCACTGAAAGCACCATTGCCCAACGGCCCAAGAAGCGATCTCATGTTCTCAATGACCGAGAGCTTCTAGTAGCTCTTCATCAGAAACAGGATAGGCATCATGACTGGCTGAAGCGCCAAATGCAAAGCCTCTTAGTGGATGTCAACCGCATTCGAAATCTTGCCACTAAGAATGCCTTTGTTGCCCATGAAACCTGTCGGCGTACATGGAAAGGGATGACGCTTATGTGTTCTGAGGATGATCTTTAAGAGAATGGCTTCTCTGAATGTTTCAAGTTTGACTCCACACCTCCCCGAAGGACTGTGCTGCGACGAACTCCATCTCTTGAAGACTCTGAGTTCTCTTCCTCTGTGGCAACTGTGAATGCCAGAGTGATCGAGGACGAAGATGATGCCACTTCACCGCCCCCTACTTCTGCATGCATCGACACTGCTCCGAGTTCTTCTGCACTGCCGAACACCACCGACGACCTTGCTGCTTCATCTACTCCTCATGGAAACGAGTAGATGCTCTATGTCTTCAAACCTTTTTGGTCCTTACTGACAAAAGGGGGAGAAGCATATGAGTTTGATAGTCTTCAAGCGGGTCCATATGGGCGGTTATTTTATGTTTTGCCTAGTGTTTACAACTCTCGTTTTGATACATTTGGTTCTTTGAGTTGTAACACTTAAACTCGATGGTCGTCTGCTACTTATTTGCTATTCTGTGATGCGATGGTAAATTCCGCATGTGCGACGATAAATTATGCACTTAGATCATTTTGCAGACGTCCATTTTTCATTATGCATGTCATTATCTTCACATACTTTTCATGCATGATGAATTGTCATCATAAGTTGAAGAGGATCTCCATAAGTACAACCTGCCATGTGCATTTGCATTCCAAAAGCAAATTACTTATATGCACATCTTCAGGGGGAGCCCTTGCACCTTATGAAGACAATTCCTTATCCTTTACAAATTTCACATATTATATTCCCTGTTGAAAACTTCAACTAGTTTGTCATCAATTACCAAAAAGGGGGAGATTGTAAGTGCATCTAGTGCCACCCCTAGTTGGTTTTGGAGTATTGACGACAAACCTAGTTGAGGGACTAATGTGTTTGTGAGAATTGCAGGATAACACAGGTAGAAGTCCCTCATTGATTCGGTTTTCCTACCAGAGATGACCCCTAAAAATGTATGAAGACATTGAAGTCAAAGGTGGTATGTGAAGACATTCACATTGAAGACTATGACAAGAGAAGACATCGCATGAAGACTATGGAGCGCGAAGACTTAGATCTTTCGTAGTTCTTTTTCTTCTTTGTTGAGTCATAGGAACCGCCGTACTGTTAAGTGGGGTCCAAGAGAACTAGTCAGAATGACTGAAGTGATGCTTAACCAAAATCCTATGTCTTCGAGTGAAGACTGTGAGAGCGAATCTTGTTCAGAGTTGGACAAGTCAGCTTTGCTTGTAGCCCAAGTAAAGTTGCCCCGTGTGTTTGAAATCTGACCGTTGGAACACGTGTCAGTTCCTTAGTGACCCAGGGTCATTTCGGACAAATCAGGCCGGGTTTCCTAGTGGCTATAAATAGCCCACCCCCTACAACCATAAACGGTTGGCTGCTCAGAGTTAAAGTACGGCTTTTGTCGTTTGAGAGCAACCCACATCGAAGCCTTTGAGAGAGAATTCCTTGAGAGGATAAAGCCCTAACCACCCAGAGCCAAAGAGTGTTAGGCATCACTTAAGTCTTCTTGTCTGTGTGATCTGAAGACTTATTACACTTGAGGACTGTGAATCCTTCAGCCGGTTAGGCGTCACGTTCTGAGCATCCAAGAGTCATTGTGGATCGCCGGTGAACGAAGCCTGTGAAGGTTTGGAAGTCTACCTTGAAGACTTACCAGAGTGATTGGGCGAGGTCTGTGTGACCTTAGCTCAAGGGGAATACGGTGAGGACTAAGTGTCCTGAGCTGCGTGTTCAGGACTAAGTGTCCGGGACTGAGTGTCCTCAGGTTTAAATACCTATCCGCCCTAACCAGACGTACAACTGTCACCGCAGTTGGAACTGGTATACCAAACCTTTGTCTTCATCACGCACACTGGTTCTATCCTTCCCATCTCTTTATTTATAGTTGGCTCTTGTGAAGTCAGTGTCTATTTGCATTATCTATTTGTCTTCACTGTGTACCTGATCCTTACTGCCTAGCTGCTATTAGTCATTGTGGTTTCACTTCATTGAATACTTGACTATGGTCTACCTAGTGTAGTCTACCTTCCCATGGTAATAGGTTCATTTCTATCATTTGTCTTCGAAACTTCCATGTATTGAAGACTTTCATAAAAATCGCCTATTCACCCCCCTCTAGTCTATATAACACACTTTCACCTTTGAATTCGGCATTGACTGCCGTATCCTCGGTATTGTCGTTGTTGATGCGACGTGACCTGCCATTGCCGTCCTTGGTATCCGAAGTACCATGGTTCTTTGATATGTTATTGCTGCGAGCCAGCCAGCTGTCCTTTCCCGCACAAAAGCGGGTCATGAGTGTCGTGAGGGCTGCCATAGATTTCGGCTTTTCCTGGCCAAGGTGCCGGGCGAGCCACTCGTCGCGGATGTTGTGCTTAAAAGCTGCTAGGGCCTCTGCATTAGGACAGTCGACGATTTGATTTTTCTTTGTGAGGAACCATGTCCAGAATTGCCTGGCCGATTCCTCTGGCTGTTGAATTATGTGACTCAAGTCATCGGCATCTGGTGGTCGCACATAAGTGCCCTGGAAGTTGTCGAGGAATGCGGAGATCTTCCCAACAGCCAATGGATTCTGCTGGCAGGCTACTGAGCCAATGCCGAGCTGGTCCTTTGAGTTTGAGTGGGAGGTATTTGATGGCGTGTAGATCGTCACTGCGGGCCATGTGGATGTGCAGGAGGAAGTCCTCGATCCATACAACAGGATCTATTGTGCCGTCGTATGATTCAATATTTACGGGTTTGAAACCCTCTGGGATCTGGTGATCTATTACTTCATCCGTGAAGCATAGGGGGTGTGCGGCGCCTCTGTACTAGGCTATATTGCGACGCAATTCAAATGAGTCTTGTCCGCTGTGTTCGGCTCGACTGGATTTACTTTTACTGTATCCAGCATGATAGTTATCGTCTCGCATAGTGGCGCGCCCTCTTGATCCGTAGATCGATCTTTTGCTTTGTCCTCCAATACGTCTCGCAGGTCTGGCATATTTCCCCATGCCCTGACATTTTTATTTGAGTGGCGTCGGGGTGCTGGCTGAGCTTTTGGCTGAAGTGCCTCTCTGTCGCGGCCACGAGGTGGCCGATCGGCCGCGTCATACGCTGGAGATGTAGGTTTTGGTGCTTCCTCCTCCAGTCGAGGTAGCAACCTACACTTTGGGTAACTCTTGGAGGGGCGTTCGATTTTATATTCCTCAGCCGCAAGGACTTCAGTCCATCTGTCAGCTAGCAAATCTTGATCAGCTTGAAGTCGCCGTTGCTTTTTCTTAAGGCTATTTGTCATGGCTATAAGTCGGTGCTTGAAGGGCTCTTGTTCGACGGGATCCTCTGGCACGACGAATTCGTCATCGTCGAGGCTTGCCTCGTCTTCGGAGGGAGGCATGTAATTATCATCCTCCGCCTCTCCACCCGCCGCTCTCTCGGGAGGGCTGGCTTTTCCATCCTCCTGCTCTAAATCTTGCTAGAGGGGATTGTTGTTGTCTTCGGCACTATCCGGAGTACTATTATCTCCGGTGCCGGTATCACCGCTTTTGCCTTGGCGGGACTTAGAGCGGCGCCGCTGACGTCGGCGCTTGGGTTGCTTCTTGGAGGGGTCATCCTCCATTGTCCCGTCGTTATTGCCTTCTTTTGGTGTGTCCACCATATATATGTCATATGACGAGGTGGTTGTCCAGTGCCCTGTGGGCAGTGGTTCTTGTTCGCCTCCTGCATCGTCGTCCATACCGTCGATGTCTTCGGAGTCGAAGTCGAGCATGTCGGTTAAATCGTTGACAGTGGCTACTAAGTGGGTGGTGGGTGGGCGGCGAATTTCTTCGTAATCCGCATCCCAATCCTGCCGGACGTAGTTCGGACAGGACTCTCCTGACAAGGAGAGAGACCTTAATGAGTTCAGTATGTCACCGAAGGGCGAGTGCTGAAAGATATCCGCGGAGGTAAACTCCATGATCGGCGCCCAGTCGGATTCGATAGGCACGGGCGCAGGCGGTTCGGAGTCCGTGGCCGGGGAAGAATTCGGTAGTTTGGCATCACGACTCCCGTGAAGGGTAAGGTTGATCCTCGGCTTGATCGCCACTGAGAGTACGGCCTCCTTGGCGGGGTCTATCCACCCGTCCATGGATGGCGCGATTGGCTCCGAATTGAGGGTCGGAGCAGTCGCCGGTGCGATCTCCTGAACACTGTCCGATGGTAAAGCTAAATCATGCTCATCGAGACAGTGCGGCGCACTCGGCAGGGGCTCGAATTCGTCGAAGATCAAGTCTCCGCGGATATCGGCCGTGTAGTTTAAGCTTCCAAACCTGACCTGGTGGCCAGGGGCGTAACTTTCGATCTGCTCCAGATGGCCAAGCGAGTTGGCCCGTAGTGCGAAGCCGCAGAATACAAAGATCTGTCCCGAGAGAAAAGTCTCACCCTGGACTGCATCGCTACTGATGATTGAAGGGGCCATCAAGCCTAATGGCGACGACACAGAGGAACTCTCAATGAAAGCACCAATGTCGGTGTCAAAACCGGCGGATCTCGGGTAGGGGGTCCCGAACTGTGCGTCTAAGGCGGATGGTAACAGGAGGCAGGGGACACGATGTTTTACCCAGGTTCGGGCCCTCTTGATGGAGGTAAAACCCTACGTCCTACTTGATTATTCTTGATAATATGAGTAGTACAAGAGTTGATCTACCACGAGACCGGAGAGGCTAAACCCTAGAAGCTAGCCTATGGTATGATTGCCTGTTGTCCTACGGACTAAAACCCTCCGGTTTATATAGACACCGGAGGGGGCTAGGGTTACACAGTGTCGGTTACAAAGGAGGATATATACATATCCGTATTGCCTAACTTGCCTTCCACGCCAAGTAGAGTCCCATCTGGACACGGGATGAAGTCTTCAATCTTGTATCTTCATAGTCCAACAGTCCGGCCAATGGATATAGTCCGGCTGTCCGGAGACCCCCTAATCCGGGACTCCCTTAGTAGCCCCTGAACATCACAGGATAATCATAGATCATTGGGAAATAATATATGGGGTTGAGCACCATGTTTAAGTAGAGATTACAGCGAAAAGAAGAGGTGTTACACCACTGCATAGAGGGGGAGAGAGTTGGTGTTGACGGTTGCAAGATTGTTGATGTAGATCGTCATCCCGGTCGTTGCACCAGCGGCACTCCAGCCCCCTCCTTCTTCTTCTTCTTACTTGGCCTCCCCCCTAGATGGGAGGAGAGTTCCCCCTTTGGTCCATGGCCTCCATTGCCGCGGAGGGGCGGGAGCCCCTCTGTCGGTATCAAAACCGGTGGATCTCGGGTAGGGGGTCCCGAACTGTGCGTCTAAGGCGAATGGTAACAGGAGGCAGGGGACACGATGTTTTACCCAGGTTCAGGCCCTCTTGATGGAGGTAAAACTCTATGTCCTTCTTGATTATTCTTGATAATATGAGTAGTACAAGAGTTGATCTACCACGAGATCGGAGAGGCTAAACCATAGAAGCTAGCCTATGGTATGATTGTCTGTTGTCCTACGGACTAAAACCCTCCGGTTTATATAGACACCGGAGGGGGCTAGGGTTACACAATGTCGGTTACAAAGGAGGAGATATACATATCCGTATTGCCTAGCTTGTCTTCCACGCCGAGTAGAGTCCCATCCGGACACGAGACGAAGTCTTCAATCTTGTATCTTCATAGTCCAACAGTCCGGCCAAAGGATATAGTCCGGCTATTCGGAGACCCCCTAATCTGGGACTCCCTCACCCTCTGAGATTGGATCTCCCTCTCTGTTCTCTTCTATTTTGCATTCTCCAGATCTGGCCGGAAACTGTTTCTTATACTCTCGGAAATTCGTAACTTCGATTGCGCCAAGATTTTAACACGATTTTTTCCGGATATAAGCTTCCTTGCGCCCGAAGTGGAGCTCCAAGCAATGTACGAGGTGGGCACAACCCACCACCATGTGCCAAGGGCCTCTAGCGCGCCCTGATACGTCTCCAACGTATCTATAATTTTTGATTGCTCCATGCTATATTATCTACTGTTTTGGACATTATTGGGCTTTATTATCCACTTTTATATTATTTTTGGGACTAACCTATTAACCGGAGGCCCAGCCCAGAATTGCTGTTTTTGCCTATTTTAGGGTTTTGAAGAAAAGGAATATCAAACAGAATGAAACCTTCGGGAACGTGATTTTCTCACCGAACATGATCCAGGAGACTTGGACCCCACGTCAAGAAACAAAGGAGGAGGCCACGAGGTAGAGGGGCACGCCTACCCCCCAGGCGCGCCCTCCACCCTCGTGGGCCCCCTGTTGCTCCACCGATGTACTCCTTCCTCCTATATATACCTACGTACCCCCAAACGATCAGAGACGGAGCCAAAACCCTAATTCCACTGCCGCAACTTTCTGTATCCATGAGATCCCATCTTGGGGCCTGTTTCAGAGCTCCACCAGAGGGGTTATCCATCACGGAGGGCTTCTACATCAACATCATAGCCCCTCCGATGAAGTGTGAGTAGTTCACCTCAGACCTACGGGTCCATAGTTATTAGCTAGATGGCTTCTTCTCTCTTCTTGGATCTCAATACAATGTTCTCCCCCTTTCTTGTGGAGATCTATTCGATGTAATCTTCTTTTTGCGGTGTGTTTGTTGAGACCGATGAATTGAGGGTTTATGATCAAGTCTATCTATGAACAATATTTGAATCTTCTCTGAATTCATTGGTTATCTTTGCAAGTCTCTTCGAATTATCAATTTGGTTTGGCCTACTAGATTGATCTTTCTTGCAATGGGAGAAGTGCTTAGCTTTGGTTTCAATCTTGCGGTGTCCTTTCCCAGTGACAGTAGGGGCAGCAAGGCACGTATTCTATTGTTGCCATCGAGGATAACAAGATGGGGTTTTCATCATATTGCATGAGTTTATCCCTCTACATCATGTCATCTTGCTTAAGGCGTTACTCTATTTTCATTAACTTAATACTCTAGATGCATGCTGGATAGCGGTCGATGAGTGGAGTAATAGTAGTAGATGCAGGCAGGAGTCGGTCTACTTGTCTCGGACGTGATGCCTATATACATGATCATACCTAGATATTCTCATAACTATGCTCAATTCTGTCAATTGCTCAACAGTAATTCGTTCACCCACCATAAAATACTTATGCTCTTGAGAGAAGCCACTAGTGAAACCTATGGCCCCCGGGTCTATCTTAATTATATTAATCTTCCAATACTTAGTTATTTCCTTTGCTTTTTTACTTTCCTTTTATTTTACTTTGCATCTTTATCACAAAAATACCAAAAATATTATCTTATCATATCTATCAGATCTCACTCTCGTAAGTGGCCGTGTAGGGATTGATAACCCCTTATCGCATTGGTTGCGAGGATTTATTTGTTTTGTGCAGGTATGAGGGACTCGCGCATAGCCTCCTACTGTATTGATAGCTTGGTTCTCAAAAACTAAGGGAAATACTTACGCTACTTTGCTGCATCATCCCTTCCTCTTCGGGGAAAACCAATGCAGTGCTCAAGAGGTAGCAAGAAGGATTTCTGGCGTCATTGGCGGGGAGTCTACGTAAAAGTCAATATACCAAGTACCCATCACAATCCGTATCTCCCGCATTACATTATTTTTCATTTGCATCTCATTTTCCTGTCCCCCACTTCACCCTTGCCATTTTATTCACCCTCTCTCTCTCTATCCTCCCTCTCTTTCTCTATTTGCCTCTTTTTGCCCGCTTGCTTTTTGTTTGCTTGTGTGTTGGATTGCTTGCTTGTCATGATGGCTCAAGATAACACTAAATTGTGTGACTTTACCAATACCAACAACAATGACTTTTTTAGCACTCTGATTGCTCCTCTTACCGATGCGGAATCTTGTGAAATTAATGTTGCCTTGTTAAATCTTGTCATGAAAGATCCGTTTTCCGGCCTTCCTAGTGAAGATGCCGCTACCCATCTAAATAGCTTGGTTGATTTGTGTGATATGCAAAAGAAGAAAGATGTAGATAATGATATTGTTAAATTGAAGCTATTTCCTTTTTCGCTTAGAGATCATGCTAAAGCTTGGTTTTCGTCTTTGCCTAAAAATAGTATTGATTCATGGAATAAGTGCAAAGATGCTTTTATCTCTAAGTATTTTCCTCCCGCTAAGATCATCTCCCTTATAAATGATATTATGAATTTTAAGCAACTTGATCATGAACATGTTGCACAAGCTTGGGAGAGGATGAAATTAATGATACGTAATTGCCCTACTCATGGTTTGAATTTGTGGATGATTATACAAAAATTTTATGCCGGATTGAATTTTGCTTCTAGAAATCTTTTAGATTCGGCCGCAGGAGGCACTTTTATGGAAATCACTTTAGGAGAAGCTACTAAACTCCTAGATAATATTATGGTTAATTATTCTCAATGGCATACTGAAAGATCTACTAATAAAAAGGTGCATGCGATAGAAGAAATTAATATTTTGAGTGGAAAGATGGATGAACTTATGAAATTATTTGCTAGTAAAAGTGTTTCTTCTAATCCTAATGATATGCCCTTGTCTACTTTGATTGAGAATAATAATGAATCTATGGATGTGAATTTTGTTGGTAGGAACAATTTTGGTAACAACGCCAATGGAAGTCATTGGAAGAGCTTCACAACAAGTCAAGTGGTGCTTAAAAGCCCCATGTGATGTTCCTACATACATCAATTGAGAAGCAAGCCTTCAATGAAGAATTGATCCTAATGGTGAAGAACTTCAGCAAGTTCTACAAGAGTAGAAGCAAGGAAAGAAGTTCCAAGTCAAGGTCCTACAATGACAAAAGATCTTCGAATCGTGAACGTAATTGCTACAATTGTGGAAGACCCGGACACTACTCCAATGAGTCTACTTTGATTGAGAATAATAATGAATCTATGGATGTGAATTTTGTTGGTAGGAACAATTTTGGTAACAACGCGTATAGAGAAAAATTTAATCCTAGGCCTTATCCTAGTAATCCCTCTAATAATTATGGTAATTCCTACAACAATTCTTATGGAAATTATAATAAGATTCCCTCTGATTTTGAATCTAATATTAAAGAATTTATTACTTCGCAAAAGAATTTCATTGCTTTGATTGAAGAAAAATTGCTTAGGAGTGATGAGTTGGCTAGGAACGTTGATAGAATTTCTCTTGATGTTGATTCTTTGAAACTTAGATCTATACCACCTAAGCATGATATCAATGAGTCTCTCAAAGCCATGAGAATTTCATTGATGAGTGCAAAGAAAGAACCGCTAGGATGCGTGCTAAAAAAGATGTCTTTATAAGAGCGTGTTCTTCTAGTTTCTATGAAAATAAAGATGAAGATCTAAAAGTTATTGATGTGTCCCCTATTAAATCTTTTTTTTCAATATGAATCTTAATAATGATGGGACTGAATATGATCCACCTTTACCTAGAAGGCGTTCCAAAAATTCGGAGTTTTTAGATCTTGATGCTAAAATTAATGAAAGTGGGATTGAAGAAACTAAAACCCTAGATGTTGCTAAACCCACTATTTTGGATTTCAAGGAATTTAATTATGAAAATTTCTCTTTGATTGATTGTATTTCCTTGTTGCAATCCGTGATAAATTCTCCTCACGCTTATAGTCAAAATAAAGCATTCACTAAACATATCGTTGATGCCTTGATGCAATCTTATGAAGAAAAACTTGAATTGGAAGTTTCTATCCTTAGAAAACTTTATGATGAGTGGGAAACAACTATTAAAATTAAGATTAAAGATCATGAGTTCTATGCTTTATGTGATTTGGGTGCTAGTGTTTCCACGATTCCAAAGACTTTGTGTGATTTGTTAGGTTTCAGTGCTTTTGATGATTGCTCTCTAAACTTGCACCTTGCAGATTCCACTATTAAGAAACCTATGGGAAGAATTAATGATGTTCTTATTATTGCCAATAGGAATTATGTTCCCATAGATTTTATTGTTCTTGACATAGATTGCAATCCTTCATGTCCTATTATTCTTGGTAGACCTTTCCTTAGAACGATTGGTGCAATTATTGATATGAACGAAGGAAATATTAGATTCCAATTTCCGTTAAGGAAAGGCATGGAACACTTTCCTAGAAAGAAAATCAAATTACCTTATGAATCTATTATGAGAGCCACTTATGGATTGCCAACCAAAGATGGCAATACCTAGATCTATCCTTGCTATGCCTAGCTAGGGGCGTTAAACGATAGCGCTTGTTGGGAGGCAACCCAATTTTATTTTTATTCCTTACTTTTTGCTCCTGTTTAGTAATAAATAATTTATCTAGCCTCTGTTTAGGTTGTGTTTTTTGTGTTTAATTAATGTTTGTGCCAAGTAGAGCCGTTGGGAAGACTTGGGGAAAGTCTTGATATCTTGCTGTAAAAAACAGAAACTTGAGCGCTCACGAGAACTGCTGCCATTTTATTTGGAAAGTGCTATTTAGTTAGTTCTTTTTGCAGATGATTAATATATAAATTCCTCAGGTCCAGAAATTTATTTTATAATTTTTGGGGTTCCAGATCTTGCGCTAGCTACAGATTACTACAGACTGTTCTGTTTTTGACAGATTCTGTTTTTCGTGTGTTGTTTGCTTATTTGATGAATCTATGGCTAGTAAAATAGTTTATAAACCATAGAGAAGTTGGAATACAGTATGTTTAACACCAATATAAATAAATAATAAGTTCATTACAGTACCTTGAAGTGGTCTTTTGTTTTCTTTCGCTAACGGAGCTCATGAGATTTTCTACTTTAAGTTTTGTGTTGTGAAGTTTTCAAGTTTTGGGTAAAGATTTGACGGATTATGGAACAAGGAGTGGCAAGAGCCTAAGATTGGGGATGACCATGGCACCCCCAAGATAATCTAAGGACACCTAAATGCCAAAGCTTGGGGATGCCCCAGAAGGCATCCCCTCTTTTCGGCTACTTCTATCGGTAACTTTACTTGGAGCTATATTTTTATTCACCACGTGATATGTGTTTTGCTTGGAGCGTCTTGTATGATTTGAGTCTTTGATTTTTAGTTTACCACAATCATCCTTGCTGTACACACCTTTTGAGAGAGCCATACATGATTTTGAATTTGTTAGAATACTCTATGTGCTTCGCTTATATCATTTGAGTTATATAGTTTTGCTCTAGTACTTCACTTATATCTTTTAGAGCACGGTGGTGGATTTGTTTTATAGAAACTATTGATCTCTCATGCTTCACTTAGATTATTTTGAGAGTCTTAAATATCATGGTAATTTGCTTAAATAATCCTAATATGCTAGGTGTTCAAGATTAATAATTTTTTTCTTATGAGCGTTTTGAATACTAAGAGAAGTTTGATGCTTGATGATTGTTTTGAGATATGGAGGTAATAATATCAAAATCGTGCTAGTTGAGTAGTTGTGAATTTGAGAAATGCTTGTGTTGAAGTTTGCAAGTCCCATAGCATGCACATATGGTAAACTTTATGTAACAAATTTGAAACATGAGGTGTTATTTGATTCTCCTCCTTATGAGTGGTGGTCGGGGACGAGCGATGGTCTTTTCCTACCAATCTATCCCCCTAGGAGCGTGCGCGTAGTGCTTGGTTTTTGATGACTTGTAGATTTTTGCAATAAGTATGTGAGTTCTTTATGACTAATGTTGAGTCCATAGATTATACGCACTCTCACCCTTCCATCATTGCTAGCCTCTTCGGTACCGTGCATTGCCCTTTCTCACATTGAGAGTTGGTGCAAACTTCGCCGGTGCATCCAAACCCCGTGATATGATATGCTCTTTCACACATAAACCTCCTTATATCTTCCTCAAAACAGCCACCATACCTACCTATTATGGCATTTCCATAGCCATTCCGAGATATATTACCATGCAATTTTCCACCATTCCGTTTATCATGACACATTCATCATTGTCATATTGCTTAGCATGATCATGTAGTTGACATAGTATTTGTGGCAAAGCCACCGTTCATAATTCTTTCATACATGTCACTCTTGGTTCATTGCATATCTCGGTACACCGCCGGAGGCATTCATATAGAGTCATATCTTGTCCTAAGTATCAAGATGTAATTCTTGAGTTGTAAGTAAATATAAGTGTGATGACCATCATTCATATAGCATTGTCCTAGAAATATATATATAAGGGACAATGCTACTATCCTTTGCCACACTTGTGCTTCAAAGTAGCACCATAATCTTCATGATAGAGAGTCTTTTGTTTTGTCACTTCCATATACTAGTGGGAAATTTTCATTATAGAACTTGGATTATATATTCCAACAATGGGCCTCCTCAAGTGCCCTAGGTCTTTGTGAGCAAGCAAGTTGGATGCACACCCACTTAGTTTCTTTTGTTGAGCTTTCATACATTTATAGCTATAGTGCATCCGTTGCATGGCAATACCTACTCCTTGCATTAACATCAATCGATGGGCATCTCCATAGCCCATTGATTAGCCTTGTTGATGTGAGACTTTCTCCTTTTTGTCTTCTCCACATAACCCCCTCATTATATTCTATTCTACCCATAGTGCTATATCCATGGCTCGCGCTCATATATTGCGTGAATGTTTATAGCTAGGTTTGAGATTACTAAAGTATGAAACAATTTCTTGGCTTGTCATCGGGGTTGTGAATGACGAGAGCATTCTTGTGTGACGAAAATGGAGCATGACTAAACTATATGATTTTATAGGGATGAACTTTCTTTGGCCATGTTATTTTGAGAAGACATAATTGCTTAGTTAGTATGCTTGAAGTATTATGATTTTTATGTCAATATGAACTTTTGTCTTGAATCTTTCGGATCTGAATATTCATACCACAATTAACAAGAATTACATTAAAACTATGCCAAGTAGCACTCCGCATCTAAAATTCTGTTTTTATCATTTACCTACTCGAGGACGAGCAGGAATTAAGCTTGGGGATGCTTGATACGTCTCCAATGTATCTATAATTTTTGATTGCTCCATGCTATATTATCTACTTTTTTTGGACATTATTGGGCTTTATTATCCACTTTTATATTATTTTTGGGACTAACCTGTTAACCGGAGGCCCAACCCAGAATTGCTGTTTTTTTTGCCTATTTTAGGGTTTTGAAGAAAAGGAATATCAAACGGAGTCCAGACAGAATGAAACCTTCAGGAACGTGATTTTCTCACTGAACATGATCCAGGAGACATGGACCCTACGTCAAGAAACAAAGGAGGAGGCCACGAGGTAGGGAGCGTGCCTACCCCCCCCCCTAAGGCGCGCCCTCCACCCTCGTGGGCCCCCTATTGCTCCATCGACATACTCCTTCCTCCTATATATACCTACGTACCCCCAAATGATCAGAGACGGAGCCAAAACCCTAATTCCACCGCCGCAACTTTCTGTATCCACAAGATCCCATCTTGGGGCCTGTTCCGGAGCTCCGCCGGAGGGGGTGTCCATCACAGAGGGCTTCTACATCAACATCATAGCCCCTCCGATGAAGTGTGAGTAGTTCACCTTAGACCTACGGGTCCATAGTTATTAGCTAGATGGCTTCTTCTCTCTTTTTGGATCTCAATACAATGTTCTCCCCCTCTCTTGTGGGTATCTATTCGATGAAATCTTCTTTTTGTGGTGTGTTTGTTGAGAAGACCGATGAATTGTGGGTTTATGATCAAGTCTATCTATGAACAATATTTGAATCTTCTCTAAATTCTTTTATGTATGATTGGTTATCTTTGCAAGTCTCTTCGAATTATCAGTTTGGTTTGGCCTACTAGATTGATCTTTATTGCAATGGGAGAAGTGCTTAGCTTTGGGTTCAATCTTGCGGTGTCCTTTCCCAGTGACAGTAGGGGCAGCAAGGCACGTATTGTATTGTTGCCATCGAGGATAACAAGATGGGATTTTCATCATATTGCATGAGTTTATCCCTCTACATCATGTCATCTTGCTTAAGGCGTTACTCTATTTTCATTAACTTAATACTCTAGATTCATGCTGGATAGCGGTCGATGAGTGGAGTAATAGTAGTAGATGCAGGCACGAGTCGGTCTACTTGTCTCGGACATGATGCCTATATACATGATCATACCTAGATATTCTCATAACTATGCTCAATTCTGTCAATTGCTCAACAGTAATTCGTTCACCCACCGTAAAATACTTATGCTCTTGAGAGAAGCCACTAGTGAAACCTATGGCCCCCGGGTCTATCTTCATCATATTAATCTTCCAATACTTAGTTATTTCCTTTGCTTTTTTCCTTTGCTTTTATTTTACTTTGCATCTTTATCACAAAAATATTATCTTATCATATCTATCAGATCTCACTCTCGTAAGTGGCCGTGTAGGGATTGACAACCCCTTATCGCGTTGGTTGCGACGATTTATTTGTTTTGTGCAAGTACGAGGGATTCGCGCGTAGCCTCCTACTTGATTGATACCTTGGTTCTCAAAAACTGAGGGAAATACTTACGCTACTTTGCTGCATCATCCCTTCCTCTTCGGGGAAAACCAACGCAGTGCTCAGGAGGTAGCAAGAAGGATTTCTGGCGCCGTTGCCGGGAAGTCTACGCAAAAGTCAATATACCAAGTACCCATCACAATCCTGATCTCCCGCATTACATTATTTTTCATTTGCATCTCATTTTCCTCTCCCCCACTTCACCCTTGCCGTTTTATTCACCCTCTCTCTCTATCCTCCCTCTCTTTCTCTATTTGCCTCTTTTTGCCCGCTTGCTTTTGGTTTGCTTGTGTGTTGGATTGCTTGCTTGTCACGATGGCTCAAGATAACACTAAATTGTGTGACTTTACCAATACCAACAACAATGACTTATTAGCACTCCGATTGCTCCTGTTACCAATGCTGAATCTTGTGAAATTAATGCTGCCTTGTTAAATCTTGTCATGAAAGATCCGTTTTCCGGCCTTCCTAGTGAAGATGCCGCTACCCATCTAAATAGCTTCGTTGATTTGTGTGATATGCAAAAGAAGAAAGATGTGGATAATGATATTGTTAAATTGAAGCTATTTCCTTTTTCGCTTAGAGATCATGCTAAAGCTTGGTTTTCGTCTTTGCCTAAAAATAGTATTGATTCATGGAATCAATGCAAAGATGCTTTTATCTCTAAGTATTTTCCTCCCGCTAAGATCATCTCCCTTAGAAATGATATATGAATTTTAAGCAACTTGATCATGAACATGTTGCACAAGCTTGGGAGAGGATGAAATTAATGATACGTAATTGCCCTACTCATGGTTTGAATTTGTGGATGATTATACAAAAATTTTATGCCGGATTGAATTTTGCTTCTAGAAATCTTTTAGATTCGGCCGCGGGAGGCACTTTTATGGAAATCACATTAGGAGAAGCTACTAAACTCCTAGATAATATTATGGTTAATTATTCTCAATGGCATACTGAAAGATCTACTAATAAAAAGGTGCATGCGATAGAAGAAATTAATGTTTTGAGTGGAAAGATGGATGAACTTATGAAATTATTTGCTAGTAAAAGTGTTTCTTATGATCCTAATGATATGCCCTTGTCTACTTTGATTGAGAATAATAATAAATCTATGGATGTGAATTTTGTTGGTAGGAACAATTTTGGTAACAACGCCAATGGAAGTCATTGGAAGAATTGTTGCTCATGAGATGTCACTCAAGGATAAGGAAGAGCTTCACAACAAGTCAAGTGGTGCTTACAAAGCCTCATGTGATGTTCCTACATACATCAATTGAGAAGCAAGCCTTCAATGAAGAATTGAGCCTAATGGTGAAGAACTTCAGCAAGTTCTACAAGAATAGAAGCAAGGAAAGAAGTTCCAAGTCAAGGTCCTATAATGACAAAAGATCTTCGAATCGTGAACATAATTGCTACAATTGTGGAAGACCCGGACACTACTCCAATGAGTGTACGGCTCCCTACAAAAGAAGAGAAGATTCACCCAAAAGGCGAAGTAGAAGAGAAGAATCACCACCAAGAGAGAGAAAGAGTAGAGTTGACCGTTATGAACGAAGAACATCACGGAGAAGCAAGGATTCGGGAAGGAAGGACAAATCATCAAGAAGCTACACAAAACGAAGACATCAAGCTCATGTTGGTGAATGGGTATCCGGCTCCGACTCCGACAATCACTCCGAGAGAAGTTATCACTCTGACTCCGAATATACTCAAGATGAAGGTGTTGCCGGTCTAGCACTTATGTCAACCAACTCCAACGACATACTTGAGTCACCAAATGAAGGAATTGTAAGATGCTTCATGGCTAAAGGCCCAAAGGTATCACACCCGAGTATGTTGATTTCAATATTGATGAATATGATTTGCTAGGTGATGATGATTTACTTGTTGACAATTCTAGTGATGAAAACTATGATGAACTTGCTATTAATCATGATAATCAAGATAAAACGAATGATGATGATAAGAAGGAGATTGATCGTCTAAGAAAAGAACTAAACACTCTTAAGTTAGCTCATGAAACTACCTTGGAAAATCATCAAGAGCTTTTAAAGACTTGTGAAAAGTTACACTTTGAAAAGCTCAACCTTGAGCAAGAGCATGGGTTATTAAATGCAATCAATGATGATCTTCGCAAGAAAAGTTCTTCTTACATCGCCAAGCATTTACTCTTGTCTACTTACATGCCACACGTTAAATCTAGCAACAAACGTAAGAAAGATTATTCATCTAGTAGTAACAATAATCATGCTAAATCCAATGTTGTTGCTTCTAGTAGTTCTCTTGATTCCACTAATGATTCTGTTAGCCAAGTTACACTTGAGCAATTAAATAGCTTATTGAAGGGAATTATAGAGAAAGGTGTTTACAAGAGCCTTGCCGGAAGTAAGCAATTTGAGGAAATTGTACACAAGCAAGGAAGACATCGGAATAATCAAGGTGTTGGTTTTGAATGGAAGTTCAATGCCAATGGAGTTGAGTGGGAACAAGATCAATACCCCAAGACGAAGTTTGTTCCTCAACAAGAGAAGTATGATCCTACTTCTTTTCAAGGGACACAAGCTCAAGATGATCTTCCACAACAAGACCACAAGCTAAAAGGCAAGGACAAGCTTCAAGAGGAGATTGATGCATTTTAAGAAGCTCCCAAGGCCTTGGTCAAGTGGGTTTCCAAGACTACATCAAGTTCTACTACATCAAGTATGACTACAACTCCAAGGATTCCCGTCAAGATGATGTGGTTCCCGAAGAAGAAGAACTAGAGAATTCTTGAGGGTGACTCCGCCAACATACCTCACTCATATCTTTTGGCAAGGACATGTGCAAACAACTTCCACATCTTGCACTAGTTCTAGGAGTCACAAACCCTCTTGTTGGTAAGACAAGGGACAAGGTAACCTAATGCTTTCATGGACATCATCTTGTGTGAACATCACTCTATGTCTATGGATATCCTTGTTTGTTCCTTGTGGGACTAACCCGTGTAGGTATTGAAAGTGCAACTCACTCCAATGGATTGCTCCGAATGATCTACATCAACATTGAGCATCTACATCTTCAACACCTACATGAAGTCATCATCGACATAACCCAAGGTTAGTTCATCCCTCTTAGGAGGGATATCACATCTAGGGGGAGCTTTACTCTAACCAATTGAGCTAAAGCAACTCTAATGGTGTGAACACAACAATGCATTATGTAAACGTGGTAACCCCAGTTGTGCTTAAACGATGAGTATGACCTACGACCAAATGTTCTCATTTGACTCCTCAGTCAATATACTCATATATAGATGACCTAGTCATCGCCAATTGCTTTATAGATGCTAGAGTGTTTGTGCATGCTTTGACACATATTTCAATTTGCCATTTCATTGTGTGAGCATGTTGATTGCATATTTTACCCATTCGAGGACATCCACTTGTTGTTTTGATTGTTTGGCGTTTTCTCCTTTGCCAAGTGGATGGACAAGAATGCCTAAGAACCTCCTCTAGCTATCTATGCTTTTCTCGTCTCAAACTCTATTCATGCTACACCACAAAGTTTGCTCAAGTCAGATTCGAACCACTCTGTGTGACGAGCACTCGGAGTCCCTGACTCGTCATAGACTTAAACTTCCAAAACCTCTTTATGCATTTAGGTATGACCGATTCATCTAGTTTGGTCACACCGAGTTCACTAAGTTGATCTAGATTTTCAATCTCGGTGCAACTGATTTGAACTTTTCGGTCACACCAAGTTGTAGTAACTGCTTGCGATTCTGCATCTCGGTGCCACCGAGTTGTTCCACTCGGTCACACCGACAGGGTCGGGATATATAAATCCACCGGTGAGATTTTGGAAATTTCTTCAAAACCTCTCAGCCCGCGCGTGTCTTGCTCTGCCTGCTCGGGTCTCTGGATCGTCTCCTTGCCGCCAGCGACCTCCCGCCACTGGTTTCCATCGCTGTCAACAGAAATCTGCCCCGTCGTAGCGAACTCCCGCCGAACCAGGGTATGGGTTCGACTCTTTGTGCTATTTCCTTACTCCGATTCATAGCACATTGCTTTGCCATGATCTTTACCACGTATGAGAATACTCTATCCAGAGAAAACATCCTTTAGAGTAGATTTGATTCAGAAATTTAGGGTTAGGTTTCCGCCGAACTCATCTCGGACCAACCGAGTTGTAGAAATCGTTCTCACCGATTTGGCTTGGGCCATTGCACATGCGTTTTCAGTCTGACCAAAAATTGCAAATCGGTGTGACCGAGATCGATTCTCTGTGAAACCCTAGCAGTCTCGGTGCCACCGAATTGTGACTCGGTCTGACCGAGTTCACTTGTTTAGGTTCCAAAATTGCTTCGGTATCACCGAGTCTAACAAATCGATAGCTCCAAAATGCTTTCTGTGGAGAACTAAAACTAAGTTTTTGAGTCATCTGTTTTGCAAAAACTCTGCACTTTGTGATGCTCATCTATTCCACCTCATCTACATCTATTCACAGGGTTTGTTGTCAGTGAGATTGCCAAGATGTCTGACTAGAGTGACAGTCAGAACAGATCTAAAGAACGGTTGCAATTGAGTGAGGGTTCTGATCCCTCAAGAAGCTATGATGAGGGCAGCAGGAGCGCACCTAGTAACTTGCCCAAGGCAGGCACCACGTCAAGGAAGAAGAGAACCTCAGATTCTGAGGGTGAGGATTATGTGACTGTAGAAGAAGAAGTCAGCTCAAAGAAGAAAGTCTTGAAGAAAGAGTATGGCACAACTGCAACAACAAAGCCAGGCTAGAACAAGAAGGCACCAGCAAAAATGATTCCTATGTCTAAGGCCAGAGTCTCCACTCAAGAAACTATGGAGTTCACTCTTGAACCCAAAGAGGCTGGAGATGGAAAGAAGAGGAAGGAGAGGGTCAAGAAAACCACTGCCAGAGTCCTTGGGAGATCATCCATGTTTAAAGATCCAGCAGAAGAAGGGGAAGAGGATGCTGCACAAGCACCAAAGTCCCAAAAGCTTATGGGACATGCAATCAAGTCAGGGGCTTCCACATCAAAGCCCAAAACTGCTCCCAAAGCAATAGCTCAAGCTCAGAAGTCTAAGCCCAAGAGAAGCACCAGAAACATTCCTGCAGAAGAAAATAACAAGGCCCCAGTGCCTGAAGCTGAAGAAGAGGATGAAGCCCTTGTGCTATGAAAACTGAAACCCAAGATTCCAGACCACAATGATGCTCACTCTGTGGTTGAGGACATGCATATCAGGAAAGATGCAGGACTGAGATTGTGGAGCCAGTTGTTGGATCACGGGATCTGGCAAAACCCTTAAGGTTCGAACACTGGGGTGCGCGCGGAGATCTCCCCCCCCCCTATCGATTCGCGTCCTACTTAGCCTAGATCTCACGAACTAACTCGACGAACTCGCAACACAAAGGACACAAGATTTATACTGGTTCGGGCCACCGTTGTGGTGTAATACCCTACTCTAGTGTGGTGGTGGTGGATTGCCTCTTGGGCTGAGGACGAATAGTACAAGGGGAAGAACAGCCTCCTGGGTTTGAGGTGTTCTTGTGCTTCGTGCACTTGTGTGGCTGAGGATGAACTTGATCCTTCGTCCCCCGCCTATGGTGGTGGCTAGTCCTATTTATAGAGGCCCTGGTCCTCTCCCCAAATATTGAGCGGGAAGGGAGCCAACAACAGCCAATTTTGAAAGGGGACAATTAGTACAAGCTATCCTGACAAAAGGCGGTCTTCGCCTGCCAAAGGTTCTGGTGGTGACGCCGTCCTGGGCTCCATGGTGACCTCCGTCTTGCCGTCCTTCTGGTCTTGTTCTCATTGCACCAATATGGAAACTTTTGCTTGATGCCTTGGTACTCCGCACATGAGCTTGCCCCCTTAGCACTAAAGAGGAAACAAGGACGCTGCGCACGCTGGCGCCCGCCTGGCGCCCGCTTGTTCTCAATCGTCACGGCTCACGTCAAGAGAACCTCGCGAGGTTTGCCCGACCTTGAACTGTCCGGCCCTCACGAGCCAGCCTGGCGAGGCCGCTCCTAAGGAGGTCTTGTGTCGTCCGCCTCGCGAGGCTTGGCACCCTCGCGAGGGTCTTGATTCCTTGTTGATGAAGATGGGTCGTATAGTCCTGCCAGCAAAGCCACGCCGTGGGCCACAGACAGGCAAGTCTGGGGACCCCCGTTCCCAGAACACCGACAGTAGCCCCCGGGCCCAAGGCGCGCTTGGGCTTGGCTTCGAGGCGAAGCCAAGGGTCAAGTGCGGAGCGCCACGGGCCCCAATAGCATGTGGCTTCGGTTCACCTGTGGCAGTTGATTGGATGTGGGCGTCTCCGCTTCCCCACGCTGCCTCGGCAACTGCCCGACGTGACAACTCCCTGCGACATGCAAGGAAGACCATCATTACCTGTGATCGTGGGGGTGCTGGTTGGCCTTCTCCTGGTATAAATTGGAGGGGGCGGTGAAGGAAATATGCCCTAGAGGCAATAATAAAGTTATTATTTATTTCCTTATATCATGATAAATGTTTATTATTCATGCTATAATTGTATTAACCGGAAACATGATACATGTGTGAAAACATAGACAAACAGAGTGTCACTAGTATGCCTCTACTTGACTAGCTCGTTGATCAAAGATTTTTATGTTTCCTAGCCATAGACAAAGAGTTGTCATTTGATTAACAGGATCACATCATTAGGAGAATGATGTGATTGACTTGACCCATTTCATTAGCTTAGCACTTGATCGTTTAGTTTGTTGCTATTGCTTTCTTCATGACTTATACATGTTCCTATGACTATGAGATTATGCAACTCCCGTTTACCGGAGGAACACTTTGTGTGCTACCAAACGTCACAACGTAACTGGGTGATTATAAAGGTGCTCTATAGGTGTCTCCAAAGGTACTTGTTGGGTTGGCGTATTTCGAGATTAGGATTTGTCACTCCGATTGTCGCAGAGGTATCTCTGGGCCCACTCGGTAATACACATCACTTAAGCCTTGCAAGGATTGCAACTAATGAGTTCGTTGTGGAATGATGTGTTATGGAACGAGTAAAGAGACTTGCCAGTAACGAGATTGAACTAGGTATTGAGATACCGACGATCGAATCTCGGGCAAGTAACATACCGATGACAAAAGGAACAACGAATGTTGTTATGCGGTTTGACCGATAAAGATCTTCGTAGAACATGTAGGAGCCAATATGAGCATCCAGGTTTTGCTATTGGTTATTGACCGGAGACGTGTCTCGGTCATGTCTACATAGTTCTCGAACCCGTAGGGTCCGCACGCTTAAAGTTCAATGACGGTTATATTATGAGTTTATGAGTTTTGATGTACCAAAGGTTGTTCGGAGTCCCGGATGTGATCACGGACATGATGAGGAGTCTCGAAATAGTCGAGACATGAAGATTGATATATTGGAAGCCTATATTTGGATATCGGAAATGTTCTGGGTGAAATCGGGATTTTACCGGAGTACCAAGGGGTTACCGGAACCCCCCGGGGGCTTAATGGGCCATAGTGGGCCTTAGTGGAGAAGAGGAGAGGTGGCTAGGGCAGGGTCGTGCGCCCCTCCCCCTCTAGTCCGAATAGGACAAGGAGAGGGGGTGGCGCCCTCCCCCTTTCCTTCCTCTCTCCCTCCTCTTTCCCCCCTTCTCCTAATCCAACAAGGAAGGGAGGGAGTCCTACTCCCGGTGGGAGTAGGACTCCTCCTGGCGCGCCTCCTCCTGGCCGGCCGCACCTCCCCCCTTGCTCCTTTATATACGGGGGCAGGGGCACCCCAGAGACACAACAATTGATCCCTTGGATCTCTTAGCCATGTGCGGTGCCCCCCTCCACCATAATCCACCTCGGTCATATCGTAGCAGTGCTTAGGAGAAGCCCTGCGTCGGTAGAACATCATCATTGTCACCACACCGTCGTGCTGACGGAACTCTCCCTCAAAGCTCGGCTGGATCGGAGATCGAGGGACGTCATCGAGTTGAACGTGTGCAGAACTCGGAGGTATCGTGCGTTTGGTACTTGATCGGTCGAATCGTGAAGACGTACGACTACATCAACCGCGTTGTGCTAACGCTTCCGCTTTCGGTCTATGAGGGTACGTGGACACACTCTCCCATCTCGTTGCTATGCATCACCATGATCCTGTGTGTGCGTAGGATTTTTTTTGAAATTACTACGTTCCCCAACTATGGTATCAGAGTCTGGTTTTATGCGTAGATGTTATATGCACGAGTAGAACACAAGTGAGTTGTGGGTGATACAAGTCATACTGCTTACCAGCATGTCATACTTTGGTTCGGCGGTATTGTTGGATGAAGCGGCCCAGACCGACATTATGGGTACGCTTACGCGAGACTGGTTCTACCGACGTGCTTCGCACACAGGTGGTTGGCTGGTGTCAGTTTCTCCAACTTTAGTTGAACCGAGTGTGGCTACGCCCGATCCTTGAGAAGGTTAAAACATCACTAACTTGACGAACTATCATTGTGGTTTTCATGCGTAGGTAAGAACGATTCTTTCTTAGCCCGTAGCAGCCACGTAAAACTTGCAACAACAAAGTAGAGGACGTCTAACTAGTTTTTGCAGGGCATGTTGTGATGTGATATGGTCAAGATGTGATGAGATATAAGTTGTTGTATGAGAAGATCATGTTTTGTGAAGTTATTGGCAATTGGCAGAAGCCTTATGGTTGTCTCCTTATTGCATAAGATGCAAGTGCCAAATAATTGCTTTACTTTATCGCTATGCGATAGCAATAGTTGCAAGAGTAATAGTTGGCGAGACGACCATGTGACGACACATTGGTATAGATCAAGATGATGGAGATCATGGTGTCATGCCGGTGACAATGGAGATCATGACGATTCTTTGGAGATGGAGATCAAAGGCACAAGATGATGATGGCCATATCATGTCACATATTTTGATTGCATGTGATGTTTATCTTTTATGCATCTTATTTTGCTTTGATTGACGGTAGCATTATAAGATGATCTCTCACTAAATTTCAAGATAAAAGTGTTCTCCCTGAGTATGCACCGTTGCCAAAGTTTGTCGTGCCCAGACACCACGTGATGATTGGGTGTGATAAGCTCTACGTCCATCTACAACGGGTGCAAGCCAGTTTTGCACACGCAGAATACTCAGGTTAAACTTGACGAGCCTAGCATATGCAGATATGGCCTCGGAACACTGAGACCGAAAGGTCGAGCATGAATCATATAGTAGATATGATCAACATAGTGATGTTCACCATTGAAAACTACTCCATTTCACGTGATGATCGGTTATGGTTTAGTTGATTTGGATCATGTGATCACTTAGATGATTAGAGGGATGTCTATCTAAGTGGGAGTTCTTAAGTAATATGATTAATTGAACTTTAATTTATCATGAACATAGTCCTGGTAGTATTAGCATATCTATGTTGTAGATCAATAGCTCGTGTTGTTGCTTCCTTATGTTTTATATGTGTTCCTAGAGAAAACTAAGTTGGAAGATGATAGTAGCAATGATGCGGAGTGGGTCCGTGATCTGAGGTTTATCCTCATTGTTGCACAAAAGAATTATGTCCTTGATGCACCACTAGGTGACAGACCTATTGCAGGAGCAGATGCAGACGTTATGAACATTTGGCTAGCTCAATATGATGACTACTTGATAGTTTAGTGCACCATGCTTAACGGCTTAGAATCGGGACTTCAAAGACATTTTGAACGTCATGGACCATATGAGATGTTACAGGAGTTGAAGTTAATATTTCAAGCAAATACCTGAGTTGAGAGATATGAAGTCTCTAACAAGTTCTATAGCTAAAAGATGGAGGAGAATAGCTCAAGCACTGAGCATGCGCTCAGATTGTCTGGGTACTACAATCGCTTGAATCAAGTGGGAGTTAATCTTCCATATAAGATAGTGATTGACAGAATTCTCTAGTCACCATCACCAAGTTGGTAGAACTTCGTGATGAACTATAGTATGCAAGGGATGACGAAAACGATTCCCGAGCTTTTCATGATGATGAAATCGATGAAGGTAGAAATCAAGAAAGAGCATCAAGTGTTGATGATTAACAAGACCGCTAGTTTCAATAAAAAGGACAAAGGGAAAGAAAGGGAACTTCATGTAGAATGGCAAGCATGTTGTTACTTCTGTGAAGAAGCCCAAAGCTAGACTAAAGCCTGAAATTGAGTGCTTCTACTGCAAAGGAAATGGTCACTGGAAGCGGAAATGCCCTGAATATTTGGTGGATAAGAAGGATGGCAAAGTGAACAAGGGTATATTTGATATACAGGTTATTGATGTGTACCTTACTAGTGTTTATAGTAGCCCCTGGGTATTTGATACTTGTTCGGTTGCTAAAAATTAGTAACTTAAAACAGGAGTTACAGAATAAACAGAGACTAGTTGAGGGTGAAGTGACGATGTGTGTTGGAAGTAGTTCCAAGATTGATATGATCATTATCACACACTCCCTATCTTTCGGGATTAGTGTTGAACCTAAATAAGTGTTATTTGGTGTTTTGCGTTGAGCATGAATATGATTTGATCATGTTTATTGCAATACGGTTATTCATTTAAGTTAGAGAATAATTGTTGTTCTGTTTACATGAATAAAACCATCTATGGTCATACACCCAATGAAAATGGTTTGTTGGATCTCGATCGTAGTAATACACATATTCATAATATTGAAGCTAAAAGATGCAAATTTAATAATGATAGTGCAACTTATTTGTGGCACGGCCGTTTAGGTCATATTGGTGTAAACGCATGAAGAAACTCCATGCTAATGGGATTTTGGAATCACTTGATTATGAATCACTTGATGCTTGCAAACCATGCCTTATGGACAAGATGACTAAGACTCCGTTCTCCGGAACAATGGAGCGAGCAACTGACTCATTGGAAATAATACATATTGATGTATGCGATCCGATGAGTGTTGAGGCTCGCGGCGGGTATCGTTATTTTCTGACCTTCACAGATGATTTGAGTAGATATGGGTATATCTACTTAATGAAACATAAATCTGAAACATTTGAAAAGTTCATATAATTTCAGAGTGAAGTGGAAAATCATCGTAACAAGAAAATAAAGTTCCTACAATCTGATCGTGGAGGAGAATATTTGAGTTACGAGTTTGGTCTTCATTTGAAACAATGCGGAATAGTTTCGCAACTCACGCCATGTGGAACACCACAGCGTAATGGTGTGTCCGAACATCGTAACCCTACTATATTAGATATGGTGCAATCTATGATGTCTCTTACCGATTTACCACTATCGTTTTGGGGCTATGCATTAGAGACAGCTGCATTCACGTTAAATAGGGCACCATCTAAATCCGTTGAGACGACACAATATGAACTGTGGTTTGGCAAGAAACCAATGTTGTTGTTTCTTAAAGTTTGGAGTTGCGATGCTTATGTGAAAAAGTTTCATCTTGATAAGCTCAAACCCAAGTCGGAGAAGTGCATCTTCATAGGATACCCAAAAGTAACTGTTGGGTACACCTTCTATCACAGATCCGAAGGCAAGATATTTGTTGCTGAGAATGGATCCTTTCTAGAGAAGGAGTTTCTCTCGAAAGAAGTGAGTGGGAGGAAAGTAGAACTTGATGAGGTAATTGTACCTGCTCCCTTATTGGAAAATAGTTCATCACAGAAATCTGTTCTTGTGATTCCTACACCAATTAGTGAGGAAGCTAATGATGATGATCATGTAACTTCAGATAAAGTTACTACCGAACCTTGTAGGTAAACCAGAGTGAGATCCGCACCAGAGTTGTCGGGGATATACCCCACGGTATGACCCAGCTGGAATGTTAAACTGGCTGGGACTTGGTAAACCGGCAGATGGTAAACCGGCGGAGAGTTAAGACAGAGAGTCAAGAACAGATGGCTAAGACAGACGGTAAACCGGCTGGTGTTAAACCGGCAGACAATGTTAAACCGGCAGACAATGTTAAAACGGCAGACAATGTTAAACCAGCAGACAATATTTGTAAACCGGTAGACCAATGTTAAACCGGCAGACGTTAAGAAGCCCAGGAAGGGAAGTCAAAATAGTTTAAGTTAAAGTCCGAGTTGGACTCCACATGTAACCCGCCCATTCAACATATATAAGGAGGGGCAGGGCACCCCAAGGGGGACAAGATTCACATGTTCCATGAGTTGGACGAATTAGGTTTAGACAACAGCTCTCGAGATAGAGCAATCTTGTAACCGTGGTCATCATCATCAATATCAATGAAGCAGGATGTAGGCTTTTACCTCCACCGTGAGGGGCCGAACCTGGGTAAAAACATCGCGTCTCTCGTCCCGCTCAACCCCTCTCAAGCTACCACATAGATGCGTTGGCCTCGTGACTAAGTCCTGACACTAAGGACATCTGCCATGACAATTCCACGACAGTTGGCGCCCACCGTACGCAGGCCCCAAGGGCCGGGTCATTATGCAATAATGAGCAGGGACTTTGTAAATATGATCATGTAAACTTGAGCAGCAATATGTAGCCCCCAAGGGCCGTCTCAATAAGATAATATTGAGCTGGGACTTGATGTATTCTTCAATGAAAATAACATCATATGATGTAACCCCCATCATGGGGCTTGAACCCACGTCCACAAGGTTAAGAGCCTTGTGCTTTACCAACTGAGCAGTGGATCCTTCAATAATAGATGAAAATCTGTGCACCTTGAATTGTTGACAGGAGCAATTGGTAGCCCCCAAGGGCCGGGTCATCACAATGTGATGAGTCGGGTCTTCAATAAGGTGAGCAAAAAAAATGAATTTGCATTAGCCCCCAAGTGTCATGGTGCATGCTTGCAGCGACATGAGACTTGTGTATTTAATGTAATTTTAACTGAAATAATGTAGCCCCCAAGTGCCGGGTCGTAAGCCTGCAGCAACTCAGGACTATTCCTTCAATTGTAGAATAAATCATATCTATTGATAATATGATAGCCATTGCGCTAAAGCGACTTTGAAAACCTGAATCATAATACTGGTTATTGATAACCATAATAAAAATCCAGCCATGTTGGCTATTTGAATAATATACCCAATGATTTATAAGCGCATAATTCCAATGGCGCAATCCAAATATATACTGGCAACTTATAGTCCAAAGCCAGGCCGGTTCAATAAACACCGGTGATTTGTAATTATGCTTTATTCAACCTGTTTCTACATACAACAAGTTTAAAGTGTCCTGTGACATTGAATCACATCGTTGGTTTACCAACTTTTTTTAGTAAGGGTGATAACCCAAATCTTGAGTATGATAACTCCCATCATATTTTGCCGGTTTGTAATAAAACCGTGTCGGGTTATAATAAACACCGGATAATCATCCTGGCAACTTATAGTCAACGCCAGACCAGGCTAAGAAAAATCCGGTTTATAATTGATTTGCACTAACAACTGATAGTTGAAAGCTTGTGCCGGGTTAAGAAACACCGGACTGATGACTTATAGTTTGGCCAGGTCAATAGACGCCAGTTTACCTTAAAACCATATCAAAGGAGAAGAAACTTTGACAAAAAGCAAATGAAAAAACTTGTAGTCGAGGCTTTTCAAGGGCTGCCAGGCCCAAACTCGAGGCTTTTCATGGGCTGCCAGGCCGCTGAGTTAAACCATTTGACAAAGCCTTTTAAGATGGCCCTCCAACTAACCAATCATCGTTTTAACTTTGACAAGTTCAGGGTCTCAATGAGAGTAACTGTCAAACGTTCGACGGGTCGTGCCAGGATTACTTGGATAGGAGTGGCTTACTTGATGAAGGCAGGTTAACCCGGGGTTTTAGGTGAATACACCAGGCTTCCAAGCCGTGGGTCGATACCCGGTTACAAGGGTCCTTTCAAACTCTTTGGTATTTGACACAAAGAGCCCCCAAGTAACTTTGTGAGTTGTGCTCAATGGGTTCCTATGTTTGAGTTGCGCGTAGCAACAAGACTCTCTTTGGCCCCTTGGGTGTGAAGCTCCCAAGCTTTGTTGTGGCGTGATAGCCGGATTAATGGACAGGACTCCGCTTTGCAAGCAGAAGCCCCCATGTGATATATTTCTGAGTTGTGCTCGCCGGGTGCCTATGTTTGAGTTGTGCGTAGCAAACTCTCTTTGGCCCCTGATGATAATATTGTCTTGATAGCCGCATCAAGAGGGTAGTAATGCCATGTTCTCTTTGGTGAATACACCTATGTTTGAACAGGAAGCCCCCAAGTAATCATATGAAGATGAGCCCATAAGGCAGGACACCCATGTGTGAACCGCGCGTCAGGGCAGTAGGTCCTCTTCGGCAACCTTTAACTTTTTGCAAGAGATAAATTCTTCTTGAACCGAGACTTTGAACCGGATATTGAGAGCGTTAGAGCTTTGTGGGAGACATATTTCCCTTGAACCGGATTGTAAACCGGAATCTTCATTTTCAACCGGAAATTTTCCGACGGCCTTTTAAACTCGAACTTGCGAGAAGTTAATTCCTTTATGAACCGGAAATTCTTAAACCAGATTTGAGAGCTTCTGAGCTTTGTGGGATACATCTTTCCCTTGAAGCGGATTTTAAATTGGCATTCTTTACTTTGAATCGGAAATTTTCTGACGGCCTTCAAATTGCCATCAATATGGTAGTAGCCTCCGGGATCGGGTTAACTTTCCCTCCAATGTCCTGGCGTTCTTTACTTCACTGAAAACCGGCAACATTTGCTGAGTCATATTACTGTAGCCCCCGAGTCTCAAGGTGACTCGAGGAGTTGACTTGAGATTCTCCATTTTTGACCGTGATATAAACCGGTATGAGTCCTTCAACAGCTCAGTGATATAATTTGTCCTGATGCGTCAGGTCAGCAATTATAACCGCGGAGTTGATGATCACCATGGTGAAACTGGAATCAATCACGGCCGAGTCGGCCGCTGCGTCTTAAACCGGTGTGGACGGGAGAGTCGACCGCGGCGTTGTAAACCAGTGCGGTCGTGAGAGACGGCCACGACGTTGTAAGCCGGTGCGGCCACGAGAGACGGCCACGATGCTGTAAGCCGGTGCGGGGGTCCGTTGAGTAACGACGACCACCTATGCCAAAAGATGTTGGCGTGCCTCCATCTCCGCGGTATAATATCACTTTTTGTCATAAATAATTGCCCTGCATAAACAATATTGCAGACCAAGGTAAAGATAAACTTGTTCTTTGACAAAAACAACATGTGCTAATAAATCAAACTTGGATGGATAACACCTGATTTGTTTGGACGACGGATGATACGTTTATCGCGACAGAGGTGGCTCAGGCAGACCAGCGACTCATTATAGTTTCGGCGGCTCAGGCAGACCGGCGACTTAGGTAGACCGGCGACTTAATATAACCCCAGTGGCTCAAAGCGGCAAGGGCGGCTCAACGCGGCTCCGGCAGGTTGACGTAGATTAAGCTGCACGGGCAGCGACTTGCGCACAGCTGTTCCATCAGTAAGCGGGCGCAGATGCCGGTGCGTGATGGTGCTGACGTACGCTTCATAGGCACAACATGGCACATCCTTTGTACGAAGTTGATGATCAGTTGATCACCACGGTGAAGCGGCGCGGTAAACCGTGCGGACATGCAAGTTAGCCGCATTGTGTTGATGTAGAATGGGCCGCGCGGGCGGCGGTTTGCGCACACCTATTAAGTAGTGCGCAGTCGCAGTCCCGAGTTAATTGTAGACCAGGCCACACAGGCGGCGACTTGCGCGCACCCATAGAACAACAAGTGGGCACGGACGCCGTTACACAATGATGCTAGCGCTCGCTTCATATCCACCACATGGCATCACTTTTGTAGTGAATATCTGTCCTGCAAAACAATATTACATGCCCGAGTAGTTGTTCTCACACGGATTAACACGTTGATGAAATACAAAAGAAAGATATCACCTGATGTTTCAGAAACCGGTGAGCCATGGCAGCGGCTTTGGCGCGGTCCTTGGTGGCTCAAGATGGCCGCAACATCGACGGTTCAACGTCGATGGCTGCATCGGAAATCTTGGTCTTGGCGACTTGGCGATTTGACGGCTCGATCGATGGTGGCCGTTTCAAAGCGGTATGCGAGGCAGCAAGTCGGTGAAGGCCGGCCAAGGTGAGGTCATGGCAGCAATTTCGCGCTGGCAAGGCGGAAACAGAGACCGGCGGCTTGACAAAGCAAGGAGCGGTCACATGTGACTTGCAAGCCAGCGAAGGCGGCTCACGGTGAGGACAGTTTGAGACATGCCGGACCGTCAGGGCGGCTAAGTACAGTTGACGCAGCTGGGTCACGGGGCGACTTGAGTAGGTAGATGGCGGCGAGGTGCGGCTGGATCAGCGGCGGGTTGGAGAGACGCTGGTCAGGCGGGGCCAACACCGTGCGACAGTTTAAAGGCACGCCTGGCGGCTCAGGGACACAGACAGAGGCAAGACCGAGTCCGTGGCCTCGTCCTTCCATAGTTTTTGAATCAGCCTCCTGGTGTTTTCCTTGTGTGTGGGTAAGAGTAAAAACCTTGGTCCTTGTGCCATTGGGGCAGTACATGGAACCAATACGTACAATTTTCAGTTTTGCTAGAACTCATCTAGATGAGATATAATTTGGTCTCATTCACCTTTTATAACCATTGGATGTGATGCTATAAGATGCGTGTGTGTTGATGTGGGTTGTATCTGTTCTTGTTTTCCAGGTGAATGAGACCAAATTATATATCATCTAGATGAGTTTTAGGTACTCCCTACAATTTTTTGGAGGTCCTGTTGAATTGACTTGCCAGGCGTACAACTCTGGCCGCAACTCGGCGGATCAGACTGAGTGGTTGCAGCAGGAATCTCTTGTCAGCTGCAGTAGCAGCGTACAATGATTTTTTTAGCAGAATCAATTTGCAATTGAGCTGATCACAGATACATCTTTTTGCTTGCAGGGACAGCCGGCGGAATCTTAACAGCGGTGGCTGATGCTGGCGCCTCAGGGCGAACTCAGAGACTAGGTTGCGACCGTTCTGTTTCCGGTTCAAAGTACTACTTGAGATTTCCTTGGATTTGACTCGGCCTTCACTTTAGAAAAAAGGGATGTGGCCATGGTTGATTTCTCTCAAGCGTCGTACATACGGCACGGCGTACACATCTCACCCAAGGCCAACCCCATGAAAAATCTGTCTCGATCTCGGACTCGGCGGATCACCACAGCGCGTGAGGCGGTCGCACAACATATGACCCTAAAATAATCTCAATCTCATACGGTCATACCTGCCGCCGCAAAACACTTTGGCAAACTTGACTGATGAACTCATAGTTGATGTGAATTTTTCCACGCCGGCTCTTGTTGAGCTAGTTAATTACGAACTTCTCGAACCCTAAAAAAGATCCCTTCAAGAACTCAACACCACCATACGCAGGCCCCACGGTGGGTGCCAACTGTCGTGGAATTGTCACGACAGATGTCCTTAGTGTCAGGACTTAGTCGTGAGGCCAACGCATCTATGTGGTAGCTTGAGAGGGGTTGAGCGGGACGAGAGGCGCGATGTTTTTACCCAGGTTCGGCCCCTCACGGTGGAGGTAAAAGCCTACATCCTGCTTCACTGATATTGATGATGATGACCACGGTCACAAGATTGCTCTATCTCGAGAGCTGTTGTCTAAACCTAATTCGTCCAACTCGTGGAACTTGTGAATCTTGTCCCCCTTGGGGTGCCCTGCCCCTCCTTATATATGTTGAAGGGGCGGGTTACATGTGGAGTCCAACTCGGACTTTAACTTAAACTATTTTGACTTCCCTTCCTGGGCTTCTTAACGTCTGCCGGTTTAACATTGGTCTACCGGTTTACAAATATTGTCTGCCGGTTTAACATTGTCTGCCGGTTTAACATTGTCTACCGGTTTAACATTGTCTGCCGGTTTACCGTCTGTCTTAGCCATCTGTCTTGACTCTCTGTCTTAACTCTCTGCCGGTTCATCCGCTGGTTTACCAAGTCCCAGTCGGTTTAACATTCCAGTCGAGTCATACCGCGGGGTATATCCCCGACAAGAGTGGTACGGTAATCCTGTTCTGGATGTCATGTTACTTGACCATGACGAACCTACAAACTATGAGGAAGCGATGATGACCCCAGATTCCGCAAAATGGTTTGAGACCATGAAATCTGAGATGGGATCCATGTATGAGAACAAAGTATGGACTTTGATTGACTTGCCCGATGATCGGTGAGTCATTAAGAATAAATGGATCTTCAAGAGGAAGACGGACGCTGATAGTAGTGTTACTATCTACAAAGCTCGAATTGTCGCAAAAATGTTTTCGACAAGTTCAAGGTGTTGAATACGATGAGATTTTTTTTTCACTCGTAGTGATGCTTAAGTCTGTCTGAATCATGTTAGAAAATTGCCGCATTTTATGAAATCTGGCAAATGGATAACAAAATTGCATTTCTTAAAGGATTTATTAAAGAAAGAGTTGTATATGATGCAACCAGAAGGTTTTGTCAATCCTAAAGGTGCTAACAAAATATGCAAGCTCCAGTGATCCATCTATGGACTGGTGCAAGCATCTCGGGGTTGGAAAATATACTCTTTGATAAGTTGATCAAAGCATATAGTTTTATACAGACTTGCGGTGAAGCCTATATTTACAAGAAAGTGAGTGGGAGCACTACAACATTTCTGATAAGTATATGTAAATGACATATTGTTGATCGGAAATAATGTAGAATTATTTTGCAAAGCATAAAGGAGTGTTTGAAAGGAGTTTTTCAAAGAAAGACCTCGGTGAAGCTGCTTACATGTTGAGCATCAAGATCTATAGAGATAGATCCAGACGCTTGATAAGTTTTTCAATGAGTACATACCTTGACAAGATTTTTGAAGTAGTTCAAAATGGAACAATCAAAGAAAGAGTTCTTGCCTGTGTTACAAGGTGTGAAATTGAGTAAGACTCAAAGCCCGACCACAGCAGAAAATAGAAAGAGAATGAAAGTCATTCCCTATGCCTCAGCTATAGGTTCTATAAAGTATGCCATGTTGTGTACCAAATCTATTGTATACCCTACACTGTTTTTTTGGCAAGGGAGTACAATGGTGATCTAGGAGTAGATCACTAGACAACGGTCAAAATTATCCTTAGTGGAATACGGATATGTTTCTCGATTATGGAGGTGACAAACGGTTCATCGTAAAGAGTTACGTCGATGCAAGCTTTGACACCAATCTGGATGACTCTAAGTCTTGATCTAGATACATATTGAAAGTGCGAGCAATTAGCCAGAGTAGCTCCGTGCAGAGCATTGTAGACATAGAAATTTGCGAAATACATACGGATCTGAATGTTGCAGACCCGTAGACTAAACTTCTCTCACAAGCAAAACAAGATCACTCTTTGGGTGTTAATCGCATAGCGATGTGAACTAGATTATAGACTCTAGTAAACCCTTTGGGTATTAGTCACATGGAGATGTGAACTAATCACATAAAGATGTGAACTAGATTATTGACTCTAGTGCAAGTGGGAGACTGAAGGAAATATGCCCTAGAGGCAATAATAAAGTTATTATTTATTTCCTTATATCATGATAAATGTTTAGTATTCATGCTAGAATTGTATTAACCAGAAACATGATACATGTGTGAATACATAGACAAACAGAGTGTCACTAGTACGCCTCTACTTGACTAGCTTGTTGATCAAAGATGTTTATGTTTCCTAGCCATAGACAAAGAGTTGTCATTTGATTAACAGGATGACATCATTAGGAGAATGATGTGATTGACTTGACCCATTCCGTTAGCTTAGCACTTGATCGTTTAGTTTGTTGCTATTGCTTTCTTCATGACTTATACATGTTCCTATGACTATGAGATTATGCAACTCCCATTTACCGAAGGAACACTTTGTGTGCTACCAAACATCACAACATAACTGGGTGATTATAAAGGTGCTCTACAGGTGTCTCCAAAGGTACTTGTTGGGTTGGCGTATTTCAAGATTAGGATTTGTCACTCCGATTGTCGGAGAGGTATCTCTGGGCCCACTCAGTAATACACATCACTTAAGCCTTGCAAGCATTGCAACCAATCAGTTAGTTTCGGAATGATGTGTTACGAAACGAGTAAAGAGACTTGCCGGTAACGAGATTGAACTAGGTATTGAGATACCGACGATCGAATCTCGGGCAAGAAACATACTGATGACAAAAGGAACAACGTACGTTGTTATGCGGTTTGACCGATAAAGATCTTCGTAGAATATGTAGGAGCCAATATGAGCATCCAGGTTCCGCTATTGGTTATTGACCGGAGACGTGTCTCGGTCATGTCTACATAGTTCTCGAACCCGTAGGGTCCGCACGCTTAAAGTTCGATGATGGTTATATTATGAGTTTTGATGTACCGAAGGTTGTTCGGAGTCCCGAATGTGATCAAGGACATGACGAGGAGTCTCGAAATGGTCGAGACATGAAGATTGATATATGGGAAGCCTATATTTGGATATCAGGAATGTTTCGGGTGAAATCGGGATTTTACCGGAGTACCGAGGGGTTACCGGAACCCCCCGGGGGCTTAATGGGCCATAGTGGGCCTTAGTGGAGAAGAGGAGAGGCGGCTAGGGCAGGGCCGTGTGCCCCTCCCCCTCTAGTCCGAATAGGACAAGGAGAGGGGGGCACCCCCCCCTTTCCTTCCTCTCTCCCTCCTCTTTCCCCCCTTCTCCTAATCCAACATGGAAGGGAGGGAGTCCTACTCCCGGTGGGAGTAGGACTCCTCCTGGCGCGCCTCCTCCGGACCGGCCGCACCTTCCCCCCTTGCTCCTTTATACGGGGGCAGGGGGCACTGTAGGATCGAAAGTATGTCTAGAGGGGGGGTGATTAGACTACTTGACCAAATAAAACTTATCCTCTTCCCAATTTTAGTTCTTGGCAGATTTTAGCAACTTTGGACAAGTCAAGCAGTCTTAACACAATTCAAGCAAGCATGCAAAGAGTATATGAGCAGCGGAAAGTAAAGCATGCAACTTGCAAGAATGTAAAGGGAAGGGTTTGGAGGATTCAAACGCAATAGGAGACACGGATGTTTTTGTCGTGGTTCTGATAGGTGGTGCTATCGTACATCCACATTGATGGAGACTTCAACCCACGAAGGGTAACGGCTGTGCGATTCCACGGAGGGCTCCACCCACGAAGGGTCCACGAAGAAGCAACCTTGTCTATCCCACCATGGTCGTCGCCCACGAAGGACTTGCCTCACTAGGGTAGATCTTCACGGAGTAGGTGATCTCCTTGCCCTTACAAACTCCTTGGTTCAACTCCACAATCTTGTCGGAGGCTCCCAAGTGACACCTAGCCAATCTAGGAGACACCACTCTCCAAGAAGTAGCAAATGGTGTGTTGATGATGAACTCCTTGCTCTTGTGCTTCAAACGATAGTCTCCCCAGCACTCAACTCTCTCACACAGGATATGGATTTGGTGGAAAGAAGATTTGAGTGGAAAGCAACTTGGGGAAGGCTAGAGATCAAGATTCATATGGTAGGAATGGAATATCTTGGCCTCAACACAAGTGTAGGTGGTTCTCTCTCAGAAAAAGTAAGTTGGCAGTGTAGGTTCGTTCTGATTGCTCTCTCCACGAATGAAGAGGAGGTGGAGGGGTATATGTAGCCTCCACACAAAATCTAACCGTTACACGCAACTTGCCAATCTTGATGGGACCGAATTGATAAACTCGGTCGGACCGATTCAGCAAATCTAGTGACCGTTAGGATTTTCGGTGGGACCGATATGATTAGGGTTAGGGCATAACGTAATGTCGGTGAGACCGATTACACAAACTCGGTGAGACCGATTTTGGTAATAAGCTAACCAGAGAGTTGGTCAGGTAAACTCGATGGGACCGATTCACTCATTTCGGTGAGACCGAAATGTTACGAAAGGGAAACATAGAGTTTACATTGCAATCTCGGTGGGACCGATCGCTCATCTCGGTGGGACCGAAACATTACGAAGGGAAATAGAGAGATTACAATCCCATCTCGGTGAGACTGAGATCCCTGTCGGTGAGACCGGTTTGCCTAGGGTTTGTGGCAGTGGCTATGACATTTGAACTCAGTGGCGCTGGATAGAAAGAATCGGTGGGGCCGAGGTTGACTTTTGGTTTAGGTCATATGTGGATGTGAGAAAGTATTTGATGGCTTTGGAGCATATCACTAAGCATTTTGAGCAAGAGCCTCATTAAGCAACACCTCATCCCTCCTTGATAGTATTGGCTTTTCCTATAGACTCAATGTGATCTTGATCACTAAAATAGAAAATGTAGAGCCTTGAGCTTTGAGCTTGAGCCAATCCTTTTGTCCTTAGCATTTTGAGGGGTCCACTTTTCTCATCCATGCCATGCCAATCATTGAGCTTTCCTGAAATATTAATCTTGAAATAGCATTAGCTCAATGAGCTATATGTTGTTAGGAATTACCAAAACCACCTAGGGATAGTTGCACTTTCAATCTTCCCCTTTTTGGTAATTGATGACAACATATAGATCAAAGCTTCGACAAATGATAATAAGAATGAAAAACATTGTCGCTTTGAGAAGTGTGTGAAAAGCAAGAGCTCCCCCTAAATTTGTGCATAGTTTAAGATTTTCTTTGGACTGCAAATGCACAATGAGTTAGGATCATGGGTTACTGAAAGTGCAACTATCCCTAGGTGGTTTTGGTAATTCATAACAACATATAGCTCATTGAGCTAATGCTATTCCGAGATGACTATTTCAGGAAAGCTCAATGATTGGCATGGCATGGATGTGAAAGTGGAACCCTCAAAATGCTAAGGACAAAGGATTGGCTCAAGCTCAAAAGCTCAAGACTCTTCATTTTATATTATAGTGATCCAAGATCACATTGAGTCTTTAGGAAAAGCCAATATTATCAAGGAGGAATGAGGTGTTGCTTAATGAGCCTCTTGCTTCATGTGCTTAGTGATATGCTCCAAAACTCTCAACTACTTTTCCATATCCACATATGACCTAAACCCTAAGCCAAACTCGGTCCTACCGATTCTTTCTATCCGGTGCCACCGAGTTTCACTTGTCATAAGCCACTGCCAAACCCTAGCAATTCGGTTCTACCGATAGGGATCTCGGTCTCACCGAGATGGGATTGCAAACTCTCTGTTTCCCTTTCGTAACTTTTCGGTCTCACCGAAAGAGCGAATCGGTCCCACCGAGATTGCAATGTAAACTCTTTGTTTCCCTTTTGCAACTTTTCGGTCTCACCGAAAGAGCAAATCGGTCCCACCGAGTTTTCCTGACCAACTCTCTGGTTAGCTTATTACCAAACTCGGTCTCACCGAGTTTGTGTAATCGGTCTCACCGAGATTACGTTATGCCCAAACCCTAACCATATCGGTCCTACCGAGTTGCATGTCAGTCCCACCGAAAATCTCTAACGGTCACTAGGTTTACCTTTTCGGTCCGACCGAGTTTGTTGATTCGGTCCCACCGAGATTGGAAAACTGTGTGTAACGGTTGGATTTTGTGTGGAGGCTATATATACCCCTCCACCTCCTCTTCATTCGTGGAGAGAGCCATCAGAACACATACACAATTCCAACTCATATGTTCTGAGAGAGAACCACCTACTCATGTGTTGAGACCAAGATATTCCATTCCTACCATATGAATCTTGATCTCTAGCCTTCCCCAAGTTGCTTTCCACTCAAATCTTCTTTCCACAAAATCCAAATCCTATGAGAGAGAGTTGAGTGTTGGGGAGACTATCATTTGAAGCACAAGAGCAAGGAGTTCATCATCAACACACCATTTGTTACTTCTTGGAGAGTGGTGTCTCCTAGATTGGCTAGGTGTCACTTGGGAGCCTCCGACAAGATTGTGGAGTTGAACCAAGGAGTTTGTAAGGGCAAGGAGATCGCCTACTTCGTGAAGATCTACCGCTAGTGAGGCAAGTCCTTCGTGGGCGATGGCCATGGTGGGATAGACAAGGTTGCTACTTCGTGGACCCTTCGTGGGTGGAGCCCTCCGTGGACTCGCGCGACCGTTACCCTTCGTGGGTTGAAGTCTCCATCAACGTGGATGTAGGATAGCACCACCTATCCGAACCACGGGAAAAACATCCGTGTCTCCAATTGCGTTTGAATTCTCCAAACCCTTCCCTTTACATTCTTGCAAGTTGCATGCTTTACTTTCCGCTGCCAATATACTCTTTGCATGCTTGCTTGAATTGTGTGATGATTGCTTGACTTGTCCTACAATAGCTAAAATCTGCCAAGAACTAAAATTGGGAAAAGGTTAAGTTTTTATTTGGTCAAGTAGTCTAATCACCCCCCCTCTAGACATACTTTCGATCCTACAAGTGGTATCA
Source organism: Triticum aestivum (assembly GCF_018294505.1). Lineage (NCBI taxonomy): Eukaryota > Viridiplantae > Streptophyta > Magnoliopsida > Poales > Poaceae > Triticum > Triticum aestivum. The sequence goes on along the minus strand of NC_057800.1, from coordinate 477,649,239 downwards.
GAGCTTTGGTCTCCATTTGCTTTGATCTCCATAGCTTTTGGTGGTCATAGCCTTGGTTTCACAACCTAGGAGAGTATGGCGTCTAGCGAGGGAAATTATCACCGTAGAGGTCCTTACTTTGATGGTACTAATTTTGCTAGTTGGAAGCATAAAATGAAAATGCATATTCTTGGACATAACCCCGCCGTTTGGGCTATTGTGTGTGTTGGTTTGCAAGGTGACTTCTTTGATGGGAAAGAACCAAACCGTGAAGCTACCGCGGATGAGTTGAAGATGTTGCAATACAATGCTCAAGCTTGTGATATTCTCTTCAACGGATTGTGCCCCGAAGAATTCAACAAAATCAGCCGTCTTGAGAATGCAAAGGAAATTTGGGACACTTTGATTGATATGCACGAAGGTACCGACTCCGTCAAGGAATCCAAGTTGGATGTGCTTCAAAGTCAACTTGACAAGTTCAAAATGAAGGATGGTGAAGGTGTCGCTGAAATGTACTCTAGGCTTGCTCTCATCACAAATGAGATTGCCGGCTTAGGAAGTGAAGAGATGACCGATAGATTCATCATCAAGAAGATTCTAAGAGCCTTGGATGGAAAATATGATACCGTGTGCACATTGATCCAAATGATGCCCAATTACAAAGATCTCAAGCCAACGGAGGTGATTGGAAGAATTGTTGCTCATGAGATGTCACTTAAGGATAAAGAGGAACTTCACAACAAATCAAGTGGTGCCTACAAAGCCTCATGTGAAGCCCCTACATCATCAAGTGAGAAACAAAACTTCAATGAAGAATTGAGCTTAATGGTGAAGAACTTCAACAAGTTCTACAAGAGTAGAAGCAAAGATAGAAGCTTCAAGTCAAGGTCCTACAATGACAAAAGATCTTCTAGTCGAGAGCGAAACTGCTACAGTTGTGGAAGACCCGGACACTATTCCAATGAGTGTACGGCTCCCTACAAGAGAAGAGAAGATTCTCCAAAAAGAAGAAGCAAAGAATCACCACCAAGAGAGAGAAGGAGTAGAGATGATCGTTATGAACGAAGATACTCACGGAGAAGCAAGGATTCGGAAAGGAAGGAAAAATCATCAAGGAGCTACACAAAACGAAGACATCAAGCTCATGTTGGTGAATGGGTATCCGGCTCCGACTCCGACAGCCACTCCGAGAGAAGTTATCACTCCGACTCCGAAGATACTCAAGATGAAGGTGTTGCCGGTCTAGCACTTGTGTCAACCAACTCCTACGACATATTTGACTCACCAAATGAAGGAATTGGAAGATGCTTCATGGCCAAAGGTCCTAAGGTAACACACCCCGAGTATGTTGATTTCAATAGTGATGAAGATGACTTGTTAGGTGATGATTTGCTTGTTGACAACTCTAGTGATGAATACTATGATGAAACGTCAATTAATCATGCTAATCAAGATAAAACGAATGACAATGATAAGGAGAAGATTGAGGCTCTAACTAAAGAACTAAACACTCTTAAGTTAGCTCATGAAACTATCTTCGAAGATCATCGAGAACTTTTAAGAGCTCATGAGAAATTACGCTTTGAAAAGCTCAATCTTGAGCAAGAGCATGAGTTCTTAAAAGCAATCAATGATGATCTCCGCAAGAAAAGTTCTTCTTACATTGCCAAGCGTTTACTCTTATCCACTTACATGCCTCAAGTCAAGTCTAGTAACAAGAACAAGAAAGATTCTTCCTCTAGCAGTAACAATGATCATGCTAAATCCAATATTGTTGCTTCTAGTAGTTCTCTTGATTCCACTAATGATTCTCTTAGCCAAGTTACACTTGAGCAAGAAAATAGCTTATTGAAGGGAATTATAGAGAAAGGAGTGTACAAAAGCCTTGCCGGGAGTAAGCAATTCGAGGAAATTGTGCGCAAGCAAGGAATGCACCGGAAGAATCAAGGTGTTGGTTTTGAACGAAAGTTCAATGCCAATGGAGTTGAGTGGGAAGAAGATCAATACCCCAAGACAAAGTTTGTTCCTCAACAAGAGAAGTATGATACTTCTTTCAAGGGGACACAAGCTCAAGATGATCTTCCACCACAAGACTACAAGCAAAAAGGCAAGGACAAGCTTCAAGAGGAAATTGATGCATTTGAAGAAGCTCCTAAGACCTTAGTCAAGTGGATTCCCAAGACTACTTCAAGTTCCACTTCATCAAGTACGACTACAACTCCAAGGATTCCCATCAAGATGGTGTGGATCCAAAAGAAGAAGAACTAGAGAGTTCTTGAGGGTGACTCCGCCAACATACTTCACTCTTATCATTTTGGCAAGAACAAGTGCAATCAACTTCCACATCTTGCACTAGTTCAAGGAGTCACAAACCCTCTTGTTGGTAAGACAAGGGACAAGGTAACCTAAAAGTTTTCATGGACATCATCTTGTGTGTGCATCACTCTATGTCTATGGATATCCTTGTTTGTTCCTTGTGGGACTAACCCATGTAGGTATTGAAAGTGCAATTCACTCAAATGGATAGCTCCAAGTGATCTACATCAACATTGAGCATCCACATCTTCAACATCTACATGAAGTCATCATCGACAAAACCCGAGGTTAGTTCATCCCTCTAAGGGGGGATATCACATCTAGGGGGAGCTTTACTCTAAGACTTGAGCTAAAGCAACTCTAAAGATGTGAACACAACAATGCTTTATGTAAAAGTGGTAACCCCACTTGAGCTTAAACGATGAGTATGACCTATGATCAAGTGTTCTCACTTGACTCCTAAGTCAATATACTCATATATAGATGACCTTGTCATCGCAAATTGCTTGATAGATGCTAGAATTGGTTGTGCATGCCTTGTCACATATTTCATTTGCCATCTTATTGTGTGAGCATGCTGGTTGCATATTTTACTCATTCGAGGACATCCACTTGTTGTTTTGATTGTTTGGTTTTATTTCCTTTTGCCAAGTGGATGGACAAGAATGCCTAAGAACCTCCTCTAGCTATCTATGCTTTTCTCGTCTCAAACTCTATTCATGCTACATCACAAAATTTGATCAAGTCAGATTCGAACCACTCTGTGTGAGGAGCGCTCGGAGTCCCCGATTCGTCATAGACTTAAACTTCCAAAACCTCTTTATGATTCTCGGTCTGACCGATACCCTACTTTCGGTCCTACCGAGATCATTAAGTTGATCTAGGTTTTCGATCTCGGTGCAACCGATTTGAACCATTCGGTCACACCGAGTTGCAACAACTGTATACAGTTTTGCATCTCGGTGCCACCGAGTTGTTCCACTCGGTCACACCGACAGGGTCGGGCTATATATAGTCACGGGCAAAAATTTGGAAATTTCTCCGAACCCCTTCGCCCGCGCGATAGCCTGCTCTGCCAACTTGGTCTCCGGATCGTCTCCTCGCCGCCAGCCGCCTCCAGTCGCTGGTCTCCGTCGCCGTCAACGGAAATTCAACCCCGCCGTTGCCGCCGTAGCGAGTCTCCGCCGAACTAGGGTATGGACTCGATCTTTGTGCTATTCCCCAATCCGATTCTTAGCACATTGTGATCATCATGATTCTTGCCACGTTTGTTAAACTTCTATCCAGTCAATGAACTCGTAGATTAGGTTTAATTCGAAAATTTTAGGGTTAGGTTTCCGCCGAAACCATCTCGGACCCACCGAGTTGAAAAACTCGGTCCCACCGATTTGGCTTATGCCATTGCACAAGTGAGACTCGGTCTGACCGAGAATTACTTATCGGTGTGACCGATTTTGGAACTCTGTGAAACCCTAGCAGTCTCGGTGCCACCGAACTGTGACTCGGTCTGACCGAGTTCACTAGTTTAGGTGCCAAAACTGCTTCGGTATCACCGAGTTTAGAAATCGGTAGATCCGAGATGCTTTCAGTGGGAAACTAAAACTAAGTTTTTGAATTATTCTTTTGCAAAAATCTCTGCATTTTGTGATGCTTATCCACTCTATCTCATCTATAACCTATTCACAGGGTCAGCAGTCAGAGTTTGCATCATGTCAGACCAAAGTGATAGCCAGAACTTGTCAGAGCAGCAAGTGCAGATGAGTGAGGGCACTAGTCCCTCAAGTTCCTCAGATGATGGCAGCATGAGCACCCCTAGCAATCTGCCTAAAGCTGCCACAAGACAGAGAAAGAAGAGAACCTCAGACTCAGAAGATGAGGATTATGTGGCAGAAGAGGAAGCAACTTCCAAGAGAGTTGAGCCAGCACATTGCATAAAACCAGGGATGAAGATCAAAAGGCCAGCAGGCAGGAAGCCTATGTCAAAGGCCAGAGCTTCAACTAAGAAGCCCACTCCCATTGAGCTAGTTGCTGCTGAAGGCAAGAAGAGGAAAGAAAGGGTGAAGAAAATTGTAGCTAGAGTGCTTGGCAAGGCTTCCATCATGGAAGATGAGGAGGAAGAAGAAGAGGTAGCTGCACCAGCACCTAAGGCACCCAAGCTGATGGGTGATGCCATAAGAACAGGGGCAGCTGCTTCCAAGGCCAAGCCAGCTCCAAAGCCAAAGCCAAAGAGGAACACAAGAAGCATCCCAGCTACTGAGAAGAACAAGGCCCCAGTGCCTGAAGCTGCAGAAGAAGAAGAAGAGAATGTTCTTAGAAAGCTCAAGCCCAAGATCCCAGACCACAACGATGCTCATCCTGTGGCTGAGGATATGAAACTCAGGAGAGATTCAGTGCTCCGGACTCCACCACCACCTAAAGATCAAGCCTGAGTGTCGACTTAGCACTATGCATTTTCTAGGAACTTTTTGGTAACTTGTTGCCAAAGGGGGAGAAAATGTATAGATCATAGGCTTCGAGAGAGAGTGTTGCTTTTATTCTCTCTTGTTTTATTTGGTGGTTTTTCGAACTTTGTTTGCTTTTGTGTGAGATACTATGTCATTGCTCGTGAGACATTGATGATCATGTGTTTGATCATAAGCTACACTTAATGTTTGCTTAATATTATCATCTTATCTATCTTATGTGATCATTCACTATTCTTGGTGATGAGTGCATGTATTTCATTCTTATCATTTTAAGCGCTCCACCAAGATGTATGTGACATGGAAGAGTAACCCATGACTCTAACTCTTTGTGCATTTGCAGTCCAAAGCAAATTTTAAATATGCACAAATTTAGGGGGAGCTCTTACTTGTCACATACTTCTCAAAGCGACGATATATTTCATGCTTATTATCATTTGTCGAAGCTTTGATCTATATGTTGTCATCAATTACCAAAAAGGGGGAGATTGAAAGTGCAACTATCCCTAGGTGGTTTTGGTAATTCATAACAACATATAGCTCATTGAGCTAATGCTATTCCAAGATGACTATTTCAGGAAAGCTCAATGATTGGCATGGCATGGATGTGAAAGTGGAACCCTCAAAATGCTAAGGACAAAGGATTGGCTCAAGCTCAAAAGCTCAAGACTCTTCATTTTATATTTTAGTGATCCAAGATCACATTGAGTCTTTAGGAAAAGCCAATACTATCAAGGAGGGATGAGGTGTTGCTTAATGAGCCTCTTGCTTCATGTGCTTAGTGATATGCTCCAAAACCCTCAACTACTTTCCCATATCCACATATGACCTAAACCCTAAGCCAAACTCGGTCCTACCGATTCTTTCTATCCGGCGCCACCGAGTTTCACTTGTCATAAGCCACTGCCAAACCCTAGCAATTCGGTTCTACCGATAGGGATCTCGGTCTCACCGAGATGGGATTGCAAACTCTCTGTTTCCCTTTCGTAACTTTTCGGTCTCACCGAAAGAGCGAATCGGTCCCATCGAGATTGCAATGTAAACTCTTTGTTTCCCTTTTGTAACTTTTCGGTCTCACCGAAAGAGCAAATCGGTCCCACTGAGTTTGCCTGACCAACTCTCTGGTTAGCTTATTACCAAACTCGGTCTCACCGAGTTTGTGTAATCGGTCTCACCGAGATTACGTTATGCCCAAACCCTAACCATATCGGTCCTACCGAGTTGCATGTCAGTCCCACCGAAAATCTCTAACGGTCACTAGGTTTACCTTTTCGGTCCGACCGAGTTTGTTGATTCGGTCCCACCGAGATTGGAAAACTGTGTGTAATGGTTGGATTTTGTGTGGAGGCTATATATACCCCTCCACCTCCTCTTCATTCGTGGAGAGAGCCATCAGAACACATACACAATTCCAACTCATATGTTCTGAGAGAGAACCACCTACTCATGTGTTGAGACCAAGATATTCCATTCCTACCATATGAATCTTGATCTCTAGCCTTCCCCAAGTTGCTTTTCACTCAAATCTTCTTTCCACAAAATCCAAATCCTATGAGAGAGAGTTGAGTGTTGGGGAGACTATCATTTGAAGCACAAGAGCAAGGAGTTCATCATCAACACACCATTTGTTACTTCTTGGAGAGTGGTGTCTCCTAGATTGGCTAGGTGTCACTTGGGAGCCTCCGACAAGATTGTGGAGTTGAACCAAGGAGTTTGTAAGGGCAAGGAGATCGCCTACTTCGTGAAGATCTACCGCTAGTGAGGCAAGTCCTTCGTGGGCAATGGCCATGGTGGGATAGACAAGGTTGCTACTTCGTGGACCCTTCGTGGGTGGAGCCCTCCGTGGACTCGCGCGACCGTTACCCTTCGTGGGTTGAAGTCTCCGTCAACGTGGATGTAGGATAGCACCACCTATCCGAACCACGGGAAAAACATCCGTGTCTCCAATTGCGTTTGAATTCTCCAAACCCTTCCCTTTACATTCTTGCAAGTTGCATGCTTTACTTTCCGCTGCCAATATACTCTTTGCATGCTTGCTTGAATTGTGTGATGATTGCTTGACTTGTCCTACAATAGCTAAAATCTGCCAAGAACTAAATTTGGGAAAAGGTTAAGTTTTTATTTGGTCAAGTAGTCTAATCACCCCCCCCCCTTCTAGAAATACTTTCAATCCTACAGTTACTCTTCCATGTCACATACATCTTGGTGGAGCGCTCAAAATGATAATAATTAAATACATGCACTCATCACCAAGCAAGGTGAATGATCATATGGGGATATAAAAGGATAATGTCATCCAACAAGCATTATGGTAGCATATGATCAAACGCATGATCATCCAACTATCACACAAAAGCATAAAGTATCTCAAACAAGCAAATAACAAAGTTCAACCACCAAACAACAAGAGAGAACAAAGAGCAACACTCTCTCTCTCTCTCGAAGCCTATGATCTATACATTTTCTCCCCCTTTGGCAACAAGTTACCAAAAAGTTCATAAAAATGCATAGTGCTAGATCGACTCTCAGGCTTGGTCTTCAGGTGGTGGTGTAGATAAAACTCCAAGGACGAAGGCATCAGTTTATGTAGATGGAGCTGGTGGAGTGGGTGCTGGAGCTGGTGGCACTGAAGTTGTAGCTGGTGCAGATGAAGTTGCTCTGGTGTCTGTAACTGGCACTGCAGCAGATCTTTGTCCTCTAGGCACTCTAGCAAAAGCATCAGTGGTAGACTTGCCCTTCTTCTCCTGCACTTCATCCTGAAGTTGCTCAACAACTAACTGTATCTCAGTGACCTTCACATCTAAATCATAGAACTTCTGCTCCATGATCCTCTCCAAGCTCTCCTGGTTTTGAGTCAGGGTGGCGAATCCCTTCTCAATCCTCAGGGTGGAGGAAATAAAGTAGCCAAGCTGATCTTGCTTGCTCTTCAGAAGATACTGAGATGCCTCATCAATGGTTGGCATCTTTGCAGCCTTTTCAGTCCTTGACTTCTCCCTCTTTGCTTGTGCTTGCATAGAAGATGGTTCATTCTCATCCATCACCACAGTGTTGTCCTCAAAGTATGGGTAGATGGGCATATGTTCCTTGTCCAAGAGATATGTGCCAGTGCCCATCTTGGAGTTGATTAGCTCCTGGATCTGTGGGGCATACCCACAACTTCTCTTCTGATCTACAGCTGTTCTCTTTATAGTTTCCACAATTAGGCTCATGACTTTGAACTTTTGAGGCACATCATATATGTGAAGCGGGTTAATTGCATGGCCTTTGATCATCTTGTGATCACCTGACTTTAGCAATAGAGTGTGCCAGAGGATCCACTTGATTGTTGGCAAACCTGATAGAAGGTAATGTACTGATCCAAATTTGTGTGTCTCAAGAGCAGCATCTGGGATCTCTCTGTACATATGTGCCATGGTGTTGTGATCCTTCTTCTTCTTGGCATAGACATCCAAGTCATCTTCATTCTCCTTAGGATCATTGATCAATTTTTCCCATTCTTCAACTGTTGGTTGGTACCTAGTACCTTCAAACATCCAGACAATCCTTCCGTCTGGGTAGAAATGAGCTGTGGAGTAGAACTGCATAATAAGCTCATCATTCCACTTTGTGAGCTTCTGCCCAACAAAGTCCTCTACTCCACAAGACTTGAAACTATCATAGACTCCAGGATAGTGTTCTTCATTTTCCCTGATGTACTCCCAGTCCACCCATCTCATATCACAGACTATAGGCTTCTTGTCAAGCAACACTGTCTCATAGAAGTCCCGTTGTTCCTTTGTATGGAACCTGTAGTCCACAATAGTTCTTCTCCTGGCTGCATAGGGATCAATCAATCTCCACTGTCTGAGTCATGCATCCTTCCTGAGCTTCATGTCCTCAGCTACTGGATGAGCATCATTGTGATCTGGAATTTTGGGCTTCAACTTCCTCAATACATGTGACTCATGATCTTCTTCTTCTATAGCAGCTTCAGGCACTGGGGCCTTGTTCTTCTCTGCAGCTGTAATATTCCTTGTACTCCTCTTGGGTGCAATTTTGGGTTTTGGAGCAGCTGCCTTGGGAGCTTCTTTGGGCTTAGATGGAGCAGCCCCTGATCTTATAGCATCTCCCATAAGCTTTTGAGCTTTAGGTGCTGGTGCAGCAACCTCTTCCTCTTCCGCTTCCATCATTGAGGGCTTCCCAATTACTCTGGCCATGGTCTTCTTGACCCTTTCTTTCCTTTTCTTCTCTACCACAGCCTGTTCTTTGGGTGCAGATCCCAAAGTTTCTTGAGTGGATGTTCTGGCCTTTGACATAGGAACTCTGTTGGCACGAACCTTTGTATTCATTCCTGGCTTAGTGGCAGCAGCTCTGCCATATTCCTTTTTTAGAACTTTCCTATTTGAGGTGGCCTCTTCCTCAACAGCCACATAGTCCTCATCCTCAGAATCTGAGGTTCTCTTCTTTCTGGCCCTGCTGGCTGCCTTAGGCAAGTTGCTGGGTGTACTCCTGCTTCCATCATCATAGCTGCTAGAGGGACTAGTGCCCTCACTCATGTGAACTTGCTCCTCAGACTTGTTCTGACTGTCACTCTGATATGACATGATGCAAACACTGACAGCAGACCCTGTGAATAGATTATAAATGAGGTAGAGTAGATGAGCATCACAAAGTACATAGGTTTTTGCAAAAGAATGAGTCAAAAACTTAGTTCTATTTTTCCGCAGAAAGCATTTTGGATCTACCGATTTGAAAACTCAGTGATACCGAAGTAGCTTTTGGAACCTAAACTAGTGAACTCGGTTAGACCGAGTCACAGTTCGGTGGCACCAAGACTGCTAGGGTTTCACAAAGAATTGAACTCGGTCACACTGATTTGCAATACTCAGTCAGACCGAGAATCACATGTGCAATGGCCTTAGCCAAATCGGTGGAACCGATTTCAACAACTCGGTTGGTCCGAGATGATTTCGGCGGAAACCTAACCCTAAATTTTCAATCCACAACTAAACTACGAAGGGATTTCGCTTGATAGAGTGATCTCAATCGTGGCAAGATACATGGCAAAACAATGTGCTAGGAATCGGAGTGAGATTAGCACAAGGATCAAGTCCATACCCTAAGTGCGGCGATGGACCTGCTACGGCGGCAACGGCGGAGACGATTTCCGTTGATGGCAGCGGAGACCAGCGGCGGGAGGCAGCTGGCGATGAGGAGGACGATCCGGAGACCCAGGGAGGCAGAGTAGGCTGAGCGCGGGCGAAGGGGTTCGGAGAATTTTCAAAATTTTGGCCTGGGGATATATATAGCCTGACCCTGTCGGTGTGACCGAGTGGAACAACTCGGTGTGACCGAAAAGTTCAAATCGGTTGCACCGAGATTGAAAACCTAGATTGACTTAGTGATCTCGGTATGACCGAAATGGATGAATCGGTCAGGCCGAAATGCACAAAGAAGTTTTGGAAGTTTAAGTCTATGATGAATCGGGGACTCCGAGTGCTCCTCACACAGAGTGGTTCGAATCTGACTTGATCAAACTTTGTGATATAGCATGAATAGAGTTTGAGATAAGAAAAGAAAAAGATTCTTAGGCATTCTTGTCCATCCACTTGGCAAAAGAAAAAGGAACCAAACAATCAAAACAACAAGTGGATGTCCTCGAATGAGTAAATTATGCAACCAACATGCTCACACAATAAAATGGCAAATGAAATATGTGACAAAGCATGCACAACCAATTCTAGCATCTATCAAGCAATTGGCGATGACTAGGTCATCTATATATGAGTATATTTACTTAGGAGTCAAATGAGAACATTTGATCATAGGTCATACTCATCGTTTAAGCACAAGTGGGGTTACCACTTTTACATAAAGCATTGTTGTGTTCACACCATTAGAGTTGCTTTAGCTCAATTCTTAGAGCAAAGCTCCCCCTAGATGTGAGATCCCCCCTAAGAGGGATGAACTAACCTTGGGTTTTGTCGATGATGACTTCATGTAGGTGTTGAAGATGTGGATGCTCAATGTTGATGTAGATCATTTGGAGCAATCCTTTGGAGTGAGTTGCACTTTCAATACCTACACGGGTTAGTCCCACAAGGAACAAACAAGGATGTCCATAGACATAGAGTGATGCACACACAAGATGATGTCTATGAAAGCATTAGGTTACCTTGTCCCTTGTCTTACCAACAAGAGGGTTTGTGACTCCTTGAACTAGTGCAAGATATGGAAGTTGATTGCACTTGTTCTTGCCAAAATGATAAGAGTGAAGTGTGTTGGCGGAGTCAACCTCGGGAACTCTCTAGTTCTTCTTCTTCGGGATCCACATCATCTTGATGGGAATCCTTGGAGTTGTAGTCGTACTTGATGAAGTAGAACTTGATGTAGTCTTGGGAACCCACTTGACCAAGGCCTTAGGAGCTTCTTCAAATGCATCAATTTCCTCTTAAAGCTTATCCTTGCCTTTTTGCTCGTGGTCTTGTGGTGGAAGATCATCTTGAGCTTGTGTCCCTTCGAAGGAAGTAGGATCATACTTCTTTTGTTGAGGAACAAACTTCGTCTTGGGGTATTGATCTTCTTCCCACTCAACTCCATTGGCATTGAACTTTCGTTCAAAACCAACACCTTGGTTCTTCCGGTGCCTTCCTTGCTTGTGTACAATTTCCTCAAATTGCTTACTGCTGGCAAGGATCTTGTAAACACCTTTCTCTATAATTCCCTTCAATAAGCTATTTTCTTGCTCAAGTGTAACTTGGCTAAGAGAATCATTAGTGGAATCAAGAGAACTACTAGAAGCAACAACATTGGATTTAGCATGATTATTGTTACTACTAGAGGAATAATCTTTCTTGTTCTTGTTACTAGACTTGACTTGAGGCATGTAAGTGGATAAGAGTAAACGCTTGGCAATGTAAGAAGAACTTTTCTTGTGAATATCATCATTGATTGCTTTTAAGAACTCATGCTCTTGCTCAAGGTTGAGCTTTTCAAAACGTAATTTCTCATGAGTCCTTAAAAGTTCTCGATGGTTTCCTAAGATAGTTTCATGAGCTAACTTAAGAGTGTTTAGTTATTTAGTTAAAACTCAATCTTCTCCTTATCATTGTCATTCGTTTTATCTTGATTAGCATGATTAATTGATGTTTCATCATAGTATTCATCACTAGAATTGTCAACAAGTAAATCATCATCATCTAACAAGTCATCTTCATCACTATTGAAATCAACATACTCGGGGTGTGATACCTTTGGGCCTTTAGCCATGAAGCATCTTCCAAGTCCTTCATTTTGTGAATCAAATATGTCATAGGAGTTGGTTGACACAAGTGCTAGACCGGCAACACCTTCATCTTGAGTATATTCGGAGTTGGAGTGATAGCTTCTCTCGGAGTGATTGTCGGAGTCGGAGTCGGAGCCGGATACCCATTCACCAACATGAGCTTGATGTCTTGTAGGATCGAAAGTATGTCTAGAGGGGGGGTGATTATACTACTTGACCAAATAAAACTTATCCTTTTCCCAATTTTAGTTCTTGGCAGATTTTAGCAACTTTGGACAAGTCAAGCAATCTTAACACAATTCAAGCAAGCATGCAAAGAGTATATGAGCAGCGGAAAGTAAAGCATGCAACTTGCAAGAATGTAAAGGGAAGGGTTTGGAGGATTCAAACGCAATAGGAGACACAGATGTTTTTGTCGTGTTTCTGATAGGTGGTGCTATCGTACATCCATGTTGATGGAGCCTTCAACCCACGAAGGGTAACGGCTGTGCGAGTCCATGGATGGCTCCACCCATGAAGGGTCCACGAAGAAGCAACCTTGTCTATCCCACCATGGTCGTCGCCCACGAAGGACTTGCCTCACTAGGGTAGATCTTCATGAAGTAGGCGATCTCCTAGCCCTTACAAACTCCTTGGTTCAACTCCACAATCCTGTCGGAGGCTCCCAAGTGACACCTAGCCAATCTAGGAGACACCACTCTCCAAGAAGTAACAAATGGTGTGTTGATGATGAACTCCTTGCTCTTGTGCTTCAAATGATAGTCTCCCCAACACTCAACTCTCTCTCACAGGATATGGATTTGGTGGAAAGAAGATTTGAGTGGAAAGCAACTTGGGGAAGGCTAGAGATCAAGATTCATATGGTAGGAATGGAATATCTTGGCCTCAACACAAGTGTAGGTGGTTCTCTCTCAAAAAAAGTAAGTTGGAAGTGTAGGTTCGTTCTGATTGCTCTCTCTTGATGGTGATTCTTCTCTTCTACTTCTTCTTTTTGGAGAATCTTCTCTTCTCTTGTAGGGTGTCGTACACTCATTGGAATAGTGTACGGGTCTTCCACAATTGTAGCAATTTTGCTCTCGACTAGAAGATCTTTTGTCATTGTAGGACCTTGACTTTGGAACTTCTCTCTTTACTTCTACTCTTGTAGAACTTGTTGAAGTTCTTCACCATTAGGCTCAATTCTTCATTGAAGGTTTGTTTCTCACTTGATACGTGGGAGCTTCACATGAGGCTTTGTAAGCACCACTTGACTTGTTATGGAGCTCCTCCTTATCCTTGAGTGACATCTCATGAGCAACAATTCTTCCAATGACTTCCGTTGGCTTGGGATCTTTGTAGTTAGGCATCATTTGGATCAATGTGCATACGGTATCATATTTTATGTCCAAAGCTCTTAGGATCTTCTTGACGATGAATTTGTCGCTCATCTCTTCACTTCCTAAGCCGGCGATCTCATTTGTGATAAGAGCAAGCCTAGAGTACATTTCAGCGACACCTTCACCATCCTTCATTTTGAACTTGTCAAGCTAACTATGAAGCACATCCAACTTGGATTCCTTGACGGAGTTGGTACCTTCGTGCATATCAATCAAAGTATCCCAAATTTCCTTTGCATTCTCAAGACGACTGATTTTGTTGAATTCTTCGGGGCACAATCCGTTGAAGAGGATATCACAAGCTTGAGCATTGTATTGCAGCATCTTCAACTCTTCCGCTGTAGCTTCACAGTTCGGTTCTCTCCCATCAAAGAATTCACCTTGCAAGCCAATACACACAATAGCCCATACGACGGGTTATGTCCAAGAATATGCATTTTCATCTTATGCTTCCAACTAGCAAAATTAGTAACATCAAAGTAAGGACCTCTACGGTGGTAATTTCCCTTGCTAGACGCCATACTCTCCTAGGTTGTGAGACCAAGGCTATGACTACCAAAAGCTATGGAAATCAAAGCAAATGGAGACAAAATCTCTGATACCACTTGTAGGATCGAAAGTATGTCTAGAGGGGGGTGATTAGACTACTTGACCAATTGGCAGATTTTAGCAACTTTGGACAAGTCAAGCAATCTTAACACAATTCAAGCAAGCATGCAAAGAGTATATGAGCAGCGGAAAATAAAGCATGCAACTTGCAAGAATGTAAAGGGAAGGGTTTGGACGATTCAAACACAATAGGAGCACAGATGTTTTTGTCGTGGTTCCGATAGGTGGTGCTATCGTACATCCACGTTGATGGAGACTTCAACCCACGAAGGGTAACGGCTGCGCGAGTCCACGGAGGGCTCCACCCACGAAGGGTCCACGAAGAAGCAACCTTGTCTATCCCACCATGGCCATCGCCCACGAAGGACTTGACTCACTAGGGTAGATCTTCACGAAGTAGGTGATCTCCTTGCCCTTACAAACTCCTTGGTTCAACTCCACAATCTTGTCGGAGGCTCCCAAGTGACACCTAGCCAATCTAGGAGATACCACTCTCCAAGAAGTAACAAATGGTGTGTTGATGATGAACTCCTTGCTCTTGTGCTTCAAATGATAGTCTCCCCAACACTCAACTCTCTCACACAGGATATGGATTTGGTGGAAAGAAGATTTGAGTGGAAAGCAACTTGGGGAAGGCTAGAGATCAAGATTCATATGGTAGGAATGGAATATCTTGGCCTCAACACAAGTGTAGGTGGTTCTCTCTCAGAAAAAGTAAGTTAGAAGTGTAGGTTCATTCTGATTGCTCTCTCCATGAATGAAGAGGAGGTGGAGGGGTATATGTAGCCTCCACACAAATTCTAACCGTTACACAGAACTTGCCAATCTCGGTGGGATCGAATTGATAAACTCGATCGGACCAATTCAGCAAATCTAGTGACCGTTAGGATTTTCGGTGGGACCGACATGCAACTCGGTAGGACCGATATGATTAGGGTTAGGGCATAACGTAATCTCGGTGAGACTGATTACACAAACTCGGTGAGACCGATTTTGGTAATAAGCTAACCAGAGAGTTGGTCAGGTAAACTCGGTGGGACCGATTCACTCATTTCGGTGAGACCGAAATGTTACGAAAGGGAAACATAGAGTTTACATTGCAATCTCGGTGGGACCAGTCACTCATCTCGGTGGGACCAAAACGTTACGAAGGGAAACAGAGAGATTACAATCCCATCATCCCTATCGGTGAGACCGATTTGCATAGGGTTTGTGGCAGTGGCTATGACATCTGAACTCGGTGGCGCTGGATAGAAAGAATCGGTGGGGCCGAGTTTGACTTTTGGTGTAGGTCATATGTGGATGTGAGAAAGTAGTTGAGGGCTTTGGAGCATATCACTAAGCATTTTGAGCAAGAGCCTCATTAAGCAACACATCATCCCTCCTTGATAGTATTGGCTTTTCCTATAGACTCAATGTGATCTTGGATCACTAAAATAGAAAATGTAGAGTCTTGAGCTTTGAGCTTGAGACAATCCTTTTGTCCTTAGCATTTTGAGGGGTCCACTTTTCTCATCCATGCCATGCCAATCATTGAGCTTTCCTGAAATATTAATCTTGAAATAGCATTAGCTCAATGAGCTATATGTTGTTAGGAATTACCAAAACCACCTAGGGATAGTTGCACTTTCAGGCACCCCAGAGACACAACAATTGATCCCTTGGATCTCTTAGCCGTGTGCGGTGCCCCCCTCCACCATAATCCACCTCGGTCATATCATAGCGGTGCTTAGGCGAAGCCCTGCGTCGGTAGAACATTATCATCATCACCACACCGTCGTGCTGACGAAACTCTCCCTCAAAGCTCGGCTGGATCGGAGTTTGAGGGACGTCATCAAGTTGAACGTGTGCAGAACTCGGAGGTGCCGTGCGTTCGGTGCTTGATCGGTCGGATCGTGAAGACGTACGACTACATTAACCGTGTTGTGCTAACGCTTCCGCTTTCGGTCTACGAGGGTACGTGGACACACTCTCCCCTCTCGTTGCTATGCATCACCATGATCCTGTGTGTGCGTAGAATTTTTTTTGAAATTACTATGTTCCCCAACAGGCGGAGCCCCTGTCGCCCATCCTTCCTCTTCCTCTCCTGCTTCTTCTTCTTCCTAGCTCCTCTCCTGCCACCAATGGCGCCGTCAAGGAGGTTCCCGCCGCGGAGAAGGAGAAGGCCCCTCGCAAGGGGGCCGGCTCTCCGGTGCCCAAGCGTGGACGCGGCCGTCCCCGCAAGCACGCCGCAACCCCCGCCGCAGCCCCGCGCAGCCGTGGTGGTGACGCTTCATGGGGCAGCGGTCGCTCCGGTTGTGGTGGTCCCATTGACGCAGGGAGGTGTGTCGTGGTCGCGCGGCCTCCCCAGCCACGCTTCCACTTGGCGGAGATGCTACTGGAGTTTGTTGTTTGGTCGGAGAACCCGGCCGGCACCTGGCTTCAGCTCCCGCGCTTCCTCGCCGACGAGCTGCCGGCCTCAGGTCCTGGCGGGCTTTGGCTGCATGCGGACGACTGCTGCAGCAGGGCTTCCTGGGTTGCGGTCGAGGTCTCCGTCGTGGGCAATGTAGCTCTGGCCTGCGGTTGGCAGACGTTCGCCCGCATGCGCGGCCTGGGCAGGCGGTGCACCCTTCACTTCAAGTACGACGGCGACGCGACCCTCTATGTGAGGGTGTTCGGGGAAGATGGTCGTCGCGTCGGGTGCTGCCCCGAGGTGAACGATAGTGAGGAGGTGCTCGGCCTTGGCGACGGCCGTCACGAGGATGGGGGTGAACCCGCCCTTTGTGCCGACCGCGTCTCATCCGGCTATGGCAGCTCTTCCCCTAGCGACAGCTCCAACAGTGGAGGCTATGACCAGCCGCCACGCCGCCATGCATGCTTCGAAGAGGGTGGCGGGTCATCTCGTCGGCGCGCCTCCGTGAAGCACGAGGAGGGGTCCGGCTAAGATCAGGCGGACGCTGGGGCCTGCGCCCGTGGACCGCTATACGCGCCGCTTCTATTTTGTTCTTCTTTTCCTTCCTGCATCAGAAAGAAACCAGAATGGGCCCTGGAGGGTCGTGTATTGAACTATGATTTCAATCGTTATGCTATGTTTGTCGTTCCTGTGCCGTGTCATAACATTATTGTTTTATTTAGGGATAACTTAGCTCGACTTGTTTTGAGTGACCTCCTCCTCACGAGGCGCTCGCTTCCTAGTGCTTGCCGAGGCCTCCTTGACCTGATATGCGCTTAGGAACTGCAAAAAAAATCGTAAGAGGTTTATCGCTCACCCGGGGTTTGGTTATAGGCGCCGATGGCCTTGACTCAGTGCTTCGCATTGCGATGCCCGTGGGGCACGAACCGGGAGAGGTGCGCTAGTTTGTGGGCTTGAACGAGGGTGCCTCGCGAAAAGACAGAAGGAGGAAGCTCACGAAGGTACCTGTTCAGCCCCCTTGTGAGGGACGTGAGGGAGAGTTTAGGTCGACCAAAGAGGCGAAGGCAGAAAGCGATAAGACGGAACCAGCAAGAGACACCAGAAAGCAAATTTCGATTAAAAGATAAAAGACGGGCGAGCCAACTTCGGAAAGCAAATGAAAAGCCGGGTCCGGCACCTGGTCTAGTCTTCGACGTCTTCTCACCAGCGCGGAGCTAAGTGCTGCCACGCGGCGTGGGAGGGAGCCCCCGAGGCCCAAGGGCGGCTCTCCTGAGGCTCCGGGGCATGTACAACCCCACTCATTATTACGTGAGAGTGTCACGGGCGGCGATTCTTCATAGGCACGGGGCCTTGCTTCATAGGCACTGGGCCTTTCTTCACAGGCACCAAACCTTCTTCGCAGGCACTAGGCCTTTCTTCATGGGTAGAACCTCCGGAGGTGTTGGATGTTCCAGGCGTTCTGGACGGGTACCCCGTCTCGTGTCTCCAGGCGCGCGGCGCCAGGCCTGGAGACGTGGACGACCTTGAACGGGCCCTCCCACATGGGCGAGAGCTTATGCAGCCCCTCCCTATAGAGCACCCGCCTTAGGACGAGGTCACCCACCTCAAGAGTCCTGGAGCGGACGCTGTGGCAGTGGTACCGCCGTAGCGCCTGCTAGTATCTTGCCGCCCATAGTGCAGCTTCACGGCGTCGTTCCTCCCCCAGCACGAGGTCCATCCCCCGCATGGCATCCTGCTGTGTCTCATCAAACACCAGGACCCGTGCGGAGCGATGCTCGACCTCGTGGGGGAGGACTGCTTCTGCTCCATAGACGAGGAAGAACGGGGTTTCACCCATTGGCTTGGTGGCGGTGGTGCGGATCGACCACAGCACGGACTAGAGCTCGTCGTGCCAGCCCCTGCTGCCGGCCTCGAGATTTTTCTTGAAGGTCCTAGTCTTGAGGCCCTTCAGGACCTCCGCGTTGGCGCGTTCAGCCTGGCCGTTGCTCCTGGGGTGTGCTACTGAGGCGTAGCAGATCTGCGCTCCAAGGTTAGCATAATATGACTTGAAGAGATTACTAGTGAACTGCGAGCCGTTATAGGTGATAATGCGATTGGGGACCCCAAAGCGGCTCACGAGGCCCTTGATGAACTTGACTGCAGAGCCAGCTGGGATGGAGCAGATGGCTTCAACCTCCGGCCACTTGGTGAACTTGTTGATGGCGACGTAGAGGTATCGATAGACCCCAGGCGCCCGAGGGAATGGGCCCAGAATATCCAGGCCCCAGACCGTGAACGGCCATCAGAGTGGGATGGTCTGGAGGCCCTGTGCTGGCTGATGGATCTGCTTGGCGTGGAATTGGCAGGCCTCGCGGGACTTCACCAGCTCGGCCGCATCGTTCAGCGCCATAGGCCAGTAGAATCCACTTCGGAATGCCTTGCCGATGAGAGTTCGTGACGACGAGTGGTGCCCACAGTCTCCACCGTGTATATTATCTATCAACTCTTTCCCCTGTTCCCTGGAGATGCAACGCAGTGTAACATCATTTGGTCGCTTTCTGTATAACTCATCGTCCTGGATGCAGTATGTCATGGCCTAACGGGCCACGTGCTCCGCGTCCTCCTCCTTCTCTGGCAGCACCCCTTGTATCAGGTATTCCTTGAATTCCTTGGTCCAGCATCCCTCCTGGGGCTCAAGCGCCAGGAGTAGGCGTGCTCCTGAGGTCGGGCCGCAGGCTGGGGCTCCTGAGGCTGGCGGCTGTGGGAGTTCCTCCCGAGGTCGAGTTGCTCTCGAAAGCAGTGTCGTTGCTGATGGCTTGAAGAGACGCTCCTCGAAGATGCCAGGCTCTTGGGGCTGTCGCTTGGATGCTCTTCTGGCGATGTCGTCTGCTTCCTTGTTGGTGCCTCGAGGCACGTGCTGCAATTCCAGGCCCAGAAATTGCTTCTCCATCTTGCGCACCTCCGTGAGGTATGCCTCCATGTGCTCGTTCTTTGGCTCGTATACCTTGTTGGAGAAGTTAACGAGGAGCTGTGAGTCGCCCCTGATGGTGAGACGGTTTGCCCCCAGCGCCGCTGCAGCCTTTAGGCCGGCTATGAGGCCCTCGTATTCTGCAATGTTGTTGGAGACCTTCTTACCCTGCTGGAAGCAGAGCTGCACGGCGTAATAGAGCTTGTCTTGAGTGGGCGAGATGAGTACAGCTCCAGCCCCCGCGCCCTGACACGCGAAGGCACCATCGAAATACATGACCCAGCCGTCAGGCGCCTCGCTTCCCGGCGAGAGGGACCGGTCCTCGCCTTCTTCAAACGTTGGGGCATTTGTCCACTCTGCCACGAAATCAGCGAGTGCGGCCCCCTTGATGACCCTGGTGGTACTAAACTCCAGCTGGAATGCTTGCAACTCGATGTTCCATTCAGCGACTCTTTCGGTAGAGTTGGGGCTCCTGAGAACTCTCTCCAATGGGTAAGCTGAGACGACCTTGATGGGGTGGCCCTGGAAGTAGTGTCGCAGATTTCGCGAGGCGACTAGGAGTGCGAGTAGGAGCTTCTGAGGCATGGGGTATCGCGCTCGTGCGTCCCTCAACACCGTGTTGACGAAGTATACCGGGTGCTCAACGAGGGTTGATGTGCTGACGAGGTTTGCGTCTTCTGGGAGCTGAGGAGTCTCCTGAGGGGGTAGAGCCCCCGATGCTTGGTCACTTGCCGAAGTCTTCGCGGGTTCGGGGGCGTTGTCCTGCCGAGCCTGGCCCTCTGCTGCTGCTGCTTCGGCCCTTGTGGCGCCCTTGTGGTCCTTCGTCGTCTCTGCTAGAGGCGTGGCATGGCACGATGCGCCCTTGGCTTGGTGTTCTTCCCGAACCGCCACCAGGGCCGCGCTGGCTGAGTATGGAGTGGCAGCCAGGTAGAGCACTAGTGGCTCGCGAGGTCATGGCGCCACCATTACTGGTGGGCTGGTCAGGTATCTCTTGAGGTCTTGGAAAGCTTGGTCGGCCTCTGGGGTCCGCTTGAACGGGCCCTTCTTTTTCATCAGCTTGAAGAAGGGTAGGGTGCACTCTCCCAACTTGGAGATGAAGCGCCCCAATGCAGTCACCCGACCAGCCAGCTTCTGCATTTCCTTGAGGGTCTGTGGTGGACTCATGTCTTCAATGGCCTTCACCTTTTTTTGGGTTGGCCTCGATCCCCTGTGGGACACCAGGAAACCCAGCAGCTTGCCGGAAGGGACGCCAAACACGCATTTCTCCGGAATGAGCCGCAAGTCCACCTGGCGAAGGCTTTCGAAGGTCTCCTCTAGGTCTTGGATCAAGGTCTCCGCCTCCTGAGGCTTTACCATGATGTCATCGACGTAGGCTTCAGCGTTTCTCCCGAGCTGCCTCCCTAAGGCGATGTGCATGAGTCGCTGGAAGGTTGTGCCTATGTTGCGCAGTCCGAACAGCATGCAGGTCTAGCAGTACATCCCACACAGGGTCAGGAAGGCCGTCTTCTCCACATCTTCTACCGCCATCTTGATTTGGTGATATCCTGAGAACGCATCCAGGAAGCATAGCAAATCGCACTCGGTGGTGGAGTCGATGATCTGGTCGATGCGCGGAAGCGGGAACGGATCTTGGGGGCAGGCCTTGTTGAGGTTGGTGAAGTCAACGCACATCCGCTCCTTCCCGCCTTTCTTGGGGACAATGA
The DNA here is from genome assembly GCF_018294505.1 of Triticum aestivum. NCBI lineage: Eukaryota > Viridiplantae > Streptophyta > Magnoliopsida > Poales > Poaceae > Triticum > Triticum aestivum. The sequence continues at coordinate 477,628,191 of NC_057800.1, read as the reverse complement.
TGGGGTTCGCCAGCCACTCGGGGTAACGAACCTCGCGAATGACACCCGCAGCCTCCAACTTGCGGGTTTCTTGGACGATGAAAGCTTGCTTCTCTGTGGACTTTCGCCTTGCCTTCTGCTTCACAGGGCGTACGTTGGGGCACACCTTCAGGTGGTGCTCTATTACCTCTCTCGGGACCCCTACCAATTGATCGGGCTCCCGGGCGAACACTTCCTTGTTTGCACGCAAAAACTTCACCGGCGCCTCCTCCTGAGCGGGCTCGAGGTTGGCACCTATGGTAAAGGTTACCCCTGAGGACCCATCCTCCTCGACCAACACTTGCTTGGTTTCTGCCTTGGCCTGGATGAAGAACTACTTCTTCTTGGTTGGTACGGCTCCCTTTGCCTTGGAAGTATCCGCGTCGGTGGGTCGCGCTGCCGCGGCGGCCTTGAGGGCGAACTTGAGCACCGCCATGGCCTCCTTGGCATCCCCCTTGATGGTGAGGACGCCCTGGCTCCCTGGCATCTTCATGAGATTGTAAGAAGGATGGGTTGCCGCCATGAACTGGGCCAAAGCTGGGTATCCGAGGATGGTGTTGTATGGAAGGCCAATGCGGGTGATGTCGAAGTTGATGAGCTCGGTGCGGTAGTTGTCGCACGTGTTGAAGGTCACGGGGAGGCGGATCTGCCCCAGGGAGCGGGCAGGCCCCCCGCCAACTCCCGAGAAGGGCTTGCTAGGGCGGAGTCGCTCGAACGGTACGTGAAGGAGGCTGAAGGCCTCGACAGAGAGCACATTGAGGCCGGCACCACCGTCGACGAGCATCTTGGTGATGGATACGTGGCAGATGGTGGGTGCGCACAGCATCGGGAGCGCACCCCGAACCGATGGTGGAGGCGGGATGGTCCTCCGAGTTGAAGGTGAGGTTGGCCTCAGGCGCAGCCCGGCCGGGCAGAGCCCGGGGCGCTTGGAAGCGCCACCGATCTGGCAAAGGTACGGCTTGAGGTGCCGATATGAGGGTGGTGCTTGTGAAACGCCAAGAAGAGCTGCGATGATGGGGGCTGCTGGTTCCCTGAAGCGTGTGACGAAGAGGCCGTGCAGCTCCTCCCAGGTGGCGACAGAAGACTCCGGCAAGCGGAGGAGCCAGGTGCGCGGCGCGCCCGCAAGGGCCATTGGGAACCAGTTGGCCATGACCTTGTCGTCGCCCTGGCTTCCAGGACGGCCTCCTCGTATGCCAACAGGAAAGCCGACGGGTCCGCCGCGTCGTCGTAGCGTGGCGGCATCTCCGGCTTGAACTTGGGCGGCCACTGCACCCGCCGTAAGGCGGGGGCGAGGGCTCGGAGCCCCCGAGCGCCGCTGTGGGCACCGGTAGATCCAGCTGGAGGGGCATCCGCCATGGGGAGCGGGCGTGAAGATGGTGGAGCGCAAGCCGACGGAAGGAATACTCCGGCGCACCCCTACCTAGCGCACCAAATGTCGGATCACGGGTTCCGGCAAACCCCTTAAGGTTCGAACACTGGGGTGCGCGTGAAGATCCCCCCCCCCTATCGATTCGCGTCCTACTTAGCCTAGATCTCACGAACTAACTCGACAAACTCGCAACACAAAGGACACAAGATTTATACTGGTTCGGGCCACCATTGTGGTGTAATACCCTACTCCAGTGTGGTGGTGGTGGATTACCTCTTGGGCTGAGGACGAACAGTACAAGGGGAAGAACAGCCTCCTGAGGTTGAGGTGTTCTTGTGCTTCATGCACTTCTGTGGATGAGAATGAACTTGATCCTTCATCCCCCGCCTATGGTGGTGGCTAGTCCTATTTATAGAGGCCCTGGTCCTCTCCCCAAATATTGAGCGGGAAGGGAGCCAACAAGGGCCAATTTTGAAAGGGGATAGCTAGTACAAGCTATCCTGACAAAAGGTGGTCTTCGCCTGCCAAAGGTTCTGGTGGTGACATCGTCTTGGGCTCCATGGTGACCTCCGTCTTGTCGTCCTTCTGGTCTTGGTCTCGTTGCACCAATATGGAAACATTTGCTTGATGCCTCGGTACTCCGCGCCTGCGCTTACCCCCTTAGCACTAAAGAGGAAACAAGGACGCTGCGCGCGCTGGCGCCCGCCTGGCACCCGCCTGGTCTCGATCATCATGGCTCACGTCACGAGAACCTCACGAGGTTTGCCCAACCTTGAACTCTCCACCCCTCACAAGCTAGCCTGGCGAGGCCGCTCCTGAGGAGGTTTTGTGTCGTTCGCCTCACGAGGCTTGGCCCCTCGCGAGGGTCTTGATTCCTTGTTGATGAAGATGGGCCGTACAGGCCTGCCAGCAAAGCCACGCCGTGGGCCGCAGGCAGGCAAGTGTGGGGACCCCTGTTCCCAGAACACCGACAACAGTCTGATCCCTATGCTGTGCGGAGGAGGACTGTAGTTGATTATAGGTTTCATACCAAAGAACAACAAGACTTCTATGAGACTATTCTGGTTGACAAAAAGCCAATTGTCTGTGACATGAGATGGGTTGATTGGGAATACATCAAAGAGAATGAAGATCACTTCCCAGGTGTACAAGATAGCTTCAAAGCTTGTGGAGTTGACAAGTTTGTTGAACAGAAGCTCACAAAATGGAATGATGAGCTTATTATGCAGTTTTACTCCACTGCTCACTTCTATCCAGATGGAAGGATAGTATGGATGTCTGAAGGTACAAGGTACCAATCAACAATTGAATAATGGGCCAAGCTGATTAATGCCCCAGAAGAGCATGAGGATGACTTGGATGTGTATGCCAAGAAGAAGAAAGACCACAACTCTATGGCAAACATGTACAAAGAGATCCCTGATAAAGCTTTGGAGACACACAAGCTTGGATCTGTACATTACTTGTTGTCTGGTCTGCCTACAATCAACACCATCCTAAGGCACACTTTGCTACCCAAGTCAGGAGATCACAAGATGATCAGAGGACATTCCGTCAACCTGTTGCAAATCTTTGATGTTCCTCAAAAGTTTAAAGTCATGAGCCTCATTGTAGAGACAATCAAGAGGACAACTGCTGACCAAAAGAGAAGTTGTGGGTATGCTCCACACATTCAGGAGCTCATCAACTCAAAGATGGGCACATGCACCTACCTGTTGGACAAGAAGCGCTCACCCCTGTATCCTGAATTTGAAGACAACACCGTTATGATGAATGAGAATGAACCTTCATCAGCTCAAGCACAGGAAAAGAGAGCTAAGGCTAAGGCAGAGAAAGATGCAAGGATGCCAAGTGTAGAGGAAGCATCTCAGGTGTTCCTGAAGAGCAAGCAAGATCAGCTAGCATATCTGATCCAGTCTACTTTGAGGATTGAGAAGGGCTTGGCCACCCTGACTCAGAATTAGGAGAGATTGGAGAGGATTGTTGAGACAAAATTCTATGATCTTGATCTGAAGGTTACTGAGATACAGATAGTTGTTGAGCAGCTCCAGGAGGAAGCTGAGGAGAGGAGAGGAAAGGCAACTACGGATGCTTTTCAGCGTGTGCCATGAGGTCAGAGGTCTGCTGCAGTGCCAGTAACAGATTCTAGAGCTACATTGTCAGCACCAGCAGCTACAGCTTCAGTGCCACCTCCAGCACCCACTCCACCAGCTCCAACTACATCAACAGATGCCTTCGTCCTTGGAGTTCTGTCTACACCACCTCTTGAAGACTGAGCCTGAGAGACGCATAGCACTATGCATCTTCAATCTTTTTGGTAACTTGTTGTCAAAGGGGGAGAAATGTATAGATCATAGGCTTCGAGAGAGAGTGTTTTGATTCTTTGCCTCTCTTGCTTTTGGTTGAACTTTATTGTGTGCTTGGTTGATACTTTATGTTTGTGTGAGATACTTGTTTGATCATATGCTACCTTAATGCTTGCTTGGATGATATTATCTCTTATCCCATATATGATCATTCACTTTGCTTGGTGATGAGTGCATGCTTTTAATTTCTATCATTTTGAGTGCTCCACCAAGATGTATGTGACATGGAAGAGTAATCCATAATCCTAATCGATTGTGCATTTGCATTCACACTACTGGAATCAGGTACTTTGCCATCTGCCAGCTCTTTGCCGTCAGCTAGCGGACGGCAAAGAAGATCTTTCCCATCAACTACCAAAAAGCAGACGGCAAAGAACTGGCTGATGGAAAAGACCTAATTTGCCATCAACCAGTTCTTTGCCGTCCGCTAGCCGACGACAAAGTCTTTGCCGTCAGCTAGCGGACGGCAAAGTCTTTGCCGTCGGCTAGCGGACGGCAAAGAGGGAGGGGGCCCCACTGACGAGCTGCTTAAAAAAACCTAACGCCCCCCCCCCCTCTTTGTCGTCCGCTAGCAGACGGCAAAGAGAAAATAAGCAGACGGCAAAGGGGGGCGGACGGCAAAGAGGGAGGGGCCCCACTAACGTTAACGGCCACGCCCCACCCCGCCCCCCTCTCTCTCTCTTTCTCTTCTTCACACGCGCGTCGCCGCCCCCAGCACTCGCCGCCGCCCCGTCGCCCCACCACCCCGTGTGCCGCCCCACCGCCCCCCCCCCCCCGCCCCATCGCCACTACCGCCCGGCGCCCCACCGGCCCCCCGCCCCGTCGCCCCCATCGCCCCCCCCCCCCCCCCCCCGCGCCCTGTCGTCTGGGCGCCGCCGCGCCCCGGTGCCCCGGCCCCCCCGTGCCCCACCGCCCCGGCCGGGCCCGGCCCCGTCACCACTGCCGCCCGGCGCCGCCGCCCCAGGCCGCCCCGCCCCCCTCCTCCGCCCCAGGTGAGCTCTTCCTCCTTTTTTTCTTTTTTTCTGTTTTTTTAGTTTTAGGTTTATGTTTAGTTTAGATTTAGTTTTAGTTTTAGTTATTAGGTTTAGTTTTAGTTTAGTTTTAGGTTTAGATTTAGTTTTTTCCTTTTTTCTGTTTTTTTAGTTTTAGGTTTAGGTTTAGTTTAGTTTTAGGAAAGAAGAAGAAGAGAAAAAGAGGAGAGGAGGAGAAGAAGAAGAGGAAAAAGGAAAGGAAGAAGAAGAGGAGGAGGAGGAGAAGAAAAAAAGAAGAAGAGGAAGAAGAAGAAGAAGAAGAAGAAGAAAAAAGAGGAGAGGAGGAGAAGAAGAAGAGGAAGAAGAAGAAGAAGAAGAAGAAGAAGAAGAAGAAGAAGAAGAAGAAGAAGAAGAAGAAGAAGAAGAAGAAGAAGAAGAAGAAGAAGAAGAAGGAAAAAAAGGAAGAAAAGGAAGAAGAGGAATAAGAAGAAAAGGAAAAAAGAGGGGGGGAAACCCGACCCGACACGGTACCCCGACCCCGACCCGGCACCCCGACACGACACCCTGACCCCGAGACCCCGACCCCGACACCCCGACCCCGACCCCGACCCCGACACCCCGACCCCGAGCCTGACCTGACACCTCGACCCCGACACCGACACGGCACCCCGACCCCGACCCGGCACCCCGAGACCCGACACCCCGACCCCGAGAACCCGACCCCGACCCCGACACCCCGACCCCGAGCCTGACCCGACACCCCGACCCCGACACCGGCACGGCACCCCGACCCCGACCCCGACCCTGACACCCGAGCCTGACCCGACACCCCAACCCCGAGCCTGACCCGACACCCCGACCCCGACACCACACCCCGACCCCGAAACAGCACCCCGACCCCGACACGGCACTACCCCGACCTCGATGATCCAAAGAACTTCACCAACATCTCCGCCCACGACAAGCTCGTGCAATATAGAGATCAGGGGAAGGCGAGGAAAGGGGAGGACTTTAACCCGAGCCAGGGTCCCATTAATACAGAGCTGCTGATGATATCTGGTGGCGGGAGGTCCCATGGCTCCATAGCCATGGGAGATGGACTTATCGTTGTCCTAGCACTCTCCCGGAGATCAAGGCGCGCCAGTTGAGCTCCGCTCCTGAGATAAGGCCTCGTGAACGGCCAGTCCAACTCGCCTTCAAGGTTAGTTATACGTACTCAGCTATCTTTCTCCATTACATTGTGTGCGCTTCCATCAATGATTACAAATGGTCATGTGAGTGGTGTTGTAGGCTGCTATACAGAGTGAGAGAGATAGAACGGAGAAACTTCTGGCGGAGGCGGCGGAGAGGCAGCGGGAGTTGGAGGAGAGGACGACAAAGATGTTGGAGGAGGAGAGGGCACGGAATGACATGCAGGCAAGGGCCATGTACGAGCTCCTTGTGGTAAGTTTCTTCTGCAGATTACTTGCTAGTCTTAACATTTGAGTCTCATTACTAACTAGTATGACTCTGTTGTGAAAACTAAATGTGCAGTCTGTGTGCGAGAAGTCCGGTCAGACCGCTCCGCCTATGCCAGTGATTGCTCCTGGGAGCACGGTGAGTTTAATTTGAATGGACATTACTTGCTAGTCTTAACATTTGAGTGTCATAATGCTAACGAGACATTGGAAATGATCTTTGGTGCAGCTTGACTCCAAAAACGCATCGCACGATCCTTCTCCAGCTACCGGCGCGAGCCAGCCCGCTCCTACACCTCCGTGATCATGGTAAGTTTCTCTAGTGTTTTGCTTAACAAATGCATAAAGACCTGGACTTAGCTTTATTTCCTCCAATATGCTTACCATAATGACCTAGAGTTAGCTTCTTTTCCTCCAAAATGACTTAATAAGCTTACTGACCTCATAAACCATCCATTTTACCTAAGTTAGCTCTAAAACGATATGTACTTAGCTTACTTATGTCAAAAATTGCATAATTAACTTAGTTAGCTCATAAACGATCCATTTTACCTAAGTTAGCTCTAAAATGACTCATTTTACCTTAGTTAGCTTATAAGTGATCCAATTTATCCAAGTTAGCTCTAAAATGACCCATTTTACGTAGATTAGCTCCTAAATGATCCATTTTACCTACGTTAGCTTTAAAATGACCCATTTCACCTAGGTTAGCTCCAAAATGACCCATCTTACCTAGGTTAGCTTATAAATGATCCAGTTTATCCAAGTTAGCTCTAAAATGACCCAATTTACCTAGAGTAGCTCCTAAACGATCCATTTCACCTAAGTTAGCTAAAAACGATCCATTTCACCTAAATTAGCTCTTAAATGATCCATTTCACCTAAGTTAGCTCAAAAACAATCCATTTCACCTTAGTTAGCTCAAAAACATGGCATTTCACCTTAGTTAGCTCATAAACGACCCATTTCAACTAAGTTAGCTCATAAATGATCCATTTCACCTAAGTTAGCTAAAAACGATCCATTTCACCTTACTTAGCTCAAAACGATCCATTTCACCTTAGTTAGCTCATAAACGACCCATTTCAACTAAGTTAGCTCATAAATGATCCATTTCACCTAAGTTAGCTCATAAATGATCCATTTCACCTAAGTTAGCTCAAAAACGATCCATTTCACCTTAGTTGGCTCAAAAACGATCCATTTCACCTTAGTTAGCTCAAAAACGATCCATTTCACCTTAGTTAGCTCAAAAACGATCCATTTCACCTTAGTTAGCTCAAAAACGATGCCCTTCACCTTAGTTAGCTCATAAACGACCCATTTCAACTAAGTTAGCTCATAAATGATCTATTTCAACTAAGTTAGCTCATAAACAACCCATTTCAACTTAGTTAGCTCATATATGATCCATTTCACCTAAGTTAGCTCATAAATGACATATACTTCTTGTTCTAGTCTTCTTCTTGTTCTATTCACCTATTTCTAACTTTCTTATTTACCATTTTGCAGATTTCACTCACTTCATGGAAGCTAGCTTGCTATGATGGAGTGCTTGCTTTTTCTTTGCTAAAACTTTGCATTGTACCTAGCTTGCTATGATAGAACTTGCTATGTTGATGAAACTTTGCTATGTAATATGTATATGGAACAATGTGTATGGATGGAACTTGATGGAACTTGCTATGTTGATGAAACTTTGCTATGTAATATGTATATGGAATTATGTGCTGGATATGTGATATGTTTGCTGTTAAATATATCTATATATGTCATATATATTTGCTGTGAAAATTGTTGGATTAAAAAAAACAGAAAAAAAGAGACAATATGCAGGCTCTTTGCCGTCTGCCACCGACGGCAAAGGGCTCTTTGCCATCAGCAGCCGACGGCAAAGAGGCCACGTGGCAGGCAACTGTGCTTCCTGGGAGGCTGACCAATTTGGTCAGTTTGCCTACAGTGGCTGATGGCAAAGGCTTTGCCGTCGGCGGCGGACGGCAAAGAGTAAAAACTTTGCCTACAGTGATGGACGGCAAAGGCCTGCCGTGTAGTGACGTCGGCTGACATCATTCGGCGGACGGCAAAGGCCTTCCGAAGTTTGCCGTCAGCGGCGGACGGCAAAGGCCTGCCGTTAACCACCTAACGGAGTAACAGCGCATTTATTGCCGTCTGCACTCTTTGCCGTCCGCTGCTGATGGCAAAGGCCCCTTTGCCGTCAGCCACCCGAAGCAGACGGCAAAGTAGTTCTTTGCCGAACCTTACTTTGCCGTCCCCTTTTGCCGTCCGCGGCAGACGGCAAAGACCTTTGCCGTCAGCCATCCATGCCTTTGCCGTCTGCTGTGGCAGATGGCAAAGTAGTTGATTCCTGTAGTGTCAAAAGCAAATTTAAATAATGCACAATTTTAGGGGGAGCTCTTGCTTATCACATACTTCTCAAAGCGCCGATGTATTTTAATCTTATGATCATTTGTCGAAGCTTTGATCTATATGTTGTCATCAATTACCAAAAAGGGGGAGATTGAAAGTGCAACTATCCTTGGGTGGTTTTGGTAATTATTAACAACATATAGTTCATTGAGCTAATGCTATTTCAAGATAAATATTTCTGGAAAGCTCAATGATTGGCATGGCATGGATTAGAAATGTGGACCCCTCAAAATGCTAAGGACAAAAGATTGGCTCAAGCTCTAAAGCTCAAGACTCTACATTTTACTTTTAGTGATCCAAGATCACATTGAGTCCATAGGAAAAGCCAATACTATTAAAAGGGGATGAGGTGTTGCTTAATGGGTTGCTTGATCAAAATGCTTAGTGATATGCTCCAAAAACCCTCAACCACTTTCTCATATCCACATATGTCCCAAACCAAAAGTCAAACTTGGCCCCACCGAAACATGCCATCCGACGCCACCGAGTTTTCTTGACATAGCCAATGCCACAAACCCTAGTCACTTCGGTCTCACCGATAGGGATCTCGGTCTCACCGAGATGGGATTGCAAACTCTTTGTTTCCCTTCGTAACGTTTCGGTCCAACCGAGATGAGCGATCGGTCCACCGAGTTCGCAATGCAAACTCTCTGTTTCCCCTTCATAATGTTTCGGTCTCACTGAGATGAGCGATCGGTCCCACCGAGTTCACAATGTAAACTATTTGTTTCCCCTTCGTAACGTTTCGGTCTCACCGAGATGAGCGAATCGGTCCCACCGAGTTTGCTTGACCAACTCTCTGGTTAGCTTTTTACCAAAATCGGTCCCACCGAGTTTGTGTAATCGGTGTCACCGAGATTACGTTATGCCCTAACCCTAATGAAATCGGTCCCACCGAGTTGACATATCAGTCCCACCGAAAAAGCCTAACGTTCACATTTTGAACTAAATGGTCTGACCGAGTTTCATGATTCGGTCCCACCGAGTTTGGTGATTTGTGTGTAACAGTTAGATTTTGTGTGGAGGCTATATATACCCCTCCACCCACTCTTCATTCGAAGAGAGAGCCATCAGAACATGCCTACACTTCCAACATTCATTTTCTAAGGGAGAACCACCTACTCATGTGTTGAGACCAAGATGTTCCATTCCAACCATATGAATCTTGATCTCTAGCCTAATCCAAGTTGCTTTCCACTCAAATCATCTTTCCACCAAATCCAAATCAGTGAGAGAGAGTTGAGTGTTGGGGAGACTATCATTTGAAGCACAAGAGCAAGGAGTTCATCATCAACACACCGTCTATTACCTTTTGGAGAGTGGTATCTCCTAGATTGGTTAGGTGTCACTTGGGAGCCTTCGTCAAGATTGTGGAGTTGAACCAAGGAGTTTGTACGGGCAAGGAGAACGCCTACTTCGTGAAGATCTACCCTAGTGAGGCAAGTCCTTCGTGGGCGATGGCCATGGTGGGATAGATAATGTTGCTTCTTCGTGGATCCTTCGTGGGTGGAGCCCTCCGTGGACTCGCGCAAGCATTACCCTTCGTGGGTTGAAGTCTCCACCAACGTGGATGTACGATAACGCCACCTATCGGAACCACGCCAAAAATCTATGTGTCTACATTGCATTTGCTCCCTCCAAACTCCTCCCTTTACCTTCATGTGCAATGTTTTACATTCCGCTGCTATACTCTTAGACTTGCATGTGTAGGTTGATTGCTTGACTAGTGCTAAGTTGCTAAAATCTGCCAAGACTTAAACTTGGGAAAAGGCTAGATTTTATTTGGTCAAGTAGTCTAATCACCCCCCCCCTCTAGACATACTTTCGATCCTACAAGGAGTGTGGTGGATTTTCGTGACCCCTTGTAGGAGGGGTCCGAAACCAACCCTAACTTTGTTTCCCCACACATACGGACTCTAAAAACAGCCTGTACTTAAGTATTTCGAAATTACATGGGCCTGGCCCAAAAATAAGGTGGCGCAGCACCTACAATAAGCTATGGACGAAATTTATGAAGGGGCATCTTGTATATTTCGTCCATGTCCTTGTAGGTCATCACGGAGGCTTCAAAGTGCTCAAATATGCACTAGAAATACCATTCTGGATCCCTTCACGCGCGCCTTCATCTCCATGCTTGATCCTGCTCCAGTGTTCATCCCTCTTGTCCATGCTAGGCCCTTCATTAGTAATCAACACAAATGTATCCAATTTAGGCAGCATCATATTCTCATGAACATTAGAATTGTCACCAAGAAACGAAAGTACCTGGTAATTCAATTTGCGTGCGCGAGCTCTAGTAATTGGTCCAGTATGTATAGCAGCAGGGGCTGTGGGTGTAACAATGGTATTAATGTCCTCATCACCTGCCTAACCCCACATACAGTGGGAAAGTAGGGACCGATCTCACTGTTGATGTTGACCGCGTTTTTTTGTCCGGATGAGACTATCTGCATGACCCGAATTACCCAACGGTTGTCAAACCCCTTCCAGAGCAACACTTCCCGAAGGGAGGTCCAGCTGACCGTGCCATAGGCTTTGTGGAAGTCGATTTTCAGGAAGACGGCCTTCAGGTGTTTGGCATAACCTCATGGAGGACTTCGCGAAATACTAGGACTCCATCCAAGATATAATGCCCATGGATGAAAGCCGATTGATCAGGGTGGGTAATGCGGTTGGCCAAAGGAGTCACCCTACCCCTTTGCAAGATGCGGAAGATCATATTGATCACCGTGATCCGGCGGAACTGTTGGATGACTAAGGCCCGTTTTAAGCGTGAATTCTTTTTTTACGATCTATGACTAGAAATCAATTATTACTACCTTCTTAACTAAATATAAGACATTTTTTGCAGAGAAATTGCTTTTGGAGGCCGAGCTCCATGGAGGCCATCAAATGCAAAAATCAAAATTCATGAAAATTCACTTTTTGCATTTCAAAAAAATCTAAAAAATATATAGTTATAGATGAAGGCATAATGCACAAGTGTGTAAATTTTCAGGACGAAATACATTGAAAAATTCTTGGTCATGAGGATGAAAAAGAAACAAATCTGAGGTTTTTTAACACATGATACTATTCATCCTCTCATACCAAGAATTTTTCTTTTTTATACAGGTCGCATTTTATCCTGAAATTTTACACACATACACCTGACATCTTTTTTTTACTTTTATAAAAAAAATCAAATTATTTTTGTTACTGAATTTTTTGATTTTTTCAAAAAATTGGCCTCCATGGAGGCCGAGGTCCCAAATGCCATACTCGTTTTGCAGTCCAATTTAAACTACAAAAACGTCTTATATTTAGTTATAGAGGGTGTATTTAATTGTCCACAGCTTCGACGTTTCTTCACCTCGAGCATATGTTCGGCTTGCTCCAGCGCATCCAGGTCCGCATGCCGCAATTCATTTCCTAAAAAGAAGGACATTAATGGCGTTGTTCCTCCACAACTAGGAAATTCTCCAACATTTTTGCAAAGAGTTAACAGGAGGAGCAGGGTAACCAAAATGTTGTAGCACCAGTTATGTCAAGTATGAAATGCACATTAATCCAGCATTCCCTTTCCAAAAGGATGCCACCAAACCAGTCCAATATTCTAATGGTCAATTCGTGCACGCAACGATAAATAATTCGATTATTAAATTCTAAATTTGTAAAGTATTGATTAGAAGGGGAAAGGGCAGGCCAAGTCGTCGTTTATAAAAGGATCCTCCTGCCTGGTAGTAGCCTCGTCATTCTTCCCCTCAACAATTCAACCACACAATGCTGAACGGAGCCGACGAGTGGTGCGCCTTCGTCTGACGGACTGCTGGCCCAGCTGAGGCCACCAACGCTCAGGTCAGCGAAGCACGGTTCAACTGGTACATTTTATATCGAGAAATAATAAAGAAATGCCAGGCAAAAGAATAGGTATCTCATCATCTGTTAGGAAACAAAATCGCACCGCTTTCGTTTATAGAATAGCGAATTGTATTGTGGTCTTTGGCTGACCGCCTCTGGACGTGCTTCCCTTCACCTTCAAGGCGGCTCTTGGAGTTCGACCGTTTCAACAAGTCTCTGATTCATCTTTTCCCCTTCTTTAACAGCGCACAAGACGCGGTCTTGGATCTCTGCTTCTCTGCCCTGTTTTGAAGTTTCGCCATAAAGAAAAGCCTCTTTGCTTCGAGAGACAGCCACCATAGTCTCTCTCCGCTCCGGTATGCACAAACCAACCTCTCGGGGCAGTACCTGATTCCCGCTTATGCATGTGATCTGATTCTCATAGGAGTAACCCAGGTGGCATAATTGCTTGATCCTGGGCTGCCAGCACCAGCACGGTTCCTGACCCGAGAAGATGTTCTCCTTCAAGTCCAGGTAGAGTATTTAGTTTCTTCCCGAGTTTTCTTATCCAAATCATCGAATCATTTGTTATCTGTTGGCCAACATGAATCATGGTTGCGGTTCCATGAAATTTAGGTTTCTGCCGAATTTCTTGTGTTGTTATTTCTTTGTTTCGATTACTGTCAACAATCGATGAACCAACAGGGGCTTTGTTTTATGTTCACAGCGTCAAGTCGTCTTCCAGTGGGAACCAAGTTTCCACGCCGCGCTTCACTGAGGAATCAGATATGCACGAGCAGTTGAACAAGTTGCAGGAGGAGCTGGTAAGGGAGAAAGAGGAGAAGGTACGTGCACTGGATCAGATAGAGGAGCTCAAGAAGAAAAGCAGTAAGAAGAAGCTAAAAGGCAGCAGTGGAGACGATCAGTTGGACCTTGCACGCAGATTAGAGCAGTTAGAAGTTGAGCTGGAGGCAGCAAGGGATTCAGAGAAGAACATGCTAGTGTCGCTGGAGGCCCAAACAAAGCAGCTTGAACAAACTAAGGTATCTCTGGAGGAGGCCAAGCTTGAGATAGATTCGCTTGAAGACAACAACAAGACCTTGGTGGCACTGTCCTCTAATCCAACTAGACAGCCAGCCAGGAATTTCAGAAGAAGTGGTGTAATGTCCTTCTCCTTTGCCGATCCTGGTGAGGTGGAGACATTCTCATTACAGCGTGACCTCAAGTTGGCTGTCGAAGCCGAGGAGAAGTGCAAGAAAGCCATGGATGACTTGGCGATAGCCTTGACGGAACAAACCACGGCAGCTAGAGAGGCAAAAATGGAGCTCTCGATGGTGCAAGCTCAGTTGAAAAATGCAACAACTGAATTGGAGAACTCAAAGGCCTCTCTGGAAATCATGGAAGAAAAGCTCCGGTTGGCACAGGAAGAGGCTGCCAGACTGAATTTTGAGTTGGATGAGTTGGCAGCAGCCTCAAGAGAGAAAGAGAGAGGACTCATCGATTGCATCAAGATATTTGAGGGGGAGATGAACAAAGCAAAGGAAGAGAATGACAAACTGTTTGAATCACAGAGAGTGATCAGAGATGAGAATTCCAGGCTGAGGGAAATGCTGAAGCATGCAGTTAATGAAGCCAATGTAGCAAAAGAATCCTTGGAGATTGCCAGGGTAGAAAATTCTCAGCTTCAAGAAGACATGTCTGAGAAAGAGAATACCTTAAAGAGCATCGTCCAAGAATACGAGTCCTTGAAGGTAAGTGAGGCTGCTGCACAGAGTAGCATTAGAGAATTGAAGGACATGATTGATGCTATGTTCAGTTCAGAGTCGACCAAAACCTCGGCAGAAGCATCACCCATAGATGCCAAGGGAGGCAACAGGAAAGGAAGATATGTGGCAGCAGATAATATGTACTCTGATGCTGAAAGCTCTCCTTGTTCAAAGGATATTAGGAGTCCTGCAAGGCAGCAAAAGAGGACGATTCTTAGGAAATTTGGTGACATAATGAAGAAAAGAAACCCTCAAACTCAAAGTGTAATCTAGCATCCTCAGGCACCAGGCAGTGACTAAATACAAGTATACACTCTAGATTCCATTTTTTTTCTTCAAATCCCTTTAACTCAAGATAGTTATAATGCTTGACAAAATGAGATGTTCCAAGTGCGGAGAAACCCTTTTATCCATTCAGTTTTACAGATGTAAATTACAGAGGATGTAACATATATGTAAAACATACAGGTAGTGAAAATACGAAACCCGAAATAGTTTCTAGGGCTGCTTGACATATGCTGCCTCCACCTTTCAATCTGCTACATCTGAAAGCTTGTTATGAACATGGTAGATGATAGGTAGCCAAGACGAGGCTGCCGCACAACAAGAGCAGGGGAGAAACTTGGGGAGGATAGCTGGGACTATTTTTCTAGTTATCTATTGATTGATATTGCCAGGCATTAGTGCATTACATAGCCAGCTTACAACTTGGAGGCTAGGCCGAACTAACAGATTTTAGGACACAACTAACTTGAGAATCAAGAAATATCTCTAAGAGATTTAAACTGCTAAGGATAACTAGGGATGCTTATCCCCTTAAGTTTCAGGCGTGGCTCTTTCCATCATGGGCTTCTTGTGCCTCCTGTAGGTTTGTATGTCTATCCCCACATAACAAAGCTTGATATGGAAATTCTTTTATGTTCAAGACTAATGCAGAAACCTAGCAATGTGCAATTTAGCAGTCCTAGTCTTCTCATAACAGTCTGCAGAACCTGTTAATGAGTTTAGGAATATTTGCAATTGAACTTGCCTAATCGTTGTTTATCTATTGTTCTCTAAACAAAAATATTTCAACGACCAGGTAAAATAAATACCTAATTTCCCAGTTCTAAACTTCCTTGTCCATGTGTTGCGAGTTTATTATTTATATAAAGTCAAATAAAACTGCATTCCAGTCCGCATACCCAATCATAAGCTCTCGAGATAAAAAAACTAGAAAACCACCTCTCCACTATATATCCAAAGCAAAATAAAGCATGCAGCTACTAAACTAGGATTTGCAACAGCAGCAGCTAGACCAATGTTGTAACATGGAAAATGTCAGTTTATCTGGATTACCAAAATATACAAGTGACTTCCATTTAAGCAAACCAATATGCAGCTACTGCTCTGTTCTCTAACGTTGTTCCTGTATGCATAATTTTAACTTGCTGCTGACCATCCTCTGTGGATTGAATTTTGCGGCAATGACAATTCCAATTAATGACATCAAAGGGAACAAAAGAGGAATAAAGAGCTCATGGACGAACATCAATCCTTTGTTAACGATGTAAATTTCACAGAGGTCTAAAGTCCCTTCTGTCCATATAGATCAAAGTAACATCACAGCAAGCATATCCCACTAGGCAATGTCTAAAATACATGTATGATTCTGTAGAGTACCAAATACCGGTCCGCTAGAAAAACTATAGCACTCTCCTTGCGATTAATAGACCTGACAACCATGTGTTCATCCCAGTCAAGGTTGCAGATAGAAATTCCTAGGTAAAACTGGATCAAGATTGTTTTATCACCCAGAACAAAATTATTTCCATGATCAATAGAAATGATTATGGAAATGACCTATAAAGACTGTTTCTTCTACTTTCTAGTTTCAATTTCTTTATAAACAGCAGGGGGGCTTCTTTTATTGAAGGAAAAAAGCCCAGGTTTATCATGATACTAACATCCATTAGACTCGTCTGTTTAAAAGCCATGCAGGGAATCCATGTACCTGAGACAAACAATCTAAGGCCTGTAAATTTGATCCTTGAACTCGCAGACAGATACTCTAATTGAGCAGAGGCTGCAAATGACATGTGTGCATGAAGAGTATGAAAAGCCCTATCCAGATTCCTGGGACATCTCTACCATTGTATGAGTTTCATTGGCCATCATTTGCATATGAAAGCTGATTTTTCTCAGCTCAGATATGATCTTGTTCATCTCTGGATGAGATGCATCACCACCCACAAACATATGAACTCTATTAGCAATTTCAGTCCAGCTGTATCCAGGTTGTTTCTTCACACCTTTTTCCTTCATTTGACCTCTTATTCGATTGACTTCACCCCACATGCCAGCAGCAGCATATATATTTGAAAGCATCACATAAGGCCCTGAACTTCCTGAGTCTGACTGCACAAGCATTTTCGCCGCAAGTTCACCCAACTGCACATTACCATGAGTCTTGGAAGCCCCCAGCAATGCACCCCAAACATTCTTCTCAGATTCAAATGGCATGTCTTTTATGTAACTACATGCTTTCTCAAACTGTCCTGCTCGACCCAATATATCGATAATACAAGCATAGTGTTCAGCTCCTGGATATATCGCGTATTTGAATGACATAAGATCAAATAGTTTCAAGCTGTCATCCACCCTGCCAACATGCCCACATGCTGATAGCACACTAAGGATGGTAATATCATTCGGTATCAGCCCACGTGTTTCCATCTCATGGAAGAGAGAAATAGCTTTCTGATATTTGCCATGTTGTGCATATGCCGCAATCATTGTGTTCCACGAAACAATGTCCTGGCTTTTAAGATTTATGAAGACCAACTCTGACTCACTGACATCACCACACTTGCTATACATTGTGATCAAAGCATTACAAAAAGATGTGCTAGATTCTAACATTGTTTTGACAGCAACAGCATGTGTTGATCTTCCTTGTCTGAGCAAAGCAAGAGCAGAGCATGCTGTCAGGGTTGCAATAAGAGTCGCATGATCTGGTTTTGTACCTTCTCTGAGCATTATGATGTGCAATTTCAAAGCTTCTTCTCCGTATCCATTATGAACATAACCTGCAGAAATATGGAAAGTGAAATGTGAGGATTTTCGAGAGTTCAGTGGCAGCATTAAAAAGAAATAGACCTAGGTAGAGTTTTTTCTTCTATTATGAATTCTATCCCCCGCGCCCCCCTAATGAAGTGAAATGGTTCTCTCAGTCAAGAACCTCAACAACAACGTAGGGTGCACGCCATCCAAAAGTTCGAAACACATTAGTCCAAGGCTTCAATAGTCCAACCAAACCATCCTGCAGCATTGCACTCCAGAGTTGCAACCAACAATTAAGGCATGAGTTCCTAACAATTGCAAAATTGTAAGGAATCAACATCATCAGGCATGAATTTTGTAATTTTTTTCTTAGAGAACATTGTTGATTCAGAGTATTACAACCAACATTTAGTTCATGCCAAGCAAGAAAATTTAGTGACTATTTGTTTCTTAATTGTGAAGTTCACTAGAGGTATAAAATTGACACCAAACACTGTCAATTGTTTGAAACGGCAAAAGGCAAACAACAAAAATCATTTACAACCGCTAACTCATGCAAATGCATGCACTTACGCAAATCGATTCGAGAAAGAACTGATGCACAAACTCAAGAACAGCTTGAAGATATGAACAGCCAGGATGGCTTGGCATGGAGGTAAATACACAACATCCAATAGAAGTATCCAAGCAACATAAGAATTCTTAGGACTGCACATAGTATTAAGCAATTAGCAAGCTGCATAATGAGAAAGGAATAGCAACCTGCAATCATGGCGTTCCACGAGATGACATCTTTGACATAAATCTCATCAAAAAGCTTCCTGGCGCTCTCCACATCTCCTTCCTTGCAATATCCAGTGATCATGGCGGTGGATGCCATGACATTCTTCTCTGGCATCGCTGCAAACAGTTTTCTTGCCTCGTCGAGCATGCTGTTGTCAACATACCCACTTATCATCGCTGCCCACGACACTAAGTTCCTCTCTGGCATTTCGTCAAACACCGCACGCGCCCTACCCACCTCCCCACGTCGCGCGAGCCCATCAACCATGGTGGTGTACGACACCACGTTCCTCTCAGGCATTTCACCGAACAGCCTCTCCGCGTCGTTCATGCAGCCGAGCCGGACGAGCCCGGCAAGCATGGCGTTCCACGAGGCCACGTTGCGACGCGGGGTGCGCGCGAAGTAGGCGGAGGCGGCAGCGAGGTCGCCGTGCGCGAGGCAGCCGGCGACGACGGAGTTCCAGGAGATGACGTTGCGGGACGGCATGTCGTCGAAGAAGCGGCGCGCCGCGGGCAGGTCCCGGCCGACGCGCCAGAGCGCGGTGAGGAGCGCGTTCCAGGAGACGACGTCGCGGCGGGGCATGGCGTCGAACACCCGGCGCGCCGCGGCCAGGTCGCCAGCGCGAGCGAGGGCGGTGATGCGCTGGTTGTCCCGGACGAGGAGGCGAGAGGCGACGATGGCAGGAGCACGCGCTGGGTGCATTGGGACAGCATGTGTGTCGGTGTTGGCCGCCGAGCGTCGATGGAACTCGTATGGGAAAGCAAGCAGAGATTGCACATAATGAAAGAAAAAAAAAAGGGTTTAAGATTCCCTTAAAAAAATGGTTAAAAAACTCCCCCTTCCTGTTTAGTATTGCTGTAGAAACCCTTTCAAAAATGAGAGCGCCTAGAACTCATCTAGATGAAACATAAGTATGGTCTCATTCACATGATGTCATCCCCTGTTGTTGCAGTCCGGTTGAGTCCCCCTTTGACTTGTTTCGTCCACTGGGCCAGTTTTTAGTTTGGGCTGGTTTTAGTTGTTGTTTTTCGGTTTGGCCCGTCAGTTTTTGGTTGTTGCTTACCAGTTTTGGATGTCTGTTGTACACGCACGCGCAGAGAAGCCCAAAAAATTTGCATCGCACGATCCAGTCGCTTCTAACTTGGTTTTCTTTCTCTGTTAGTACGATTTGTGCTTGGCTGGGATTGTTTTTTTGCCAGCAGCAGCGTTGCCACAAGCAACGTCCGGCCTAGGTTTGTCCTTTGTATAATTTTTCTAATGTGCAGTTCTCTAGCGGTTTTCTGTTTGGTTTTCTGTTTGGTTTTTATGCTTCTTATAGAAAATGTTGAAGTTTTTTTATTTTTCCTGTTTAAGTTTTTCTATTTTTCATGCTCCTTGTAGAAAAAATGAAATATATATATTTTTTACATTTGTTATGATATTTCACAAAAAGTATTCTCACATATAAAAAAATCCTATCATGTATTAAAAATATAAAGATGCATTTGAAAATGTATAATATCATTAAACAATATTCATTATGTATTAAAAATGTTTAAAAATGTATTTGCCTCGCCGTCTCCAAATTGGATGCCTCGTGCGTCGAGCAGAGGTGCGGAGCGGGAGGCTCGTTCGCCAAAGGCTTCAAGCTTGTCGTCCACGTCTCCTCCTCCTCCTCTGCGCCACCGATTCAAACAGTGCAAATGGGAGACAAAATAAATGCAAAAATAAATGTGTCTGTGTGGATATACATCGGAGAACCATTGTTGTTGTGGAGATCTTGCAGAAAACCCCCCTAAAAAGGTTTAAAAATAGCAGTTGACTATAGAACACTGTGTTTAGTCTAAAAACACATAGAGAAAGCATTTTGGGGGTCTGTCCTTGTAAAAAATTGAGATTAAAAAAAGGGTCACTAAAAACACTAGTGCGCCTACAACAAAAATCAACAAAAAAAGAGACGAAAAAAGGAAAAAAAATAGTTGTGTGTTCACTAAGGAGTAACAACTAGGGGCTCTCAAGTTAGTTGGCGCTTGGTTGCAAAATTTTAGCTTCAAAAAGATACGGAAAAAAGTGTTTGTGAAATATAAACTATCGAATCAAAAAAGGTTGGACTTGCAAAAAAAGAGGCATGAACACAAAGAATCATAGTTGCAAGTCAAAAAGAAAAATGGTGGACTCCGGAAGATCACAAAACACAAAAATGCAAATAATGACACTTTACTTGCAAGTGGCAACAAACAAACAAAATATGATCCCACAGTTTCTAATCGACCCTCGACCGACAAGTGGCATGAAACAAGAAAACCCAGTTGCAAAGTTGACTATTGACTTGAACTGGAATCAACAAAAAAATGTTGCAAGCCCAATGTCCACATGCAAGTGGGCATCAAAATAAAAAAACCCAGTTGCAAGTCGAGTGTCCACTTGCAAGTGGCATGAAAAAACAAATGAACCAGTTGCAGGGGGAATGTCGACTTTCAAGTGGCATCAAACCAGAAAGACCTAGTTGCAAGTCAATGGTATATTTAGAAGTGGCATGCGGGCCCCCACAGTAGCGAGTCAATGGTGGACTTGCAACTAGGGCAATTACAAAAGTACGGACAAAAAATAGACTAGTTGCGAGTCAAATGGTGGACTTGCAATTAGGGCAATTACAAAAGTACAGACAAAAAACAAACAAGTTGTTAGTCGATGGTGGACTTGCAACTAGGGCAATTACAAACTACAAAAAATGAGTTTGCAAGTCGATGGTAGAGTTGAAAGTGGCATGCGGGCACCCCACATTTGTGAGTCGATGGTGGACTTGCAACTAGGGCAAAAACAAACTACAAAATAAGCCAAGTTGCAAGAGGCATCGAGTAAACAACCCTAGTTGCGATCCGATGGTCTACTTGCAAGTGGCATGCATACACCCACAGTTGCGAGTCGATGTTGGACTTGCAACTAGGGCAATCACAAAACTACAAAACAAAACAGACATGTTGCGAGTCGAGTGTTTATTTGCAAGTGGGATGCACCCCCCCCCCCCCACACACACACACACAATTGTGAGTCGACGGTGGACTTTCGACTAGGGCAATTGCAAAAGGTACATACAAAAAACAGACCAGTTACAAGTCAAGGGTCTATCTGCAAGTGGCATGCGGGCCCCCACAGTTGCGAGTCGATGGTTGACTTGCAACTAGGGCAGTTGCAAAAACTACATACAAAAAGCTGAGTTGCAAGTTGATGGTCGAGTTGCAAGTGGCATCGAGTAAATAACCCTAGTTGCGAGTCGATGTTCTACTTGCAAGTGGCATGCAGGCACCCACAGTTGCAAGTCAATGGTGGACTTGCAACTAGGGCAATTAAAAAACTACAAAACAAAAACAGATCGATTGCGAGTGGAGGGTCCATTTGCAAGTGGCATGTGGGCCCCCACAGTTGCGAGTCGATGGTGGACTTGCAACTAGGGCAATTGCAAACAACAACAAAAAATCTGAGTTGCAAGTTGATGGTCGAGTTGCAAGTGGCATCGAGTAAAGAACCCTAGTTGTGAGTCGATGGTCTACTTGCAAGTGGCATGCGGGCACCCACAGTTGCGAGTTGATGGTGGACTTGAAACTAGGGCAATTATAAAACTACAAAAACAACAGACCAGTTGCGAGTCGAGGGTCTATTCGTAATTGGCATGCGGGCCCTCCACAGTTGCGAGTCAATGATGGACTTGCAATTAGGGCAATTGCAAAAACTACATACAGAAAACAAACCAGTTGCAAGTCCATGGTCTAGTTGAAGTGGCATCGAGTAAAACAACCCTAGTTGCGAGTCGATGGTCTACTTGCAACTGGCATGCGGGCACCCACAGTTGCTATTCGATGGTGGACTTACAAGGAGGACAATTACAAAAGAAAAAAACACAGACCAGTTTCGAGTCGATGGTCTATTTGCAAGTAGACCATTTGCTAGTAGACGGTCAAGCTGCAAGTGGCATCGAGTAAACACCGCCAACAACCAACACAACAACCAAGAACAAGAACAAAAACAACAAACATACAACAACAGAAAAGAGCAGTTGCGAGTCGATGGTCTACTTGCAAGTGGCATGCGGGCCCTTGCAGTTGCGAGACGATTGTGGACATGCTACCGGGGCAATTACGAAGCAGCACACAAAAATGGCTAGTTGCAAGTCCAGGGTTGGTTTGCAACTAACATCGAGTAACCACCCAAAGTTGCAAGTCGATGATCCGCATGCAAGTGACATGCGGGCCCCACAGTTGCTTGTATTCCATCGACGTTGACAACCCTTCCCCCAACCCCTAGTTGCGGTTGCATCATATGTCCTGCAGTTGCACTAGGGTGTGCTGAGTTGCAAATTGCTCCGGGTTGGAGCGGTTGCAACTACAACAACAAGACCTAACAAAAAAATTGGAACCGATTTCATCGGTACCGACAACTATCCCCCGACCTCTAGTTGCGGTCACATTATATGTTCCGTAGTTGCGGTTGGAGCAGTCGCAACTACAACAAAAAGACCTAACAACAAGAAAAAAATAGACCAGTCGCGAGTCGATGGTCTACATGCAAGTGGCATGCGGGGCACCCACAAATTGTGACTCGATTGTGGACTTGCAACTAGGGCAATTAGAAAAGTAAAAAATAAGACCAGTTGCGAGTCGAAGGTCTATTTGCAAGTGGCATGTGGGCCCCCATAGTTGTGAGTCGATGGTTGACTTGCAACTAGGGCAATTGCAAACAACAACAACAAAAAAGCCGAGTTGCAAGTTGTTGGTCAAGTAGCAAGTGGCATCGAGTAAACAACCCTAGTTGCGAGTCGATGGTCTACTTGCAAGTGGAATGCGGGCACCCATAGTTGCGAGTCGATGTTGGACTTTGCAACTAGGGCAATTACAAAACTAGGAAAAAACAGACCAGCTGCAAGTCGATGGTGGACTTGCAACTAGGGCAATTACAAAACTACAAAAAAGAATAGACCAATTGCGAGTTGAGGGTCTAATTGCAAGTGGGATGCAGGCCCCCTACAGTTGTGAGTCGATGGTTGACTTGGAACTAGGGCAATTGCAAAAACTACAAAAAATAGACCAGTTGCGAGTCGAGGATCAATTTGCAAGTGGCATGCGGCCCCCCATAGTTGCGAGTCCATGGTTGACTTGCAACTAGAGCAATTGCAAAAGAACAACAAAAGACCGAGTTGCAAGTTGATGATTGAGTTGCAAGTGGCATCGATTAAACAGCCCTAGTTGTGAGTCAATGTTCTACTTGCAAGTGGCATGCAGGCACCCACAGTTGCGAGTCAATGGTGGACTTGCAACTAGGGCAATCACAAAACTATAAAACAAAAACGGAAAGCAAAACAAAACATATGTGATATCAACAACCGCTTCTAGAGCCAAGTTCAATGGTTGAACAAATTTCTTTGGGATTTTCAATGTGATATCAACAAATACAAACAAAAAGGAAAAAAAAGGTGAAAACTGTGTTAGGAAATAAGACGAAAAAAGCAAAAACATATTTGCAATAAAGACAAAATGACAGAACACATAAACCTCTCGTTGCTATGCATCTCCTTGATAGTTCTTGCATGTGCGTAGATTTTTTTTTGTTTTCCATGCAATGTTTCCCAACACATGCAACTGGCCCCGACAACTTTCCTTCCAACCCAGACCCCCGGTTGTGCTTGGGTGTGGTGAGTTGCGATTGCGCTGGGGTTTAGGCGGTTGCAACTACAACAACAAAAAACCCTAACAAACATAAAATGGAAACCGATTTCATCGATGCCGACAGCCCTCCGCCCGACCCCCGGTTGCGGTCATGTTATATGTCTTGCAATTGCGCTTGGGTGTGCCGAGTTGCGATTGCGCTCGAGTTGGGGTGGTTGCAAGTACAAAAAAATGGAACCAATTTCATCGGCGCCGACAGCCTTCCGCCCCGACTCTCGGTTGTGCTTGGGTGTGCTGAGTTGTGATTGCGCTCGGGTTGGGGTGGTTGCGACTACAACAACAGAAAACCCTAACAAAAAGAAATGGAAACCGATTTCATCGATGCCGATAACCCTCCACCCATTTGGGCTTGGGAGTGCTGAGTTGCGATTGTGCTTGGGTTGGGGCGGTTGAGACTACAACAAAAAACCCTAACAAAAAAATGGAAACCAATTTTCATCGACGCCGACAAACCCTCCCCCCAACGCCCGGTTGCGCTTGGGTGTGCTAAGTTGCAGTTACGCTCAGGGGGAGCTAACGAAAAAAATGACGTCGTCGACCACCTTAAAGTTCAACCCAGACACCTACTTAAACTTATTCCTTGCAGTGCATGGAATGTTCTGTTGACAAAACAAAAAGGAAAAAGAAAAAGGACAAACATGAAATATATCAAAAAAGAAAAAAAATGCTTTCATGTTAATAAAATGACGGCAAGAAAAAACAATTAAGAAAAGAAGAAAAAAGATTATCGCTGAAGCTTCAGAGTCATCATGGATAACAATGTGAAAACTCTGCTCGTTATCGCTCCCACAATGTGAATGGAAGATTGGGCACACCATCCTACATATACGGGGAAAACACAAAAACATGACCTTGGGATGGATTAGAACAACGAAAAGGTATTACACAAAAATGTGTTGTAGAAGAAAACAAAAAAAATCAAAAAAAGTTGAGGTCTGCATTCCCATAACAAAAAAACAAAGAAAGGGCATGACACTACAGTACTGGAGGCCGCTGATATAAATATTGGAGCAATGTAGCAGCCAGGATTCTCTTGCTCGCCCAAAAAAAGAAAAAAATTGAAGCCACTCCGTCAGCAACATATTTGCTCATAAAAAACTAGCAGATCCTTTTCTAGGCAGGCCTGGGCTTTTGCGTCAAAAACAGTCTGGGCTCGACTGCAAATACAAAAAAAGGGGCCGGGTCGCAAGCCGAACACCAGATGGGCGCGCGCACGTCGCTACGAAGCTCTCCACGTTGACAAACATGAATCGCGGCCCGGCTAGATCCGACGGTTGGAAAAGTGAATGAGACCAATCTATTTCTCATTCGAATGAGTTTTAGCAAAACCGTTCAAAAATGGTTCTCAATGCTCAGAAAGAGAAGTTGCTGACTGGGCTTGCGCCGGACTTGATTGAGGGGGGAGTGGCTATCTTACAATATGTGGACGATACAGTTCTTTGTTACGAACATGACAAAGATGCAGTTGTGAACCTTCAGCTTCTTCTGTACATGTTCGAGCTTATGTTCGGACTTAAAATTAACTTCATCAAGAGTGGGATATTATGTATGTGTTGGGGGAGATGATGAGACAATTTCCTTCTATGTTGAGCTGTTTAATTGCAGCATCGAACACTTCCCTATGAAATACCTGGACGTACCAGTCAGTTTTTCCACCCTACATAGTCTGGACTAGGACTTTTTGGATGAGAGATTCCTCAAGTGTTGTGAATCCTGGATTGGTAATGCAGCCTCCTCGGGGGGACGGTTGATTCTCCTTAATGCATCACTAACCAGCATAGTGTTCTATTATATGTCTATGTTTTTACTCTCGAAAAAGGTGATTGGAAAACTAGACAAGCACCGCAAACGATTCTTCTGGCAAGAACATGAAGGTCAGAAACGATATCATTTGGTGAAATGGTCTAGAATTTGTCGCTCCAAAGAAAATGGGGGCCTGGGGGTGAAAGACCTGCATAAACAAAACATTAGCCTACTCATCAAGTGGTGGTGGAAGTTGGAAACGCAGCAAGGGCTTTGGCAGGACATAATCCGAACCAAATACCTCAAAAAGACACGGTTGTATCGGTGAAAACTAAATTTGGTAATTCCCTGATTTGGAAGGCTATTATGAAAGTCAAGGAGCACTACCTTACTGGTAGGAAGGTGTTGCTGAAATCTGGTAACCTTGCTAGAGTGTGGGATGACTCTATTAATGATCAACCCCCTTTATGCAGTCAATTTCCTGCATTGTATAGCATTTGCAATAATCAAGGGATCATGGTTGCAAGTTTTAAAACTGGTGTGGACGACAACTTCTTTCGAAGACGTCTCCACACACCCCCCTTCTGGATTAGTGGAGAGAAATGCAAAATGTGGTGGGTTTGTGGCCGATCACTAACGAACTTGATCAGGTTGTTTGGTCCTTGGGGAGAAAGAAGAACAAGTTTACTACCAAATCAATCTATGGTTACCTGGAAAGAAATTTAGCTGGGTGTAACTATAAGTGGATTTGGCAAGCAAAATTCCACTTAAAATCCAAATCTTCGTGTGGCAGCTCTTTCAAGACTCTATCTTGACTAGAGATGTGATGAAGAGGCGAAGATGGTTGGGGAATCCCTCCTGCTCCTTTTGTAATAACAAAGAAACATCCCAACACCTGTTCTTCACATGTCCAGTGGCTGGAGTCATGTGGAGCGTTGGATGTGTGCTGGGAACGGACCTTTGTCCGAACAATATATGGCAGTATTTCTCCTGGTGCTATATGTTTCTCCCAGATGGGGAGAAGTTCTATACTTTTGGTTTAGCCGCACTTTGTTGGGCTATGTGGAATAGTCATAACAGAGCCACCTTTGAATTCAAGAAATTGAGATCTCCTTTTGATGTAGTATACGCTGCTTGTGGTTATATTACTTATTGGGCAGGTCTGATGATGGGATAAGATCGTGAAGCAATGGAGCATGGAGCTAAGATGTTGAGGATCAATGCTTCGAACATGATGCGTATCTGCGCGGCACCGGGAGGGATCAACTGAAGTAAGATGATGAACGTCGTGATGTGGCTCTCTCTACTTCGCCTGGGACCCCCTGTCCCTGTTTCTTTTAGAGGTTGTAGCCTGGCTGTGTGAGTGGGTTTTTGCTCCTGCGTGAGCAATTTGTCGTGGTCTTCTTAGATTATCGCTCTGGATAGCCTGTGTTCCTAGTAGTTTTGTGTAGTTGTTATGATGTCATTGGGTTTTCCCCCACAATAAGCTGCCCGATAACGGGTGTTTATTGTGGGTTTTCCAGTGATGCTTTGAACTCGTTTTCCCCTTTCTTGGTTTCCTGGATGGACTTTGAACTGTTGTATTTCCGTTATGAAAGTAATGGAAAGGAGTTACACTCGGTTCAAAAAAAGATTTCCTTAAAAAAAGAGAAGGGGTTTAAGAGCATCTGTATAGCCGCATATGATAAATATGACTTGTGATAGTGATCGACACATCTCAAATTAGTACAACTGTATCCGAACATCTCATATTAGATTCTTAAATCCATACCAAAGCATGCAAATGAAATAACCTACGTACTATGTAGATGATCTAGCTACTCTTAGTCGAAGATGTCGATTATCTCCGTGCCGGCTCTGATTACATGAGTAGCAGCTGCAGCTGCTCTGCTCCGGCTTCCTCCTTCTCTATATCCGCGTCGAGTTCGGTGAATAGCGCGTTGGACACCCCTACTCCTGCCGGTTAGCCTCTACATAGGCCTCATACTGGATTGACTCCAAGATGGCCTACTGCTCCGCCATCTCCTCGGCTTGGACGATGGCGAACTCCGCCTCCACCTCCGCCTCCAGCATGTTGAACACCGGAGCAGGCTGCTTCGCCTTGTCCTCCTTCGGATCCGCCACCTCCATTGACTTCAGCAGCTGCTCTCCCTCCTCCTCCTTCTCCGGTTGCTACTCATCCTCCTCCTCCGACTCCTACGAGTTTGGAGGCAGCCCGACAGCGATGCGGTTGGCGTGTCTTGCCTGGATCTCCTCCGCCATCTGCCTCTGGCGCTCCGGCGTGATCATAGTGTATGTGGTGATCTTTCTGTTGGGGAACACAGTATTTCAAAAAAAATCCTTCGATCACGCAAGATCCATCTAGGAGATGCATAACAACGATAGGGGAGAGTGTGTCTACATACCCTCATAGACCAAAAGCGGAAACATTTAGTAACACAGTTGATGTAGTCATACACCTTCACGATCCGTCCCGATCAAGTACCGAACGTACGGCACCTCCGCGTTCAGCATACGTTCAGCTCGATGACGTCCTCGCCTTCTTATCCAGCAAGACGGGCGAAGTATGAAGGAAATATGTCCTAGAGGCAATAATAAAGTTATTATTTATTTCCTTATATCATGATAAATGTTTATTATTCATGCTAGAATTGTATTAACCAGAAACATAATACATGTGTGAATACATAGACAAACAAAGTGTCACTAGTATGCATCTACTTGACTAGCTCGTTGATCAAAGATGGTTATGTTTCCTAACCATAGACATGAGTTGTCATTTGATTAACGGGATCACATCATTAGGAGAATGATGTGATTGACTTGACCCATTCTGTTAGCTTAGCACTTGATCGTTTAGTTTGTTGCTATTGCTTTCTTCATGACTTATACATGTTCCTATGACTATGAGATTATGCAACTCCCGTTTACAGGAGGAACACTTTGTGTGCTACCAAACGTCACAACGTAACTCGGTGATTATAAAGGTGCTCTATAGGTGTCTCCGAAGGTACATGTTGGGTTGGCGTATTTCGAGATTACGATTTGTCACTCCGATTGTCGGAGAGGTATCTCTGAGCCCTCTCGGTAATGCACATCACCTGAGCCTTGCAAGCATTGCAACTAATGAGTTAGTTGTGAGATGATGTATTACAGAACGAGTAAAGAGACTTGCCGGTAATGAGATTGAACTAGGTATTGAGATGCCGATGATCGAATCTCGGGCAAGTAACATACCGATGACAAAGGGAACAACGTATGTTGTTATGCGGTCTGACCGATAAAGATCTTCGTAGAATATGTAGGAGCCAATATGAGCATCCAGGTTCCGCTATTGGTTATTGACCGGAGACGTGTCTCAGTCATGTCTATATAGTTCTCGAACCCGTAGGGTCCACACGCTTAACGCTACGATGACAGTTATATTATGAGTTTATATGTTTTTATGTACCGAAGGAGTTCGAAGTCCCGTATGAGATCGGGGACATGATGAGGAGTCTCGAAATGGTCGAGACATAAAGATCGATATATTGGACGACTATATTCGGACTTCGAAAAGGTTCCGAGTGATTTGGGTATTTTTCGGAGTGCCGAAGAGTTACGGGAATTCGCCGGGGAGTATATGGGCCTTATTGGGCCATACGGGAATAGAGGAGATAGGACAAAAGGAAGGAGGCATGCGCCCCCCCCCTCTGGTCCGAATTGGACAAGGGGTGCAGCCCCCTTTTCCTTCTCCTTCTCCTCCTCTTTCCTTCACTGCTATTCCAACAAGGAAAGGAGGAGTCCTACTCCCGGTGGGAGTAGGACTCCCCCCTTGGCGCGCCCTCCTCCTAGGCCGGCCGCCTCCCCCCTTGCTCCTTTATATACAGGGGCAGGGGGCACCTCTAGACACACAAGTTGGTCAAGTTGATCGTCTCTTAGCCGTGTGCGGTGCCCCCCTCCACCATAGTCCACCTTGATAATACTGTAGTGGTGCTTAGGCGAAGCCCTGCGTCGGTAGAACATCAACATCGTCACCACGCCGTCGTGCTGACGCAACTCTCCCTCAACACTCGGCTGGATCGGAGTTAGAGGGACGTCATCGGGCTGAACGTGTGCTGAACTCGGAGGTGCCGTGCATTCGGTACTTGATCGGTCGGACTGTGAAGACGTACGCCTACATCAACCGCGTTGTGCTAACGCTTCCGCTTTCGGTCTACAAAGGTACGTGGACAACACTCTCCCCTCTCGTTGCTATGCATCACCATGATCTTGTGTGTGCGTAGGAATTTTTTTGAAATTACTACGTTTCCCAACAGTGGCATCCGAGCCTAGGTTTTATGCGTTGATGTTGTGCACGAGTAGAACACAAGTGAGTTATGGGCGATATAAGTCATACTGCTTACCAGCATGTCATACTTTGGTTCAGTGGTATTGTTGGATGAAGCGGCCCGGACTGACATTACGTGTACGCTTACGCGAGACTGGTTCTACCGACGTGATTTGCACACAGGTGGCTGGCGGGTGTCAGTTTCTCCAACTTTAGTTGAACCGAGTGTGCCTACGCCCAGTCCTTGCGAAGGTTAAAACAGCACCAACTTGACAAACTATCATTGTGGTTTTGATGCATAGGTAAGAACAGTTCTTGCTCAGCCCGTAGCAGCCACGTAAAACTTGCAACAACAAAGTAGAGGACGTCTAACTTGTTTTTGCAGGGCATGTTGTGATGTGATATGGTCAAGATGTGATGAGATATAAGTTGTTTTATGAGATGATCATGTTTTGTTGAAGTTATCGGCAACTGGCCAAAGCCTTATGGTTATCTCTCTATTGCATAAGATGCAAGCGCCAAATAATTGCTTTACTTTATCGCTATGCGATAGCAATAGTTGCAAGAGCAATTGTTGGCGAGACAACCATGTGACGACACATTGATATAGATCAAGATGATGGAGATCATGGTGTCATGCCGGTGACGATGGAGATCATGATGATGCTTTGGAGATGGAGATCAAAGGCACAAGATGATGATGGCCATATCATGTCACATATTTTGATTGCATGCGATGTTTATCTTTATACATCTTATTTTGCTTAGTTCGACGGTAGCTTTATAAGATGATCTCTCACTAATTATCAAGGTACAAGTGTTCTCCCTGAGTATGCACCATTGTGAAAGTTCTTCGTGCTGAGACACCACGTGATGATCGGGTGTGATAGGCTCTACGTTCAAATACAGCGGGTGCAAAATAGTTGCACATGCGGAATACTTAGGTTAAACTTGACGAGCCTAGCATATAACAGATATGGCCTCGGAACACGGAGACCGAAAGGTCGAGCATGAATCATATAGTAGATATGATCAACATAGTGATGTTCACCATTGAAACTACTCCATCTCACGTGATGATCGGACATGGTTTACTTGATATGGATCACGTGATCACTTAGAAGATTAGAGGGATGTCTGTCTAAGTGGGAGTTCTTAAGTAATATGATTAATTGAACTTTAATTTATCATGAACTTAGTCCTGGTAGTATTAGCATATCTATGTTGTAGATCAATATCTCGCGTTTAGCTCCCCTATTTTATTTTTGATATGTTCCTAGAGAAAATTAAGTTGAAAGATGTTAGTAGCAATGATGCGGATTGGATCCGTGATCTGAGGATTATCCTCATTGTTGCATAGAAGAATTATGTCCTTAATGCACCGCTAGGTGACAGACCTATTGCAGGAGCAGATGCAGACGTTATGAACGTTTGGCTAGCTCAATATGATGACTACTTGATAGTTTAGTGCACCATGCTTAAACGGCTTAGAATCGGGACTTCAAAGACGTTTTGTACGTCATGGACCATATGAGATGTTCCAGGAGTTGAAGTTAATATTTCAAGCAAATACCCGAGTTGAGAGATATGAAGTCTCCAACAAGTTCTATAGCTAAAAGATGGAGGAGAATAGCTCAAGCAGTGAGCATGTGCTCAGATTGCCTGGGTACTACAATCGCTTGAATCAAGTGGGAGTTAATCTTCCAGATAAGATAGTGATTGACATAATTTTCTAGTCACCATCACCAAGTTAGTAGAACTTCGTGATGAACTATGATATGCAAGGGATAACGGAAATGATTCCCAAGCTCTTCGTAATGCTGAAATCAACGAAGGTAGAAATCAAGAAAAATATCAAGTGTTGATGGTAGACAAGACCACTAGTTTCAAGAAAAGGGCAAAGGGAAGAAGGGGAACTTCAAGAAGAATGGCAAGCAAGTTGCTGCTCAAGTGAAGAAGCCCAAGTCTGGTCCTAAGCCTGAGACTAAGTGCTTCTACTGCAAAGGGACTGGTCACTCGAAGCGGAACTACCCCAAGTATTTGGCGGATAAGAAGGATGGCAAAGTGAACAAAGGTATATTTGATATACAGATTATTGATGTGTATTTTACTAGTGTTCGTAACAGCCCCTCGGTATTTGATACTGGTTTAGTTGCTAAGAGTAGTAACTCGAAACGGGAGTTGCAGAATGAACATAAACTAGTTAAGGGTGAAGTGACAATGTGTGTTGGAAATAGTTCCAACATTGATATGATCATCATCGCACACTCCCTATACTTTCGGGATTAGTGTTGAACCTAAATAAGTGTTATTTGGTGTTTGCGTTGAGCATGAATATGATTTGATCATGTTTATTGCAGTAAGGTTATTCATTTAAGTAAGAGAATAAATTGTTGTTCTATTTACATGAATAAAACCTTATATGGTTACACACCCAATGAAAATGGTTCGTTGGATCTCGATCGTAGTGATACACATATTCATAATATTGAAACCAAAAGATGCAAAGTTAATAATGGTATTGCAACTTATTTGTGGCACTGCCGTTTAGGTCATATTGGTATAAAGCGCATGAAGAAACTCCATGCTGATGGACTTTTGGAATCACTTGATTATGAATCAGTTGATGCTTGCGAACCATGCCTCATGGGCAAGATGACTAAGACTCCGTTCTCCGGAACAATGCAGCAAGCAACAGATTTGTTGGAAATCATGCATACTGATGTATGTGGTCCGATGAATATTGAAGCTCGTGGCAGGTATCATTATTTTCTGATCTTCACAGATGATTTGAGCAGATGTGAGTATATCTACTTGATGAAACACAAGTCTGAAACATTTGAAAAGTTCAAAGAATTTCAGAGTGAAGTGGAGAATCATCGTAACAAAATAAAAGTTTCTATGATATGATCGCAGAAGTAAAATATTTGAGTTACGAGTTTGGCCTTTAGTTAAAACAATGTGAAATAGTTTCACTACTCACGCCACCTGGAACACCACAGTGTAATGGTGTGTCCGAACATCGTAACCGTGCTTTATTAGATATGGTGCGACCTATGACATCTCTTACTGATTTACCGCTATCGTTTTGGGGTTATGCATTAGAGACAGCTACATTCACGTTAAATAGGGCACCATCTAAATCTGTTGAGACGATGCTGTATGAACTATGGTTTGGCAAGAAACCTAAGCTGTTGTTTCTTAAAGTTTGAGGTTGCAATGCTTATGTGAAAAAGTTTCAACCCGATAAGCTCAAATCCAAATCGGCGAAGTGCGTCTTCATAGGATACCCAAAAGAAAATGTTGGGTACACCTTCTGTCACAGATCCGAAGGCAAGATATTCGTTGCTGAGAATGGATCCTTTCTAGAGAAGGAGTTTCTATCGAAAGAGGTGAGTGGGAGGAAAGTAGAACTTGATGAGGTAACTGTACCTGCTCCCTTATTGGAAAGTAGTTCATCACAGAAATCTGTTCCTGTGACTACTACACCAATTAGTGAGGAAGCTAATGATAATGATCATGTAACTTCAGATCAAGTTACTACCGAACTGAAAGAAATATGCCCTAGAGGCAATAATAAAGTTATTATTTATTTCCTTATATCATGATAAATGTTTATTATGTTGGGGAACGTAGTAATTTCAAAATTTTCCTACGCACATGCAAGATCATGGTGATGCATAGCAATGAGAGGGGAGAGTGTTGTCTACGTACCCTCGTAGACCGGTAGCGGAAGCGTTAGCACAACGCGGTTGATGTAGTCGTACGTCTTCACGGCCTGACCGATTAAGCACCGAAACTACGACACCTCCGAGTTCTAGCACACGTTCAGCTCGAGGACGATCCCCGGACTCCGATCCAGCAAAGTGTCAGGGAAGAGTTCCGTCAGCACGAAAGCGTGGTGACGATCTTGATGTTCCACCGTCGCAGGGCTTCGCCTAAGCACCACTACAATATTATCGAGGATTATGGTGGAGGGGGGCACCGCACACGGCTAAGAGAACGATCACGAAGATCAACTTTTGTGTCTAGAGGTGCCCCCTGCCCCCGTATATAAAGGAGCAAGGGGGGAGGTTGGCCGGCCCTTGGGGAGCCAAGGAGGAGGGAGTCCTCCTCCTAGTAGGAGTAGGACTCCCCTTTCCTAGTCCAACTAGGAAGAGAGAAGGGGGAAGGAAAGACAGGGAGAGGGAGAGGGAAAGAGGGGCCGCGCCCCCCTCCCCTAGTCCAATTCGGACTCCTCATGGGAGGGGGTGCGCCACCTCCTGGGATGCTGCCCTCTC
This sequence comes from Triticum aestivum, assembly GCF_018294505.1. NCBI lineage: Eukaryota > Viridiplantae > Streptophyta > Magnoliopsida > Poales > Poaceae > Triticum > Triticum aestivum. Next base: position 477,594,141 of record NC_057800.1, on the reverse strand, counting down.
TCTCCCCTCAGGCCCACTAAGGCCCAATACTTCCCCGGGGGGTTCCGGTAACCCTTCCAGCACTCCGGTTTTCTTCGAAATCACCCGAAACACTTCCGGTGTCCGAATATAGCCGTCCAGTATATCGATCTTTATGTCTCGACCATTTTGAGACTCCTCGTCATGTCCGTGATCATATCCGGGACTCCGAACAACCTTCGGTACATCAAAATGTATAAACTCATAATGAAACTGTCATCGTAACATTAAGTGTGCAGACCCTACGGGTTCGAGAACAATGTAGACATGACCGAGACACGTCTCCGGTCAATAACCAATAGCGAAACCTGGATGCTCATATTGGCTCCTACATATTCTACGAAGATCTTTATCGGTCAGACCGCACAACAACATACGTTGTTCCCTTTGTCACCGGTATGTTACTTGCCCGAGTTTCGATCGTTGGTATCTCAATACCTAGTTCAATCTCGTTATCGGCAAGTCTCTTTACTCGTTATGTAATACATCATCTCGCAACTAACTCATTAGTTGCATTGCTTGCAAGGCTTAAGTGATGTGCATTACCGAGAGGGCCCAGAGATACCTCTCCGACAATCGGAGTGACAAATCCTAATCTCGAAATACGCCAACCCAACATGTACCTTTGGAGACACCTGTAGAGCACCTTTATAATAACCCAGTTACGTTGTGACGTTTGGTAGCACACAAAGTGTTCCTCCGGCAAACGGGAGTTGCATAATCTCATAGTCACTGGAACATGTATCAGTCATGAAGAAAACAATAGCAACATACTAAACGATCGGGTGCTAAGTTAATGGAATGGGTCATGTCAATCACATCATTCTCCTAATGATGTGATCCCGTTAATCAAATGACAACACATGTCTATGGTTAGGAAACATAACTATCTTCGATTAACGAGCTAGTCAAGTAGAGGCATACTAGTGACGTTTAGTTTGTCTATGTATTCACACAAGTATTATGTTTCCAGTTAATACAATTCTAGCATGAATAATAAACATTTATCATGATATAAGGAAATAAATAATAACTTTATTATTGCCTCTAGGGCATATTTCCTTCAGTCTCCCACTTGCACTAGAGTCAATAATCTAGATTACACAGTAATGATTCTAACACCCATGGAGCCTTGGTGCTGATCATGTTTTGCTCGTGGAAGAGGCTTAGTCAACGGGTCTGCTACATTCAGATCCGTATGTATCTTGCAAATCTCTATGTCTCCCACCTTGACTAGATCCCGGATGGAATTGAAGCGTCTCTTGATGTGCTTGGTTCTCTTGTGAAATCTGGATTCCTTTGCCAAGGCAATTGCACCAGTATTGTCACAAAAGATTTTCATTGGACCCGATGCACTAGGTATGACACCTAGATCGGATATGAACTCATTCATCCAGACTCCTTCGTTTGCTGCTTCCGAAGCAGCTATCTACTCCGCTTCACATGTAGATCCCGCCACGACGCTTTGTTTAGAACTGCACCAACTGACAGCTCCACCGTTTAATGTAAATACGTATCCGGTTGGCGATTTAGAATTGTCCGGATCAGTGTCAAAGCTTGCATCAACGTAACCATTTACGATGAGCTCTTTGTCACCTCCATATACGAGAAACATATCCTTAGTCCTTTTCAGGTATTTCAGGATGTTCTTGACCGCTGTCCAGTGATCCACTCCTGGATTACTTTGGTACCTCCCTGCTAGACTTATAGCAAGACACACATCAGGTCTGGTACACAGCATTGCATACATGATAGAGCCTATGGCTGAAGCATAGGGAACATCTTTCATTTTTTCACTATCTTCTGCTGTGGTCGGGCATTGAGTCTTACTCAACTTCACACCTTGTAACACAGGCAAGAATCCTTTCTTTGCTTGATCCATTTTGAACTTCTTCAAAACTTTGTCAAGGTATGTGCTTTGTGAAAGTCCAATTAAGCATCTTGATCTATCTCTATAGATCTTAATGCCCAATATGTAAGCAGCTTCACCGAGGTATTTCATTGAAAAACTCTTATTCAAGTATCCCTTTATGCTATCCAGAAATTATATATCATTTCCGATTAGTAATATGTCATCCACATATAATATCAGAAATGCTATAGAGCTCCCACTCACTTTCTTGTAAATACAGGCTTCTCCAAAAGTCTGTACAAAACCAAATGCTTTGATCACACTATCAAAGCGTTTATTCCAACTCCGAGAGGCTTGCACCAGTCCATAAATGGATCGCTGGAGCTTGCACACTTTGTTAGTTCCCTTTGGATCGACAAAACCTTCCGGCTGCATCATATACAACTCTTCTTCCAGAAATCCATTCAGGAATGCAGTTTTGACATCCATCTGCCAAATTTCATAATCATAAAATGCGGCAATTGCTAAAATGATTCGGACAGACTTAAGCATCGCTACGGGTGAGAAGGTCTCATCATAGTCAATCCCTTGAACTTGTCGAAAACCTTTTGCGACAAGTTGAGCTTTGTAGACAGTAACATTACCGTCAGTGTTAGTCTTCTTCTTGAAGATCCATTTATTCTCAATTGCTTTCCGATCATTGGGCAAGTGAACCAAAGTCCATACTTGGTTCTCATACATGGATCCCATCTCAGATTTCATGGCTTCAAGCCATTTTGCGGAATCTGGGCTCACCATCGCTTCTTCATAGTTCGCAGGTTCATCATGATCTAGTAGCATTACTTCCAAAACAGGATTACCGTACCACTCTGGTGCGGATCTTACTCTGGTTGATCTACGAGGTTCAGTAGTAACTTGTTGTGAAGTTTCATGATCATCACCATTAACTTCCTCACTAATTGGTGCAGGTGTTATAGAAACCGGTTTCTGTGATGTACTACTTTCTAATAAGGGAGCAGGTATAGTTACCTCATCAAGTTCTACTTTCCTCCCACTCACTTCTTTCGAGAGAAACTATTTCTCTAGAGAGGATCCATTCTTAGAAACAAATGTATTGCCTTCGGATCTGTGATAGAAGGTGTACCCAACTGTCTCCTTTGGGTATCCTATGAAGACACATTTCTCCGATTTGGGTTCGAGCTTATCAGGTTGAAGGTTTTTCACATAAGCATCGCAGCCCCAAACTTTTAGGAACGACAACTTTGGTTTCTTGCCAAACCACAGTTCATAAGGCGTCGTCTCAACGGATTTTGATGGTGCCCTATTTAACGTGAATGCGGCCGTCTCTAAAGCATAACCCCAAAACGATAGCGGTAAATCTGTAAGAGACATCATAGATCATACCATATCAAGTAAAGTACGATTACGATGTTCGGACACACCATTACGCTGTGGTGTTCCGGGTGGCGTGAGTTGCGAAACTATTCCGCATTGTTTCAAATGTAGACCAAACTCGTAACTCAAATATTCTCCTCCATGATCAGATCATAGAAACTTTATTTTTTTGTTACGATGATTTTCAACTTCACTCTGAAATTCTTTGAACTTTTCAAATGTTTCAGACTTATGTTTCATTAAGTAGATATACCCATATCTGCTTAAATCATCTGTGAAGGTGAGAAAATAACGATATCCGCCACGAGCTTCAACATTCATTGGACCACATACATCTGTATGTATGATTTCCAACAAATCTGTTGCTCTCTCCATAGTACCGGAGAACGGCGTTTTAGTCATCTTCCCCATGAGGCACGGTTCGCAAGTACCAAGTGATTCATAATCAAGTGGTTCCAAAAGTCCATCAATATGGAGTTTCTTCATGCGCTTTACACCGATATGACCTAAACGACAGTGACACAAATAAGTCGCACTATCATTATCAACTCTGCATCTTTTGGCTTCAACATTATGAATATGTGTATCACTACTATCGAGATTCATCAAAAATAGACCACTCTTCAAGGGTGCATGACCATAAAAGATATTACTCATATAAATAGAACAATCATTATTCTATGATTTAAATGAATAACCGTCTTGCATCAAACAAGATCTAGATATAATGTTCATGCTTAACGCTGGCACCAAATAACAATTATTTAGGTCTAATACTAATCCCGATGGTAGATGTAAAGGTAGCGTGCCGACTGCGATCACATCGACTTTGGAACCATTTCCCATGTGCATCGTCACCTCGTCCTTCGCCAGTGTTCGCTTAATCCGTAGTCCCTGTTTCGAGTTGCAAATATTAGCAACAGAACCAGTATCAAATAACCAGGTGCTACTGCGAGCTCTAGTAAGGTACACATCAATAACATGTATATCACATATACCTTTGTTCACCTTGCCATCCTTCTTATCCGCCAAATACTTGGGGCAGTTCCGCTTCCAGTGACCAGTCTGCTTGCAGTAGAAGCACTCAGTTTCAGGCTTAGGTCCAGACTTGGGATTCTTCTCCTGAGCAGCAACTTGCTTGCTGTTCTTCTTGAAGTTCCCCTTCTTCTTCCCCTTGCCCTTTTTCTTGAAACTAGTGGTCTTGTTGACCATCAACACTTGATGCTCCTTCTTGATTTCTACCTTCGCAACTTTTAGCATTGCGAAGAGCTCGGGAATTGTTTTATCCATCCCTTGCATATTATAGTTCATCACGAAGCTCTTGTAGCTAGGTGGAAGTGAGTGGGGAATTCTGTCAATGACGCAATCATCCGGAAGATTAACTCCCAGTTGAATCAAGTGATTATTATACCCAGACATTTTGAGTATATGCTCACTGACAGAACTGTTCTCCTCCGTCTTGCAGCTACAGAACTTATTGGAGACTTCATATCTCTCAATTCGGGCATTTGCTTCAAATATTAACTTCAACTCCTGGAACATCTCATATGCTCCATGACGTTCAAAACATCGTTGAAGTCCCGGTTCTAAGCCGTAAAGCATGGCACATTGAACTATCGAGTAGTCATCAGCTTTGCTCTGCTAGACGTTCTTAACGTCGTTAGTTGCATCAGCGGCAGGCCTGGCACCCAGCGGTGCTTCCAGGAGGTAATTCTTCTGTGCAGCAATGAGGATAATCCTCAAGTTATGGACCCAGTCCGTGTAATTGCTACCATCATCTTTAAACTTTGCTTTCTCAAGGAACGCATTAAAATTCAACGGAACAACAACACGGGCCATCTATCTACAATTAAACATAAACAAGCAAGATACTATCAGGTACTAAGTTCATGATAAATTTAAGTTCAATTAATCATATTACTTAAGAACTCCCACTTAGAAAAACATCCCTCTAATCTTCTAAGTGATCACGTGATCCAAATCAACTAAACCATAACCGATCATCATGTGAAATGGAGTAGTTTTCAATGGTGAACATCACTATGTTGATCATATCCTATATGATTCACGCTCAACCTTTCAGTCTCAGTGTTCTGAGGCCATATCTGCATATGCTAGGCTCGTCAAGTTTAACTTGAGTATTCTGCGTGTGCAAAATTGGCTTGCACCCGTTGTAGATGGACGTAGAGCTTATCACACCCGATCATCACGTGGTGTCTGGGCACGACGAACTTTGGCAATGGTGCATACTCAGGGAGAACACTTTTATCTTGAAATTTAGCGAGAGATCATCTTATAATGCTACCATCAATCAAAGCAAGATAAGATGCATAAAAGATAAACATCACATGCAATCAATATAAGTGATATGATATGGCTATCATCATCTTGTGCTTGTGATCTCCATCTCCGAAGCATCGTCATGATCACCATCGTCACCGGCGCGACACCTTGATCTCCATCGTAGCATCATTGTCGTCTCGCCAATCTTATGCTTCTACGACTATCGCTACCGCTTAGTGATAAAGTAAAGCATTACAGGGCGATTGCATTGCATACAATAAAGCGACAACCATATGGCTCCTGCCAGTTGCCGATAACTCGGTTACCAAACATGATCATCTCATACAATAAAATTTAGCATCATGTCTTGACCATATCACATCACAACATGCCCTGCAAAAACAAGTTAGACGTCCTCTACTTTGTTTGTTGCAAGTTTTACGTGGCTGCTACGGGCTTAAGCAAGAACCAATCTTACCTACGCATCAAAACCACAATGATAGTTTGTCAAGTTGGTGCTGTTTTAACCTTCGCAAGGACCGGGCGTAGCCACACTCAGTTCAACTAAAGTTGGAGAAACTGACACCCGCCAGCCACCAGTGTGCAAAGCACGTCGGTAGAACCAGTCTCGCGTAAGCGTACGCGTAATGTCGGTCTAGGCCGCTTCATCCAACAATACCGCCGAACCAAAGTATGACATGCTGGTAAGCAGTATGACTTATATCGCCCACAACTCACTTGTGTTCTACTCATGCATATAACATCAACGCATAAAACCTGGCTCTGATACCAATGTTGGGGAACGTAGTAATTTCAAAATTTTCCTACGCACACGCAAGATCATGGTGATGCATAGCAACAAGAGGGGAGAGTGTTGTCCACGTACCCTCGTAGACCGAAAGCGGAAGCGTTAGCACAATGCGGTTGATGTAGTCATACGTCTTCACGATCCGACCGATCCAAGTACCGAACGCTCGGCACCTCCGAGTTCAGCACACGTTCAGCTCGATGACGATCCCCGGACTCCGATCCAGCAAAGTGTCGGGGAAGAGTTCCATCAGCACGACAGCGTGGTGACGATCTTGATGTTCTACTGTCGCAGGGTTTCGCCTAAGCACCGCTACAATATTATCGAGGATTATGGTGGAGGGGGCACCGCACACGGCTAAGAGAACGATCACGAAGATCAACTTGTGTGTCTAGAGGTGCCCCCTGCCCCCGTATATAAAGGAGCAAGGGGGAGGCCGGCCCATGGGGCGCACCAAGGAGGGGGAGTCCTCCTCCTAGTAGGAGTAGGACTCCCCTTTCCTAGTCCAACTAGGAAGAGAGAAGGGGGAAGGAAAGAGAGGGAGAGGGAGAGGGAAAGAGGGGCCGCGCCCCCCCCCCTCCCCTAGTCTAATTCGGACTCCTCATGGGAGGGGGCGCGCCACCTCCTGGGCCGCTGCCCTCTCTCTCCCCTCAGGCCCACTAAGGCCCAATACTTCCCCGGGGGGTTCCGGTAACCCTTCCGGCACTCCGGTTTTCTAAAACACTTCCGGTGTCTGAATATAGTCGTCCAATATATCGATCTTTATGTCTGGACCATTTCGAGACTCCTCATCATGTCCGTCATCATATCCGGGACTCAGAATAACCTTCGGTACATCAAAATATATAAACTCATAATGAAACTATCATTGTAACATTAAGCGTGCGGACCCTACGGGTTCGAGAACAATGTAGACATGACCGAGACATGTCTCCGGTCAATAACCAATAGCGGAACCTGGATGCTCATATTGGCTCCTACATATTCTATGAAGATCTTTATCGGTCAGACCGCACAACAACATACGTTGTTCCCTTTGTCATCGGTATGTTACTTGCCCGAGATTCGATCGTTGGTATCTCAATACCTAGTTCAATCTCGTTATCGGCAAGTCTCTTTACTCGTTCCGTAATACATCATCTCGCAACTAACTCATTAGTTTTGCATTGCTTGCAAGGCTTAAGTGATGTGCATTACTGAGAGGGCCCAGTGATACCTCTCCGACAATCGGAGTGACAAATCCTAATCTCAAAATACGCGAACCCAACATGTACATTTGGAGACACCTGTAGAGCACCTTTATAATCACCCAGTTACGTTGTGACGTTTGGTAGCACACAAAGTGTTCCTCCGGCAAACGGGAGTTGCATAATCTCATAGTCACAGGAACATGTATAAGTCATGAAGAAAGCAATAGCAACATACTAAACAATCGGGTGCTAAGTTAATGGAATGGGTCATGTCAATCACATCATTCTCCTAATGATGTGATCCCATAAATCAAATGACAACACATGTCTATGGTTAGGAAACATAACCATTTTCGATTAACGAGCTAGTCAAGTAGAGGCATACTAGTGATGTTTAGTTTGTCTATGTATTCACACAAGTATTATGTTTCCAGTTAATACAATTCTAGCATGAATAATAAACATTTATCATGATATAAGGAAATAAATAATAACTTTATTATTGCCTCTAGGGCACATTTCCTTCATATTATTCATGCTAGAATTGTATTAACCGGAAACACAATACTTGTGTGAATACATAGACAAACTAAACGTCACTAGTATGCCTCTACTTGACTAGCTCGTTAATCGAAGATGGTTATGTTTCCTAACCATAGACATGTGTTGTCATTTGATTAACGGGATCACATCATTAGGAGAATGATGTGATTGACATGACCCATTCCATTAGCTTAGCACCCGATCGTTTAGTATGTTGCTATTGCTTTCTTCATGACTTATACATGTTCGTGTGACTATGAGATTATGCAACTCCCGTTTGCCGGAGGAACACCTTGTGTGCTACCAAACGTCACAACGTAACTGGGTGATTATAAAGGTGCTCTACAGGTGTCTCCAAAGGTACATGTTGGGTTGGCGTATTTCGAGATTAGGATTTGTCACTCCGATTGCTGGAGAGGTATCTCTGGGCCCTCTCGGTAATGCACATCACTTAAGCCTTGCAAGCAATGCAAGTAATGAGTTAGTTGCGAGATGATGTATTATGAAACGAGTAAAGAGACTTGCCGATAATGAGATTGAACTAGGTATTGAGATACCGACGATCAAATCTCGGGCAAGTAACATACCGATGACAAAGGGAACAACGTATGTTGTTGTGCGGTCTGACCGATAAAGATCTTCGTAGAATATGTAGGAGCCAATATGAGCATCCAGGTTCTGCTATTGGTTATTGACCAGAGACGTGTCTCGGTCATGTCTACATTGTTCTCGAACCCGTAGGGTCCGCACGCTTAACGTTACGATGATAGTTTCATTATGAGTTTATATATTTTGATGTACCGAAGGTTGTTTGGAGTCCCGGATATGATCACGGACATGACGAGGAGTCTCGAAATGGTCGAGACATAAAGATCAATATATTGTACGGCTATATTCGGACACCGGAAGTGTTTCGGGTGATTTCGAAGAAAATCGGTGTGCCGGAAGGGTTACCGGAACCCCCCGGGGAAGTATTGGGCCTGAGGGGAGAGAGAGGGCAGCAGCCCAGGAGGTGGCGCGCCCCCTCCCATGAGAAGTCCGAATTGGACTAGGGGAGGGGGGCGCGGCCCCTCTTTCCCTCTCCCTCTCCCTCTCTTTCCTTCCCCCTTCTCTCTTCCTAGTTGGACTAGGAAAGGGGAGTCCTAGGAGTAGGACTCCCTCCTCCTTGGTGCGCCCCAAGGGCCGGCCGGCCTCCCCCTTGCTCCTTTATATACGGGGGCAGGGGGAACCTCTAGACACACAAGTTGATCTTCGTGATCGTTCTCTTAGCCGTGTGCGGTGCCCCCCTCCACCATAATCCTCGATAATATTGTAGCGGTGCTTAGGCGAAGCCCTGCGACGGTAGAACATCAAGATCGTCACTACACCGTCGTGCTGACGGAACTCTTCCCCGACACTTTGCTGTATCGGAGTCCGGGGATCGTCATCGAGCTGAACGTGTGCTAGAACTCGGAGGTGTCGTAGTTTCGGTGCTTGATCGGTCGGGCCGTGAAGACGTACGACTACATCAACCGCGTTGTGCTAACGCTTCCGCTTCCGGTCTACGAGGGTACGTAGACAACACTCTCCCCTCTCGTTGCTATGCATCACCATGATCTTGCGTGTGCGTAGGAAAATTTTGAAATTACTACGTTCCCCAAACAGTGGCATCTGAGCCTAGGTTTTATGTGTTGATGTTATATGCACGAGTAGAACACAAGTGAGTTGTGGGCGATATAAGTCATACTGCTTACCAGCATGTCATACTTTGGTTCGGCGGTATTGTTGGATGAAGCGGCCCGGACCGACATTACGCGTACGCTTACGCGAGACTGGTTCTACCGACGTGCTTTGCACACAGGTGGCTGGCGGGTGTCAGTTTCTCCAACTTTAGTTGAACTGAGTGTGGCTATGCCCGGTCCTTGCGAAGGTTAAAACAGCACCAACTTGACAAACTATCATTGTGGTTTTGATGCGTAGGTAAGATTGGTTCTTGCTTAAGCCCATAGCAGCCACGTAAAACTTGCAACAAACAAAGTAGAGGACGTCTAACTTGTTTTTGCAGGGCATGTTGTGATGTGATATGGTCAAGACATGATGCTAAATTTTATTGTATGAGATGATCATGTTTGGTAACCGAGTTATCGGCAACTGGCAGGAGCCATATGGTTGTCGCTTTATTGTATGCAATGCAATCGCCCTGTAATGCTTTACTTTATCACTAAGCGGTAGCGATAGTCGTAGAAGTATAAGATTGGCGAGACGACAACGATGCTACGGTGGAGATCAAGGTGTCGCGCCGGTGACGATGGTGATCATGACGATGCTTTGGAGATGGAGATCACAAGCACAAGATGATGATAGCCATATCATATCACTTATATTGATTGCATGTGATGTTTATCTTTTATGCATCTTATCTTGCTTTGATTGACGGTGGCATTATAAGATGATCTCTCACTAAATTTCAAGATAAAAGTGTTCTCCCTGAGTATGCACCGTTGCCAGAGTTCGTCGTGCCCAGACACCACATGATGATCGGGTGTGATAAGCTCTACGTCCATCTACAACGGGTGCAAGCCAATTTTGCACACGCAGAATACTCAAGTTAAACTTGACGAGCCTAGCATATGCAGATATGGCCTCGGAACACTGAGACCGAAACGTCGAGCGTGAATCATATAGTAGATATGATCAACATAGTGATGTTCACCATTGAAAACTACTCCATTTCATGTGATGATCGGTTATGGTTTAGTTGATTTGGATCACGTGATCACTTAGAAGATTAGAGGGATGTTTTTCTAAGTGGGAGTTCTTAAGTAATATGATTAATTGAACTTAAATTTATCATGAACTTAGTACCTGATAGTATCTTGCTTGTTTATGTTTAATTGTAGATAGATGGCCCGTGTTGTTTTTCCGTTGAATTTTAATGTGTTCCTTGAGAAAGCAAAGTTGAAAGATGATGGTAGCAATTACAAGGACTGGGTCCGTAACTTGAGGATTATCCTCGTTGCTGCACAGAAGAATTACGTCCTGGAAGCACCGCTGGGTGCCAGGCCTACCGCTGATGCAACTGACGACGTTAAGAATGTCTGGCAGAGCAAAGCTGATGACTACTCGATAGTTCAATGTGCCATGCTTTACGGCTTAGAACCGGGACTTCAACGACGTCTTGAACGTCATGGAGCATATGAGATGTTCCAGGAGTTGAAGTTAATATTTCAAGCAAATGCCCGGATTGAGAGATATGAAGTCTCCAATAAGTTCTATAGCTGCAAGATGGAGGAGAACAGTTCTGCCAGTGAGCATATACTCAAAATGTCTAGGTATAATAATCACTTGATTCAACTGGGAGTTAATCTTCCGGATGATTGCGTCATTGACAGAATTCTCCAATCACTTCCACCTAGCTACAAGAGCTTCGTGATGAACTATAATATGCAAGGGATGGATAAAACAATTCCCGAGCTCTTCGCAATGCTAAAAGTTGCGAAGGTAGAAATCAAGAAGGAGCATCAAGTGTTGATGGTCAACAAGACCACTAGTTTCAAGAAAAAGGGCAAGGGGAAGAAGAAGGGGAACTTCAAGAAGAACAGCAAGCAAGTTGCTGCTCAGGAGAAGAAACCCAAGTCTGGACCTAAGCCTGAAACTGAGTGCTTCTACTGCAAGCAGACTGGTCACTGGAAGCGGAACTGCCCCAAGTATTTGGCGGATAAGAAGGATGGCAAGGTGAACAAAGGTATATGTGATATACATGTTATTGATGTGTACCTTACTAGAGCTCGCAGTAGCACCTGGGTATTTGATACTAGTTCTGTTGCTAATATTTGCAACTCGAAACAGGGACTACGGATTAAGCGGACACTGGCGAAGGACGAGGTGACGATGCGCGTGGGAAATGGTTCCAAAGTCGATGTGATCGCAGTCGGCACGCTACCTTTACATCTACCATCGGGATTAGTATTAGACCTAAATAATTGTTATTTGGTGCCAGCGTTAAGCATGAACATTATATCTGGATCTTGTTTGATGCGAGACGGTTATTCATTTAAATCAGAGAATAATGGTTGTTCTATTTATATGAGTAATATCTTTTATGGTCATGCACCCTTGAAGAGTGGTCTATTTTTGATGAATCTCGATAGTAGTGATACACATATTCATAATCTTGAAGCCAAAAGATGCAGAGTTGATAATGATAGTGCGACTTATTTGTGGCACTACCGTTTAGGTCATATCGGTGTAAAGCGCATGAAGAAACTCCATACTGATGGACTTTTGGAACCACTTGATTATGAATCACTTGGTACTTGCGAACCGTGCCTCATGGGCAAGATGACTAAAACGCCATTGTCCGGTACTATGGAGAGAGCAACAGATTTGTTGGAAATCATACATACAGATGTATGTGGTCCAATGAATGTTGAAGCTCGTGGCGGATATCGTTATTTTCTCACCTTCACAGATGATTTAAGCACGTATGGGTATATCTACTTAATGAAACATAAGTCTGAAACATTTGAAAAGTTCAAAGAATTTCAGAGTGAAGTTGAAAATCATCGTAACAAGAAAAATAAAGTTTCTACGATCTGATCGTGGAGGAGAATATTTGAGTTATGAGTTTGGTCTACATTTGAAACAATGCGGAATAGTTTCGCAACTCACGCCACCCGGAACACCACATCGTAATGGTGTGTCCGAACGTCGTAATCGTACTTTACTTGATATGGTACGATCTATGATGTCTCTTACAGATTTACCGCTATCGTTTTGGGGTTATGCTTTAGAGGCGGCCGCATTCACGTTAAATAGGGCACCATCAAAATCCGTTGAGACGACGCCTTATGAACTGTGGTTTGGCAAGAAACCAAATTTGTATTTTCTAAAAGTTTGGGGCTGCGATGCTTATGTGAAAAACTTCAACCTGATAAGCTCGAACCCAAATCGGAGAAATGTGTCTTCATAGGATACCCAAAGGAGACAGTTGGGTACACCTTCTATCACAGATCCGAAGGCAAGACATTTGTTGCTAAGAATGGATCCTTTCTAGAGAAAGAGTTTCTCTCGAAAGAAGTGAGTGGGAGGAAAGTAGAACTTGATGAGGTAACTGTACCTGCTCCCTTATTGGAAAGTAGTACATCATAGAAACCGGTTTCTGTGACACCTGCACCAATTAGTGAGGAAGTTAATGATGATGATCATGAAACTTCAGAACAAGTTACTACTGAACCTCGTAGATCAACTAGAGTAAGATCCGCACCAGAGTGGTACGGTAATCCTGTTCTGGAAGTCATGCTACTAGATCATGATGAACCTGCGAACTATGAAGAAGCGATGGTGAGCCCAGATTCCGCAAAATGGCTTGAAGCCATGAAATCTGAGATGGGATCCATGTATGAGAACAAAGTGTGGACTTTGGTTGACTTGCCCAATGATCGGCAAGCAATTGAGAATAAATGGATCTTCAAGAAGAAGACTGACGCTGACGGTAATGTTACTGTCTACAAAGCTCGACTTGTCGCAAAAGGTTTTCGACAAGTTCAAGGGATTGACTACGATGAGACCTTCTCACCCGTAGCGATGCTTAAGTCTGTCCGAATCATGTTAGCAATTGCCGCATTTTATGATTATGAAATTTGGCAGATGGATGTCAAAACTGCATTCCTGAATGGATTTCTGGAAGAAGAGTTGTATATGATGCAGCCGGAAGGTTTTGTCGATCCAAAGGGAACTAACAAAGTGTGCAAGCTCCAGCGATCCATTTATGGACTGGTGCAAGCCTCTCGGAGTTGGAATAAACGCTTTGATAGTGTGATCAAAGCATTTGGTTTTGTACAGACTTTTGGAGAAGCCTGTATTTACAAGAAAGTGAGTGGGAGCTCTATAGCATTTCTGATATTATATGTGGATGACATATTACTAATCGGAAATGATATAGAATTTCTGGATAGCATAAAGGGATACTTGAATAAGAGTTTTTCAATGAAAGACCTCGGTGAAGCTGCTTACATATTGGGCATTAAGATCTATAGAGATAGATCAAGACGCTTAATTGGACTTTCACAAAGCACATACCTTGACAAAGTTTTGAAGAAGTTCAAAATGGATTAAGCAAAGAAAGGATTCTTGCCTGTGTTACAAGGTGTGTAGTTGATTAAGACTCAATGCTCGACCACTGCAGAAGATAGAGAGAAAATGAAAGATGTTCCCTATGCTTCAGCCATAGGCTCTATCATGTATGCAATGCTGTGTACCAGACCTGATGTGTGTCTTGCTATAAGTCTAGCAGGGAGGTACCAAAGTAATCCAGGAGTGGATCACTGGACAGCGGTCAAGAACATCCTGAAATACCTGAAAAGGACTAAGGATATGTTTCTCGTATATGGAGGTGACAAATAGCTCATCGTAAATGGTTACCTTGATGCAAGCTTTGACACTGATCCGGACGATTCTAAATCGCAAACTGGATACGTATTTACATTAAACGGTGGAGCTATCAGTTGGCGCAGTTCTAAACAAAGCGTCGTGGCGGGATCTACATGTGAAGCGGAGTACATAGCTGCTTCAGAAGCAGCAAACGAAGGAGTCTGGATGAAGGAGTTCATATCCGATCTAGGTGTCATACCTAGTGCATCGGGTCCAATGAAAATCTTTTGTGACAATACTGGTGCAATTGCCTTGGCAAAGGAATCCAGATTTCACAAGAGAACCAAGCACATCAAGAGATGCTTCAATTCCATCCGGGATCTAGTCCAGGTGGGAGACATAGAGATTTGCAAGATACATACGGATCTGAATGTAGCAGACCCGTTGACTAAGCCTCTTCCACGAGCAAAACATGATCAACACCAAGGCTCCATGGGTGTTAGAATCATTACTGTGTAATCTAGATTATTGACTCTAGTGCAAGTGGGAGACTGAAGGAAATATGCCCTAGAGGCAATAATAAAGTTATTATTTATTTCCTTATATCATGATAAATGTTTATTATTCATGCTAGAATTGTATTAACCGGAAACATAATACTTGTGTGAATACATAGACAAACTAAACGTCACTAGTATGCCTCTACTTGACTAGCTCGTTAATCGAAGATGGTTATGTTTCCTAACCATAGACATGTGTTGTCATTTGATTAACGGGATCACATCATTAGGAGAATGATGTGATTGACATGACCCATTCCATTAGCTTAGCACCCGATCGTTTAGTATGTTGCTATTGTTTTCTTCATGACTTATACATGTTCCTGTGACTATGAGATTATGCAACTCCCGTTTGCCGGAGGAACACTTTATGTGCTACCAAACGTCACAACGTAACTGGGTGATTATAAAGGTGCTCTACAGGTGTCTCCAAAGGTACATGTTGGGTTGGCGTATTTCGAGATTAGGATTTGTCACTCCAATTGTCGGAGAGGTATCTCTGGGCCCTCTCGGTAATGCATCACTTAAGCCTTGCAAGCAATGCAACTAATGAGTTAGTTGTGAGATGATGTATTATGGAACGAGTAAAGAGACTTGGCGATAACGATATTGAACTAGGTATTGAGATACCGACGATCGAATCTCGGGCAAGTAACATACTGATGATAAAGGGAACAACGTATGTTGTTGTGCGGTCTGACCGATAAAGATCTTCATAGAATATGTAGGAGCCAATATGATCATCCAGGTTCCCCTATTGGTTATTGACCGAAGACGTGTCTCGGTCATGTCTACATTGTTCTTGAACCCGTAGGGTCCGCACGCTTAACGTTACGATGACAGTTTCATTATGAGTTTATATATATGTTGATGTACCGAAGGCTGTTCGGAGTCCCGGATATGATCACGGACATGACGAGGAGTCTCGAAATGGTCGAGACATAAAGATCGATATATTGGACGGCTATATTCGGACACCGGAAGTGTTTCGGGTGATTTCGGAGAAAACCGGAGTGCCGGAAGGGTTACCGGAACCCCCCGGGGAAGTATTGGGCCTGAGGGGAGAGAGAGGGCAGCAGCCCAGGAGGTGGCGCGCCCCTCCCATGAGGAGTCCGAATTGGACTAGGGGAGGGGGGCGCGTCCCCTCTTTCCCTCTTCCTCTCCCTCTCTTTCCTTCCCCCTCCTCTCTTCCTAGTTGGACTAGGAAAGGGGAGTCCTACTCCTAATAGGAGGAGGACTCCCCCTCCTTGGCGCGCCCCAAGGGCCGGCCGGCCTCCCCCCTTGCTCCTTTATATACGGGGGCAGGGGGCACCTCTAGACATACAAGTTGATCTTCGTGATCGTTCTCTTAGCCGTGTGCGGTGCCCCCCTCCACCATAATCCTCGATAATATTGTAGCGGTGCTTAGGCGAAGCCCTGCGACGGTAGAACATCAAGATCGTCACCACGCCATCGTGCTGACGGAACTCTTCCCCGACACTTTGCTGGATCGGAGTCCGGGGATCGTCATCGAGCTGAACGTGTGCTAGAACTTGGAGGTGCCGTAGTTTCGGTGCTTGATCGGTCGGGCCATGAAGACGTACGACTACATCAACTGCGTTGTGCTAATGCTTCCGCTTCCGGTCTTCGAGGGTACGTAGACAACACTCTCCCCTCTCATTGCTATGCATCACCATGATCTTGCGTGTGCGTAGGAAAATTTTGAAATTACTACGTTCCCCAACACGAACCTCGTAGGTAAACCAGGGTGATATCCGCACCAGAGTGGTACGGTAATCCTGTTCTAGAGGTCATGTTACTTGACCATGACGATCCTACGAACTATGAGGAAGCGATGATGAGCCTAGATTCCGCAAAATGGCTTAAGGCCATGAAATCTGAGATGAGATCCATGTATGAGAACAAAGTATGGACTTTGATTGACTTGCCCATTGATCGGCAAGCTTCAAGAGGAAGACGGACACTGATATTAGTGTCACTATCTACAAAGCTAGAATTGTCGAAAAAAGGTTTTCGACAAGTTCAAGGTGTTGACTACGATGTGAGTTTCTCACTCGTATCTATGCTTAAGTCTGTCCGAATCATGTTAGCAATTGCCGCATTTTATGAAATCTGGCAAGTGGATAAACAAAACTGCATTCCTTAATGTATTTATTAAAGAAGAGTTGTATATGATGCAACCAGAAGGTTTTGTCAATCCTAAAGGTACTAACAAAATATCCAAGCTCCAGCGATCCATCTATGGACTGGTTCAAGCATCTCGGAGTTGGAATATACGCTTTGATAAGTTGATCAAAGCATATAGTTTTATACAGACTTGCGGTGAAGCCTGTATTTACAAGAAAGTGAGTGGGAGCATTACATCATTTCTGATAAGTATATGTGAATGACATATTGTTGATCGGAGATAATGTAGAATTATTCTGCAAAGCATAAAGGAATGTTTGAAATGAGTTTTTCAAAGAAAGACCTCGGTGAAGCTTCTTACATATTGAGCATCAAGATCTATAGAGATAGATCAAGACGCTTGATAAGTTTTCCAATGAGTACATACCTTGACAAGATTTTGAAGTAGTTCAAAATGGAACAGTCAAAAAGGAGTTCTTGCTTGTGTTACAAGGTGTGAAGTTGAGTAAGACTCAAAACCCGACCACGGCAGAAGATAGAGAGAGAATGAAAGTCATTCCCTATGCCTCAGCCATAGGTTCTATAAAGTATGCCATGCTGTGTACCAGACCTATTGTATACCCTGCCCTGAGTTTGGCAAGGGAGTACAATAGTGATTTAGGAGTAGATCACTGGACATTGGTCAAAATTATCCTTAGTGGAATAAGGATATGTTTCTCGATTATGGAGGTGACAAAAGGTTCGTCGTAAAGGGTTATGTCGATGCAAGTTATGACACTGATCCAAATGACTCTAAGTCTCAATCTGGATACATATTGAAAGTGGGAGCAATTAGCTAGAGTAGCTCCGTGTAGAGCATTGTTGACATAGAAATTTGCAAAATACGTACGGATCTGAATGTGGCAGACCCGTTGACTAAACTTCTCTCACAAGCAAAACATGATCACACCTTAGTACTCTTTGGGTGTTAATCACATAGCGATGTGAACTAGATTATTGACTCTAGTAAACCCTTTGGGTGTTGGTCACATGTCGATGTGAACTATGAGTGTTAATCACATGGTGATGTGAACTATTGGTATTAAATCACATGGCGATGTGAACTAGATTATTGACTCTAGTGCAAGTGGGAGACTGGAGGAAATATGCCCTAGAGGCAATAATAAAGTTATTATTTATTTCCTTATATCATGATAAATGTTTATTATTCATGCTAAAATTGTATTAACCGGAAACATAATACATGTGTGAATAGATAGACAAACAAGTGTCACTAGTATGCCTCTACTTGACTAGCTCGTTGATCAAAGATGGTTATGTTTCCTAACCATAGACATGAGTTGTCATTTGATTAACGGGATCACATCATTAGGAGAATGATGTGATTGACTTGACCCATTCTGTTAGCTTAGCACTTGATCGTTTAGTTTGTTGCTATTGCTTTCTTCATGACTTATACATGTTCCTATGACTATGAGATTATGCAACTCCCGTTTACCGGAGGAACACTTTGTGTGCTACCAAACGTCACAACGTAACTCGGTGATTATAAAGGTGCTCTACAGGTGTCTCCAAAGGTACTTGTTGGGTTGGCGTATTTCGAGATTAGGATTTCTCACTCCGATTGTCGGAGAGGTATCTCTGGGCCCTCTCGGTAATGCACATCACCTGAGCCTTGCAAGCATTGCAACTAATGAGTTAGTTGCGAGATGATGTATTACAGAACGAGTAAAGAGACTTGCCGGTAATGAGATTGAACTAGGTATTGAGATGCCGACGATCGAATCTCGGGCAAGTAACATATCGATGACAAAGGAAACAACGTATGTTGTTATGCGGTCTGACCGATAAAGATCTTCGTAGAATATGTAGGAGCCAATATGAGCATCCAGGTTTCGCTATTGGTTATTGACCGGAGACGTGTCTTGGTCATGTCTACAGAGTTCTCGAACCCGTAGGGTCCGCACGCTTAACGCTACGATGACAGTTATATTATGAGTTTATATGTTTTTATGTACCGAAGGAGTTCGGAGTCCCGGATGAGATCGGGGACATGACGAGGAGTCTCGAAATGGTCGAGATGTAAAGATCGATATATTGGACGACTATATTCGGACTTCGGAAAGGTTCCGAGTGATTCGGGTATTTTTCAAAGTACCGGAGAGTTACGGGAATTCGCCGGGGAGTATATGGGCCTTATTGGGCCATACGGGAATAGAGGAGATAGGCCAAAAGGAAGGAGGCCTGCGCCCCCCTCTGGTCCGAATTGGACAAGGGGTGCAGCCCCCTTTTCCTTCTCCTTCTCCTCCTCTTTCCTTCACTGCTACTCCAACAAGGATAGGAGGAGTCCTACTCCCGGTGGGAGTAGGACTCCCCCCTTGGTGCGCCCTCCTCCTAGGCCGGCCGCCTCCCCCCTTGCTCCTTTATATACAGGGGCGGGGGGCACCTCTAGACACACAAGTTGATCAAGTTGATCGTCTCTTAGCCGTGTGCGGTGCCCCCCTCCACCATAGTCCACCTCGATAATACTGTAGCGGTGCTTAGGCGAAGCCCTGCGTCGGTAGAACATCAACATCGTCACCATGCCGTCGTGCTGACGAAACTCTCCCCTCAACACTCGGCTGGATCGGAGTTAGAGGGACGTCATCGGGCTGAACGTGTGCTGAACTCGGAGGTGCCGTGCGTTCGGTACTTGATCGGTCAGATCGTGAAGACGTACGACTACATCAACCACGTTGTGCTAACGCTTCCGCTTTCGGTCTACAAAGGTAAGTGGACAACACTCTCCCCTCTTGTTGCTATGCATCACCATGATCTTGCGTGTGCGTAGGCAATTTTTTGAAATTACTACGTTCCCCAACAAAGTAGTAGATGAGTTCCAGCAGCACGACGGCGTGGTGACGGTGTTGGTGAAGAACAATCTCCGCAGGGCTTCGCCAAGCACTACGGAAACTATGACGGGGGATAAACTAGAGGGGATGGGGTTGCCGGCACATGGCTTGGTGATTCTTGATGTCGCTTTGGTGCTAGCCCCGTCCCTCTATTTATATGTTGAGCCTTGTGGTTGAAACTTGGACCAAAAGCCTCCTCAAACGCCAGGATCAAACGCCACAATCCTTGGCGTCTGGCCCAGAGGCCATGGGCCTCGGCGTCTGGCCCCCTGGCCTCCACAAAACTCCTTTTGCACCGACCTAAAGCCTCGTGGGCTTCACCCCTTGGCCGAACCATATCATCCTATATATCAATCTTTACCTCCGGACCATTCCGGAGCTCCTCGTCATGTCCGTGATCTCATCCGGGACTCCGAACAACATTCGGTCACCAACATACATAAGTCATATAATACTATATCGTCAACGAACGTTAAGCGTGTGGACCCTACGGGTTCGAGAACTATATAGACATGATCGAGACATCTCTCTAGTCAATAACCAATAGCGGAACCTGGATGCCCATATTGGCTCCTACATATTCTACGAAGATCGTTATCGGTCGAACCGCATAACAACATACGTTGTTCCCTTTGTCATCGATATGTTACTTGCCCGAGATTCGATCGTCGGTATCCTCATACCTAGTTCAATCTCGTTACCGGCAAGTCTCTTTACTCGTTCCGTAATGCATCATCCCGCAACTAACCCATTAGTCACATTGCTTGCAAGGCTTATATTGATGATCATTACCGAGAGGGCCTAGAGATACCTCTCCGATACACAGAGTGACAAATCCTAATCTCGATCTATGCCAACTCAACAAACACCATCGGAGACACCTGTAGAGCATCTTCATAATCACCAGTTACGTTGTGACGTTTGATAGCACACCAAGTGTTCCTCCGGTATTCGGGAGTTGCATAATCTCATAGTCATAGGAACATGTATAAGTCATGAAGAAAGCAATAGCAACAAACTAAACGATCATAATGCTAAGCTAACAGATGAGTCTTGTCCATCACATCATTCTCTAATGATGTAATCTCGTTCATCAAATGACAACACATTTCTATGGCTAGGAAACTTAACCATCTTTGATTAACGAGCTAGTCAAGTAGAGGCATACTAGGAACACTTTGTTTGTCTATGTATTCACACATGTATCAAGTTTCCGGTTAATACAATTCTAGCATGAATAATAAACATTTATCATGATATAAAGAAATATAAATAACAACTTTATTATTGCCTCTAGGGCATATTTCCTTCACTTTCGCCGGATCACGGCGATGCCGGAGAGTGGGGGAGAGGAGGCGGACGGGCTCGGGTGGTGGCGCGGAGAGGAAGGAGGTGGATGGTCTAGGGTTAGGGACGCCAGCCAGCTTGAATAGCCGGATTTAGGCTCGGGCGGCGAGATGGAGCGGCGCCACGTGACGTTCACACCGCAGCGATGGAGGAGGCATCCGTCGGATCACCGGGTTTCCGGGCGATTCCACGTGGGATCCCATCGCCAGTCCTATGTAGTCTATTTGGGCTGGATATGAGGGTTGCCGGTCAGCCCGGGCGTTTGAGGCTTGTTTGAGGTACCCGTCTGGATCAGATTTTCGTGACCGGCCGGACTGCCGGACGTTTAAGGCTAGTTTTGAGTGCCCGACTGTAGATGCTCTAAAAGCGTCTGCAAGCATTTATAAAGTAACCACTGTTTAGTGAAAATTAAGGAAAAAACTCTCCAACAGTTTTCATAAATGTGAAAAATATTTACAAGATTCCATAAATTCGACTCACTTCGCCCCAAAATAAGTGTCACTTTGTACTAAGTCGGCGATACTTATTTTAGGACGGCGAAAGTACTGAACTTCTCCGTCTTCTATGGGAAGATGGTCTTTCCGTAAACTTTTGCGGGAGCCAAGTACGCTAAACTTTTAGGACCACCCCGTCATGTTTCCTCGCCGTTGCTGCACTCCGCCATCACTCCGTGCCTCCCCGGCCTGCAGTCGGCCAGGGGACGAACTGGTGGCACTGCTCACACCGCCTTGCCTCCCCGCACCACACCATTTCGCACCGGCCGTCGCCTATACACCGCGTCCCTTCACAGTCACGCCGCCCCACCCCGGGAGGAGGAACCGACGGCCCGTCCGCCCCGCCTCTTGGTACGTCCATTTTTGCATCATTGTTCCCCTATTTGTAATCTATTCTTTGTCAATGATATATTTCACATTATGATGCAATTCTAGTGTCTTTTCTTCTTAAACTGCAAGGCATACGCAGAGAGGGAAATTACCGGATAGCTGGAAATCTGCACCTAATTTGCAACAGAATAAAAAGCAATTTTCTGGAGCTCCAAAAATATCGGGGATTTTTGTGAATTATTTTTCGAAAATATAGTCTGGAGACCGAAGAAGGGCCAGAGGGGAGCCGCATGGGCGCTAACGACCTAGCCACGCACCCCCTAACTGCGTGGTGGGCCAGTCTACTGGCCTTGAGGCTCCTCTCAATGTCCTTTAGCCACAAAATCTCATTTGCCCTAGCAAAATCACATAAAAGTAATCAAACCTTTTCGTCACCGCCTGCGAGGCGGAACCAATGCGGAGCACTTTTGTCCTCTATCATGACGGTTATGCTAGGGAAACTTCCCTCCGAGAGGGGAAATTGAATTCATCATCTTCACCAACACTCCGTTCATCATCGGGTTCATCATCTTCATCAACATCTTCACTAACACAATCTCCATCACCGACCCTAGTTGATCCCTCTATTCTATCTATGTACCGTAACCTTAGATTGGTTGTTGAGAGTACTTTTATGTGTTGATTACATCTTATGGTTGATGCTTAGAAGATTTATCGGTGAAAGATTGTTATGTTCAGATTGTTTACCATCTATTCATACCCACTGATCATGATCCATATGATGTCTTATGAGCAGATCTATTAGTCCTTAAGGACATGAGAGATGTCTTGTTGCTAGTAATCACGTGAGGTTCAGTAGCATTCAATGTTTTTGATGTTATGTTGTGATGTTTTTCCTCTAGTGGTGTTATATAATGTCGACTACGTAACACTTCACCATCTTTGGGACTAGCGGAATGCATTGTGGAATTAATTTGTAGATGATGGATTACGGGAGTGATAAAAATCCAAACCCCGGTTTATGAATTGTTGCACAAGAAGTTGTTTTGGATCCCAAAGTTTAATGTTATGGTTAGATTTATCTTAATTCTTAATTACTCATCTTGTCTTTGCATTGAGGGTATAGTCACAAGTAGGCACTTGTTCAAGTAAAAACATTACCTTAGTATAGGTCTACCCACACAACATTTATCAAAACAATGAAAAGTAACTTATGGAACTTTGTGAAAGTAACTTAGCAAACCTTGATATCGCACATGTACATCCATCAATAGGTTTTGTAGTAAGATTTTTTTAACTCCCAAGCTTGTTGGAAAAAGCATACTCTTTGGAGATGCGCACAACAAGGCATGCACACCACACAAGTATTTTGGTCTTATTAATACTAGCCGATAACATGTTTTATTATTTTTATCCTCTCATGAAATTTATGTTTTGCAACATTATTGCAGAGTATGGCATGGGCAGTGAAATGGCAACCAATGGCAATGTCTACAACTATGCATTGTTCTTTTGGAAATGCTAATGCAGAAATGACCTACTCATGAAGAATTCAATGATGGATTCATGCTTTGCAAGTGTGTAGAGGCATCTCTTTCACGAACCGAAGACATCCTTCACCTCAAACTTACTTCAGAAATATTATCTTCCTCACCTCAACCTTACTTCAGAAATATGACATCAACAGGTCGATCATATCCCAAACTTGCAAGAATGCAAGAAAATTTATGTTGAAGGATATATGTGCTCTTCGATTCTTTAAACTTGGCATTTTATACTCTGTAGAATCACCAAAAATACACACGTATGAAACTACTATGCTTGCTCTACTCTATCAATGCACACTCTTGTTGCTGCAGTTCTATTGCCATGTCTTGTATTTTGAACAACCAACATACAACTATTGCTCTCTTGGACTGTCTGTCTTCTCGCTGAAGTAAGAATCATGTCACACAAAGATGTTAACTAATACGCCAACTTGATTAATGCGCAAAATCCGGCCTCAAGAGGCGCCACAAGGTGGCACCCCAACCACTGGTATGATATTATGGCTTCAAAAGATTGCGTTGAAAGGAACTAACATCGATCTATGCTAATTGCTAAACAATTTCTTTTGTAGAGGATGACAAAAAATTTCGTAGATACAACTCTACTTGCACCCTATTCAAGGGTATTTTACATGTGAACAGTCTAACTATAACTCATATGTAGAAAAATAACAACAGAAGTATTCAAAGATCATTCATTTATTTATAAACTATGGTACCAACTAGATGACAGGAAAGTGAAAAAGGAATACTTCATTCGAATGTATAGGCAGCTCGTTGTGCTCGGGAGAGCTCATCTTGGTCTCTTGGATCAAGTAGCAACAAATAGTGGTCTTAGTGGACATAAGACAATAAAACAAAGGCGCACATGCCTGGAAACTTTTGCCAAAAACAACAAGATATATAACACTGAGAGATGCTAGACATACAGACTCAACGGAGGGGCACATTTCCCATCTTTGGCTGGGATTAGAGAGAGGCAGCCCCACCACCCGACCCGAAATTCAGGGAGAGGGAGATTAATTACTTTAACTATCCATGGAAGTCTGTTAGTCGCGAGTGTAGTACTTCCTCCGTTTTTATTTACTCTACATATTTATAGAAAAAATATAAATATTTATACCATAACAAATCTATATGATGTGCAAGTACATTCAATAATAAATTTAATGATATTGATTTGTTATTGTATATATTAATATTTTTATTTATAAACTTGATCAAAGTTTACGAAGCTTGATTTTGACCACATTATTGTTTAACACACCGTCGATCAAGTACCATAATAAGGTCTAAATTTTCTCTGCACTTAATTAAGCTTTCATACTTGCTAGTGAATAAGACGGAAAAAACACATAGATGTCATACTCATATATAGTAATAAATTATCATATTTCCATTTAGTACATGGCATGGTCATTTAACGTAGTGATATTAGGCCAAACTATCATCGAGCGAGCTAGTGTTGACTCAACTTGGGCTCGTTTCAGCTAGTACATAATTTGGACTTAGCTCATTTTTTATTCGAGTCGATCTTGAATTGATTCAGAAAACAAATTGGTCTGGAGAGTGTGGAGATTTTCTTGCAGACCTAGAGCAGACAAGCCACATCGTTGCCGAGAAATCCCATGCGGAGGGGCGACCCAAGGACATGCGGCCCCATGCTCTGACCCCACGCTTCCTCGCGCGCCATTTCCTTTTGTCTTCCCCGCTCATCCGTTAGTTAACGGCCGGACACGTAATCAATCGCTTGTTTCTTAAGAACACGTAAGGCCAATTCCACCGCATGACTTCAAACGGACGTCTGTTTTATCCGGATCTGTTCGTTTGGATAGAGATTTGGGGTCGTATTCGGGCGTGTCCTGGGATGCGGTGGCCGTGCGCCCAGCGCGCGGACGCATTTCGGCCGCATCCTGTCTGCGTATTATTTCTTTGCAAGTCCTTAACTTTATTTCATCATTCATTTTGGTACATAAAAAATACATCATCACATTTTAACTAGTAAAGCAAGACCAAAAAAAAGAACCACAAAAATACATTTTAGAAGACACCTAACTTCCATAACTGCTCCCTTGAGTTGGGTTAGGGCCTTCTCGATGCATTCGTTGTTGATCTGTGGAGGAGGAGGCTCGATCTGGCATCCTCCTTTCTTCTTCAAGCCAAAAGTCGATGTTGCTTCCTCCTCACATCTAGTCTCGTGTCTAGCCTCTAATCTAGCAAGTGCACTTGTCTCATTTACAACCTCTATGTTAGCTAAAAGTGCACGAACGTGTACTAAATTTCGTTCTATCAATATATCGATGTACTCTTCTTCCGAATACCAAAACTTGCATCTATTCTACACAACAAAATTTGAAGTTAGCACAACTAGTCAAATCTAGAGCACAAACCGAAGCTAAAAAAAACGCATACCCCATTGTTTAAGCACTTGATGAACACCCATCCGGGATGTTCCTGCGTTGTAGACACGCGGCGCACGACCATCCTTGGACAGTGGTCGCACTTACTGAGTGACAACGGTGCGCCGGCAAGCTTTTGGGCAAGCACCGAGCCCGGTCGGCCGCCATTTGTGTATCTGCCGGCGGACCACCGACGGTGCAGATCCGAGCGGCTAGAGGAGGAGCCACAGACCCGAGCGGCTAGAGGAGGAGCCACTGCCTGCATGTGGCCTTGCGGCCCTGCCAGGGCCTTCCGGCGAGGTGCCCTACCAGTCCATGGCGCGGCCCGGCCTCCCACAGCCAGCCGAGCTCAAGACCGACCGGATCCGCCCCAAAACCGCCCGGCGGGTGCGCAAACCAGGTGGCCGTGGTTGGGTAGCTCGGCGGCGCCGAGGGGAAGGGGTTGAGCGAGCTCGCGTCCAAACTGTACGGCTGCAATGGCAGCGGCGGCGGCGGCGAGGGGAAGAGTGGAAGGGATGCGGTCGGAGGGAGGGAGGGGGGCGGATAGAAAAAGGCATGCGTTGTGCCACCGACGGGCGGGCCAGGGGAGGACACGCGCAGACGACCCGCGCGTCCGCGTGGTGTCCGTTTCACCCCAAAAACGGCGCAAACTTGGGCCGCGAATGGATCGAAAGCGGACACAAAACGGACAAAAGTCCATTTACGGCCGCGCGCTCTTTTATTTTAAACGTACAAGGGCGGACAGGATAGGTCGGTGAAGTTAGCCTAATAATCAATCGCTTGTTAATGCCACACCACCGTCAGGTCAAGAAAACGAAGAAGAAAAAGATACTCCACCACATCACCGCTGCGCACGGCTAGTCGGCGAGAGAGCCGTCCGTCCGCTTTGGGATCCCAAAATTAGCAAATCGAGCTTCGGGAGGAGGAGCGACCACTTTCCCCCCTTCCCAATCCGCCTCGGCGCGGCAGCGATTTTCCACCGGTCGTGGCCAGGCCCTCCCCCCATTGACGCGCGGGCCCGGAAATCATCTCCCGACGACGACGGGCCATTCCTTTTTAAGCCCTGCTCTTTATTTTCCCCCGTCCCACCTCATTTTCCGTTCCCGTCCACTTCCCTCCCCTTCCCTTCCGCACACGAGAGGAGCGCGTTGGACAGACACGGAGAGCGAGCGCGAGAGGCTGTGACATGTCGGCGGTTAGCTGGAACATTCCGGCGATCCCGCGGGCGGTCCCGCCGGCGAGGTCCGGCCCGCCCGGGGAGGCCTTCCTGGTGGCCGCGCGCCCGCGGGTGGCCCGATCCCGTGCCGCACCCAGGAGAGTCAGGCTCGCCCGGGGCGGCGTCGTCGTCGCCCACGCCGGCGCGGCGGAGGTGCTCGTGGATGATTCCGGGGAGGCCGCGGTGGTCTTCTCCGAGAAGTTCCCCCTCCGCCGATGCCAAACTGTAACCTCTTCTATGCCCCGTCGTGTGGAACTGTGGATTGTGCCTCTCCTTTTTCTTCCTTTTATTATTCTGGCTGCTACATACAGTATTTGATTCTGTGGTGTGGTGTGTCCAGGTGGAAGGGAAGGCGTGGGTGAGAGTGGAGGCGGAGCCGGATGCGGACGGCAAGTGCAAGATCGTCATCGGGTGCGACGTAGAGGGGAAGTGGCTGCTGCACTGGGGTGTCTCCTACCACGGTGAGACCGGCAGGTATGCACGCCTTGTCACCTGTCAGCGAGGTAGGCTTCGCTCGCGATCCCGCTTCACTGCACCGGGTTCGACTTCGTCTCTTAGTGGATGCCTTGGGAAACTATGAACACGTTCATTCCAGAGTAGTACTCCCTCCATCCCAAAATATAAGAACGTTTTTGAAGCTAAAACAGTTTGAAAAACGTTCTTATATTATGGGACGGAGGGAGCACTAGTAAATAAATCAGGTGGGCAATGTGGTTGCTCCTAACTAAGCAGAGGAAATTCAGCACAAAACTTGGTACTACATTTTTGTTGTATAAAGGAATACTGGTATTGGAACTATCCAGCCTCTTTTCTTCTGGAATATCATCAATGCACATTCTAACTAATAATCACATGTTTGCACAACTGGGTGGAGATGTTCACATGTTCTCTTTTATTTGATTGCATGTCAATGTGTGTTATGTCTCCTAGTCTCCCATGTCATTGTCTTGATAGGCACTTCTGTCTTTGTTGCTTGAACAAATAATAATTTTTCAAGGCAGGTTTGTTTTCGATGTTCTGCTCTCTAAAAGAACTGAATTCATCTTATCCTCCTTATTTGCAGTGAATGGGATCAACCTCCTTCGGAAATTAGACCTCCCGGTTCGGTTCCAATCAAGGTTGTTCTAAACTTGTGAAAACTGTTCAAGCAGTTCAGACAGTTTTCAGCTATTGAAACTGGCATATGGGTGTCTGTGCGACACTAACTTCTAGGAACCGCTCCCTTATTTATCATTTAGATATAATTCTAGTAGTAACTATTTAGGATTCAGGGGGTGTTTGGTTTCAGGGACTTTTTTGTGTTGGGACTAGAAAAAATCCCTAGCAAACCAAACAGGGTGGGACTTTTTTGAGGCTTTTTGCTAAAAATCCTTAGAAGCACCTCCTTGAGAGTCTTTTTCAAAAAGTCCTAGGGACTAGAAAAAGTCCTAGGACTAGAGAACCAAACACCACCTCAAATTGCTGAACAATATTTGAAACTTTCAGGACTCTGCAATTGAAACACCATTGGAGACTTCACCCAATTCAGAAGGACATATACTTCATGAAGTGCAAATCAAATTTGATAAGGACACTCCAATTGCCGCTATCTATTTTGTCCTCAAGGTTCGAACTTTACACTCGTGTGTTTCTTAACTTACTGTATTATACTAGTAGAAGGCCGTGCGTTGCCACGGGCTTTTAAATATTTTTACCGTGTGCATATATAAACATAATGCATATCAAGTTTTACGTGTAAACATAATTGAAATCCATATCACACAAAATATTCTTCGATACAAAATGTAATTCGATAATATATACATAGAAAGACACGCGATGCACAAAATAAAGAAAGTGGTACAGAAACATAGTACTCTTTATTGTGCACTATATTACACAAGGTAGATAGCACCCTACATGACTTTTATGCTTAAGACCAATCATCTCACGAAGCATTTCCATTGTTATTAACCATTAATTAAAGACAACAGATGGAGCATTTTGTTACCTTTAAACAAATATTCCAAGATGCTGCAACCAGAACCTTAATACATTATGGAATTTCCTAACAAATATTACATAGACCCAAATATACAGCACAACATCCAATAAAAAATCATTATAACACACCATCTAACTTAAAAGTCTGGCATATGAAAATTTAGACCTCCGATAGAAAACGCTGAATTTCAGCAGGAAATATCAAATACATGCTTCCCTGTCCGATGTATAAATATGTGTAATTCTCAATTGATGCACTTTTGAAATCTTCTAACTCACATAACACCATAATTACAGTGATTGTGCAACATATTTTTTAGAAAGCATGCATAAGCCTTTGAGTATAAACACAACTTTTGGTAGGGAGTCAATAACACCCCTAGGTAGCCAAGCCTTTGAGTATAAACAAAAATGATTTCTCAAGCTTTCTTTTGCTTCATGGAGCTGTAATTATTGCTAACAGAAACAAAATAGAAATCACATGATAAAAAAGAAACAACGCAATAGGAGAAAATGAGGCATACTACGTGGCCATGTCGCTAACCTGGCCATCACAACCTCCGAGACCAAGGGGCGAGGAGGTGGCGGCATCAGCTCCAATGAACCTATGACACCAAAATGATTATGTTTGCCGTCCTCGATCGTCGGCATCATCGACTCAGTGGTCGGTCCCCTTGTATCTTCTTCCCCATGGATCGGGATTGATTCGACATAGGATCAGAACAACAAACAGAATCAAAAGTCACAAAGAATTATAGCCTAGTAATGCTCAGTCAGCCAAATTAAGAAATATCGGTAACACATGCATATCTATTAATGATATTAGTGAACAATGCAAAAAGCAAAGGATTCCATTTGTCGCAATTAGTACACACGACAACTACTTCATAAGTTCATATGACCAATCAGTTAGACCACATGGTTAAATTCATTCATAGATGAACAATAGATGAACAACTAACAAAAGTCGAGAAGGATCCTTACAAAAACAATGATTGGTCAGGAATTTGGAAGGAGGGAGGGTCTATTATTAACGCTAGTGAAGGCGCATGTCATGCCAACTCTACAAAGTTAATTCCATTTACAAAAATCACATCGGAAAAGTATTGTGCATTCATGTTCTAGTCTTAATATCCCTTAGGTAATCTTGTTTTCAGCTGAACGACGATCATGTCAAGCTAAACGAAGAGGACGCCGACAGGGCCACATTGTTCCCTGCCCACCACCGCCCACTTCCACACGCCACCATCCATGTTCACCGCCTGGATGCCGGCCCCAGCTCTCAAGGCCCTAGAACCGGTGCGCCCACGGGTCGCCGCGTTGGGTATGTACCCGCCGCCACCGCGTTGGACCTTCTCGTCCTACAATGCAATAGCCATTGCCTTAGTTGTCTACATCAGACATCTGAAATGAAACAAAAGTCAAATGCTACTAATTAGACGTAATACATCAAAATGTCAAACAGAGTCAACACTTTAATTATGCTTCATAGGATAAGAATCAAACATACATAGTTAAACCAAATACTTAACAAAGTGTCAACAACATTTCACAGATTTTTTCAGAATTTTTGAAGCACTAACCTGGCTTGGCTCAATGCCAATGTGGTTCAGCATATCAATGCATAGATGTAGGAATCATCCTTGTACTCTGCACAAACAAGGGAAAAACATGAGCTTTCATGTTTCCGTGTATTATAGTTGAGCAGAAGCGATACATGGACAGTAGTATGAATGTACAACAGTGGGAAAGTTGAGGTTCCCTGGGCTGAATGTCGATGAAAGGTGCCTCCCATTTGCCCTTGTAGTCTAGGTTCCTAATTATCTGACTACACAAATATCCCATGTCAGAAGTTGCAATGCCAATGCACACTGCTGTTTGTCTACAATTTGACTATCTAATCTTACTCTAGCAGAAGTACCTTTTGCATCCATGGTCTCTTGCACCGGGGTACGTACCAAACTCCTAACTTCTTACAACTGATGATATTGTTAGGCGATGGAATTTGGAGTAACTTCTTGCTGACAACTGATGATATTGTTGGGCATTGAATTAATTGAACCACCCAAACTACTTTCAATCCTTTCTCGAAAGACAAATCAAGGAGACCACGAGATAGAAAAAGAGAGAAACTTACCATTAAGATAGAGGACAAGTCAGGCAGTCTTGCACATGGTGTTGGTAGGCAGCACCGCCGTGGTCGGGACAGTTCGCGCCCCAAATCCATATCCTCCATTTTTGCAAGATTCTGTACACCACATCTTTCTTACTAAAGTGGGAGAAACCATAAATCGACTATCAATCATCATTAAGTGTAGAATATGGTCATTAAAATTCATTAAAATCATTGCACATCGCTTGCTTGATTCTCCTCTATTAAATTAGCATTCATCACGGTGCCTTCTAAAGACAAGGCATGACAGAAACACAAAGCACAACCCAAGCACATTGGTTTATGTACCATACTCATTGTAAAAAATTAGAAGCTTCTGTAAGATGTGACACTGTTTACATGTTTGGAGTGAATTGCATCCTCGTACAAAGGATAGAAGAACTGAATGCTTATGTACTTATAAAATACAAAAGTGAAAAGGGTAATTAAATCATGTTGGGTTAAAAACCTTACGTTCCCATGGTTCTTTCTCAGATCAAAGAACTCAAAATATCAGCAGTGGATATTGGAGCCAGGAGAAGAAACGACGTGACCTTCACCCACATCCTTAATGGCCAGCCTCATCTCCATGCCCAGGACGATCTGAAGCCTCCCTCAATAATTCGACACCTGCACGATGACCGACCGTCAGATCACAACACTCGGCTTGGGCAACGAATTCGAGGGATTTCTAGACCAAGCGTTGAGAGTACCTAGGGGTCACCTTGGTTTTTGTACACGACAAAGAGGAGTGTGGGAGGCGAGCCCCAACCCATCGAGACCACGATGCCTTGAGAGAAAGCTAGGGGAGGCGATGGTGAAGCACGACATCATGGCGCACGTGCCCTACGTCTCAACGCTACAGTCGAGCGTCGCCATGTAGCCGCACAACAGCTTGCACTCCATGAGTTACATACTATTTTCGCTCACACGACGAACGCCATCCGCCCGTCACTGAGACCCATCCTCTCAACCCTGCTGCTCCACGATCACGCGACGCCGTGTTAGTTAATGCAGAAACATAGGAGGCGGGCATCGTAAGGTAAAAAGTCCGGTTTGGACAGGATGAAAGACGAACCAAAATAAAGCAAAATTGGACAGGGAAGGGGGTGGATGAGGAGGCGAACATACAACGAGGTCGGGGTGGCTGTGGCCGAAGCATGAGGCTCGGCCTCCTCGCCGATGACCAGATCCGCCGTCAGAGATGATCGTCGGCATGCCCAGGACGATCTGAAGCCTCCCTCAATAATTTGACACCTGCACGATGACCGACCGTCAGATCACAACACTCGGCTTGGGCAACGAATTCGAGTGATTTCTAGACCAAGCGTTGAGAGTACCTAGGGGTCACCTTGGTTTTTGTACACGACAAAGAGGAGTGCGGGAGGCGAGCCCCAACCCATCGAGACCACGATGCCTTGAGAGAAAGCTAGGGGAGGCGATGGTGAAGCACGACATCATGGCGCACGTGCCCTACGTCTCAATGCTACAGTCGAGCGTCGCCATGTAGCCGCACAACAGCTTGCACTCCATGAGTTACATACTATTTTTGCTCACACGACGAACGCCATCCGCCCGTCACTGAGACCCATCCTCTCAACCCTGCTGCTCCACGATCACGCGACGCCGTGTTAGTTAATGCAGAAACATAGGAGGCGGGCATCGTAAGGTAAAAAGTCCGGTTTGGACGGGATGAAAGACGAACCAAAATAAAGCAAAATTGGACAGGGAAGGGGGTGGATGAGGAGGCGAACATACAACGAGGTCGGGGTGGCTGTGGCCGAAGCATGAGGCTCGGCCTCCTCGCCGATGACCAGATCCGCCGTCAGAGATGATGAGGTCATCAGCCCCGTGACCTGGATCCCGCCAACAGGGTGATGCAGAGAGAGGTGCGGCGGCGTCCTACGAGTGAGGACGGCGGGGGAGGTGAGGGAGCAGCTGAGCGCGGTGGTGCGGCTGCGTCCCTCGGGAAGACGAACGGCGAGCGGCCCGAGGCGGGAGGCGGCGAGGGGGAGAGAAGAGTCGTGCGGTGCGGGGTGAAAGTCCTTTGATGTAATTTGACTACGTATGGAAAGATTAATCAGTGATTGACCGACTTATGGTAAGTTAATTAATTTAGATTTGATTTTTAAATATTGATTAGAGATTAACCGTGATTGATTCTCTCCCATAAAGACATTACTAAATAATTTGTGTCCACATGGAAAGTTCTGATCCGTTTGGCTTTCGGTACATGGGATGGTGGAAGGAAAGACGAAAATAAACCGGACGAAAATAAACCAGACGAATAATAACAGTGGACGCAATCCTAGCAACTGCTCCATTAAGAGTAGAGATAATGCCTCAGGATGAGGAGGTCACGATTAGGGTATGGCAAGAAGAACTTTTTTGGAAAGCTTTGATTCTGGTGATAATTACCATATTCGAAATTTCCTTAGTTATAGCCTTACCATACATGGATTGATTTATTACTATAATTATCATATTTGAGATTTCTAAGTTTATAGCCTTACCATACGTGGATTAATTGTGATTGATTACCATAAATACCATAAATATTTGAGATTAGGTGTATTGTCGGCCAGACGAGAAAGAGAAAACCGGTGGGAGGGGGGTGGTGGGAGGTGGGACGAAGAAAAACCGGTTGAAAAAAAACCGGTTGAAAATAAACCGGTTGAAAGTGGGAGGGACTATTCAACCAATTCGTCCATTAGGAGTAGAGATTAAAACTCTGACCATAAATATAGGACTTGCCCACTCAATTCCATTCCATTTATACTACCACCGAATGCTGCTATGGAAAGTTGTGTATGCAGTCTCTAGTTGTCTAACCAAAAGATATTGTACACCACAGACATGCATATCTGCATACTAAAGGCAATATGAAACACATGCCTCATCAGAGCTGATATATTAATAGATCCATAGGACAGACCCAGAGCTAGAAACTCCCACACCAGGTGGGGTCTGGGGAAGGATTTTATGAGGTAGGCCTTACCCATACAGCGCAATGCAGAGAGGCTGCGTCGAAACCAGGACCTCTTGACACAAGTGGGGAGTACTTCACCACTGCACCAGGCCTGCCCTTCATATTTTAATATGACCCATCGGCAGAGAATTTGGGCGAAGAAAACTCCTCCTGGGTCGCTTCCACCCGAGCGACTCCGGAGGCACAGCGGTGGCGGCGCCCTTCTCGTCAAATGACGGAGGGCAGGGAGTGCATCGCGGTGGTGGTGGGCCGGTGGCGGCGGTGCAAGGAGGCGCGGTCTTGGGGGCCGGGGCCTGGAGACAGAGTGGACAGATGGATGCGGGCGGCGCGCTGCTCCTGCAGTGATGCCCCCGGCGGTGCAGGTAGCGGATCTGATCTGGGCCTCAGGCCTGATCTGGGCCCGCTGGGCCTGCTCTGGATGGAGTGCTGCGCGCATGGAGGCGCTGCGGCCGTTTTCTACTCTGTTGCTCTGACTGTCGGCGTGGGGGCCTATTGGTTTTGCTCGCATAAGGAGGCGGTCCTTGTGCTCTTCTCGTATCACGGCAACGGCCTGCATGATCGGTCTTCCTCGATCTGGCCATCGGCCTGTTCCGGAACGGCCGCCGGAGATCTTGCTCAGGATATCTGGATCGGTTCGATTCCGGTCGTGCACGTCATATCAGCCTATGAGGTTCTAAGGGCGTGGCGCGAAGCTTTATTGGTTGATGACACCTTGGGACATGTCGGCTTCTCGATTTCCATGGTGGAGACAGCGGTGGAGAAGGTCATGGTGGTCGAGATCGGAGGATCAGTTGGACGGGCGGAGCCTTGGAGGCGATGGAGTCAGCCAGGTGTTAGATAAATCTCGGGAGCAGCAGTGATGAGTGGGGGCGGCAACACTGGAGGAATTTATTTTTGGTGGTGCTCCTCGGATGCCAAGCCGGGACTTTCAGGGTTAAAACCTAAGGTCTGGCCTTCATTGGTTGTGCCTAGCAATTGCCTTGCTGAAGGAATTGTCTTGAGAGCTCGGACTTCTCCAGGATGAAAACCTAAGATCTTGGATCGGGCAACAACGACGCTTGTGCACTGTTTCCTTTTTGGTGGCGTTGCTTTTGGAGACCTTCATGTTTTCCGGGTGTTGTATTTGGTGGTGGTTTGTGTGCGGCTGCTGAGAGGAGTCGATCATTGTGGCGGGACCTTTGTTTTTTTCCTTTGTTTTTAATTTTTTCCTTTGGCTGTGTGCATCCTCGATGTCTTTGCAACATCTTGTAGGTGCAGAGGATGGGTGTAATTGATATCTTCGCAATATTAATATATTCCTCTTTTCAAAAAAAAATTTAGTAAAATTATGTGCATTGCTCTGGCTCTTTTAGGTTTGAAGGGTTTATTCAGCTTCCAGTTTTAATGTCTCAATTGATTGTTGCTTTGTTAGGAAGAGGGAACAGGTGCATGGTTTCAACATAAGGGTGGGGATTTCAGAATACCCTTAAGTGGGTCCCTCGAGGATGGAGATCCGTTAGGTGCAAAACAAGGTATTGATGTCTACCCAGGTTATTTTAGAGCTTCAAGTACTCTGTCCTATTTGAGTGGGTTTAGGTTAGATATAAATATTTTTCTTCTACGGAAGTACTTAATAATACACAACTATTTGGCATTAGAACCCTGAGCAATGTAAAAGGAAATTTTAGATGCAACCACTGGTTATCCTTGCCCGCTACAATGAATTACAGGGTTGCGGATGAGTTTGCTTAGCCCCAGGAGCGGAACTCGCTCCTCCTGGGGGTAGCGCAATGGAAGACGATGAGCAGTAGTGGCTGAAGAGAGGCAACGTCAGTGGCAAATACAGGACCTGTAGCCTGAACATTCGTGCTATACTACCATAGTGCCATGTTATGACTAGACTTGTTGTATTGCACTGCCCAAAGGGGCAAATTATATTACAAGGATTCAAGGACACTCCCAAACCCTAGACCAATAAGAAAAAGCCACAACACCCTTAGCAGAGTAAATACTGCTGCATCGCCAATTTGCTCCATTTTTACCTAAGTTCATGGCAAAAACAACATTTCTGGAAGTATGTTTCAGCACACATGCGCAAAACGGACTCTCATGTCACGCCATCTGATTATTATCTGAGTGTAATAACATTAGCATACAAGCAATGAAATTTCACTTGCATAAACCAAGGAAATCCTGTTTTAAAGCAATCATAGTTGCAAGCAACTGCTATAAAAAATGCTGACTTGTAAAATATGGTTCTCCTTGATAACTTTGCACCCTTTTTCGTGCTATTATTGTTCTTTGGATGACAACCTGTTTTGTCCTCAAGTCAATTACTGAACTGCAGTAGTCAGTAGCATTCTCAGAGAATTACATGGTATGTTCTGACCGAGAAATTACATGGTATTGGCTTTCACAAGCTGAAGAATCTGATTTTTTGGGGCCTTCAAGGAATGCTATCTAACATATTGGATTTTCTTGTGTCTTAGGAGTGAAACCTGAAGGATCTAATGCTCAGCTAAAAGAAGCAGTTCCTGGGGATAAAGGTCCAAGCACAAAATGCATTTCAGAGTTCTATGAGGAATATCCCATCTTAAAATCAGAGTATTTTGAGCATTTTGTATCTGTTGCTGTGACGGAGAATAGTGAAACAGATAAAAGTCTCGTGGAATTCTATACTGACATTACTGGAGATGTTATCATTCATTGGGGAGTTTGCAAAGGCAATACCATGACTTGGGAGATCCCACCAGAACCGCATCCACCAAACACGAAGATCTTCCGACAGAAAGCTCTTCAGACCTTGCTAGAGGTAAGGAGATAACTTTGAGCCCTTTGTAGAAAGAGAGATGAAATTGAATTGTGTTAAGATACTGACGAGCTTTGCTCTGTAATAAATGGCATGCAAAAGCAGTTTGCAGAAGTAGAATCACATCATGCCACTTGTACACTGTTATTTTCTGATTCACCATGTACAATGGAAACTGAAAATTGTACCACGCACACTTTTGAAATTGTATGGGCTAAAATTCACCATCCCACAGTATATTAAACTGGTAAAGTGTGATGGTGCTTACTATAGATTATCCATAGGATAAACTTAACAATCTTTAAATAAATGATATTTTGTAGTGTATGCAAAAATTAAAACTAAAGGTGAGTTTGGTATTAGTAACTTCTCCATAAGCTTGTGTTTACTTTTCCACATTTTCTGTAAATATTTACATCTTTGAAAGATATTTGCTCTGTAATATAATCTCCTTGTTAAGAGGGCTACTTCTTTCAATCGTGCCCCTTTTACTAGGAAAGTGTACAAAATAGGCTCAGGGTGTTTTAAATCTGATGAGGGAATAACGGAAACAGAAAATTCACTTAAATAGTAAAGTTGGCTCTGTCGTGCAATTAATTGTTGCTGTTTCCTTTATACTCCTAACTAGCTAATACCCATGCCTTGCTGTAGGAATTTATAGCAATAAGTTTGTAAAGAATAAAATTAAGAATAAAACTAGAATATATGGGAATTTATAGCAGTAAGCGGACGTTGGCTGCACGTTATAGTGCATGTGCTGGAAAATGGAATATGAAGGGATTGCATGTACTTGATGATGTGGAGGGTTAGGTGGCATGTGTGGTGAGGTGGGATGTCCGTGTTGAGAGAAATAGATGTGGTGGGGATCAACTATTTGGGTATAGAATATAGTATTGTGTTATCAACAGGCCGCCTTACTTTTTTCTTGTTTAAATAAAATTTACTTGTCAGGGCCTCCCCTCAAGTTTGCCGCTAAAAAAAATTCTGCAGAACCATAGAGCCGTGGCTCCACCTTCTGCACCATATGATGATTCCTTGAGATAATAGCTGCCAAACTAGTTAGGAGATTAGGGAGTAATCTTAGAACAAGATTCTCTTGACCAAGGTTGGCATGAATTATTGAATTCATGCTCCAGCCAATTCATCCAAAAGTCCGAACTGATGGAAAGAGGCGGGCAATATATTTCGACACTCTGCCTCACGTCTAGGCTTATTTAGTCCTTAGACGAGGGATCGATGTAGGCCGCAGAATTATTATTTTTTAATACCGTGTTGTCAGGGTCCTGAACTCAAGACGTCCTGGCTCCCATACCATATTAAGATTGCGGGTAGGGTCTTACCCTCGTTGGAGGGGACGCGTACGTGTTAAATATCCAGGGGCTGATCCCTGATAAGCATACAGGTTGTTGGGATTACATCGTGAAGAACAAGGAAGATCAGAGAGATAAGCTACGGTTTACAATGGATAAGTATGCATTAATGCATAGCTAACAACCGGAAGTACCTAATAGATACTGCGTGTAATCCTCCTGGACGATAGGTGTGTTAACACGGATCAGCAGTGGCCGGCGACATGCATGAGCTCAACCTAGTGCTCACATCGGCAAGCTAGCGGGGCAGATAAGCGACGAGGACAGCTCCTCCTGTTCCATCTCACCACCGACGGTGATAAGACACCATGAAAGTTTTTCTGATTTTCATGCGAGTTTTGCAAAATTTGAACAAAAACTTAGGGTTCCGCTGTAACTCCACTAAAGGTCTGGTTACTTGACTTTTTCTTCAAACAAATTGGATAATTTGGAATTTCATTGAACCTTCTGTAGAAAAACAGTGAAGTATAAAAACTAGTCTGATATTTGGCAAATCTCTGAAGACCTTGGGGATTGTGCGTTTCAGCAATTCAAAACATATATACCACTTTACAGTTTGTATAATAACTGTACTTGACTTTGGGAACCTACATAATTAAACTCAGTGCACATCCAATGCGGACTCATGTGCGTCTAATGACAAAGGAAAGGAGAATGATGCCATGGAGCTAAAAATGTGCTTCCTTTCTGGGTGATTCCTGCTTTGGTTGGTCAAGCGAGGACAAGCTCCCTAGTCTGTTTAGGAGTGGTTCTCTCTTATATCTTCAAACAGAATGTACACACAAGCAAGTTTTACTCTTTTGAGTTGACAATAGGTGTTTCTGGGGTGCTGCAATTTTTCTTTCTTTCTTGTTTCCTTCCATTCATAGAGCATTTACATGTATTATTCTTGAGATCCAGAAACTTAAGCTGCCTGAAAATTAGTTAGCTATTCCTATTCACACATCTTACCTGGTGCTGCAGCAAAAAACTGATGGTACAGGCAACGCTGTATCATTCCTACTGGATGCAGACTACTCAGGTCTTGTTTTCGTGCTCAAACTTAATGAGCATACTTGGTTGAGAAATCTGGAGAATGGATTTGATTTCTATATTCCTCTTACGAGGGTGGAGCAATTTGGCAGCACTCAAGAGCCTCATAAGGCTGGTGAACATAAACTTGATGATAAGTCTGCGCAAACTGATGGCCTAATCAGCGATATAAGAAATCTGGTGGTTGGCCTGTCGTCTAGAAGAGGTCAACGAGCAAAGAACAAAGTTCTGCAAGAAGATATTCTACAAGAAATTGAGAGGTTAGCAGCTGAAGCATATAGCATTTTTAGGAGCCCCACTATTGATGCCATAGAAGACCCTGTTTACATCGATGACCCAGAAAGTGTGAAGCCAGCTTGTTCTGGCACTGGATCTGGATTCGAAATAGTGTGCCAAGGATTTAATTGGGAGTCACATAAGTCAGGAAAATGGTATGTTGAACTTGGTACAAAGGCCAAGGAGTTGTCATCCCTGGGTTTCACCATTGTTTGGTCACCACCACCTACTGATTCTGTATCACCTGAAGGATACATGCCAAGGGATTTATACAACCTAAATTCCAGGTATATTTACTTGTGGAAAGCCATTATATTCCTTAAAATGGTTCTTCGAGAATTGGATACATTTGGTAATGTTACCTTACTTTATTTTGTTAGTTTCTATTTTCTGCCATAATATCTCCTTTGCTAGTCCCTTGAACTGGATGTCAGTGTATAATGTGCAAACTAGTTCCATGTGTTGAAATATATTGCCCGCTTCTCTCCATCTGTTCGGACTTTTGGAGCAACTGTCTGGTCTGTTTGGTGCATGAATTCAGTATGGTATCAGAGCCAACAGGTCATGAGTTCAAGACCCTGCCAACGCAATATTAAAAATAGATTATGCAGCCTACATCGATCCCACGTGCGAGGACTAAATAAGCCTAGACGTGAGGTGGAGTGTTGAAATATATTGCCCGCCTCTCTCCATCAGTTTGGACTTTTGGAGCAACTGGCTGATGCATGATCAATACCATGTTTAATATTTTGAGCTTGAACAAAATAAGTAAACTTGATTAACAAAGCCCACATACATGCCAAACTTCTAAATGTAATTTTTTGCAAGTTGCAAATTGTTGATGCTAGCTGTTGTCTTTAAGATATACCATCTTCAAGCTGTATATTCTTTATCCTGTAATGCTGTTCCTAACTTTACCAGTAAGTACAACCCTTATGGATGTTGACCCTTTTTATCTGCACTAAATATTTGGGACCTTATTTCTTTCCATGGTTAGTGCAAGCACTGCCATGATACTATTTCCTGCATGAATTATTCATTATATTATTTGGTCATGAAGTAGAAGTTCGGCAAACCAATGTCTCATCGTATACCCGTCTGCATTGTTTGTGATTTTGCTTGTGTAAAGTTTTGCCTGCTAGTGTAATGCATGCCAATGTGCAAACTGTGGAAAACTATTTGGTGGTTGTTGAGTAAATGATGAACTGACCAGAAGTTTTCCTCCTAATGAATGAACAAGGCAGGTGATGTGTTATGGCGCTGCTAGAAGGAGGGCGCAAGAAGGCCGGCCGGGGGCCTTTTGCCCACGGCCGGGCAAGATGGAAGGATTTCCTTCTTAATTCTTGCTTGATTAGATTGATACATCTCCTCTCTTTATATAGAGAGGTTTACTTGACTCCCAAGCAAGACTTACTTGACCCCTAAGAAAGCGACTCTTATCTCTAATTAACCCTAAGACTAACGGGCCCATTAGGCCCATTACGTACTCTAACACTACACCCCACCTGGACATGCAGCTTGTCCTCAAGCTGCAGCCTAACCAACTTATAACCATGACTCGACGCAACCCAAACCTAACACCTAAAAACAAGCCTTTTACATCTCGGCTTGTTTTATTATTCTCAACCTGAAATGGACTGGGACGATTTATTTTGGACCTCTTAACAAAAAGTGGATACCATCCGCACGTCGGACATGCACGTGTACAGCCACCTGGATCCCATGGACACCATCTGGACAAAAGGAGTGCATGTGTATGGCCACCTGGAAGTGGTCGCAAGAGTGACCAGCAGAGGCGCCCTTGCGGCGCCCGATGACGGAATGCAGTGGTGCTACGTGGAGCGTTGTTGTCGGTGACACCATGCCTTCTTCCTGCCGGACGGCTGTTGGTCTGCACCGCACAGGGAAGAGTGGGGGGCTTGCGATGGAGAATGACGAGGAGGGGTGCGCCCCCCCCAACCGCCAATGTCGCAGACTTGGAGGTCGCTGCCCGTGGGGAAAACAGCATGCCCGCTGCCCGTGGGGGAAACCGCATGCCCAAGATCCCCGGCGCAGCGGATGAGATCGAGGTCCTTTGCGCAGCGAAGGGCAACTTGAAGGAGCGGCAGCTGCAGACCACGCATCTCCCGCACACGCCGACGCGCTAGGAGGCCGTGCGCAGTAGCCTGCAGCCTCACCGCCGCCGACACGTGGCGGGTAGCGATCCAAGACGGAAGCGGTGACGGCGACGACGGGGACTGGACTTGGTGGAGCGGGACTCCCGCCGGCGCGGTCGATGCGGGGCCGGAGCTAACCGGCAGTGGCGCACCGGGCAGCGGCAGCGGCTGCTGCGGCGGAGCGCCGGGCGCGGCGGAGGCCGGCAGGAGCGGCGGCTGCCAGTGCAGCCAGGGCTGGGCGGTGGTGGCGATGGATGGCAGCTGCAGTGGCCCGGCGAGCGCGGCGAAGGCCGCCTGGTGCGGCGGCTGCCACGACAGCCAGGACGGGGCGATGGATGGCAGCTGCAGCGGCTGCTGCAGCAGCCCGGCGAGCGCGGCGGGGGCCGCTTGGTGCGGCGGCTGCCACAGCAGCCACGGCGGCGCGGTGGCGGTGATGGGCGGCGCAGCCGGGTGCGGCCCATAGGACCCGGCCAAGAACAGGTGGATCTCCTGGACCGCCTGTGTTAGGTCCCGCAGCGCCCCGGACACCTCCGGGGTGAGGACGACGGGGGCGGGCGCGACGAAGGATCCTGGCGCGGGCAGGAGCGGGGCGACGGTCGTGACCGGCAGCGGAAGAGACGGGTTGGGCGGCGGTGAAGACATGATCGAACCGAAGCTAGCTGATACCAAATTGTTACGGCGCTGCTAGAAGGAGGGCGCAAGAAGGCCGGCCGGGGGCCTTTTGCCCACGGCCGGGCAAGATGGAAGGATTTCCTTCTTAATTCTTGCTTGATTAGATTGATACATCTCCTCTCTTTATATAGAGAGGTTTACTTGACTCCCGAGCAAGGCTTACTTGACCCCTAAGAAAGTGACTCTTATCTCTAATTAACCCTAAGACTAACGGGCCCATTAGGCCCATTACGTACTCTAACATGATGCATGTTCTGTATTAGGTGACTGATGAGGCTATGTAGTAGATGTTGTGGCTCTCTGGTGTATATTTGTTGTTCTGGATATCTTGCTACTATCGGTGTAGACTGTAGAAACATGATCTTGCAAGCACTTGGGTAATAAATGAGAAAAGCATTGCTAATCTTGTTGCAAAATTGTACTGAGCTTGTTTTCCTTACAAATTTCTCCCAACCTCATCAGCCGAGCTGTGCTAAGCATTACCATGATATCATCAATGTTTCAGATATGGAACCATGGCAGAGTTGAAGCAGCTTGTGGATATTTTCCATGAAAATGGTGTGAAGGTTCTTGGTGATGCTGTTCTAAATCACAGATGTGCTCAGTTTCAGAATCAAAACGGGATCTGGAATATTTTTGGTGGGCGTATGAACTGGGATGACCGAGCAGTCGTTGCTGATGATCCACATTTCCAGGTGAGGCTTTTCCATGCTAACTAAACCTTATTAGTCGACTCCGAGTACATTGTTCTTCAAAGTTCATTTTGATTCACTAATATCATCACCGATTGTGGTTATTTGGTTCTTCCACTGTGCTGTTATAATTTCTGTTGAAGACACAAACATAAAATGGGTAGCATCAGTCCTCCGCATGGATATAGTAATGAAATTCACAAATATTTACCCTCAAGTGTGGGCTTACTGAAGTTACGAGAAAATAAACTTTAGTCAACCAACAAAATGATGCTTAAAGGTAGTCTGGCTGAGTGACCTGCAAATTCTGACTAACTCTTTGCCTTTTTGCCTTTTATTGTTTTACCTTTTTAGTATTGAAAGTAAAATGCACTAATTTGCATTCATACGTAAGTTGTGTAAATAACTTAATGGAACTTGACCTGTGTTCTGAAATAGAAGGAAACACATATCCACCTCCAGAAGTAAAATTAGAAATTACAAGGTTGTTCTACATTCCGTTCAAAAAGATTGTTCTACATGTTTTTACCATTTTATTTTGCTTGTGCAGCATATGATATCTGTTAACCCTTTGTACGTTCATGGTGAAATTCTTGTGCTTGTAGGGAAGAGGAAACAAGAGCAGTGGAGATAACTTCCATGCTGCACCAAACATTGATCACTCACAAGATTTTGTGAGAACTGATATTAAAGAATGGCTTCGCTGGATGAGGTCTGCCACCCTTTCATTTCTTGGCGAAAGCTCCTACGTTTTCTCATTCTTAACTATCTGTTAATGCATGAGCTGTTCAAATGTGCAGCGTCCATTAATAGACTACATGCAAATGCATCATTT
Organism: Triticum aestivum; assembly: GCF_018294505.1. NCBI lineage: Eukaryota > Viridiplantae > Streptophyta > Magnoliopsida > Poales > Poaceae > Triticum > Triticum aestivum. Next base: position 477,549,845 of record NC_057800.1, on the reverse strand, counting down.
ATGTATCTAATTTGCAGCTGTGTGTTATATGACTTGTATTCTCAACTCTGACGATCAAATCTCTCAGTGAATTGGTCTGGATAATGTGTGAATCCACCAGAGAGTTGGGGATCAGGGATATGATCTGAGAAGAAGATAAGAGAGGCAGATAAATGGATATGGAATTCAGAGTTCCATTCATTCGATGCTCTTCCTGTCATACAGTGTTCCTATAAAAAAACACGTCATACCTGATTTCTTTTTTCTCAGATCGGTCTTTTGGGATAGTTGGTTGATAGGAATATCTAACATAATATCAGACCTGATTTCTTTTTTCTCAGTCCCTGTATTTTCCCCAATCAGTTATCTCCTCTTCCTATCAGATCAGTCTTTTGGGATAGTTGGTTGATAGGAATGTCTAACAAACTTAACATGGCCTACTTCCTTGAGAAAAGAAAGAGGAGAAAACTCAAGATGGCCTGACACATAGCCCACACAACACATTCAAGAATAACTCCTCCCTCCAATTTTAATATATAAATAGTTTGTTGAATGAGTGGCACATTATTAGGGAATACTATCTGTTCCTTCCTTTGGAGATAGAACATTTGATGTTCCCACTACTCCAATATGTGAGAAGCTGGCAAATCTTAATGTGTCGGTATATTTTCCATTAACTTTAGGATATAAATTGAATTATAGACCATTGGACCTGAATTTTGCGGAAGTGCCAGCATCACATGTTTTCATAGTTATTCTCCTCGAATTGCAGAAAGGAAGTTGGATATGATGGGTGGAGACTTGATTTTGCTCGTGGCTTTTGGGGTGGATATGTCAAAGATTACATGGAAGCAACTGAACCATACTTTGCAGTAGGAGAGTACTGGGACTCTCTCAGTTATACTTATGGTGAGATGGATTATAACCAGGATGCTCACAGGCAGAGAATTGTTGACTGGATAAATGCTACAAACGGAACTGCTGGTGCATTTGATGTCACTACTAAGGGAATACTTCATATGGTAAGATTTCAGCGAAATTCGTTCAAGTAACTTTGGTTGCCATATGCGTCATGAAGCATTGCCTGCCTGCTTGGTTGAATCATGTCTTATATATTTTTACTATTTTTTTACAGAAAGATCATGTAATGTTATTGATGATTGAGTATTTTTCTCTACAATCAGTTCTTGCTATTATTTTTAATGCGAGATGCAGGTGCAAAACCATCATGATGTCAGTTAATTAAACTTGCTTTTACATAGTTTTCCCATGCCAGCAAGTGTTGATAAATCTGTTCTGAAGTGGTTTCCTGATGCTATTTAACTCATGAATGATTTTAGTGCTTAGTTTCACCCATTGTTTGTTTTTGTACTGGTGGACCTTGTGTACTCTTCTCCTAGGTTTTTCTTCTTTTGTTTCTATGATTGTAATATGGAACTTCCTTGCGTTGCACAGGCACTGGAAAGATCTGAGTATTGGCGCTTATCTGATGAAAAAGGAAAACCCCCTGGAGTATTAGGTTGGTGGCCTTCACGTGCAGTCACATTTATAGAAAATCATGACACCGGCTCTACTCAGGTACAGTACATTATCTCTATATATGCACGGATCGATGTGTGATGGGCATGGACCCCGAAATTTTAGCATGTGACACAATGTTAGCCATATCTCCCTAATATTAGTATTGTACAGAACCTTGGACAAGTGGACATATCCTGGCTTAATTGTACTTGTGTAGGAAATAGTCAAAAGGTTTTGCCATTCTATGCTGGGTATCCTGCCATCTGATGTATCTTAGTAGCTGCCTTTTTCTTATTTGCTTAATGTTGCTCAATTTCCCTTTTATTTATTTTTCGAAACACGGTTTCTAAAAATAACCTGTCTTACTCCATCGCTGTTGAAATTTGAAATCCTGAGAATTCTTGTATAAACGAATTATATTCTAAGATCACCCCCCCCCCCCCCACACACACACACAATTTTTTTTTGCAAGAATCTGCAAGTTTTTTTTTACAGGTCTTGATCCAAGAGTGAGATTTTGTGCTCCCAAGCTCGTTTGCACCCTTCAGTTTTTTTTAAAAAAGAGAGGATATTTTAAAGTTTTATAAAATTCAGTCATGTGCATGTACCTGCAAATTTTCATGACAAAGTATATATATTTTTACAGCAATTCATGATGAAGTTTTTTTTTTACAGCAATTCATGACAAAGTATGTTAGTAACTGTTCTTCACAAAAAGGAAGAATGAGTTGCTAGAATAGCAACTTTGTATGCATTGAATTTGCTCTTTTTTCACAGGGCACAAGATAACAAGTGTTTGCAACATTTTTGTCAATAATTTTTTGTCAACATTTTTGTCAATAATGTGACACGTGCTCCGGGGTTCAACTCTGAGTTACCAATCTTGATACTCCTAACATGGGTTTTGGTAACTGTAGGGTCATTGGAGATTTCCCTATGGTATGGAGATGCAAGGCTATGCCTATATCTTGACACATCCTGGCACTCCTGCAGTCTTCTATGATCACATCTTCTCACACTTACAACAAGATATTGCCAAATTAATGTCTATCAGATGCCGCCTAAAGATTCAGTGCCGCAGCAAGGTATAAAATGTGTACCTTCTTTTCTCCCTTCCACTTGATGATGTCCATATATGCAATGAACTAATTTCTAAAATTGCTGGTCATATGTATATGTCGGTATGTAGATCAAGATACTGAAGGCAGAACAGAATTTATATGCCGCCGAGATTAATGAGAATTTACTGATGAAGATTGGCGCGGGACATTTTGAACCAACTGGTCCCATAAACTGGATTGTTGCAGCAGAGGGACATGATTACAAAATCTGGGAAGCGGCATCCTAGACTTTGTTGCACCGCTACTCAGTATAATAATCTACTAATAGCATACAGGTAGGAAGGGATGGCATCAGAATGGAGTGGCTGACTTGGTCACTAGTGGTGCCGAGAAAAGGTTGCAATGGCAGTGGAAGCATTTTCCCTGCAGCAACGCTTTAATATGTACGCACTTGAACATTTTTTGTATCTATATGCAGAACCATTGCTACTGAAGGCAAAATTGCCTGCTGCTTATTTTCAGTGGTTACCCCACTCTGTCTGATATATGTAAGACAGTGCATTTACAATAAGGTTGAAGTCCACTTTGTTGGATTTATACGAGAATAAATGAAGCATATCATGTTTTTCTAGTGTATTCAAGTATAAGTTATACACTTGCATAGCATGTTAAGTAGCAAGAGGGATCCAAGAATTGTGGGGAAGCATAATAGCATAACGGAAAGGGACTTGAATTTTCTAGATAGAGGCATATGAAGGCCAAAAGCATTTACGAGATTTCAGTTCAATACCTAGAGAATCACTGATATAGCTCTCGAACATCTAAAACAAGCTACTGGACATTGGACAAGTAGTACTAATTCTCAATAAGATGACAGCAAGCGAGGACAAGTTCGCAGAAACAAGACGAGTCGGACCAAACACGACCTCCTCAGGTGTATGTGATATGGAAAGCTACCAGTCTACCACCCCCATCCTAAACCTAGAAGGGATCGGCATCATCATCATCAGGGCTTAAGGAGCAGCGAGAGCCCGATCTTGGAGCTCTTCTCGATGGCCTTGGTGTCGAACTCGCTGGAGATGGTCAGCAATGACTTGGGCCTCAACTCGTGCTGGATGAGGGCACGGACCATGCCGTGGTTGTCGTAGCGCACCTTCGTGGTGGTCAGAGGGTCCAAGGAATACTGAAACCCCAAGGTGGTGGTGGTCTCATGGCTCGACAAGCTGTGGCTCACTTCTCCTCCAGCAGCTGCCTGGCTGTTGCTCACCATTTGGTAGTAAGACGCAGATAGGCTGTCCCCTTTGTTGTTCCTGAAAAGGGAAATCATCCACCATTCATACACACCCCCATCTAGTTCATGCAAGATTACAGGAAAGGTGAAGCAGTCAAGAGTCTTTTAGAAGCAAAAACTTACAGCATCACAGCAGCGTAAAGATCGTCGTTGGTGAAACTCGCTCCGAAATTGTACTTGGTGAAATCCCCAGTTGCACTATCATAGGCAACATCAGCACCAAGAGCAAAAGCTTTGTTGCCAACCAGAGCTGAAACGTTAATCAGAGGTTTTGAGTGTAGGCCAAAACCCACACTGATTCCAGCGTAATCATGGAAGTATTGCAACTCAGCCTGCAAGAAGAAGGTAAGAGTGTAAAAGACATCATTTTTTTTGCTATAAAAGACCAAACCAATCTGGAAAATGATGGTACCTTAGCAGGAGTGTGGTTTGTCAAAGGAACGGTCACAATTCTCTTCAAGCCTGGTATGTACCGAGTCTCGGATGTGGTTGTGATTAACACCTAAAAAGGAAACATTGAAACGGTTGACTAAGCTTGGTTCATCAACAGGATCTGAGAGCTCCTTACAATAAGATTTGACCAGAAAAGGACACGGCCACAAACTTACTTGAGAGTCTGAATTTGCTTTCACATCAACTTTGACATTGTTGTACTTAAACTGGGTCTGGATCTCGCCAAGGACAGCTTCTTTTGTCGTTGTGCTTGTAGCAGTGATTGCCTATAGGGATAAATTACAGAATATATTATCAGATTTATAGTTCACACCTAGAACTGAAAGCTTAAGACTGCGGGAGCTGAACTTTACAGAAATATGAAAAATGAGACAAGTATGGACAGAAAATGGATAAAGACAAGCAATGCTAGCAGGTTTTAGGATTTTGACAGTGTCAGTAAACAAGGGACTATAAAAGAACTGAAAAGGTGTAACTGGATCAGTTGTTTGTCAGTCTGTATCACATAATGAGCAAACATATATCTATAAAACAGTAGACAAAGTGATTTAACGTATCGATCATGGTCCTGCTAAAATAAACCAATACAAATTCTAGAATCTAGTATTAATTGCTAACTCCTTCACGACTATCTATGTTCATCTACCTATTCTCAGAGCGTGCCTTCACTCACAATTAATAAAGATCAAGTTCATAAATACACGTTAGAAATCCTGCATTGATAAGTTAAATAAACGTAGTTCCAGTTAAAGAACATAACATGAAGTTTTTCTGGGTGAAAATCTGAAGCCAAAAATAAGGATTTCTAGCAAGCCAAGTGTCAACAAGAGCTGAACTGTCAGGTTTTGGAATTTTGACAGTGTCAGTTAACAATGGACTATATAAAAATGAAAAAGTGTGACTGAATCAGTTGTTTGTCAGCATGTGTATCTATAAAGCAGTAGACAAATTGAACTAACATATTAACAATGGTCCTACCAAAATAAACCAATACCCCCTCCGTCCGAAAATACTTGTCATCAAAATGGATAGAAAAGGATGTATCTAGAACTAAAATACATCTAGATACATCCTCTTTTATTCATTTTGATGACAAGTATTTTCGGATGGAGGAAGTACAAATTATGTAATATAGTATTTACTGTTACATTATAATTGCAAACTCTCTAATGATTATCTACCTTATAATCTACCTATTAATTCAGGGCGGGGCTTCAGCCATAATCAACAAAGAAAGTTCATAAATACACGTTAGAAATCCTACATTGTTGAGTAACATAACGTAGTTCCAGAAGTTTATCTGGGTGTAAACATAATCTCTGAAACCAAAAATAAGGAGAACTAGGTAGAGTGCAAGCAGATCTAGAACCAAAATGTTAACACCCAAAGGTACCAAACACCAAATCCTAAAGATCAGAAAGCAATTCATATTAATACTGTATTAACACGTACTTTTAGACACTAAATAAATCAGGGGGGCGAAGAAATGATGAACAATGGCACAGAATAAAGGGAATAACACCTAATTAATATCAGGTCTAGGTTTACTTGGTGAAAAGTGAAATCTGCAGATACTAAAGCATCATGCTCCTCACTAACTATTACATCCAACCCCAAATGCCACTTTCATCAAGCATACAGCTTCAGTCCATGAAGACCATCAATATGTGTGTCACAATGCACACACACCAAAAACTCTTGCATACAGCTTCACGTCAAATTTGAAACCAAGAAAATTGCAAGTTCTAACCAACCTGTAATCAACATTCCATATGACATAACATGAACACAGTAATTTCAACAGTTTTGCTAAAGCACATCTAGATGTGCCATAAGTATTGCACATCTAAGTCATGTCATTGATCTTACATTAAGATTCGTGTGAATATTTTTTTCTCTTTTCTCTTTTTCTTTTATGCTTGATTCACTCACTTAGATGTGCAATAACTAGAGCACATCTAGATGTGCCCTAGACACACCCATATACTCCCTCCATTCCTAAATATAGGGTGTATAGTTTTTAGCACGGAAATTAAAGAGTGCACATGGAGGGAAAATTTCACAAGTTTTGGGCAAGATTACACCTGACTAATTAATATGAGAAAATAGAGGAGCTTGCCCTATGTAAGGAAATGTAATCAAATCCCTTAAAAAGTTATTCAAATGAGTGGTGCAAGGCAATACACCTTATATTTTGAACTTTTTCTCAAAAATCTATACACCTTATATCAAGGAACGGAGGGAGTAATAAACTAGAGCATCCGAGACAGGGACTACCAACGATTTGAACTGAAAAAAAGAGCTCAATATCACACCTCATCCACCAACTACTCTTAAGGCAGTCTGAGATCTCGTGCACTCCAACTCAACTCAAAATCGAACCATCCCCCAAAAGCCTAACAGACCGCTGGCGAAGACGCACTTCATCCCCAATCTGCATAAAAAATGCAGAAAACAAAAACGAAGCCCCGAATCCTGTGCACACTACACAACACAACACCTCAAACGAAAACCCCAGCAGTCATCTAGAACCCAACTCAAACAATTATAAACTGCCACATACAGGAACGAATCGTGACAGGAAACGACGAAAGGCGAGCAGAGATCGTTACTACTACTCAGTACTCACAGTTCCATTTGCGGCGTAAGTGGTGAGGGTAAGGTTCTGGTCCGTGGTGAAATCCTTGCAGAGAAGATCTGCAAAACCACCAAGGACAGCAACCAGAAATTAGTCAAAGGGGGGGAGCGATTAGTCGCTTAGAAAGCTCAAATCGAGAATCATCACCACCAAAATTCCACAAAACCCCTGAAAAGTAACCCAAAAGGGAAGCGCGCGCTCGTCCTGACCTCTGGCCTTCTTGCCGATCTCGGAGTAGAGACCGGGACCGGTGGCCGCCTTGGGAGGCGCGCCGCACTGGGCCGCCATGGAAGGGCCGTCGACCTGGGCCGCCTTGGAAGGAGCGTCGACCGGGGCCGGCTTGGAAGGGACGTCGACCGGGGCCGGCTTGGAAGGGACGTCGACCGGGGTCGGCTTGGAAGGAGCGTCGACCGGGTCCGCCATGGGAGGAGAGCGGTTCGGCTCGAGGACCAGACAGCGGCGGAGGCGGAAGCGGGGCCGGCGGGAAAGGTGGCGGTGGCGTGGGTTTGGAGGGACGGGGAGGGATGGAACTGGAAGGAAGCCACTACTTATAACGGCGTCGAGAGGGGGGAGCCTGTTGTGAGATGAGCGGCGTAGATCTCTTTGCCGCGGGGTGTTGGTTGCCTTTCTCTTCAAGAGAAAGAAGCTGGGGAGGGGATGATGGTCTATGTTTGCTTGGGGAAAGGGTTGATGAGGACGGGTCAATTTAGTCAGTCATGGACTTTGAGTTGATCCCTGTGGCTGTGGACCAAAAGCCACAGTTCTGAGTCGGAGACGCCCCACACCAAGATGGTGTTGATCCGAATGGACATTTTGTTTATTAAGACAAAGTTTTATCTTTTTATTCGAGAGTATGCCAAAGGTGTATCATAGCTTTATAGAAGGAAGAAGTATAATTACAAGATTGCGTCCTAGGTGCGAACACGAAGGACGTTACAACATACGCGACACCAATGCCTCACTATCTTAGACTAACTTCTCACAAAACGTTGTAGTCCTCCGACGCCCACACCCGCCATCTTCCACTCGGCGATTTCATCCAGGATCATGGATGGAAGGTCGAACGCGGTCTTTTGCTCACTGGCCCTGTTGAATACTCTGGCGTTCCTCTGCTTCCACAAGGCCCACGCTACTGCTGTCACCATCGTGTCAAAACCTCTCCGGTCAGCTCTATTGAAACCCATGCGCGCAGCGAGCCACCACTCCGTGAACTCATCCACCTCCAGTGGCCCTTGTATGTGAATGTGAAGAAGGCCGGACACTATGTGCCACACCTCCTGAGCATAGGTGCAGTTTGCCAGGATGTGTTCCACATTGTCCTTCGCCTGCAAGCACGTATAGCAAGCCGACGGTTGGTCTTGTAACCCGTGCCTGGCTCTCCTGTCCGACGTCCACAATCTGTTCTGTAAAGCAAGCCGGACGAATAGCTTGCATTTGAGCGGTGCCCAGCTTCTCCAAGTGCAATCTGCAGTGGGCGATCTGATCAGCTCGGAGTAGAGGTAGTGATAGACCGATTTGGCCGAGTAGGAGCTTGTCGTCGTGAGCGGCCAAGTGAAGCTGTTTGGTTGATCCGAATCCCTCGCCACCGTGTTAATTGCATGAGCAAGATGCATGAGCTGTATGAGGGCTGTGAAGGAGGTGTTTGCCTGAAAGTCTTGTGTCCAGCTAGCGCCATCGAGTTCCTGACACACCGTGCGTCTATTTGCCGTCCTGGCCGAGACCAACGCGACCAATAATGGTGCAATGTCCGCTGCCGCCACTTCGTGAATCCACATGTCCTTCTAGAAAAGCACTCGCTCGCCCGACCCTACTCTGATGTTGACCAATGTATCAAACACCTCTTTAGCATCATCATCCTTCATCAATGGCAGTTCTTGCCATGGGCGTTGGGCATCGGTCCTCTTGAGCCATTCCCATCTTACTCTGAGCGCATTTGCTTGCCACTTCAGGTTTTTGATGCCCAGACCACCAAAGACTTTAGGTCGACAGATTTTATCCCATGCTACCAGGCACTGCCAGCCATTGCACTTGTCCTTGCCGGCCCAGAAAAAGGATCTCATCCACTTGTTCATATCCTCTAGAACGCACTCCGGTGCCTCGTGATCATAAGATGGTGCTGAAGGAAATATGCCCTAGAGGCAATAATAAAGTTATTATTTATTTCCTTATTTCATGATAAATATTTATTATTCATGCTAGAATTGTATTAACCGAAAACATAATACATGTGTGAATACATAGACAAACAGAGTGTCACTAGTATGCCTATACTTGACTAGCTCGTTAATCAAAGATGGTTATGTTTCCTAACCATAGACAAAGAGTTGTTATTTGATTAACGGGATCACATCATTAGGAGAATGATGTGATTGACTTGACCCATTCCGTTAGCTTAGCACTCGATCGTTTAGTATGTTGCTATTGCTTTCTTCATGACTTATACATGTTCCTATGACTATGAGATTATGCAACTCCCGTTTACCGGAGGAACACTTTGTGTGCTACCAAACGTCACAACGTAACTGGGTGATTATAAAGGAGCTCTACAGGTGTCTCCAAAGGTACATGTTGGGTTGGCGTATTTTGAGATTAGGATTTGTCACTCCGATTGTCGGGGAGGTATCTCTGGGCCCTCTCGGTAATGCACATCACATAAGCCTTGCAAGCATTACAATTAATGAGTTAGTTGTGAGATGATGTATTACGAAACGAGTAAAGAGACTTGCCGGTAACGAGATTGAACTAGGTATTGAGATACCGACGATCGAATCTCGGGCAAGTAACATACCGATGACAAAGGGAACAACGTATGTTGTTATGCGGTCTAACCAATAAAAGATCTTCGTAGAATATGTAGGAGCCAATATGAGCATCCAGGTTCCGCTATTGGTTATTGACCGGAGACGTGTCTCGGTCATGTCTACATTGTTCTCGAACCCGTAGGGTCCGCGCGCTTAAGGTTTTGATGACAGTTATATTATGAGTTTATGCATCTTGATGTACCGAAGTTTGTTCGGAGTCCAGGATTGTTGGAAATATGCCCTAGAGGCAATAATAAAAGTATTATTATTATATTTCCTTGTTCATGATAATTGTCTTTTTATTCATGCTATAACTGTATTATCCGGAAATCGTAATACACGTGTGAATACATAGATCACAATATGTCCCTAGTGAGCCTCTAGTTGACTAGCTCGTTGTGATCAACAGATAGTCATGGTTTCCTGGCTATGGACATTGGATGTCGTTGATAACGGGATCACATCATTAGGAGAATGATGTGATGGACAAGACCCAATCCTAAGACTAGCACAAAAGATCGTGTAGTTCATTTGCTAGAGCTTTGCCAATGTCAAGTATCTCTTCCTTTGACCATGAGATCGTGTAACTCCTGGATACCGTAGGAGTGCTTTGGGTGTATCAAACGTCACAACGTAACTGGGTGACTATAAAGGTGCACTACAGGTATCTCCGAAAGTATCTATTGTTTTATGCGGATCGAGACTGGGATTTGTCACTCCGTGTAAACGGAGAGGTATCTCTGGGCCCACTCGGTAGGACATCATCATATGCGCAATGTGACCAAGGAGTTGATCACGGGATGATGTGTTACGGAACGAGTAAAGTGACTTGCCGGTAACGAGATTGAACAAGGTATTGGATACCGACGATCGAATCTCGGGCAAGTAAAATACCGCTAGACAAAGGGAATTGTATACGGGATCGATTGAGTCCTTGACATCGTGGTTCATCCGATGAGATCATCGTGGAACATGTGGGAGCCAACATGGGTATCCAGATCCCGCTGTTGGTTATTGACCGGAGAACGTCTCGGTCATGTCTGCATGTCTCCCGAACCCGTAGGGTCTACACACTTAAGGTTCGATGACGCTAGGGTTATAAAGGAAGCTTGTATGTGGTTACCGAATGTTGTTCGGAGTCCCGGATGAGATCCCGGACGTCACGAGGAGTTCCGGAATGGTCCGGAGGTAAAGATTTATATATAGGAAGTCCTGTTTCGGCCATCGGGACAAGTTTCGGGGTCATCGGTATTGTACCGGGACCACCGGAAGGGTCCCGGGGGCCCACCGGGTGGGGCCACCTGCCCCGGGGGGCCACATGGGCTGTAGGGGGTGCGCCTTGGCCTACATGGGCCAAGGGCACCAGCCCCAAGAGGCCCATGCGCCTAGGGAACCCTAGAGGGAAGAGTCCTCAAGGGGGAAGGCACCTCCGAGGTGCCTTGGGGAGGATGGACTCCTCCCCCCCTCTTGGCCGCCGCACCAGATGCCATCTGGAGGCTGGCCGCCGCCCCTTGGGGTGGGAAACCCTAAAGGGGGCGCAGCCCTCCCCTTCCCCTATATATATGAGGCCTAGGGGCTGTCCATAACACGCGATTTGATCTCTCGTTGGTGCAGCCCTGCCCCTCTCCCTCCTCCTCTTCTCCCATGGTGCTTGGCGAAGCCCTGCGGGATTGCCACGCTCCTCCACCACCACCACGCCGTTGTGCTGCTGTTGGATGGAGTCTTCCTCAACCTCTCCCTCTCTCCTTGCTGGATCAAGGCGTGGGAGACGTCACCGGGCTGTACGTGTGTTGAACGCGGAGGTGCCGTCCGTTCGGCACTTGATCATCGGTGATCTGAATCACGACGAGTACGACTCCATCAACCCCGTTCACTTGAATGCTTCCGCTTAGCGATCTACAAGGGTATGTAGATGCACTCTCTTTCTACTCGTTGCTGGTCTCTCCATAGATAGATCTTGGTGACACGTAGGAAAATTTTGAATTTCTGCTACGTTCCCCAACAGTGGCATCATGAGCTAGGTCTATTGCGTAGATTCTTTGCACGAGTAGAACACAAAGTAGTTGTGGGCGTTGATGTTGTTCAATATGCTTACCGTTACTAGTCCAATCTTGTTTCGACGGTATTGTGGGATGAAGCGGCCCGGACCGACCTTACACGTACTCTTACGTGAGACAGGTTCCACCGATTGACATGCACTTGGTGCATAAGGTGGCTAGCGGGTGCCAGTCTCTCCCACTTTAGTCGGAACGGATTCGATGAAAAGGGTCCTTATGAAGGGTAAATAGCAATTGGCATATCACGTTGTGGTCTTGCGTAGGTAAGAAACGTTCTTGCTAGAAACCCATAGCAGCCACGTAAAACATGCAACAACAATTAGAGGACGTCTAACTTGTTTTTGCAGGGTATGCTATGTGATGTGATATGGCCAAGAAGAATGTGATGAATGATATGTGATGTATGAGATTGATCATGTTCTTGTAATAGGATTCACGACTTGCATGTCGATGAGTATGACAACCGGCAGGAGCCATAGGAGTTGTCTTTATTTTTGTATGACCTGCGTGTCATTGAAGAACGCCATGTAAACTACTTTACTTTATTGCTAAACGCGTTAGTCATAGAAGTAGAAGTAGTCGTTGGCGTGACAACTTCATGAAGACACGATGATGGAGATCATGATGATGGAGATCATGGTGTCATGCCGGTGACGATGATGATCATGGAGCCCCGAAGATGAAGATCAAAGGAGCAAAATGATATTGGCCATATCATGTCACTATTTGATTGCATGTGATGTTTATCATGTTTATGCATCTTGTTTGCTTAGAACGACGGTAGTAAATAAGATGATCCCTTACAAAATTTCAAGAAGTGTTCTCCCCTAACTGTGCACCGTTGCTACAGTTCGTCGCTTCTAAGCACCACGTGATGATCGGGTGTGATGGATTCTTACGTTCACATACAACGGGTGTAAGACAGTTTTACACAGCGAAAACACTTAGGGTTAACTTGACGAGCCTAGCATGTGCAGACATGGCCTCGGAACACGGAGACCGAAAGGTCGAGCATGAGTCGTATAGTAGATACGATCAACATGAAGATGTTCACCGATGATGACTAGTCCGTCTCACGTGATGATCGGACACGGCCTAGTTGACTCGGATCATGTGATCACTTAGATGACCAGAGGGATGTCTATCTGAGTGGGAGTTCATAAGATGAACTTAATTATCCTGAACATAGTCAAAAGACCTTTTGCAAATTATGTCGTAGCTCACGCTATAGTTCTACTGTTTTAGATATGTTCCTAGAGAAAATATAGTTGAAAGTTGAAAGTAGCAATTATGCAGACAGTAGATAGCTTATGTCCTTAATGCACCGCTTAGTGTGCTAAACCCCAAACGTCGTTTGTGGATGTTTCGAACATCGAACATACACGTTTTGATAACTACGTGATAGTTCAGTTAAATGGTTTAAGTAGAGGCACCAAAGACGTTTTCGAAACGTCGCGGAACATATGAGATGTTTCGAGGGCTGAAATTAGGATTTCAGGCTCGTGCCCACGTCAAGAGGTATAAGACCTCCGACGATTTTCTTAGCCTGCAAACTAAGGGAGAAAAGCTCAATCGTTGAGCTTGTGCTCATATTGTCTGAGTGCAACAATCACTTGAATCGAGTGGGAGTTGATCTTCCAGATGAGATAGTGATGTTTCCCCAAAGTCATTGCCACCAAGCTGCTAGAGCTTCGTGATGAACTATAACATATCAGGGATAGATATGATGATCCTTGAGGTATTCGCGATGTTTGACACCACGAAAGTAGAAATCAAGAAGGAGCATCAATCGTTGATGGTCAGTGAGACCACTAGTTTCAAGAAGGGCAAGGGAACAAAGGGATACTTCATGAAACGGCAAATCAGCTGCTGCTCTAATGATGAAACCCGAGGTTGAACCCAAACCCGAGACTAAGTGCTTCTGTAATAAGGGGAACAACCACTGGAGCAGGATTACCCTAGATACTTGGTAGATGAGAAGGCTGGCAAGGTCGATAGAAGTATATTGGATACATTATGTTAATGTGTACTTTACTAGTACTCCTAGTAGCACCAGGGTATTAGATACCGGTTCGGTTGCTAAGTGTTAGTAACTCGAAATAAAAGCTACGGAATAAAACGGAGACTAGCTAAAGGTGAGCTGACGATATGTGTTGGAAGTGTTTCCAAGTTTGATGTGATCTAACATCGCACGCTCCCTCTACCATCAAGATTAGTATTAAACCTGAATAAGTGCTCTTGCACCTAAAGGAATGGTTTATTGAATCTTGATCGTAGGGATACACATTTTCATGCCAAAAGATATAAGATAGTAATGATAGTACCACTTACTTGTGGCACTGCCATGTAAGTCATAATGGTATAAAACGCATGAAGAAGCTCCATGTTGATGGATCTTTGGACTCACTCGTTTTTGAAAAGTTTGAGACATGCGAACCATGTCTATTGGTGTATATGCATGAAGAAACTCCATGCAAATGGATCGTTTGGACTCACTTGATTTTGAATCACTTGAGATATGCAAATCATACCACATGGGCAAGATGACTGAAAAGCCTCGTTTTCAGTAAGATGGAACAAGATAGCAACTTGTTGGAAGTAACACATTTTGATGTGTGCAGTCCAATGAGTGCTGAGGCATGCAGTGAATATCGTTATGTTCTTACTTCACAGATGATTCGAGTAGATGTTGAGAATATTTACTTGATGAAACACAAGTCTGAATTATTGAATGGTTCAAGTAATTTCAGAGTGAAGTAGAAGATCATTGTGACAAGAGGATAAAATGTCTATGATATGATCATAGAGATGAATATCTGAGTTACGAGTTTTGGCACACAATTAAGACATTGTGGAAATTGTTTCGCAATTAATACCGCCTGGAACACCATAATGTGATGGTGTGTCCGAACATCATAGTTGCACCCTATTGGATATGGTGCGTACCATGATGTCTCTTATCGAATTACCACTATTGTTCATGGGTTAGGCATTAGAGACAACCACATTCACTTTAAATAGGGCACCACGTAATTCCGATGAGATGACACCGTATGAATTATGGTTTAGAGAAACCTAAGTTGTCGTTTCTTAAAGGTTTGGGGCTGCGACGCTTATGTGAAAAAGTTTCAGGATTAAGCTCGAACCCAAAGCGGATAAAATGCATCTTCATAGGACACCCAAAACAGTTGGGTATACCTCCTAATTCAGATCCGAAAGCAATATGAATTGTTTCTAGAATCGGGTCCTTTCTCGAGGAAAGGTTTCTCTCGAAAGAATTGAGTGGAAGGATGGTGGAGACTTGATGAGGTTATTGAACCATCACTTCAACCAGTGTGTAGCAGGGGCACAGGAAGTTGTTCCTGTGGCACCTACACCAATTGAAGTGGAAGCTTATGATAGTGATCATGAAACTTCGGATCAAGTCACTCCCAAACCTCGTAGGATGACAAGGATACGTACTACTTCAGAGTGGTACAGTAATCTTGTCTTGAAGGTCATGTTGCTACACAACAATGAACCTATGAGCTATGGAGAAGCGATGGTGGGCCCGAATTCCGACAAATGGTTAGAAGCCATGAAATCCGAGATAGTATCCATATATCAGAACAAAGCATGGACTTTGATGGACTTGCCCGATGATCGGCAATCCATTGAGATAAATGGATCTTTTAAGAAGAAGATGGACGTGGATGGAAATGTCACCATCCATGAAGCTCGACTTGTGGCGAAGAGTTTTTCACAAGTTCAAGGAGTTGACTACGATGAGATTTTCTCATCGTAGCGATGCTTAAGTCCGTCGGAATCATGTTAGCATTAGCTTCATTTATGAAATCTGGCAGATGGATGTCAAGACAAGTTTCCTTACTAGTTTTCGTAAGGAAAGGTTGTATGCAATACAATCAGAAAAGTTTTGTCGATCCTAAGGATGCTAAAAGGTATGCTAGCTCCAGCGATCCTTCTAAGGACTGGAGTAAGCATCTCGGAGTTGGAATGTATGCTTTGATGATGATCAAAGATTTTGGGTTTGTACAAAGTTTATGAGAAACTTGTATTTCCAAAGAAGTGAGTGGGAGCACTATAGAATTTCTGATGAGTATATGTTGTTGACATATTGTTGATCAGAAATGACGTAGAATTTCTGGAAAGCATATAGGGTTATTTTGAAAGTGTTTTTCAATGGAAAGCCTGGATTAAGCTACTTGAGCATTGAGCATCAAGATCTATAAGGATAGATCAAAACGCTTAATGGTACTTTCAAATGAGCACATACCTTGACATGATCTTGAAGGTGTTCAAGATGGACCAGTCAAAGAAGGAGTTCTTGCCTGAGTTGTAAGGTACGAAGTTAAGACTTAAAGCTCGACCACGGCAGAATAGAGAGAAAGGACGAAGGTCGTCCCCTATGCTTAAGACGTAGGCTCTTCAGTATGCTATGCTGTGTACCGCACCTGAAGTGTGCCTTGCCATGAGTCAGTCAAGGGGTACAAGAGTGATCCAAGAATGGCTCACAGGACAGCGGTCAAAGTTATCCTTAGTAACTAGTGGACTAAGGAATTTTCTCGATTATGGAGGTGGTAAAAGAGTTCGTCATAAAGGTTACGACGATGCAAGCTTGACACCTATCCGGATAGCTCTGAGTAGAGAGACCGGATACATATAATGGAGCAATAATTTAGAATAGCTCCAAGTAGAACAGTTGTTTGGAATAGCTCCAAATAGAGCGTGGTAGCTGCATCTAGGAGATGACATAGAGATTTGTAAAGCACACACGGATCTGAAAGGTTCAGACCCGTTGACTAAAACCTCTCTCACAAGCAACATGATCAAACATAAAACTCATTGAGTGTTAATCACATAGTGATGTGAACTAGACTACTGACTCTAGTAAACTCTTGGGTATTAGTCACATGGCGATGTGACCTGTGAGTGTTAATCACATGGCGATGTGAACTAGATTATTGACTCTAGTGCAAGTGGGAGACTGTTGGAAATATGCCCTAGAGGCAATAATAAAAGTATTATTATTATATTTCCTTGTTCATGATAATTGTCTTTTATTCATGCTATAACTGTATTATCCGGAAATCGTAATACACGTGTGAATACATAGACCACAATATGTCCCTAGTGAGCCTCTAGTTGACTAGCTCGTTGTGATCAACAGATAGTCATGGTTTCCTGGCTATGGACATTGGATGTCGTTGATAACGGGATCACATCATTAGGAGAATGATGTGATGGACAAGACCCAATCCTAAGACTAGCACAAAAGATCGTGTAGTTCATTTGCTAGAGCTTTGCCAATGTCAAGTATCTCTTCCTTTGACCATGAGATCGTGTAACTCCTGGATACCGTAGGAGTGCTTTGGGTGTATCAAACGTCACAACGTAACTGGGTGACTATAAAGGTGCACTACAGGTATCTCCGAAAGTATCTATTGTTTTATGCGGATCGAGACTGGGATTTGTCACTCCGTGTAAACGGAGAGGTATCTCTGGGCCCACTCGGTAGGACATCATCATATGCGCAATGTGACCAAGGAGTTGATCACGGGATGATGTGTTACGGAACGAGTAAAGTGACTTGCCGGTAACGAGATTGAACAAGGTATTGGATACCGACGATCGAATCTCGGGCAAGTAAAATACCGCTAGACAAAGGGAATTGTATACGGGATCGATTGAGTCCTTGACATCGTGGTTCATCCGATGAGATCATCGTGGAACATGTGGGAGCCAACATGGGTATCCAGATCCCGCTGTTGGTTATTGACCGGAGAACGTCTCGGTCATGTCTGCATGTCTCCCGAACCCGTAGGGTCTACACACTTAAGGTTCGATGACGCTAGGGTTATAAAGGAAGCTTGTATGTGGTTACCGAATGTTGTTCGGAGTCCCGGATGAGATCCCGGACGTCACGAGGAGTTCCGGAATGGTCCGGAGGTAAAGATTTATATATAGGAAGTCCTGTTTCGGCCATCGGGACAAGTTTCGGGGTCATCGGTATTGTACCGGGACCACCGGAAGGGTCCCGGGGGCCCACCGGGTGGGGCCACCTGCCCCGGGGGGCCACATGGGCTGTAGGGGGTGCGCCTTGGCCTACATGGGCCAAGGGCACCAGCCCCAAGAGGCCCATGCGCCTAGGGAACCCTAGAGGGAAGAGTCCTCAAGGGGGAAGGCACCTCCGAGGTGCCTTGGGGAGGATGGACTCCTCCCCCCCTCTTGGCCGCCGCACCAGATGCCATCTGGAGGCTGGCCGCCGCCCCTTGGGGTGGGAAACCCTAAAGGGGGCGCAGCCCTCCCCTTCCCCTATATATATGAGGCCTAGGGGCTGCCCATAACACGCGATTTGATCTCTCGTTGGTGCAGCCCTGCCCCTCTCCCTCCTCCTCTTCTCCCATGGTGCTTGGCGAAGCCCTGCGGGATTGCCACGCTCCTCCACCACCACCACGCCGTTGTGCTGCTGTTGGATGGAGTCTTCCTCAACCTCTCCCTCTCTCCTTGCTGGATCAAGGCGTGGGAGACGTCACCGGGCTGTACGTGTGTTGAACGCGGAGGTGCCGTCCGTTCGGCACTTGATCATCGGTGATCTGAATCACGACGAGTACGACTCCATCAACCCCGTTCACTTGAACGCTTCCGCTTAGCGATCTACAAGGGTATGTAGATGCACTCTCTTTCTACTCGTTGCTGGTCTCTCCATAGATAGATCTTGGTGACACGTAGGAAAATTTTGAATTTCTGCTACGTTCCCCAACAAGGATGTGATCACGGACATGACGAGGAGTCTCAAAATGGTCGAGACATAAAGATTTATATATTGGAAGCATATATTTGGATATCGGAAGTGTTCCGGGTGAAATCGGGATTTTATTGGAGTACCGGGAGGTTACCGGAACCCCCCGGGAGGTATATGGGCCTTAGTGGGCTTTAGTGGAAGAGAGGAGAGGTGGCTAGGGATGGGCCGTGCACCCCTTCCCCCTAGTCCGAATAGGACAAGGAGAGGGGGGTGGCGCCCCCCTTCCTTCTCTCTCTCCTCTTTCCCCCTCCCGAATCCTATTCCAACTAGGAAAGGGGGGGGGAATCCTACTCCCGGTGGGAGTAGGACTCCTCCTGGCGCGCCCTCCTCCTGGCCGGATGCACCCCCCCCCTTGATCCTCTATATACGGGGGCAGGGGGCACCCCTAGACACACAAGTTGATCCACGCGATCATATTCTTAGCCGTGTGCGGTGCCCCCTTCCACCATAATCCTCGATAAGATTGTAGCGGTGCTTAGGCGAAGCCCTGCGACGGTAGTACATCAAGATCGCCACCATGCCGTCGTGCTGACGGAACTCTTCCCCGACACTTTGCTGGATCAGAGTCCGGGGATCGTCATCGAGCTGAACGTGTACTAGAACTCGGAGCTACCGTAGTTTCGGTGCTTGATCGGTCGGGCCGTGAAGACGTACGACTACATCAACCGCGTTGTGCTAACGCTTCCGCTGTCGGTCTACAAGGGTACGTAGATCACACTCTCCCCTCTCGTTGCTATGCATCACCATGATCTTGCGTGTGCGTAGGATTTTTTTTGAAATTACTACATAACCCAACAGTGGCATCCGAGCCTAGGTTTTATGTGTTGATGTTATATGCACGAGTAGAACACAAGTGAGTTGTGGGCGATATAAGTCATACTACTTACCAGCATGTCATACTTTGGTTCGGCGGTATTGTTGGACGAAGCGGCCCGGACCGACATTACGCGTACGCTTACGCGAGACCGGTTCTCCCGACGTGCTTTGCACAAAGGTGGCTAGCGGGTGACATTTTCTCCAACTTTAGTTGAACCGAGTGTGGCTACGCCCGGTCCTTGCGAAGGTTAAAATAGCACCAACTTGACAAACTATCGTTGTGGTTTTGATGCGTAGGTAAGATTGGTTCTTGCTTAAGCCCGTAGCAGCCATGTAAAACTTGCAACAACAAAGTAGAGGACGTCTAACTTGTTTTTCTAGGGCATGTTGTGATGTGATATGGTCAAGACATGATGCTAAATTTTATTGTATGAGATGATCATGTTTTGTAACCGAGTCATCGGCAACTGGCAGGAGCCATATGGTTGTCGCTTTATTGTATGCAATGCAATTGCGCTGTAATGCTTTACTTTATCACTAAGAGGTAGCAATAGTCGTGGAAGCATAAGATTGGCGAGACGACAACGATGCTACGATGGATATCAAGGTGTCGCACCGGTGACGATGGTGATCACGACGGTGCTTCGAAGATGGAGATCACAAGCACAAGATGATGATGGCCATACATATCACTTATATTGATTGCATGTGATGTTTATCTTTTATGTATCTTATCTTGCTTTGATTAACGGTAGCATTATAAGATGATCTCTCACTAATTATCAAGAAGTGTTCTCCCTGAGTATGCACCATTGCGAAAGTTCTTCGTGCTGAGACACCACGTGATGATCGGGTGTGATAGGCTCTATGTTCAAATACAACGGGTGCAAAACAGTTGCACACGCGGAATACTCAGGTTATACTTGACGAGCCAAGCATATACAGATATGGCCTCGGAACACGGAGACCGAAAGGTCGAGCGTGAATCATATAGTAGATATGATCAACATAGTGATGTTCACCAATGAAACTACTCCATCTCACGTGATGATCGGACATGGTTTAGTTGATTTGGATCACGTGATCACTTAGAGGATTAGAGGGATGTCTATCTAAGTGGGAGTTCTTAAGTAATATGATTAATTGAACTTAAATTTATCATGAACTTAGTCCTGGTAGTATTTTGCAAATCATGTTGTAGATCAATAGCTCGCGTTGTTGCTTCGCTGTGTTTATTTTGATATGTTCCTAGAGAAAATTGTGTTGAAAGATGTTAGTAGCAATGATGCGGATTGGATCCGTGATCTGAGGTTTATCCTCATTGCTGCACAGAAGAATTATGTCCTTAATGCACCGCTAGGTGACAGACCTATTGCAGGAGCAGATGCAGACGTTATGAACGTTTGGCTAGCTCAATATGATGACT
The DNA here is from genome assembly GCF_018294505.1 of Triticum aestivum. Classification (NCBI taxonomy): domain Eukaryota; kingdom Viridiplantae; phylum Streptophyta; class Magnoliopsida; order Poales; family Poaceae; genus Triticum; species Triticum aestivum. The sequence goes on along the minus strand of NC_057800.1, from coordinate 477,529,000 downwards.
ACTTAATAGTTTAGTTCACCATGCTTAACGGCTTAGAATCGGGACTTCAAAAGACGTTTTGAACGTCATGGACCATATGAGATGTTCCAGGAGTTGAAGTTAATATTTCAAGTAAATACCCGAGTTGAGAGATATGAAGTCTCCAACAAGTTCTATAGCCAAAAGATGGAGGAGAATCGCTCAACTAGTGAGCATGTGCTCAGATTGTCTGGGTACTACAATCGCTTGAATCAAGTGGGAGTTAATCTTCAAGATAAGATAGTGATTGACAGAATTCTCTAGTCACCATCACCAAGTTAGTAGAACTTCATGATGAACTATAGTATGCAAGGGATGACGAAAACGACTCCCGAGCTTTTCATGATGATGAAATCGATGAAGGTAGAAATCAAGAAAGAGCATCAAGTGTTGATGGTAGACAAGACCACTAGTTTCAATAAAAGGGTAAAGGGAAGAAGGGGAACTTCAAGAAGAACGGCAAGCAAGTTGCTGCTCAAGTGAAGAAGCCCAAGTCTGGTCCTAAGCCTGAGACTAAGTGCTTCTACTGTAAAGGGACTGGTCACTGGAAGCGGAACTGCCCCAAGTATTTGGCGGATAAGAAGGATGGCAAAGTGAACAAAGGTATATTTGATATACAGATTATTAATGTGTATTTTACTAGTGTTCGTAGCAACCCCTCGGTATTTGATACTGGTTCAGTTGCTAAGAGTAGTAACTCGAAACGGGAGTTGCCGAATGAACAGAAACTAGTTAAGGGTGAAGTGACGATGTGTGTTGGAAGTAGTTCCAAGATTGATATGATCATCATCGCACACTCCCTATACTTTCGGGATTAGTGTTGAACCTAAATAAGTGTTATTTGGTGTTTGCGTTGAGCATGAATATGATTTGATCATGTTTATTGCAATATGGTTATTCATTTAAGTTAGAGAATAATTGTTGTTCTGTTTACATGAATAAAACCTTATATGGTTACACACCCAATGAAAATGGTTCATTGGATCTCGATCGTAGTGATACACATATTCATAATATTGAAGACAAAGTATGCAAAGTTAATAATGATAGTGCAACTTATTTGTGGCACTGCCGTTTAGGTCATATTGGTGTAAAGCGCATGAAGAAACTCAATGCTGATGGGATTTTGGAATCACTTGATTATGAATCACTTGATGCTTGCGAACCATGCCTTATGGGCAAGATGACTAAGACTCCATTCTTCGGAACAATGGAGCGAGCTACTGACTTATTGGAAATAATACATACTGATGTATGTGATCCGATGAGTGTTGAGGCTCGCGACGGGTATCGTTATTTTCTGACCTTCACAGATGATTTGAGCAGATATGGGTATATCTACTTGATGAAACACAAGTCTGAAACATTTGAAAAGTTCAAAGAATTTCAGAGTGAAGTGGAGAATCATCGTAACAAAAATAAAAAGTTTCTACGATATGATCGCAGAAGTAAAATATTTGAGTTACGAGTTTGGCCTTCAGTTAAAAACAATGTGAAATAGTTTCACTACTCACGCCACCTGGAACACCACAGCATAATGGTGTGTCCGAACGTCATAACCGTACTTTATTAGATATGGTGCGAACTATGATGTCTCTTACCAATCTACCACTATCATTTTGGGATTATGCATTAGAGACAACTGCATTCACGTTAAATAGGGCACCATCTAAATCCGTTGAAATGACACCATATGAACTATGGTTTGGCAAGAAACCTAAGCTGTCGTTTCTTAAAGTTTGAGGTTGCAATGTGTGACGCCCCCGATTCAATCGTACACTAATCATGCACGCAAACGTGTATGATCAAGATCAGGGACTCACGGGAAGATATCACAACACAACTCTAAAACATAAATAAGTCATACAAGCATCATAATACAAGCCAGGGGCCTCGAGGGCTCGAATACAAGTGCTCGATCATAGACGAGTCAGCGGAAGCAACAATATCTGAGTACAGACTTAAGTTAAACAAGTTTGCCTTAAGAAGGCTAGCACAAACTGGGATACAGATCGAAAGAGGCGCAGGCCTCCTGCCTGGGATCCTCCTAAACTACTCCAGGTCGTCATCAGCTGGCAGCACGTAGTAGTAGGCACCTCCAGTGTAGTAGGGGTCGTCGTCGACGGTGGCGTCTGGCTCCTGGACTCCAGCATCTGGTTGCGACAACCAGAAAGAAAGGAAAGGGGAAAAAGGGGGGAGAAAGCAACCGTGAGTACTCATCCAAAGTACTCGCAAGCAAGGAACTACACTACATATGCATGGGTATATGTGTAGGGAGGCCATATCAGTGGACTGAACTACAGAATGCCAGAATAAGAGGGGGATAACTAATCCTGTCGAAGACTACGCTTCTCGCAGCCACCGTCTTGCATCAAGTAGAAGAGAGTAGATTGAAGTCCTCCAAGTAGCATCTCCAAGTAGCATCTCCAAATAGCATCTCATAGCATAATCCTACCCGGCGATCCCCTCCTCATATCCCTGAGGTAGAGCGACCACCGGTTGTATCTGGCACTTGGAAGGGTGTGTTTTATTAAGTATCCGGTTCTAGTTGTCATAAGGTCAAGGTACAACTCCAAGTCGTCCTGTTACCGAAGATCACGGCTATTCGAATAGATTAACTTCCCTGCAGGGGTGCACCACATAACCCAACACGCTTGATCCCATTTGGCCGGACACACTTTCCTGGGTCATGCCCGGCCGCGGAAGATCAACACGTCGCAGCCCCACCTAGGCAAAACAGAGAGGCCAACACGCCGGTCTAAACCTAAGCGCACAGGGGTCTGGGCCCATCGCCCATAGCACACCTGCACGTTGCGTGGGCGGCCGGAAGCAGAACTAGCCCCTTAATACAAGAGCAGGCTTACGTTCCAATCCAGCGCGCGCCGCTCCGTCGCTGACGTCTGAAGTGCTTCGGCTGATACCACGACGTCGGGATACCCATAACTACTCCCGCGTAGATGGTTAGTGCGTATAGGCTCGTAGCCAACTCAGATCAAATACCAAGATCTCGTTAAGCGTGTTAAGTATCCGCGAACGCCGAACAGGGCCAGGCCCACCTCTCTCCTAGGCGGTCTCAACCTGCCCTGCCGCTCCGCCTCAAAGATCCACTCGCGGGTGCTCCACCAGCCGACCCGACTTTAGTCTCCACATGTATCATGTATAAAGTATATAGTATATACCCGTGATCACCTCCCGAGTGATCACGGCCCAATAGTATAGCAAGGCAGACTGACAAGAATGTAGGGCCAATGATGATAAACTAGCATCCTATACTAAGCATTTAGGATTGCAGGTAAGGTATCAACAGATGTAGCAACAATGTCAGGCTATGCAACAGAATAGGATTAATCGAAACAGTAACATGCTACACTACTCTAATGCAAGCAGTAGAGGGTAGAATAGGCGATATCTGGTGATCAAAGGGGGGGCTTGCCTGGTTGCTCTGGCAAGAGAGAGGGGTCGTCAACTCCGTAGTCGAACTGGGCAGCAGCAGCGTCGGTCTCGTAGTCTACCAGAGAGAAGAGGGGGAAGAAACAATGAATACAATGCAAAAAAATGCATATCGATGCATGACATGACAAGTAACGATGCTAGGTGTGCCCAATCGCGGTAGTAGGTGATACCGACGAAGGGGGGAAACATCCGAGAAAGTATTCCTGGTGTTTCGCGTTTTCGGACAGATGAACCGGAGGGGGAAAGTTGCGTGTTTGGTATGTTAGAGGTGTGTGGTGGACGAACGGGCTGCGTATCCGGGTTCGTCTCGTCGTTCTGAGCAACTTTCATGTAGAAAGTATTTTCATCCGAGTTACGGATTAAAAGATATGATTTTCTAAAGATTTAAATCATTTTCTGATTTTATTTAGTTATTTAATTCCAACATTATCCAAAACAGTGAATGATGACGTCAGCATGACATCAGAGTGATGTCAGCAGGTCAACTGGTCAGTTGACCAGTCAAACCAGACAGGTGGGTCCAGTGGGACCCACATGTCATTGTCAGGGATATTAACAGAATTCTAAAACTAACTAAATTGGGTTAATTAGTGGGTGGGGCCCGGTACTCAGTGAGAGATTAGTGTTTAATTAATTAATTTAATTAATTAGCAATTTATCTATTTATTTTTATTCGTTTTAAGACATGGGGCCCACATGTCAGTGGCAGTAGCTGCCACATCAGCGTAGTTGACCCGGTCAACTTGGCCAGTTGGGGCCCCAGGCCCACAGGCAGTGACCCAGGGGGTGGACCCCATGCATGCCACATCAGCCGGCTGGCGTTTAGACGCCGGCGAGTCCATTTCCGCGGCGGCGCGGCTCGGGAGAGTGGCGGGTTTCGCCCATAGGGCACCAAATCGAGCGGGACCGGTCGCGTTCGAACGGCAAGACGACGGCGAAGTGAGTGGGGGTGGTTGTAGATGCGGTGGTGGCCGGAGTCGAGCGCCACGAGCTCGTCGGCGGTGAGGTGGTTCGGGCGCGAAATGAAGATGGCGACACCGCGCGCTTCGGGGCTAACGGGAAGGCCAGGGGGGAGCTGCGCGACGCGCTGAGCACAAAGGACTCGGCCCCGTGACCATTTGGTCACCGGAAGGGCGCCGGCGACGCGTGCAGGCGGCGGCGCGGTCGGGTGCTTCGGCGGCAGCTAGCTAGGGCACCGTGAGGCGAAGAAGGAGAGGGGGAGAGGACGGAGTGGAGCTCACCGAGCGGTCAAGAAAGACCCGTGGTGGCTTAGGAGCAGCAGAGCTCGTCGGGGAGGAAGGGGATCGCCGGCGGCCGTCGAGGAAGCAGACGACTCGATCCGTGGCCTGCGGTGCTCCTCGAGCTCGATGGCGAGGCGTAGCCGAAGTAGAGGTCGTCGGCGCGTCTCGTGGACATGCTAGCGAGGCGCGGGGTGGCCGGTGGCCGCGGTTATGGCGCAGCCATGGCGACGGCGGCGCTCGGTTACGGAGGGGAACGAAGGGGAGCGCGGTGGATCTGAGGGGGAAGGCGCAAGGACCGAGGGGAGAGTGGGGGCGAGTGGGAGGAGAGACCGAGGGGGCGCGGCGTCGGCGTCCTTATCCCCTCGCCTCGTCGCCGGCGAGGTGGGTTCGGCTGGGACGTGCCCTCTTCCGACCCGGGTCGGGGGAACAGGGGAAGGGGACGCGGTGTGGGAGCTGGGCCGGCTGGGCCGGCCAGGCTGACTGCGGGCCAGGGGGTTGGGCGGTGGCCGTGCGGGTGGGTTGGGCTGCCTGGTCCAGGGGGCTCCCCCCTTTTTTTCTTTTTTTCTTTTTTTTGTAATCTCTTTCTTTTATTTATTTTCCCTTTCTATTTTATTTAGTTTTAGGGTATTTAGGCATTTTATAAAATGGTGTTTGCTTCACCATAATTACCAGTGCAATATTTGGCAACCCCCGAACATTTTCGCTTTGCCTTTTGAAAACTTAGGGTGTTTGTCACTAATTCATATTTTGAATTTGCAATGATTTTGAACTACCACTTGATTAGCAACAGTAACACGGATGACATGGCATCACTAGAAGAGTTTTACTGTAGCCTAATTATCCGGGCGTTACACAATGCTTATGTGAAAAAGTTTCAACCTGATAAGCTCAAACCCAAATCGGAGAAGTGCGTCTTCATAGGATACCCAAAAAGAAAATGTTGGGTACACCTTCTATCACAGATCCGAAGGCAAGATATTCGTTGCTTTGAATGGATCCTTTCTAGAGAAGGAATTTCTCTCGAAAGAAGTGAGTGGGAGGAAAGTAGAACTTGATGAGGTAACTGTACCTGCTCCCTTATTGGAAAGTAGTTCATCACAGAAATCTGTTCTTGTGACTACTACATCAATTAGTAAGGAAGCTAATGATGATGATCATGTAACTTCAGATCAAGTTACTACCGAATCTCGTAGGTAAACCAGAGTGAGATCCGCACCAGAGTGGTACGGTAATCCTATTCTGGAAGTCATGTTACTAGACCATGACGAACTTGCGAACTATGAGGAAGCGATGATGAGCCCAGATTCCGCGAAATGGTTTGAGGCCATGAAATCTGAGATATGATCCATGTATGAGAACAAAGTATGGACTTTGATGGATTTGCCCGATGATCGGCAAGCCATAGAAAATCAATGGATCTTCAAGAGGAAGACGGACGCTGATAGTAGTGTTACTATCTACAAAGCTAGACTTGTCGAAAAAGGTTTTTGACAAAGCTCAAGGTGTTGACTACGATGAAATTTTCTCACTCGTAGCGATGCTTAAGTCTGTCCAAATCATGTTAGCAATTGCCGCATTTTTATGAAATCTGGCAAATGGATAAACAAAACTACATTCCTTAATGGATTTAAAGAAGAGTTGTATATGATGCAACCAGAAGGTTTTGTCAATCCTAAAGGTGCTAACAAAATATGCAAGCTCCAGCGATCCATCTATGGACTGGTGCAAGCATCTCGGAGTTGGAATATACGCTTTGATAAGTTGATCAAAGCATATAGTTTTATACAGACTTGCGGTGAAGCCTGTATTTACAAGAAAGTGAGTGGGAGCACTACAACATTTCTGATAAGTATATGTGTATGACATATTGTTGATCAGAAATAATGTAGAATTATTCTGCAAAGCATAAAGGAGTATTTGAAAGGATTTTTTCAAAGAAAGGCCTCGGTGAAGCTGCTTACATATTGAGCATCAAGATCTATAGAGATAGATCAAGATGCTTGATAAGTTTTTTCAATGAGTACATACCTTGACAAGATTTTGAAGTAGTTCAAAATGGAACAGTCAAAGAAAAGAGTTCTTGGCTGTGTTACAGGGTGTGAAATTGAGTAAGACTCAAAGCCCGACCACGGCAGAAGATAGAAAGAGAATGAAAATCATTCCCTATGCCTCAGCCATAGGTTCTATAAAGTATGCCATGCTGTGTACCAGATCTATTGTATACCCTACACTGATTTTGGCAAGGGAGTACAATAGTGATCTAGGAGTAGAACACTGGACAGCGGTCAAAATTATCCTTAGTGGAATAAGGATATATTTCTCGATTATGGACATGACAAAAAGGTTCGTCGTAAAGGGTTACATCGATGCAAATTTTGACACTGATCTAGATAACTCTAAGTCTCAATCTGGATACATATTGAAAGTGGGAGCAATTAGCTATACTAGCTCCGTGCAGAGCATTGTTGACATAGAAATTTGCAAAATACATACGGATCTGAATATAGCAGACCCATTGACTAAACTTCTCTCACAGGCAAAACATGATCACACCTTAGTACTCTTTGGGTGTTAATCACATAGCGATGTGAACTAGATTATTGACTCTAGTAAACCCTTTGAGTGTTGGTCACATAATGATGTGAACTATTGGTGCTAAATCACATGGCAATGTGAACTAGATTATTGACTCTAGTGCAAGTGGGAGACTGAAGGAAATATGCCCTAGAGGCAATAATAAAGTTATTATTTATTTCCTTATTTCATGATAAATGTTTATTATTCATGCTAGAATTGTATTAACCGGAAACATAATACATGTGTGAATACATAGACAAATAGAGTGTCACTAGTATGCCTCTACTTGACTAGCTCATTAATCAAAGATGGTTATGTTTCCTAACCATAGACAAAGAGTTGTTATTTGATTAACGGGATCACATCATTAGGAGAATGATGTGATTGACTTGACCCATTCCGTTAGCTTAGCACTCGATCGTTTAGTATGTTGCTATTGCTTTCTTCATGACTTATACATGTTCCTATGACTATGAGATTATGCAACTCCCGTTTACCGGAGGAACACTTTGTGTGCTACCAAACGTCACAACGTAACTGGGTGATTATAAAGGAGCTCTACAGGTGTCTCCAAAGGTACATGTTGGGTTGGCGTATTTCGAGATTAGGATTTGTCACTCCGATTGTCGGAGAGGTATCTCTGGGCCCTCTCGGTAATGCACATCACATAAGCCTTGCAAGCATTACAACTAATGAGTTAGTTGTGATATGATGTATTACGGAACGAGTAAAGAGACTTGCCGGTAACGAGATTGAACTAGGTATTGAGATACCGACGATCGAATCTCGGGCAAGTAACATACCGATGACAAAGGGAACAACGTATGTTGTTATGCGGTCTGACCGATAAAAGATCTTCGTAGAATATGTAGGAGCCAATATGAGCATCCAGGTTCCGCTATTGGTTATTGACCGGAGATGTGTCTCGGTCATGTCTACATTGTTCTCGAACCCGTAGGGTCCGCACGCTTAAGGTTTCGATGATAGTTATATTATGAGTTTATGCATCTTGATGTACCGAAGTTTGTTCGGAGTCCCGGATGTGACCACGGGCATGATGAGGAGTCTCTAAATGGTCGAGACATAAAGATTGATATATTGGAAGCCTATATTTGGATATCGGAAGTGTTCCGGGTGAAATCGGGATTTTACCGGAGTACCGGGAGGTTACCGGAACCCCCCGGGAGGTATATGGGCCTTAGTGGGCTTTAGTGGAAGAGAGGAGAGGTGGCCAGGGCTGGGCCGCGCGCCCCTCCCCCCTAGTCCGAATAGGACAAGGAGAGGGGGGCGGCGCCCCCCTTCCTTCTCTCTCTCTCTCTCTCTCTCTCTCTCTCTCTCCTCTTTCCCCCTCCCGAATCCTATTCCAACTAGGAAAGGGGGGGAATCCTACTCCCGGTGGGAGTAGGACTCCTCCTGGCGCGCCCTCCTCCTGGCCGGCCGCACCCCCACTTGATCCTTTATATACGGGGGCAAGGGGCACCCCTAGACACACAAGTTGATCCACGTGATCATATTCTTAGCCGTGTGCGGTGCCCCCTTCCACCATAATCCTCGATAAGATTGTAGCGGTGCTTAGGCGAAGCCCTGCGACGGTAGTACATCAAGATCGTCACCACGCCGTCGTGCTGACAGAACTCTTCCCCGACACTTTGCTGGATCGGAGTCCGAGGATCGTCATCGAGCTGAACGTGTGCTAGAACTCGGAGGTGCCGTAGTTTCGGTGCTTGATCGGTCGGGCCGTGAAGACGTACGACTACATCAACCGCGTTGTGCTAACGCTTCCGCTGTCGGTCTACAAGGGTACGTAGATCACACTCCCCCTTCTCGTTGCTATGCATCACCATGATCTTGCGTGTGCGTAGGAATTTTTTTGAAATTACTACATAACCCAACAGGTGCACCGGCCGAGCCGCAACGACGGATTGCACCAAGATTAATCGTCCGGGCCTTTGGACCAGCCCCCTCTGGCACCCCGGCAAGCAATGCCTCACCTTGTCCAACATGGGCTGCCAGTCCACTCGCGTTAGACTTCTGATTGCAAGCTGTAGCCCCAGATATTTGCAGGGGAAGTCCGAGGTGTTGCACTGGAGCATGTTTGCGACTCTAATCTTGTCTTTGTCAGTGCCTCTGATGATAACTACTGTTGACTTGCGATAGTTGACCTTTAGCCCCGAGGCCTCTCCAAACACTGTTAATATGGCCCTGCCCGTCGCCAAATCCTGCGATGAAGGCCTAGTGAACGTGGCCACGTCGTCAACGTATATGGATACGCTCTGCATCGGAGTGATCCCGATGAAGGCATTAAGCGCACCCACATCAATGGCCTTGTGCATAAGAACCAAAAGGACTTCCATGGCAATGCCAAACAACATAGGTGAGATCGGGTCTCCTTGCCTCAAACCGCAGGCATGCACAATCTTCCTACCCTGCACTCCATTCACCACCACCTTTGTGCTTGCGGTCATCAAAAGCGACGCCATCCAATTTATCCATCTTTGGCCGAAGCCTTTGCTCTCAACACCTCGAAGAGGAAGGGCCAGGAGAGAGAATCAAAGGCTCTCGATATGTCCAGCTTCAGGAAGACGCCCGGGGTTCTTCTCGCGTGAATTTTCCTCGCCACTTGTCATACCAATAATAAGTTATCATGCGGGTGCCTCCCCTTGATGAACGCCGACTGGTTCATCGCCACCAGCTCCTTCATTTGTAGCCTTAGCCGATTGGCCAGGATCTTTGCGAATAGCTTTGTGATGCTATGGATTAGGCTTATTAGCCTATAATCACCTATCTCCTCTGCGTCTGGCTTCTTGGGGATGAGGATGATGTTTGCTTTGTTCATTTTGGCAAAGCCTCTCGTATCCCCCACAAAGAGCTTCATCATCACGACCATGACGTCTTGCTTTATGATTTGCCAAGCCTTTTGAAAGAAAGCTCCGATGTAGCCGTCCGGCCCCGGAGCCCTATCTGTAGGCATCTCTTTAATAACCCGCCACACCTCCTCCTCTATGATCATCTCTTTCAAGCTGATCAGATCCTTAGCCTCGATCCCCAAGTAGTGCATGTTGAGGGTGTGCTCCCTCGATCGCGCAGTCCCCAGCAGCCTTTCATAAGCTTCCGTGAACACCTGCATCTTCCTTTCCTGGTCCGTAATGATACTATACCCCAGCTTGATATAAGCAATGAAGTTTTTAGTTCTTCTTCCATTAGCCACTGCCTGAAAGAGTTTTGTGTTGGCATCCCCTTCTCTAATCCATCTCAATCGGGACCGCTGCCGATCTATCGTTCTTTCTAGTGCCGCCATGCCCAACAGTGCTTTTTTGAGCATACGGTGAAGCCATACCTCCCTGACACTCAGTGTCCTATTCTCCTGCGCAATGTCGAGTCTCTGAATCAGCCAAGTGGCAACCCTCATCAGAAGCTTAACATTTCCAATTTTCCGCTGGCCCCACACTTGGAGGGTAACCGCTGAGTTGTGCAACAGCGCTTCCAGTATTTTGTAGGGGTCGACAATCCTGGGATCACAGGTCCAGGCTTCACGCATAGCCTCCTCGAAGCCCTCTAATCTGGTCCAGGAGAGCTCAAATCTGAAGTGTTTTTGGGGGCAAAAGTCTGCACTCGTGGTGAGGTGTAGTGGTGCATGATCTGAGACTCCCGTGTTTAGCGCCTGAAGTAGGTGATTCGCATTTTGAAGCTCCCAATCCACCGTCATGAGGACACAATTGATCTTAGTCAGCGTGGGCACGTCCCTCTTGTTGGACCAAGTGTACTTCCCTCCATGCATGTACATCTCACGAAGCTCATGATCATCCACGAAATCTTTAAACTTGTTCATCATGCTCCTGTTTAGATTGTTGTTGCTCTTTTCGGAGGCTCGTAGAATCATGTTGAAATCTCCAAGCACTAGCCAAGCGCCGGGGCAAATCGTGCGCCTCAGTCTAAGATCATCCAAGAACTGACTCTTCCGCTCGTCGCCTTAGGGTCCATAAAGTACCGAGATCCACCATGGCTCCCCAACTTTGGTACGCACTCTTCCTGTGATAAAGTTCGTGTCGAGTTGGATGGATTCCACTTCCAGAACCGAGCTATCCCAAGCTAGCAACACTCCACCACGCGTCTCCTCCGCCGACAAGTAAGCAAAGCCATCAAAGGATGGACCCATACAATGCATCACAGTGAACCTATCTATTACATCCATCTTAGTCTCTTGGAAGCAAATGAGATTGACCTCTAACGTACTCACGAACTCACGCACTGCCTTACGTTTTGCCGTATTGTTCATTCCCCGAACATTCCAGCATAGCACTTTTGGGTGTGGATCCATGTAAATGCTTTCGCCAACTCCACTAGGTCACTTCGCCTAAGCGCACACCACCATCGTGTTTCGTGCCTCCATGTAACGCCCTCGATGCGGCTATATCTCCTACGTGTCGAAGCACGACTTAGAGGCATAACCGCATTGAAAGCAATGTCGCAAGTTAGGCAATCTTCACAATATCCCATGTAATATAAATAATAAAAGGGGAAGGAACATAGTTGGCTTACACTCGCCACGTCAATCAAAGTACATAAATAGCATTACATCATCCAATCACTCATGGCCCGACTACGGTGCCAAAATAAAAGATCAACCCAACATGCGATATGGTCCCGATCGCCCCAACTGGGCACCATTACTGATCATCAGGTAAAGACACATAGTAACGGTGTGAGTCCTCGTCGAACTCCCACTTGAGCTCAAGCGCGTCATATGGAATGGAGTCATCAGGCCCTGCATCTGGTTTGGAAGTAATCTGTGAGCCACAGGGACTCAACAATCTCGCACCCTCGCGATCAAGACTATTTAAGCTTATAGGTAAGGCAAGGTAAATATGTGGAGCTGCAGTAAACGACTAGCATATATGGTGGCTAACCTGTTCGCAAAAGAGAGCGAGAAGAGAAGGCAAGGCCCCGCACGGTGCTCTAGGTTGGACGAACGCTCAGAGGAGCACTGGCCCAAGGGGGTTAAAATAAAGATGACCCTTGAGTCCGCGAAACCCAAGGGAAAAAGGCTAGGTGGCAAATGGTAAAACCAAGGTTGGGCATTGCTGGAGGAGTTTCATTCAAGGCAGACTGTCAAGGGGTTCCCATTATCACCCAACCGCGTAAGGAACGCAAAATCCGGGAACATAACACCGATATGACGGAAACTAGGGCGGCAAGAGTGGAACAAAAGACTAGGCGAGAGGCCGAGCCTTCCACCCTTTACCAAGTGTATAGATGCATTAAGATAACAAGATAATATAATGATATCCCAACAAGTAAATAATGTTCCAACAAGGAACGGTCTCCAATCTTCACCTGCAACTAGCAACGCTATAAGAAGGGCTGAGCAAAGCGGTAACATAGCCAATCAACGGTTTGCTAGGACATGGTGGGTTAGAGGTTTGACATGGCAATTTGGGAGGCATGATAAGCAAGTGGCAGGCATCGTAGCATAGGCATAGCAAGAGCGAGCATCTAGCAAAGCAAAGATAGAAGTGATTTCGAGGGTATGATCATCTTGCCTGCAAAGTTGTCAGAGTTGACCAGATCCTCGAAAGCAAACTCAACGGGCTCCTCGTTAGCGAACTCGTCTCTCGGATCTACCCAAACAAGACAAACAAGCAAACAGAACACAATCAACCACGTGCAAACTCAAACAACATGATGCAAACAGGGTATGCTATGCGGGATGCGATATGTGATACATATGCAAGATTTGACAAGGAATGAATGAACCTGGCCTAAACATGGAAATCCAAGTGTGCCACTGGAAAGGTGATATGATTTTGCTTGAAAACGATATAAAGATCACCGGAATCGAAGACACGGTTTGGAAATGGCAAGCAATTCAAATATGACACCGGTCTGCGATTTACAGCAAGTAGCCATCTAAATGCAACAAGATGAACATTCTACAGCACTCAAACATGGCATCAAAATACATGGAAGGGATCCATTCATGATTCTTAACAAAAGATGAACACTGAGCTACGGCCAATTCATCCCTCAACAGGTTCAAACAAGCGTGGCAAAAATGCATTTGGTAAACAGATTTCAGACTTAGTGAAATTAACACTTGTCTGGAATTTCAGATCAGGTAGCACACTTTGGAGCATGAAAACTATATGCTACAGGACCTGAACATGGCAAAGTAAAGCATGGTATGGAGCTACTCAAAGAGCTTAACAAAAGACCCTTAGTGACCTTGAGCCAAAAGGGATCAGAAAATACAATTGCAAGCATGTGAACATGGCAAAAACATAATCAGATCACAGACTTAGTGAAAAACTGGAGCATGCAAATCAGATATCAAGTAGGCATGTTTACGAGCTCGATGCACTCACTACAGAGCATGTCATGACAATCTAAGCATACACCCATCAAGAATACACATTATAAAAGCTAGACATAGCAAGAAAAATAACATAGCATGCACGGATCAACTACAACATCCTCGGCAAAATCGCTAACAAGTAGACAATCTGCCCAGATTCACGAAATAGCAAAAGTAGAGCTCGATTGACTCAAGCTAGGGTGCCCCATAATTGCAAACAAAGACATGGATGGATAGAGCACTACAAGATTAACAAAACATCCTTACCGATCATCCTCAAAAGAGGCACAGATCACTAGGAAACAACATGAACATATGGCATATAGATATAAACAGATCTAGGACTTAGTGGAATTGCTAAGTCCCTGAAATCAGCATTAACGAATGCACCACTTTGCAAGCTTGTGCTAGTCACCACACACATCACAAAAATACATGGGTTGCACCTCTGGAAAGATGGCAAAACATATAACAAAACTCATGTAGAGCTCAGGGGCATATCATGCACACATTAATCATGGCAAAAATGACAAATATCTAATTGGAGCAGCAGATCTGACAATTATCTCAAATAGCACTCTTCCAAGAGCATTTCGGGTATCAAGATGAGCTCAAATGAAAATGATGCAATGAGAAGAAATGATGTACTCTTTGAGACGAACATTTTGATATGCTAAACGTCCAAAACGGAGCTACATATGCAAAGTTACGATGCGTCAAAGTATGCAAAAATTACTGGAAGAGGGGGGGAAGTCAACCCGATCTAGGGTTTACTGTAGCAACCCGGACCGGATCTAGATCGGGCGCGCACTGTAGCAGATCGGCGCCAGAGTTCGTGCTCGCCGGAGGAGGACGCCGGAGGTGAGGAGGAGCTCGCCGGTGGAGGGGGAGGCCGGCGATGGCACCGCGGCGGCCGGCGCGCTCCCCGGGTGGCGGCGCGAAGCAAGGACGGAGGCGGGGCGCGCCTCGGCTCGGCGGAGGAGCGGGCTGGGTGGCGGCGGCCGGCGGCGTGGATCCGCGGCGGCGCGGCATCCGGTGGGCGGCGCGCGGGGAAGAAGACAAAGGCGGGGCGGCGGCGCGGGCGTCTGGGCTCGGGGGCCCTCCTCGGGCTTCGGCGGGCCGCGGGCACGGCGGGGAAGTGGGGACCGGCCCAGGGACACGTGGCGCGGCGTGGTAGGTCGGCGGCGGCGGCGGACAACGTCCGGCCGTCCGGATTTTGTCCGGCGGCTGGAGGAGGAGGGGAACTAGGGTTTCACCCGTGATTTCGAATGGGGGGAGATATATATAGGCATAGAGGGAGCTAGGAGAGTCCAAACGAGGTGCGGTTTTCGGCCACGCGATCGTGATCGAACGCTCTAGATGATGGAGAGGGTTTTGGTGGGTTATGGGCCAAATTGGAAGGGTGTTGGGCTGCAACACACACGAGGCCTTTTCGGTCCCTCGGTTAACCGTTGGAGCATGAAACGAAGTCCAAATGGTATGAAACTTGACAGGCGGTCTACCGGTAGCAAACCAAGGCCGCTTGGCAAGTCTCGGTCCAATCCGGAAATGTTTAATCTCCACATACGAAAGAAAGGTAGAAATGACCACCGGAGGAGAACGAAGCGCCGGAATGCAAAAAGGATAACGGGGAAATGCTCGGATGCATGAGACGAACACGTATGCAAATGCAATGCACATGATGACATGATATGAGATGCATGACAACGACAACAACACATGGAGACAAAAACCCGAACCCGAGGAAATAAAATAACTTAGCGCCGGAAATAGCAAGAGTTGGATTACATATTAGGTAAATCATATCCGGGGTGTTACACTCCATCTCTTCCGCCGATGGTAACGACTTGCCGAAGAGAGCCGCAATAATCCGCACATGTTGCTCACGTAGCAGAGAATCAAAGAGCTCCTTGAGCTCATGCACCACCCCATCATCCACCTCAAGATCTCCCGGCACCATGACAAGTGCGTGGAGAAGCACATTCTCCACCGGCGTGTCTCGTGGCCTCTTAGTCGTCGTGCTCTTCTTGGAAGCTCTTGTGGTCCTCTTGGGCGTGAAGGGCTCAGCCTCAGGTCATAGATGAGATGCTTGCACTTCCCGGAGCAACGGTGGGGCGAGGCTCTTGATGGTATTAGAGCAAAATCTCTTGAGCTTGCCGTACGCCGCTGCCTCATTGGCAGTCATCCCCTCTGTTTCTTGATCCATGGGAGCACATATCAGAGTCGTACATGCATTAGCCGTCGTCGCTATTGTTGGAAATATGCCCTAGAGGCAATAATAAAGTGGTTATTATTATATTTCCGTGTTCATGATAATTGTCTATTGTTCATGCTATAATTGTATTAACCGGAAACCGTAATACATGTGTGAATACATAGATCGTAATATGTCCCTAGTAAGCCTCTAGTTGACTAGCTCATTGATCAATAGATGGTCATGGTTTCTTGACCATGGATATTGGATGTCATTGATAACAGGATCACATCATTAGGAGAATGATGTGATGGACAAGATCCAATCCTAAGTGTAGCACAAGATCGTGTAGTTCGTTTGCTAAAGCTTTTCTAATGTCAAGTATCATTTCCTTAGACCATGAGATTGTGCAACTCCCGGATACCGTAGGAATGCTTTGGGTGTACCAAACGTCACAACGTAACTGGATGGCTATAAAGTGCACTACAACTATCTTCGAAAGTATCTGTTGGGTTGGCACGAATCGAGACTGGGATTTGCCACTCCGTATGACGGAGAGGTATATCTGGGCCCACTCGGTAATGCATCATCATAACAAGCTCAATGTGACTAAGGAGTTAGCCACGGGATCATGCGTTATGGAACGAGTAAAGAGACTTGCCGGTAACGAGATTGAACAAGGTATAGAGATACCGACGATCGAATCTCGGGCAAGTAACATGCCGATAGACAAAGGGAATTGTATACGGGATTGATTGAATCCTTGACATCGTGGTTCATTCGATGAGATCATCGTGGAACATGTGGGAGCCAACATAGGTATCCAGATCCCGCTGTTGGTTATTGGCCGGAGAGATGTCTCGGTCATGTCTGCATGGTTCCCGAACCCGTAGGGTCTACACACTTAAGGTTCGGTGACGCTAGAGTTGTTATGGGAAATAGTATATGTGGTTATAGAAGGTTGTTTGGAGTCCCGGATGAGATCCCAGACGTCACGAGGAGTTCCGGAATGGTCCGGAGGTGAATATTTATATATGGAAGTCCAGTTTCAGTCGTCGGAATGGTTTCGGGGGTTATCGGTATTGTACTGGGACCACCGAAAGGTGTCTAAGGGTCCACCGGGTGGGGCCACCTGCCCCGGTGGGCCAAGTGGGCTGAACAAGGGAGGGAACCAGCCCCTGGTGGGCTGGTGCGCCCCCAAGGGGCCCTAGGCGCCTAGGGTTAGAAACCCTAGGGGGTGGGGGTGCCTCCCATCTGACTTGGGGGTCAAGTCCCCCCTTGGCCGCCCCCCTTGTAGATGGGATCTGGGGGTACCGCCCCCTCTCCCCTTCCCCTATAAATAGTGGGGGTGGGAGGGCTGCCATACCCTTCCCCTGGCGCAGCCCCTCCCCCTCTCCAACACCTCCTCCTCCTCCTCCGTAGTGCTTGGCGAAGCCCTGCCGGAGAACTGCAAGCTCCACCACCACGCTGTCGTGCTGCCGGAGCTCTCCCTCAACTTCTCCTCTCCCCTTGATGGATCAAGAAGGAGGAGACGTCCCTGGGCTATATGTTTGTTGAACGCGGAGGCGCCGTCCGTTCGGCGCTGGATCGGATCTTCTGTGATTTGAATCACCGCGAGTACGACTCCATCATCCGCTTTCCTTGTAACGCTTCCGCTTACCGATCTTCAAGGGTATGAAGATGCAATCCCTCTCTCTTGTTGCTAGCATCTCCTAGATTGATCTTGGTGACACATAGGAAAATTTTGAACTATTACTACGTTCCCCAACAGTGGCATCATGAGCTAGGTCTATGCGTAGATTCTATGCATGAGTAGAACACAAAGTAGTTGTGGGCGATGATTTGTTCAATTTGCTTCCCGTTACTAGTCTTATCTTGATTCGGCGGCATTGTGGGATGAAGCGGCCCAGACTGACCTTACACGTACGCTTACGTGAGACTGGTTCCACCGACTGACATGCACTTGATGCATAAGGTGGCTAGCTGGTGTCTGTCTCTCCCACTTTAGTCGGATCAGATTCGATGAAAAGGGTCCTTATGAAGGGTAAATAGCAATTGGCATATCACCGTTGTGGTTTTTGCGTAGGTAAGAAACGTTCTTGCTAGAAACCCATAGCAGCCACGTGAAACATGCAACAACAATTAGAGGATGTCTAACTTGTTTTTGTAGGGTATGCTATGTGATGTGATATGGCCAAAAGGATGTGATGTATGAGATTGATAATGTTCTTGTAATAGGAATCACGACTTGCATGTCGATGAGTATGACAACCGACAGGATCCATATGAGTTGTCTTAATTTATTGTATGACCTGTGTGTCAATGAAAACACCATGTAATTACTTTACTTTATTGCTAACGTTAGCCATAGTAGTAGAAGTAATAGTTTGCGAGACAACTTCATGAAGATACGATGATGGAGATCATGATGATGGAGATCATGGTGTCATGCTGGTGATGATGGTGATCATGCCGCGCCTCGAAGATGGAGATCAAAGGCACAAGGTGGTATTGGCCATATCATGTCACTTTATGATTTGCATGTGATGTTTGTCATGTTTACATCTTATTTGCTTAGAACGACGGTAGCATAAATAAGATGATCCCTCACTAAAATTTCAAGAAAAGTGTTCCCCCTAATTGTGCACCGTTGCGAAGGTTAATTGTTTCGAAGCACCACATGATGATCGGGTGTGATAGATTCTAACGTTCTGATACAACGGGTGTAAGCCAGATTTACACATGCAAAACACTTAGGTTGACTTGACAAGCCTAGCATGTACAGACATGGCCTCGGAACATGAGAGACCGAAAGGTCGAACATGAGTCGTATAGTAGATACGATCAACATGGAGATGTTCAGCGTTGATGACTAGTCCGTCTCACGTGATGATCGGACACGGCCTAGTCGATTCGGATCATGTATCACTTAGATGACTAGAGGGATGTCTATCTGAGTGAGAGTTCATTAAATAATTTAATTAGATGAACTTAATTATCATGAACATAGTCTAAAATGTATTTACAATATGTATTGTAGATCAAATGGCCCACGCTAATGTTGCCCTCAACTTCAACGCGTTCCTAGAGAAAACCAAGCTGAAAGACGATGGTAGCAACTATACGGATTGGGTCCGTAACTTGAGGATCATCCTCATAGCTGCCAAGAAAGCATATGTCCTTGAAGCACTGCTAGGCGACGCACCCATTTTCCTAGCAACTCAAGACGTTATGAACGCCTGGCAATCGCGTAGTGATGATTACTCCCTGGTTCAGTGCAGCATGCTTTACAGCTTAGAACCGCGGCTCCAAAAGCGTTTTGAGCAACACAAAGCATATGAGATGTTCCAAGAGCTGAAAGTGGTTTTCCAAGCTCATGCCCGGGTCGATAGATATGAATTCTCTAACAAGTTCTATAGTTGTAAGTGAAGGAAATATGCCCTAGAGGCAATAATAAAGTTATTATTTATTTCCTTATATCATGATAAATGTTTATTATTCATGCTAGAATTGTATTAACCGGAAACATAATACATGTGTGAATACATCGACAAACAAAGTGTCACTAGTATGCCTCCACTTGACTAGCTTGTTGATCAAAGATGGTTATGTTTCCTAACCATAGACATGAGTTGTCATTTGATTAACGGGATCACATCATTAGGAGAATGATGTCGTTTAGTTTGTTGATATTGCTTTCTTCATGACTTATACATGTTCCTATGACTATGAGATTATGCAACTCCCGTTTACCGAAGGAACACTTTGTGTGCTACCAAACGTCACAATGTAACTGGGTGATTATAAAGGTGCTCTACAGGTGTCTCCGAAGGTACTTGTTGGGTTGGCGTATTTCGAGATTAGGATTTGTCACTCCGATTGTCGGAGAGGTATCTCTGGGCCCTCTCGGTAATGCACATCACTTAAGCCTTGCAAGCATTGCAACTAATGAGTTAGTTGCGGGATGATGTATTACGGAACGAGTAAAGAGACTTGCCGGTAACGAGATTGAACTAGGTATTGAGATACCAACGATCGAATCTCGGGCAAGTAACATACTGATGACAAAGGGAACAACGTATGTTATTATGCGGTCTGACCGATAAAGATCTTCGTAGAATATGTAGGAGCCAATACGAGCATCCAGGTTCCGCTATTGGTTATTGACCGGAGACGTGTCTCAGTCATGTCTACATTGTTCTCGAACCCATAGGGTCCGCACGCTTAACATTACGATGACAATTTCATTATGAGTTTATATATTTTGATGTACCGAAGGTTGTTCGGAGTCCCGGATATGATCACGGACATGACGAGGAGTCTCGAAATGGTTGAGACATAAAGATCGATATATTGGACGGCTATATTCGGACACCGGAAGTGTTTCAGGTGATTTTGGAGAAAACCGGAGTGCCGGAAGGGTTACCGGAACCCCCCGGGGAAGTATTGGGCCTTTGTGGGCCCGAGGGAGAGAGAGGGCAGCAGCCCAGGAGGTGGCGCGCCCCCTCCCATGGGGAGTCTGAATTGGACTAGGGGAGGGGGGCGCGGCCCCTCTTTCCCTCTCCCTCTCCCTCTCTTTCCTTCCCCCTTCTCTCTTCCTAGCTGGACTAGGAAAGGGGAGTCCTACTCCTACTAGGAGGAGGACTCCCCCCTCCTTGGCGTGCCCCGAGGGCCGTCTGGCCTCTCTCCCTTGCTCCTTTATATACGGGGGCAGGGGGCACCTCTAGAGACAAGTTGATCTTCGTGATCGTTCTCTTAGCCGTGTGCGGTGCCCCCCTCCAGCATAATCCTCGATAATATTGTAGCGGTGCTTAGGCGAAGCCCTGCGATGGTAGAACATCAAGATTGTCACCACGCCGTCGTGCTGACGGAACTCTTCCCCGCCACTTTGCTGGATCGGAGTCCGGGGATCGTCATCGAGCTGAATGTGTGCTAGAACTCGGAGGTGCCGTAGTTTCGGTGCTTGATCGGTCGGGCCGTGAAGACGTACGACTACATCAACCGCGTTGTTATAACACTTCCGCTTCCGGTCTACGAGGGTACGTAGACAACACTCTCCCCTCTCGTTGCTGTGCATCACCATGATCTTGCGTGTGCGTAGGAATTTTTTTGAAATTACTATGTTCCCCAACAGTGGCATCCGAGCCTAGGTTTTATGTGTTGATGTTATATGCACGAGTAGAACACAAGTGAGTTGTGGGCGATATAAGTCATACTACTTACCAGCATGTCACACTTTGGTTCGGCGGTATTGTTGGATGAAGCGGCCCGGACCGACATTACTCATATGCTTACGTGAGACTGGTTTTACCGCCGTGCTATGCACACAAGTGACTAGCGGGTGTCAGTTTCCCCAACTTTAGTTGAACCGAGTGTGGCTACGCCTGGTCCTTGAGAAGGTTAAAACAGCACCAACTTGAGATGAGTTTGTAATCACTTGTATAGGATTTTATTAGTCTTTCATATGTTTTTTCCTCCCTCCTTGTAACATACTTTCTATTAATGAAAATTATACCGTAGAACTATTGTTCTACTGTTTGCGGTTCAAAATTCAATATTTTTGATAAACTCCATACTAGTACTCGTATGTTGTTATGTTATATTTGTGATGAATTTTATTAAGTCAACTGCACCACCTTGACCCGTAATCTTGGCTACGCCACTGCATATCTCACACCATCGCAAGACTACTGTTTCACAACTCCTTGTGGACAAGGGTTATTAACTATTTGCGATGACCCAATATGCACTAGTGTGTATTTTCAGTTTCAGTCTCAATAATAATAATAAAATAATAATATTTTGTATAATCAAATCTCAGCAAAAATATGTTGCAACCAATTCTCATAACAATGTGAGTTTAACAAGTAAACTATCCATAGTTCCATTGAAATTGCACGCAGCGTTGAGAAAACCAAATCACCATCTAACACACTATTTTTGGGTGACAAAGATTATAATTACACCCAATAAAAATATTTTTCATGGGCAGGAGCATATGCTCCCAAGAGTCGAATTGGATTTCCGCAATGTTGCTATCCTTTCCACACTTGTGCTTCAAAGTAGCCCATTTTTTCACATAGAAAGTCTCCTATGCCTTCACTTTCATATAACTAGTGGGATTTTTTCATTATATGACTTGGCTTGTATATTCCAATGATGTGCTTCCTAAAATGCCCGAGGTCTTCATGAGCAAGCAAGTTGGATGCACACCCACTTAGTTTTCTTTTTGAGCTTTCATACACTTATAGCTCTTAGTGCATCCGTTGTATGGCAATCCCTACTCCTTGCATTGGCATCAATTCATGGGCGTCTCCATAGCCCATTGATTAGCCTCATCAATATGAGACTTTCTCCTTTTTTGTCCTCTCCATATGAATCTCTACCACCGTACTCTATTCCACCCATAGTGCTATGTCCATGGCATGCGCTCGTATATTGCGTGAGAGTTGAAAATGTTGAAGCGCGTTAAAAAGTATGAACTAATCGCTTGGCCAAGACCCATGTGGTGCATGACTTATACTTTGTGTTAAGAAGACAGAGCATGACATGACTATATGATTTTGTAGGGATAATGTTCTTTAGCATTGATATTCTGAAAGTCGTGATTCTTTGTTGGTATGCCTTATTATTATTGTTTTTATGTCAAACTATAGAGTATTGCTTTGAATCATTCAGATCTTAATATCCATGCCACAAAATAGAGATTACATTAGGTAGCATTCCACATAAAAAATTTGATTTTATCATTTACCTACTCGAGGAAGAGCAAGAATTAAATCTTGGGGATGCTTGATACGTCTCCAACGTATCTATAATTTTTTATTGTTCTGTGCTATTATAGTATCAATCTTGGATGTTTTATATGCAATTATATGTCACTATATATCATTTTTTGGTACTAACCTATTAGCTTAGTGCCAAGTACCAGTTGTTGTTTTTTTCCTGTTTTTGGTTTTCCATGATATTAGTACCAAACAAAATCCAAATGTCACAAAACTTTTTGATGATTTTTTCTGGACATAAGAAACCCTAGAAGCTTCGGGGGGGGGGGGGGGTCAGAAGATGAAGGAGTGGCCCACAAGCTACCAGGGCGCGCCCAGGGGGTAGGCGCGCCCTGGTGCCCCATGGGCCCCCTTCACTCAATTTGACCTAACTCCACCTCTATAATTCTCTAAAAACGGGAAACCAATAGAGTGCCACCCGAAACACTTTTTCTGCTGTCGCAAGCTTCTGTTCTCGCGAGGTCCCATCTAGAGGCCTTTTCTGATACTCTACCAGAGGGAGAATCGATCATGGAGGGGCTCTACATCAACCTTGCTGCCCTTTCGATGATGTGTGAGTAGTTTACCACAGACCTATAGGTCCATAGCTAAGAGCTATATGGCTTCTTCTCTCTCTTTGATCTTCAATACAATGTTCTCCTTGATGTTCTTGGAGATCTATTCGATGTAATCACTTTTTATGGTGTGTTTGTTGGGATCCCATGAATTGTGAGTTTATGATTAGATTATCTATGAATGTTATTTGAGTCTTCTCTAAACTATTTTATGCATGATTATTATAGCTTTGTATTTCCCTCCAGTCTATTGATTTCGTTTGGCCAACTAGATTGATTTTTCTTGCAATGGGAGAGGTGCTTTGTAATGGGTTCAATCTTGCGGTGATCTATATCCCAGTGATAGAAAGGGACAAGACATGTATTTGCACTGTTGCCATTAAGTATAAAATGATGGGGTTTATTCATATTTCTTGAGTTTACTTTATCTACATCATGTCATCTTGCTTAAGGCATTACTTCGTTCCTTATGAACTAAATACTCTAGATGCATGTTGGATTGTGGTCGATGTGTGGAGTAATAGTGGTAGATGCAGGCAGGAGTCGATCTACTTGTCTTGGATGTGATGCCTATATACATGATCATTGTCTTGGATATCGTCATGATTATTCGCTTTTCTATCAATTGCCCAACAGTAATTTGTTCACCCACTGTATGATATCTTCAAGAGAGAAGCCTCTAGTGAAAACTATGCCCCCTGGTCTATTTTTATCATATATTAAAATCCAAAAATACCTTGCTGCAATTTTATTTACTTTATTTTATTTTGTGTTTTCTATCTATCACTATGAGATTTGATCCTTGCAAATAACCGCCAAGGGATTGACAACCCCTTGTTTGCGTTGGGGTGCAAGTATTTGTTATTTTGTGTTTTCTATCTATCACTATGAGATTTGATCCTTGCAAATAACCGCCAAGGGATTGACAACCCCTTGTACGCTAACAAGGTGTTGCTTGGTTATCCTACTGGATTGATAACCTTGGTTCTTAACTGAGGGAAATACTTATCTCTATTGTACTGCATCATCCTCTCCTCTTCGGGGAAATACCAACGCAGCTCACAAGTAGAAGGGACCCACAAGGCATCAGGGTGAGCCTAGGGGGTGGTCGTGACATGTTGCCTTGTGAGCAGCTGGTGGCCCCCTCTGGTATTTTTTTTGCTCCAGTATTTTTTATATATTCAATGAAAAATCTCTGTCAAGTTTCAAATCATTTGGAGTTCTGTAGAATAGGTGTCTCTGTTTTAGTTTTTTCAGGTCCAGAATTCCAGCTACCGGTAATCTCCCTCTCCATGTAAATCTCTCAAATTAAGAGAGAAAAGGCATTAGAATTGCATCATAAGGTGGAATAATGACCAAAAACAATATAAATAACAGTAGGAAATCATGATGCAAAATGGACGTATCACCAACATTAAATTTTATAACACCATCAATACTGGAATTAGGATCTTTGCCGTCAGCCTGATCTTTGTCGTCAGCCAGCTGACGGCAAAGGTCTTTGCCATCAGCTTACATAAAACAAACGGCAAAGAAAGAGCTGACGACAAAGATCATGTTTGTCGTCAGCCAGATCTTTGCCGTCCACTAGCATACGGCAAAGAAATAGGGTGGCCCACTCGTGAGAGCCACCTAACGGCCACTTTCTTTGTCGTCTGCTAGCAGACAGCAAAGCATCTTTGCCGTCAGCTCGCAAACGGCAAAGAAAGTGACCAAACTAACGTCCGTTAGCTAGGCTCTTTGCCGTCTTCTAGCAGACGGCAAAGAACCACACCCTAACTAAAATGCCAACGATGCCCGCGCCCCATCTCTCCATCCTCTCTCTCTCTCTCTCTCTACGCCCCGTGCCTGAGCCGCCGTCGCCCCGCGCCACCCCGCCCCATGCCACCGCCGCCCCGGCAACCCCCTCCTTCGCCCCGCGCCACCCTCGTTGATGCCGCACCCGCCCATGCCATCATCGACACGGCACCCGACCCCGACGCCGTCACCGTCGACACCCCGGCCCCTCCCCCGAGAAGGACGCCCAACCCCCTCTGCCTCCGACCCCGACCCCGGTCGTCCCCAACACTGAGGTGCGCCACCCCTCCCTCTTCTCTCTCTCTCTCTCTCTCTTTCTCTTTCTCTCTACCGATCGAAGCTACGTAGGCGCAGATTGACGAGGAGGAGAAGAGCCCCCTCCTCCACACGGCCGCCCCGACCCCCTCCTCCACCCGGCCGCCCTGACCCCTTCCTCCACATGACCGCCCCGGCGCCCCTCCAACGTCAGCTTCAGGCTGCTGCAGAAGATGGGATCCAAGTCCGGCAAGGGCCTCGGCAAGAACGAGCAAGTTTTCTTTTTTTCCTTTGCTCTCACCTGCTTGTTTACCCTCTCTCTCTAGGTTCGATTCAGTTCAGTGGTTCGACATGTGGTTTTGTCAAGTGTTGCCAGTCATCATCACTCCTCATCACCCTGTTCAAGTTCACCAGTTAGCAATTCGTTTGAAAAATTGACATGATTGGTAGAATTACTAGCCCAAGAAGTATAGCAAGAGGCTGTTGTTGATGCCGCATCCGCATGACCGATGGTGCCAATGTCGATTGTGTTGGTTTTGTTAGCTAACTGGCTGAACACCATGTCAGTTTCCTTGGTTGTGGTTTTGATGAATTTTATAATCTTGTGTTTTTTTAAGTTTTGGTTTACATTTAGTTTACTTTAGGTTTAGTTTAGGTTAGGAAGAAAGATGAAAAAATAAGAAGAGAAGAAGAAGAAGAGGAAGAAGAAGAAGAAGAAGAAGTGGAGGAAGAAGAAGTGTATTTTTCTCAAGTGCACTGCTTGTTTTTCAGTTTGTTTTTGTTTTTTTGTTTTGTTTTTTACTTTCATGTAGCCGACAGGAGATTGTGTGAAATTGCCATGTTGTAGGTAAAAACTCCCACACTTAGAATAAAAATGAGGATAACAGACTTGATTTAGAACAGTTCATGTAGAAAACTGCCATGGACCACAACGTCAAATCTGCTTTGTTCCTGAAATGTTTGCCATGTCACCTAGTAAATTTCCATTTAGTGCAATGAGAGTAGTTCCGCGGGGGTTTATGGCTGATTTACAAATTGAACCGGGCATGGTGAGGATATATATTCTCTTTCATTTGATGATCAAGAATATATTGAATAACATGCTACTAATAAATCTTGTGCTTAGCTCTAGTATGTCAACCTAGAGCCACCTAAAATATGCTCTGTTTTTAGATTACTATACTCTGTTTTTCAACATTTTCAGTTTTCTTTCATGTCTAAAGAAATCCCTAGTTTTGAAGGGTGCCAATTGCCATTGCCAACTAACCTACAAAATTAAATAAGTGTTGTTGATGTTGTTGAGCACAAGTGCATTGCTTTTTTCTCAGTTTTCTTTCATGTCTAAAAACTTGGCTATGTTCCAACTATTGCCAACTAACCTACCAAATTAATTAATTGTAGTTGATTATCTTCTGCTCAAAACTTCTGCTGCTGTAATGTTATATGATAATGTTGTAATGGTAGTAATTGGTCTCTTCTGCTTCTTATCAGAGATGGGGGAGGCCGCCACCACAGGCTGCGCTCTGCCACACCGGAGTACGACTTGGAAGGTTTCAAGTTCTTCACGGTCATACTTGAGAATTCCTCCAGGAGGCAGGTATATAAAAGGAGAGATCTCCCCTTCACCCATCTCTTTATCATAACTCTGTTGTTTGCTACATCACTCCTTGACTCATGTTGCAGAGGTTGCATGGCACTTTTATGGAGATGTTGGATGGGCATCGGCCAAAGAATCTGAAGCTGCGACAGGCCGGCAGCGGGCTTCACAGGCTTTGGGATGTGGAGGTGGTGATCAGGAACGACCACATGTACCTGTGTCATGGCTGGGAGCAGTCCATCCGTGACTACGACCTGCGGCACGGGTACTTCCTTGTCTTCAGGTACGACGGTGATGCCATGCTCACTATGAAGGCGTTCGACACGACTATGTGCTACATGCACTACCAGGATGATGATGATGCCAGTATGCTCTGCCTCTTCCTCCTCTCCATTTGGCTTTGTCTCACACTGATTGTTAAAAAAACTTTGTTGCATTTGGTCAGGAAATCGGAGCAGCATCAGCGACTCTGGCTACAGCAAAAGCAGCAATGACTCTGGCTACAGCGAAAGCAGCAGCGAGGATGATCCGAAATGGAGTGGGGAAGAAGAGGAGCAGAGTGGGGATGAGGAGGTGTAGCCTATTCTGTCTGACGATGACCTCGTGATGGTGGTGGCTGACGATGGCCAAGCAATGGTGGTGGTTCACAATGGGCAAGAGATGGTGGTGGCTGACGATGACCTAGCGATGGTGCTGCCTGAAGATGGCCTCAAGATGGTGGTGGCTCCTGACAATGACCTTGCGATGGTGGTGTAACATCCCAAATTTTCAATTTGGAATGTTATACATTAGATCATCAATGCATATCATACTTTATTTGCTTTTGGTTTTGATCCTAGAAATTCTACGCAACTCAAGGACCCACGGAGAGACTTGGGGATTTCGTTATTTTCATATTTGAGTTTTCTCAAATTTAGAGAATAGGATCATTTGATTTTAATTATTTTATCATCAATTATTTCTATTAAAAAATATGAGAGAGGGAATAAAATGACTTTCCCAAAATAAAGAAATATTGAGGATTTAATAATAAAATCAAATAAGATTTTATTTCGGAGTTTTTCGATATTTTATTTGAATTTAGGAAAGATATGCGTTTCTCAAAATTGCATTTAGGCCCCAAATAAATGTTCACTTTGTCCGGCTTGATTTTAGAAGTCGGGGAAAGTTTATTTCAGAATTTTTGGTGTCCATTTAGTATTTCTTTTATTTGTTTTTCTGCGAGGAATTTAAAAAAAACGCGAACCGACTTCGGGCCGTACCCGAGCGGGACTCCGCCCGGGGGCATCCTTTAAATAGCGCCGCCCTGAGCCACACCAGCCCATCAGCGCCGCTGCCAGCCCACCCGCGCCCGAAACCCTAACCCTAGCCGCGCGCCGCCCGCCGCCGCCGCCCGCCGGAGTCGCCGCCGCCGGACCCGCCACCCGAGGTCAACCTCGTTTTTGCCACCCATTTTTTTTAAAAAAACGCGGTTTATTTTTTTTAGTTTTGTTTTTTTAGACTGGTTTTTTCCCGGTTTATTTATTTAGCAAGCATTCGCTCGTTCGTTCGTTTTAACGACCGTATTCGTCGTTTAGATCCAGATAACGAACATTCGTTTGTTAATCTGTTCGTCGTTTTCTTTTTCTCGGATTTTCCGCGATTATTTTCTGATCGTGATTTCTGATCCGATTTTCGTTTTAGTATAACTTTTCGCTCGTTTATCGGAATCAGGCGATTCAAGTGCCTGGAGTTTCGTCTCGAAACCCTCTATCCGTTTAACCAACTTAAACAAGTTTTTGCTTCTGTAAAATTTGACTTAGATCTAGATTAGTAGAACAAAGTTTGTTTCTTTCGCCGTTCGACTTTCGTTGCTTCATTTGATTTGATTCTTTTTGCAAACCGGAGTTCTAAAGTTGAACTTCCTGGTTAGACTCTTATTTGAGTTTTACCTGTGCATTAGATGAATACTTATCGTATGCTTGTTTGTTTGTCTGCAATAGAATACCCGGAGTGTGCCGCCTGTTTCTTCGAATATCTAGGTTTCGCGGATCATCAGCAAGGCAAGTAACACTTTGATCATACCTCTTTACTACCCAGTTTTATTGCATTAGATCAATCCTCAAACATTGCATGATTAGGATCTAATTAAAATGTGGGATGGGAAGTAGTTGAGGTAGTACCTATTACCTGTTGTATTACCAAACCTTTGGGAGTTACTTCTATGTTTGCATATTATGCCATGCTATGCTAGTAGACGTGGATTGGGTGAGTGATATCCATGACAGATGTGAGTTTGTTAATTAATGGTTTATCTAAGGTGGCAACTTAAACACACATCTGGGTGGATTGAGGTACCTGGGTATTCCAGGATTGCCTGTTGTTTTTCTTTATGGACCGCCACCCAGGCCCAAAGGGATCATGAGATTTTTCATACTAGAAACTTTCCGTGTGCAGCCACAAGCTATTATGGGCTCTAGCATAGTTGATTAAGTCGTGCGAACTCTTATAGGGTAGATTAGCAGATGTAGGGGAAAGTAGGTGTAATAGTCTATCCATCGTAAGGTGCTAGCGCTTCTGAAAGACTATGTCTCGGTCATCCATTTCTCAAACACCATGTAGTGCGAGAAATCCAACGGAGGCGATCGAGTCTTGTGGGGAAAAGTGTGCAAACCTCTGCAGAGTGTATAAACTAATCATGGTTAGCCGTGTCCCCGGTTATGGACGTTTCGAGTATCTAGTACTTGGATTATCATTTGAATCTCATCATGTTACCATAATTAATTACTGTTGGTTTTTTTAATGATGATTACTTTAATTGGGATTGAGGATGCTGTCAACCATTCTCAATGTTTAACAACCACCATGATAGTTAAATAAAATTTATTCCTTTGCAGTAGGAAAAAACTGGCTTTACGCAAAAATTGTAACCATAGAGCTTTCCACCAGCCAAATATGCATGTAGTATAGGCTTAATCTTTCATTACTCTCTATGTGTTACATTGCCAGCATATTCCATGTGCTAACCCATTTTCGGGCTGCAATGTTTCATGTTGCAGACTTTTCAGACGACGAGTAAGGTGCCTTTTAGCTCGTGGTTCTATACTCAGTGATGCCGTTGGAGTTGATGGACTCACTTATCTTCCAAGTCTCCCGCCGTTATCGTTATTAGATGGCCTTAAGCCATACTTATTGTAATAAGTTCTCTTTTGAGACATTCGATGTAATAAGTGTGTGATTGCTACTCTGTTATAAATCCTTCAAGTACTGTGTGGTGTCAGCATTACTGATCCAGGGATGACACCTGAGCACAGAGATCAGACTGTGTGAGGTCTGGTCGCTACAAAGATGGTATCAGAGCACACGCTGACTGTAGGACACGACCACTAAGCTAAAGACCTAGATCACTACTCACTCTTTTCTCTTCTGACCTCTCATCTTTTCTACTCTTTAGGATGGCGGATGCAAGGAACAAGTTCACGCAACCGGATGAAGATACACCCTTTGGACATCACTTGAAGGAAGTCACTAGATACCTGAACATAGGAGTACCAAGCTTCACCGGAACCTACAACGCCACTTTACCTGAAGAAGAGCGCTGGATGATTCAAGTTCAAGTTCCAGGAAGGACGTTCATACCAGTCACTGAGCCCGTGGAGTTTTCTTTTGATGCACCAACTTGGAGTCTAGGAAAGAGCATGGCAGCTCACATCGCCATGGGACGCATTGGAGAAGTCTACCGCAATGATCTCAAGGATACTATCTACCAGATTTGTGGGCGCCGAGATGAGCACTGGGAGATGATCAGCACCAGAAAGGATAGATCAATTGCAGCTTTTATCCAGGAATTAAACTAGCACGTTCGACGTCAGGAGAACCAGATGTGCGCCGACATGATAGACCTGAAGAAGGCAAGGACAAGAATCAAGGAACTGGAGGAAGAACTCAAGGCTACACGTGAAGATTATGAAGAAGAAATTAAAGTATTAGTGGATAAGAATGCCGACCTAACAATGAAGATCGGGATATTTATGGGAGGCCCTACACCAGTAGATGAAGACGGAGAACCCAAGGAGATTCGCCCGGAAGACTACATCATCATCGACGACACCGACTCGGATCCAGATGATAGCGATGATGACTATGTTGATGAAGCCGGAGCAGATATCATGGAGCCTGCAACCGAAGAATATTTCTAGTAGACCACCTCATCAGTAGTAGTAGTCCACCATGTAAATACAGTAGTCTGAGCACTTTTGTGATACTTAGATTGATTGTATGCCCTTGTTTGATTGAATGAAGTGAACTGTTTGCTTTTGCCTCATGTGCATACGGGTAGTTTTTCTCTTTAGACCCCCTCTATTCTTAAATCTCATCTTTTCTAAACCCTCAGATGCCTCGAGACGTGACCCCGGATTTACCTTTCCACCGGAGCTCACTTAGTTGAACCAGTAGCAGAACACATTGATGCAGTTGCTAGTCCAGAATCAGAATCAGGGGAACAACAACAACCCACCACCACCACCACCTATTGATCACTTAGCCCGTTTTCTTAGGCTGAATCCGCCGGTGTTTTCCAGTAGCACCGAGCCGATAGTAGAAGATGATTGGCTCCGCAAGACAGCTAGAGAGTTGACCACAACAGGATGCACAGATGCGGAGAAGGTGAAGTTTGCCGCACATCAGCTTGAAGGACCCGCAGCATCATGGTGGGAGAATTTCATAGCCACTTTCCCTGTCGACACTGTCACATGGGACCAGTTTCAGCAGGCTTTTCGAACTGCCCATGTTTCAGCAGGAGCTATGGCCATGAAGAAGCGTGAGTTTCGCAACTTGCGCCAAGGAGGACGGACAGTTGGCCAGTATGTGGATGACTTTAGTAAGCTAGCACGTTATGCCCCAGATGACGTTGCTACGGATGCAGCTAAGCAGGAGAAGTTTCTGGAAGGACTGAATGATGAGTTGAGCATGCAGTTGATGGTAGCAACCTTCAACAACTACCAGGAATTGGTAGATCGTGCTCTCATGATTGAAGGGAAGCAGCAGCAAATTGAAAATCGCAAGAGGAAGTATGCACATGGAAAGTACAATTCAGGAGCTCAGTAGAAGCCACGATTTACCCCTAGACCGGGAGGACATTTTCAGCATACCCATGGAGGAGGTAGCTTGCATGATCACAATGGCCCCAGGAATGGTAATGGTAATGGAGGAAGCAACGGCCAGAACCGTACCAACCCATCAACCCCAGCCAAGAAAGACCTGAGCCAAGTCACTTGCTTTAAGTGTCAGAAGATCGGACATTATGCCAATGAATGTCCTGAAGGCCAGAATGGCAATGGAAGCTCTAGGAAGAAGCCGAACCCTTTCAGCAGGGGACAAGTGAACCACGTTAATGTGGAGGAGGTTGAAGCCCAACCTGATGTAGTAATAGGTAAGTTTTTGGTTAAGTCATTTACTGCACTCGTTCTTTTTGATACTGGTGCATCACATTCATACATATCAAGGGGATTTGTGGATAAGTATAACCTGCCCACTAAGGTTCTTAGAACACCTATGCTAGTAAGCTCACCAGGAGCGGAGTATATGGCCAGTCAAGGATGTTTCCAAGTGCCATTAAGTATAGGAAGGCATATTTTCCCAACGATTTAATTATTCTGGAATCCCAAGGTTTGGATGTAATTCTCGGTATGGATTGGCTGTCGATGTATGGGGGAAACATCTATTGCGCCAGTAAGACAATTTTGCTTACGACGCCAGAAGGAAGAAGGATCAAGTATGTATCCCGGCATGCGCCAAATAGGACACAAGTAAATTCCTTATCAGGAGTTGTGCAGGAGGAAGTACCAGTGGTAAGGGATTTCCCTGATGTATTTCCAGAAGAGTTGCCAGGCATGCCACCTGATAGAGATATTGAGTTTTTGATTGAGCTTTTGCCAGGCACAGGGCCAATATCGAAGAGACCATACAGGATGCCCACAAAGGATTCGGTGGAGATTAAGAAGCAGATTAAGGAGTTACTGGATAAAGGTTACATTCGCCCAAGTTCGTCACCTTGGGGATCACCAGTACTTCTAGTGTAGAAAAAGGATGGATCGTTAAGGATGGTTGTTGATTATCGTGGGTTGAATGAAGTAACGATCAAGAACAAGTACCCACTACCAATGATCAATGATCTGTTTGATCGATTGCAAGGAGCTAAAGTGTTTTCCAAGATCGATTTGCAATCAGGGTACCATCAGTTGAAGATTCGAGAGCAAGACATACCTAAGACATCATTCACCACAAGATATCGGCTGTATGAGTACACCATTATGTCATTTGGTCTGACTAACACACCTGCCTATTTTATGAACATGATGAACAAAGTGTTTATGGAGTTTTTGGATAAGTTCGTCGTGGTGTTCATTGATGATATTCTGGTTTACTCGAAGAATGAAGAGGAACATAAGGAACATTTGCGATTGGTACTTGAGAAGCTTAGAGAACATCAGTTGTATGCCAAGTTCAGCAAATGTGAGTTTTGTCTGAAGGAAGTAGGATTCCTCGGACACGTTATATCTGGAGAAAGAATAGCAGTTGATCCCACAAAGGTTATCACTGTGACCAATTGGGAAGCACCAACAACAGTTGGAGAGATCCGGAGTTTCCTTGGACTCGCAGGATACAACTGGAGATTTATTGAGAATTTCTTCAAGATTGCAAAACCTATGACGGAGTTGTTAAAGAAGGATACCAAGTTCATATGGACTGAGGAGTGTGAGGCTAGTTTCCAGGAGTTGAAGAAACGCTTGGTTACTTCACCAGTGTTGATTTTGCCAGACCAGACCAAGGATTATGAGGTGTATTGCGACGCTTCACGTCAAGGACTTGGAGCAGTGCTTATGCAGGAAGGGAGAGTTGTTTCATATGCCTCACGACAACTGAAACCTCACGAATTGAATTATGCCATGCATGATTTGGAGTTAGCAGCCGTAGTGCATGCATTGAAAACATGGAGACATTTCTTCATTGGAAATCATTGTGAGGTGTACACGGATCACAAGATTTTGAAATACATTTTCACGCAGAAGGAGTTAAACCTCAGACAAAGGAGATGGTTGGAGCTCATCAAGGATTATGATATGGGATTGCATTACCATCCCAGAAAGGCTAATGTAGTAGCTGACGCATTGAGCCGTAAGAGCCATGTCAATACACTAATTATGGGAGAAATACCAAAGGAGTTAGCCGAGGATCTTCGTGAGCTATGTTTGGGAATAGTTCTGAGAGGCTATGTAGTAGCATTGGAGATTCAGTCAACTTTGATGGATAGAATCAGAGAAGCTCAGAAGACTGACAAGGAGATTGCCTCTATAAAGGAGAAAATGAGCGAAGGAAAGGCTAAAGGATTTCGTGAGGATGAGCATGACACCCTATGGTTTGAAGACCGTGTTTATGTGCCCAATGACCTGGAGATCAGGAAGTTGATTCTGCAAGAGGCACACGATTCACCATATTCGATTCACCCAGGAAATACCAAGATGTATTTGGATTTGAAGGATACTTTCTGGTGGACCGGAATGAAGAAAGATATTGCGGAGTATGTAGCAGTTTGTGATGTATGTCAGAGAGTAAAGGCAGAGCATCAGAAGCCAGCAGGATTGTTATAGCCATTGCCGATACCCGAATGGAAGTGGGATAAGCTAGGCATGGATTTTATCACGGGATTACCCAGGACTCGTTCAGGCTATGACTCGATTTGGTTGTAGTTGATCGGTTGAAGAAAGTAGCTCATTTCATCCCGGTAAAGACCACTTACACCAGTGCTAAGTTGGCAAAGATATACATGACCAGGATTGTATGCTTACATGGAGTTCCGAGGAGTATAGTATCAGATAGAGGAACCGAGTTTACCTCAAAGTTCTGGAATCAGTTGCACGAAAGTTTGGGTACCAGGCTAGAGTTCAGCACAGCTTTTCATCCACAGATAGATGGACAGACCGAGAGAGTCAATCAGATTTTGGAGGATATGCTGAGAGCTTGTGCGCTAGATTATGGATCTAGTTGGGACGACAATTTGCCATATGCAGAATTCTCTTACAACAACAGCTATCAATCCAGTTTAAAGATGGCCCCTTTCGAAGCCTTGTACGGAAGGAGGTGCAGGACACCATTGTCATGGGATGAAGTTGGAGACCGCCAGTTGTTTGGACCTGATTTGATTAAGGAGTCTGAACAAAAGGTGAAGTTGATTCGTGATAGGCTTAAGGTAGCCCAGTCCAGGCAGAAAAGCTACGCAGACTCTAAATGCAAGGAGACAGTTTACGAAGTCGGAGACCGAGTTTATCTTCGAGTATCCCCACTTCGGGGAATAAAGCGCTTTGGTGTTAAGGGAAAGTTAGCGCCACGATTTGTAGGACCATACCGAGTATTGGAACGTATGGGAGAAGTGGCCTACAAGTTGGAATTGCCCGAAGGATTGTCAGGAGTTCAAGATGTGTTCCACGTTTCTCAGTTGAAGAAGTGCCACGCGGAGATGGCTGACATACCCTTGAGAGACACAGTGCCATTGGAAGCAATTCAGTTGGATAACAATTTGACCTATGAGGAGAAACCAGTTAAGATTCTCGAGTTTGCCAGCCGAGCCACCCGCAGCAAGGTTATCAAGTTTTGAAAGGTTCAGTGGAGCCACCACACGGAGGATGAAGCCACCTGGGAGCGAGAGGAAGATTTGCTCAAGGACCACCCTCACCTATTTTCTAGCTAACCTGAATCTCGAGGGCGAGATTCATCTTAAGGGGGGTAGGTTTGTAACATCCCAAATTTTCAATTTGGAATGTTATACATTAGATCATAAATGCATATCATACTTTATTTGCTTTTGGTTTTGATCCTAGAAATTCTACGCAACTCAAGGACCCACGGAGAGAGTTGGGGATTTCGTTATTTTCATATTTGAGTTTTCTCAAATTTTGAGAATAGGATCATTTGATTTTAATTATTTTATCATCAATTATTTCTATTACAAAAATATGAGAGAGGGAATAAAATGACTTTCCCAAAATAAAGAAATATTGAGGATTTAATAATAAAATCAAATAAGATTTTATTTCGGAGTTTTTCAATATTTTATTTGAATTTAGGAAAAATATGTGTTTTTCAAAATTGCATTTAGGCCCCAAATAAATGTTCACTTTGTCCGGCTTGATTTTAGAAGTGGGGGAAATTTTATTTCGGGATTTTTGGAGTCCGTTTAGTATTTCTTTTGTCTGTTTTTCTGCGCAGAATTATTAAAAGAAACACGAACCGACTTCGGGCCGTACCCGAGCGGGACTCCGCCCGGGGGCAGCCTTTAAATAGTGCCGCGCCGAGCCGCCCCAGCCCATCAGCGCTGCCGCCAGCCCACCCGCGCCCGAAACCCTAAACCTAGCCGCGCGCCGCCCGCCGCCGCCCGCCGGAGCCGCCGCCGGACCCGCTGCCCGAGGTCAACATCGTTTTCGCCCCCCGGTTTTTGCGGTTTATTTTTTTAGTTTTGTTTTTTTAGACTGGTGTTTCTCGGTTTATTTATTTAGCGAGCGTTCGCTTGTTCGTTCGTTTTAACGAACGTATTCGTCATTTAGATCCAGATAACGAACGTTCGTTCGTTAATCTGTTCGTCGTTTATCTTTTTCTCGGATTTTCCGCGATTATTTTCTGATCACGATTTCTGTTCCGATTTTCGTTTTAGTATAACTTTTCGCTCGTTTGTCGGAATCAGGCGATTCAAGCGCCCAGACTTTGATCTCGAAACCCTCTATCCGTTTAACCAACTTAAACAAGTTTTTGCTTCTGTAAAATTTGACTTAGATCCAAATTAGTAGAACAAAGTTTGTTTCTTTCGCCGTTCGACTTTCGTTGCTTCATTTGATTTGATTCTTTTTGCAAACCGGAGTTCTAAAGTTGAACTTCCTGGTTAGACTCTTATTTGAGTTTTACCTGTGCATTAGATGAATACTTATCGTATGCTTGTTTGTTTGTCTGCAATAGAATACCCGGAGTGTGCCGCCTGTTTCTTCGAATCTCTAGGTTTCGCGGATCATCAGCAAGGC
The DNA here is from genome assembly GCF_018294505.1 of Triticum aestivum. Taxonomy (NCBI): domain Eukaryota; kingdom Viridiplantae; phylum Streptophyta; class Magnoliopsida; order Poales; family Poaceae; genus Triticum; species Triticum aestivum. The sequence continues at coordinate 477,492,131 of NC_057800.1, read as the reverse complement.
AAGTAACACTTTGATCATACCTCTTTACTACCCAGTTTTATTGCATTAGATCAATCCTCAAACATTGCATGATTAGGATCTAATTAAAATGTGGGATGGGAAGTAGTTGAGGTAGTACCTATTACCTATTGTATTACCAAACCTTTGGGAGTTACTTCTACGTTTGCCTATTATGCCATGCTATGCTAGTAGACGTGGATTGGGTGAGTGATATCCATGACAGATGTGAGTTTGTTAATTAATGGTTTATCTAAGGTGGCAACTTAAACACACATCTGGGTGGATTGAGGTACCTGGGTATTCCAGGATTACCTATTGTTTTTCTTTATGGACCGCCACCCAGGCCCAAAGGGATCATGAGATTTTTCATACTAGAAATTTTCGTGTGCAGCCACAAGCTATTATGGGCTCTAGCATAGTTGATTAAGTCGTGCGAACTCTTACAGGGTAGATTAGCAGATGTAGGGGAAAGTAGGTGTAACAGTCTATCCATCGTAAGGTGCTAGCGCTTCTGAAAGACTATGTCTCGGTCATCCATTTCTCAAACACCATGTAGTGCGAGAAATCCAACGGAGGCGATCGAGTCTTGTGGGGAAAAGTGTGCAAACCTCTGCAGAGTGTATAAACTAATCATGGTTAGCCGTGTCCCCGGTTATGGACGTTTCGAGTATCTAGTACTTGGATTATCATTTGAATCTCATCATGTTACCATAATTAATTACTGTTGGGTTTTTTTAATGATGATTACTTTAATTGGGATTGAGGATGCTGTCAACCATTCTCAATGTTTAACAACCACCATGATAGTTAAATAAAATTTATTCCTTTGCAGTAGGAAAAAACTGGCTTTACGCAAAAATTGTAACCATAGAGCTTTCCACCAGCCAAATATGCATGTAGTATAGGCTTAGTCTTTCATTACTTTCTATGTGTTACATTGCCAGCATATTCCATGTGCTGACCCGTTTTCGGGCTGCAACGTTTCATGTTGCAGACTTTTCAGATGACGAGTAAGGTGCCTTTTAGGTCGTGGTTCTATACTCAGTGATGCTGTTGGAGTTGATGGACTCACTTATCTTCCAAGTCTCCCGCTGTTATCGTTATTAGATGGCCTTAAGCCATACTTATTGTAATAAGTTCTCTTTTGAGACATTCGATGTAATAAGTGTGTGATTGCTACTCTATTATAAATCCTTCAAGTACTATATGGTGTCAGCATTACTGATCCAGGGATGACACCTGAGCACAGAGATCAGACTATTTGAGGTCTGGTTGCTATAGGTGGTGGCTTCGACGATCCCACAGCTGGGCGACATGACCATGCCAATTGTGGTAGAAGAGTACATCCCACTGCCTCGCCGCTCTAAGCGCATCAGGATGATGAAGGAGAAGGAGAAGAAGGAGGAGTGGAGTATGTCAGGTATGTCAGATCTCCAAAATGATCTATACTTAGCTTTGTTTCCTCTGAAATGACCTAAGTTAGCTCTTTTATGCTAAGTTAGCTCTAATATGCTAAGTTATCTCTAATATGCTTAGTTACCTAGGTTTGCTCAATAATGACATACACTTAGCTTAATTATGCAAAAAATTGCATAATTAGCTTACTTAGGTTTGAAATGGCATAACAATCTTGGTAACCTCATATATGTCATATAGTTAGCTTATTTTCCTCGAAAATGACATAATAAGCCTAATTAGCTCCAAAATGATCAATTTTACCTAAGTTAGCTCCAAAATGACCTAAGTTTGCCCTAAGTTAGCTCTAAAATGCTAAATTAGCTCTAATATGCTTAGTTACCTTGGTTAGCTCAAGAAAGACCTATACTTAGCTTACTTATGTCAAAAATGGCATAATATGCTTACTTAACTCAAAAATGGCATAATTAGCTAGGTTAGCTCCAAAATGACAAATTTTACCTAGGTTAGCTCCAATATGATCCATTTTACCTAGGTTCGCTCCCAAATGACCAAGTTTACCTAGGTTCGCTCCAATATGATCCATTTTACCTAGGTTAGCTCCAAAATGACCTATTTACCTAGCTTAGCTCTAAAATGACCTACACACTTACATTTTTACCTAGCTTACTTAGAAGAAGAAGAAGATAAATAAGAGGAGAGGAGAAAAAGAAAGAGAAGATAAGTTATTCTTCTTTTTCTTCTTTTTCTTCTAGCTAGTCTTCTTCTTCTTCTTGTTGTTCTTCTTCTTCTAACTTTCATCTTTCCCAATTTGCAGATTTGCTTTAGATGAGGAAGCTTGCATTGATGGAGTGTACACTTCTCCTTGTGCTTCCTTTTTGTTTATGGAAACTTGTTGGAAACTTCTTTTGGATATGTATGTATATATGGATATGTTGTTGGGAACTTCTTTTGGATATGTATGTATATATGGATATGTTGTTGGAAACTTCTTGTTGGAAATCATTGTATGTTGGATATGTTGTTGGAAACTTGTATGTTTCTTATGTTGTTGGAAACTTGTTGTTGGTATGCTTGTTGAAATTATTTTGAAATGTGTGCGTGTATATATATATCACTACTGCAGGATGCTGCTAACGCGACACTACGATCAGAGACCCTCCGAGAAACTGTGTGTGATGCAATAATCGCAAACGGTGGTGTATCAAAACCGTCAAAAAAGGTGAAAACGTTTAAGATGGAGGATGCATCAAACACGGTTCAGATTTTAGTTGCGTGTGCGATGAAGGGCATACGATTCAGTTCAACTAACTGTTTGCGATGAGGAGGAACAAAAGAAATGGGCAGCCAGATGAAGGCATGTGCGGTACACAACATACGGTTCACTCGGATGAACTATTTGTGATTAGGCAACACAAAAGAAATGGGCAGCCAGATGAAGGTGTGTGTGATATACAACATACGGTTCACTCGGATGAACTATTTGTGATTAGGCAACACAAAAGAAATGGTCAGCCAGATCAAGGTGTGTGCGATATATGGCATGCAGTTCACTCAGATGAACTATTTGCGTTGACACAAGAGAACAGAAACGGTTCAACTTAACAAGACGTGTGTGTTGTGCGATGGGATTGCATGCGGTTCACTGATAACCCACAAGTATAGGCGATCGCAACAGTTTTCGAGGGTAGAGTATTCAACCCAAATTTATTGATTCAACACAAGGGGAGCCAAATAATATTCTCAAGTATTAGCAGCTGAGTTGTCAATTCAACCACACCTGGAAACTTAATATCTGCAGCAAAGTATTTAGTAGCAAAGTAATATGATAGTAGTGGTAATGATAGCAAAAGGTGATGATAGCAAAAGTAATGTTTTTGGTATTTTGTAGTGATGATAGCAATAGCAACGAAAAAGTAAATAAGCGAAGAACAATATATGGAAAGCTCGTAGGCAATGGATCGGTGATAGAGAATTATGCCGGATGCGGTTCATCATGTAATAGTCATAACCTAGGGTGACACAGAACTAGCTCCAATTCATCAATGTAATGTAGGCATGTATTCCAAATATAGTCATATGTGCTTATGGAAAAGAACTTGCATGACATCTTTTGTCCTACCCTCCCGTGGCAGCGGGGTCCTAGCGGAAACTAAGGGATATTAAGGCCTCCTTTTAATATAGTACCGGACCAAAGCATTAACACATAGTGAATACATGAACTCCTCAAACTATGGTCATCACTGGTAAGTATCCCGATTATTGTCACTTCGGGGTTAACGGATCATAACACATAATAGGTGACTATAGACTTGCAAGATAGGATCAAGAACTCTCATATATTGATGAAAAAATAATAGGTTCAGATCTGAAATCATGGCACTCGGGCCCTAGTGACAAGCATTAAGCATAGCAAAGTCATAACAACATCAATCTCAGAACATAGTGGATACTAGGGATCAAACCCTAACAAAACTAACTCGATTACATGATAAATCTCATCCAACCCATCACCGTCCAGCAAGCCTATGATGGAATTACTCACGCACGGCGGTGAGCATCATGAAATTGGTGATGGAGGATGGTTGATGATGACGATGGCGACGGATTCCCCTCTCCGAAGCCCCGAACGGACTCCAGATCAGCCCTCCCGAGAGGTTTTAGGGCTTGGCGGTGGCTCCGTATCGTAAAACGTGATGAATCCTTCTCTCTGATTTTTTTCTCTCCGAAACCAAATATATAGAGTTGGAGTCGAGGTCGGAGGAGCTCCAGGGGGCCCACGAGGTAGGGGGCGCGCCCCCACCCTCGTGGCTAGGGTGTGGCCCCCTGGTCTTCATCTTTTGCAAGGATTTTTTATTATTTCCAAATAGACGTTCTGTGAAGTTTCAGGTCATTTTGAGAACTTTGTTTTTGCACATAAATAACACCATGGCAATTCTGCTGAAAACAACGTCAGTCCGGGTTAGTTCCATTCAAATCATGCAAGTTAGAGTCCAAAACAAGGGCAAAAGTGTTTGGAAAAGTAGATACGACGGAGACGTATCAACTCCCCCAAGCTTAAACCTTTGCTTGTCCTCAAGCAATTCAGTTGATAAACTGAAAGTGATAAAGAAAAACTTTTACAAACTCTGTTTGCTCTTGTTATTGTAAATATGTAAAGCCAACATTGAAGTTTTCAGCAAAGATTATGAACTAACCATATTCACAATAACGCATAGGTCTCATGTTTACTCATATCAATGGCATAATCAACTAGCGAGCAATAATAATAAATCTCGGATGACAACACTTTCTCAAAACAGTCATAATATGATATAACAAGATGGTATCTCGCTAGCCCTTTCTGAGACCGCAAAACATAAATGCAGAGCACCTTTAAAGATCAAGGACTGACTAGACATTGTAATTCATGGTAAAAGAGATCCAATCAAGTCATACTCAATGTAAACTAACAGTAATGAATGCAAATGACAGCAGTGCTCTCCAACTGGTGCTTTTTAATAAGAGGATGATGACTCAACATGAAAGTAAATAGATAGGCCCTTCGCAGAGGGAAGCAGGGATTTGTAGAGGTGCCAGAGCTCGGTTTTGAAATAGAGGTGAATAATATTTTGAGCGGTATACTTTCATTGTCAACATAACAACCAAGAGATGGCGATATCTTCCATGCTACACACATTATAGGCGGTTCCCAAACAGAATGGTAAAGTTTATACTCCCCCTCCACCAACAAGCATCAATCCATGGCTTGCTCGAAACAACGAGTGCCTCCAACTAACAAGAGTCCCAGGGGGAGTTTTGTTTGCAATTATTTTGATTTGATTTGCATAAAGCATGGGACTGGGCATCCCGGTGACCAGCCACTTTCTCGTGAGTGAGGAGCGGAGTCCACTCCTCTTGAGAATAACCCGCCTAACATGGAAGATACGGACAACCCTAGTTGATACATGAGCTATTCGAGCATACAAAACAGGATATTTATTTGAAGGTTTAGAGTTTGGCACATACAAATTTACTTGGAACGGCAGGTAGATACCGTATATAGGTAGGTATGGTGGACTCATATGGAACAACTTTGGGGTTTATGGATTGGATGCACAAGCAGTATTCCCGCTTAGTACAGGTGAAGGCTAGCAAAAGACTGGGAAGCGACCAGCTAGAGAGCGACAACAGTCATGAACATGCATTAAAATTAATCAACACCGAATGCAAGCATGAGTAGGATATAATCCACCATGAACATAAATATCGTGAAGGCTATGTTGATTTTGTTTCAACTACATGCGTGAACATGTGCCAAGTCAAGTCACTTAAATCATTCAAAGGAGGATAATACCCTATCACACCACATCACAACCATTTTAATAGCATGTTGGCACGCAAGGTGAACCATTATAAGCTCCTAGCTAATCAAGCATGGCACAAGAAATTATGATCTCTAGTTGTCATTGCAAACATGTTTATTCATAATAGGCTGAATCAGGAACGATGAACTAATCATATTTACAAAAACAAGAGAGGTCGAGTTCATACCAGCTTTTCTCATCTCAATTAGTCCATCATATATCGTCATAATTGCCTTTCACTTGCACGACCGAATGATGTGGGTAATAATAATAGTGCACGTGCATTGGACTAAGTTGGATTATGCAAGCATTCAATTCAAGAGAGAAGACAAGGTGATATGGGCTCTTTTGTCAGATCAGCAATAATGCATATAAGAGCCACTTCAACAATTTAATCATGGTCTTCTCCTATCAACCGCCAAAGAAAAGAAAAGAAATAAAACTATTTACACGGGAAAGCTCCCCACAAGTAAAAGAAGAACATGAAATCTTTTTGGGTTTTCTTTTTAATTACTACTATGATCATGGAAAGTAAACTAATTAATAACTACAACTAATTTTGTTTTGTTTTTCTTAAGGTTTTATTAAGCACACAAGAAGAAAGCATAAAAAGGGAAATAAACTAGCATGGATGATACAATGAAAAAGTATGAGCACCGACATCTAGCAATGAGTGTGTGAACATGAATGTAATGTCGGTGGGAAATACGTACTCCCCCAAGCTTAGGCTTTTGGCCTAAGTTGGTCTATGGCCACGATTGGCCTGGCGGATATCCATAGTAATAGTTGGGGTCGTACTGCGAAGAAGAAGACTCTGATTGCCACTGGTCGGCAATCATCTCCGGATCCCAATGGTAATTAGACTGTCGTGGAGGATCAACTTGTGGTTCCGACTCTGGCTCTGTGGCTGATGTAGGGTTCCGGTAGGTGTGAATAGCCTCTAACGGAACAAGGTACTGGCCTGCAGATAAATCAAACAAGGAAGGAGCAGGCAGGGTAATAGTCTCAGGATGATGTTTATGAAAGAACAATTTGTATTTAAGCTCCCCTTCCCTATTCTTAACAATAAAATCGTGTGCCACCATACTCTTATAATCTAAATAAACACGGGGCATCAATTTTTCTTCCTTCTCATAATGCCTAATAGGTATGTTAAAATGTGCAGCTAGGCGTGAAGCATAGATGCCTCCAAAGATGGGGCCCTTTGTACGGTTCAGACTTAACCATTTAGCAATAATACCGCCCATACTAACAGAGTTATCAGAGAATAAATCGTGGAACAAAATAATAATATCAAGAACACTAAGATTTCCATAGTTTCCGTGACCAATTAAGCAACGACTAGCAAATATTGCAAAGTAGCGTAAAACAGGAAAATGTATGCTGGTGATTCGTGCATCGGAAACCTTCCTCGTTTCCCCCACAGTGATGGTATCAATAAACCCATCCACATCACCTCGATGTGGTTCCTCAATTGTGCCCTCGAAAGGTATCAAACAAACACGACAAAAATCATAAAGTGACATCTCCTTATGCTCATCATATAAATAAAACTCCGCCGTAGGTGGTGAGCTCCTAGCATGGAAATGAAAGTTTTGCACAAAGATATTTGTGAGTAAGCGATATTGTTCGCGTTGGTCGTGGAGGAAGGCGGTGAGGCTTGCATTCTCAGCCAATTCATAGAAATCATCATAAATCCCGACTGGTCTCAAGAAATCATCAGAAGGCCATTCACACGGCCGAACCTCCGCGGTGCGAGGCAGATTATATTTGGGCTTCTTTGCTTCTTCATTTTGCTTTTTTCCTTCGAGCTTCAGCTCGATGAGCCCCTCAAAAATCTCTTCATTATTTTCTGAAAAATTCTGAAATTTTTAGTAACTTCAAAATAAAAGTGAACCAAACTCAATAGAATTGATAGCAACTACTCCTACAAGTGCCTAGAGCCTATATCATGCATCAAAACTACTTTTGACCATATAAATTTGACATGCAAGCTCAAGAACAGGGTCACCTAAGCAGCAAAAATTTGCAACGAATAAAGCACTAGAACAAAAACTAATTGGACCAATGGAGGAGTCACATACCAAGGAACAATCTCCCCAAGCAGTTTTGTGAGAGGTGCTTTGAGCAAGGAGATCGAAAATGGCAGCAAAATGAGCTAGAACTCGTGCTTGAGCTGGATATTCATGTTTGTGGGAGGAAGAAGAAGTGTGTGGGGTGCAGGAATAAGTGGAGGGGGCCACCGTGGGCCCATGAGGTAGGGGGCACGCCCAGGGGGGTAGGGCGCGCCCTCCACCCTCGTGGCCAGGTGGATGCCCCCCATGCTATGTTCTCAGTGCCAAATATTCTCAAATATTCCAGAAAACTCATATTTAAATTTCAGGGCATTCGGAGAACTTTTATTTTCAGGGTATTTTTATATTGCACGGATAATTCAAATAACAGACGGAAAATACTTATTTTTATTTTATTTAATATAAATAACAGAAAGTAAAAGGAGGGTACAGAAGGTTGTGCCTTCTAGTTTCATCCATCTCATGCTCATCAAAAGGAATCCACTAACAAGGTTGATCAAGTCTTGTTAACAAACTCATTCCGAATAACATGGAACCGGAGAAATTTCGAATAACACTATGTTACCTTAACGGGGATATGCACATACCCAACAATAAGAATATCATATTTCTTCTTGACAGTAGGAAGAGGAAATTCAAAACCTCCAAAAATAATCGATGGGATTTTTTCAATAGAATTGATACTATGAACTTGAGGTTGTTTCCTCGGAAAGTGTACCGTATGCTCATTACCATTAACATGAAAAGTGACATTGCCTTTAGTGCAATCAATAACAGCCCCTGCAGTATTCAAAAAGGGTCTTCCAAGAATAATAGACATACTATCGTCCTTGAGAATATCAAGAATAACAAAGTCCGTTAAAATAGTAACATTTGCAACTACAACAGGCACACCCTCACAAATACCGACAGGTATAGCAGTTGATTTATCAGCCATTTGCAAAGATATTTCAGTAGGTGTCAACTTATTCAAATCAAGTCTATGATATAAAGAGAGAGGCATAACACTAACACCGGCTCCAAGATCACACAAAGTAGTTTTAACATAGTTTCTTTTAATGGAGCATAGTATAGTGGGTACTCCTGGATCTCCAAGTTTCTTTGGTATTCCACCCTTAAAAGTATAATTAGCAAGCATGGTGGAAATTTCAGCTTCCGGTATCTTTCTTTTATTAGTAACAATTTCTTTCATATACTTAGCATAAGGATTCATTTTAAGCATATCAGTTAATCGCATACGCAAAAAGATAGGTCTAATCATTTCAGCAAAGCGCTCAAAATCCTCACCATCCTTTTTCTTGGATGGTTTGGGAGGAAAAGGCATGGGTTTCTGAACCCATGGCTCTCTTTTCATTCTGTGTTTCCTAGCAATAAATTCTTTCTTATCATAACGTTGATTCTTTGATTGTGGGTTATCAAGATCAACAATAGGTTCAATTTCTATATCATTATCATTACTAGGTTGAGCATCATCATGAACATTATCACTAGTTTCAGGTTCATTACCAGATTGTGTTTCAGCATCAGAAATAGAAATATCATTTGGATTCTCAGGTGTTTCAGCAATAGGTTCACTAGAAGCATGCAAAGTCCTATCATTCTTCTTTTTCTTCCTTTTAGAATAACTAGGTGCATCTATATTATTTCTCTGAGAATCTTGCTCAATTCTCTTAGGATGGCCTTCGGGATACAAAGGTTCCTGAGTCATTTTACCACCTCTAGTCATAACTCTAACAACATTATCATTATTCTTACTATTCAATTCATTGAGCGAATCATTTTGAGCCTTAAGTACTTGTTCTACTTGAGTGGTAACCATAGAAGCATGTTTACTAATAAGTTTAAGTTTACCTTTGACATTAGCCATATAATCACCCAAGTGTTCAAGCATATTTGAATTGTATTTCAATTTTCTACCAAAATAAGCATTAAAGTCTTCTTGCTTAACCATAAATTTATCAAACTCATCTAAGCATGGGCTAGCAAACTTAGTAAATGGTATTTCAACTTTATCATATCTATAGAGAGAATTTATCTTTACTACATGTGTCGGGTTATCAAGACCATGTATTTCTTTAATAGGTAATGGATTAAGATCATGTGTTTCTTCAACAGGCGGTAAATTAAGATCGTGTATTTCTTCAATAGGAGGTAAATTCTTAACATCTTCAGCTTTAATACCTTTTTCTTTCATAGATTTCTTTGCCTCTTGCATATCTTCAGGACTGAGCAATAGAATACCCCTTTTCTTCAGAGTGGATTTAGGAATAGGCTCAGGAGCTGGCTCGGGAAGTGGCTCAGGAAGTGTCCAATTATTTTCATTTGTCAACATATTATTCAATAGAATTTCAGCTTCATTCGGTGTTCTTTCCCTGAAAACAGAACCATCACAACTATCCAGGTAATCTCTGGAAGCATCGGTTAGTCCATTATAAAAGATATCAAGTATTTCATTTTTCTTAAGACGATGATCAGGCAAAGCATTAAGTAATTGGAGAAGCCTCCCCCAAGCTTGTGGGAGACTCTCTTCTTCAATTTGCACAAAATTATATATATTCCTTAAGGAAGCTTCTTTCTTATGAGCAGGGAAATATTTAGCAGAGAAGTAATAAACCATATCCTGGGGACTACGCACACAACGAGGATCAAGAGAATTAAACCATATCTTAGCATCACCCTTTAATGAGAACGGAAATATTTTAAGGATATAAAAGTAAAGAGTTCTCTCATCATTAGTGAACAGGGTGGCTATATCATTTAATTTAGTAAGATGTGCCACAACAGTTTTAGATTCATAGCCATAAAAAGGATCAGATTCAACCAAAGTAATTATATCAGGATCAACAGAGAATTTATAATCCTTATCAGTAACACAGATAGGTGAAGTAGCAAAAGCAGGGTCAGGTTTCATTCTAGCATTAATATATTGATGCTTTGATTTAGCAAATAACCTCTTGAGCTCGTATCTATCTTTGCAAGCTAAAATAGCTAGAGCTGCTTCTTTTTCAAAAACATAACCCTCAGGAATAACAGGTGATTCATATTTATTAGGGGGAGAGTCTTCATCATCACTTTCATCAATATTATCAGTTTCAATAATTTCATTCTCTCTAACCCTAGCAAGTTGTTCATCAAGAAATTCACCAAGTGGCACAGTAGTATCAAGCATAGAAGTAGTTTCATCATAAGTATCATGCATAGCAGAAGTGGCATCATCAATAACATGCGACATATCAGAACGAATAGCAGAAGCAGGTTTAGGTGTCGCAAGCTTACTCAAAACAGAAGGTGAATCAAGTGCAGAGCTAGATGGCAGTTCCTTACCTCCCCTCGTAGTTGAGGGATAAATCTTGGTTTTTGGATCTCTCAAGTTCTTCATAATGATAAGCAGATATAAATCCCAAGTGACTCAAAGAATAGAGCTATGCTCCCCGGCAACGGCGCCAGAAAATAGTCTTGATAACCCACAAGTATAGGGGATCGCAACAGTTTTCGAGGGTAGAGTATTCAACCCAAATTTATTGATTCGACACAAGGGGAGCCAAAGAATATTCTCAAGTATTAGCAGCTGAGTTGTCAATTCAACCACACCTGGAAACTTAATATCTGCAGCAAAGTATTTAGTAGCAAAGTAATATGATAGTAGTGGTAACGGTAGCAAAAGGTAATGATAGCAAAAGTAATGTTTTTGGTATTTTGTAGTGATGATAGCAATAGGAACGGAAAAGTAAATAAGCGAAGAACAATATATGGAAAGCTCGTAGGCAATGGATCTGTGGTAGAGAATTATGTCGGATGTGGTTCATCATGTAACAGTCATAACCTAGGGTGACACAGAACTAGCTCCAATTCATCAATGTAATGTAGGCATGTATTCCGAATATAGTCATACGTGCTTATGGAAAAGAACTTGCATGACATCTTTTGTCCTACCCTCCCGTGGCAGCGGGGTCCTAGCGGAAACTAAGGGATATTAAGGCCTCCTTTTAAGAGTACCGGACCAAAGCATTAACACATAGTGAATACATGAACTCCTCAAACTACGGTCATCACCGGTAAGTATCCTGATTATTGTCACTTCGGGGTTAACGGATCATAACACATAATAGGTGATTATAGACTTGCAAGATAGGATCAAGAACTCTCATATATTGATGAAAACATAATAGGTTCAGATCTAAAATCATGGCACTCGGGCCCTAGTGACAAGCAGTAAGCATAGCAAAGTCATAGCAACATCAATCTCAGAATATAGTGGATACTAGGGATCAAACCCTAACAAAACTAACTCGATTACACGATAAATCTCATCCAACCCATCACCGTCTAGCAAGCCTACGATGGAATTACTCACGCACGGCGGTGAGCATCATGAAATTGGTGATGGAGGATGGTTGATGATGACGATGGTGATGGATTCCCCTCTCCGGAGCCCCGAATGGACTCCAGATCAGTCCTCCTGAGAGGTTTTAGGGCTTGGCGGCGGCTTTGTATCATAAAACGTGATGAATCCTTCTCTCTGATTTTTTCTCTCCGAAACCAAATATATAGAGTTGGAGTAGAGGTCGGAGGAGCTCCAGGGGGCCCACGAGGTAGAGGGCACGCCCTAGGGGGGCAGGCGCGCCCCCACCCTCGTGGCTAGGGTGTGGGCCCCTAGTCTTCATCTTTTGCAAGGATGTTTTATTACCTCTAAATAGACGTTCCGTGAAGTTTCAGGTCATTCTGAGAACTTTTGTTTCTGCACATAAATAACACCATGGCAATTCTGCTGAAAACAATGTCAGTCCGGGTTAGTTCCATTCAAATCATGCAAGTTAGAGTCCAAAACAAGGGCAAAAGTGTTTGGAAAAGTAGATATGACGGAGACGTATCATTCACTCGGCCCTTGTCGTCAGTGTGTGACCTCTGTGGCAACCGTTAGCTCCCCAGGCGCCTCTTCGTGTATCGTGGCAACCGTCCACCGACTCTTCGCCTTTCCCTCTCGATTTGGAACTGCTGTCGCACACTAGCTCTTCCTCCCTCCTCCATTTGCCTTCACCCTTCCTTCTGCCATTATTTGATCATCTTCTCCATGGAGGGAACAAGCCAGAAACGACCCCGTTATTCTTGCCCCGATCTGAATGATGACGCGGTGGAGGAACTCATTGATCGGTGCGACGTCATCACCTCAGCTAGCATGGCAGGTTCGTTCAAGACCATTCTCGACTCAACTAATAACATCATTACAAGGAACCCAAGGGTCCAGGAGTGGTTTGATCTCCCCTATCTTCTTCGTCGTGACCCTGCTGACTGGCGCGGGGATGAGGGAAGCCTCGCCTTGTGTAAGTTTATGTCATTTGATAATGATACGTAGGATGTTAAGATGCCATCGCTTGAGGGCAAGGCTTGGACAGGCGAAAATGGAGATTGGGTTGTTTATATTGGGTACAACTGCGAGTGGTAACTTGTGAATGTGTACACTCGTCACCGGGTTCCACTTTGAAAAATCTCAGATGACTGCCGAGAGGTTGAGTACACCAGTATTATATGTGAGTTCAAATACGATCATGCTGACTGTCTTCTACGGAAGATAGCAATTTTTTGAGTTCCCAACCGCTCTTGGGGTTATAGGAATGCTTATGTTGTCGCTATCTTCGACAAGCTTGTTGCCGTCCTTCATTGTTCGACTCGATGGATATTGCTCAAAAATTAGTTTCTATACACGGATGAGTACTGTGATGCAATTCAATACGAGGGTCTTCTGTTTGCTGCCACCACTCGTGGCACTATTTTTGCATGGAATCCTCATGATTTCGGTACGTTTGTCTTCCACCGTGATTATAATTGTTTTATCCACATGCATGCGGGTTAGCTAGTTTCCCTTTACTAATTAACCTTCTTGTGTTTCCAAGGTCCTATGAACATTCCACCACCTATACTTGAAAATTTTATTCACGAGCATGAGGACGAGCAGGACCCATATACTCAGTGGCACCTGGCAACTTATTCCGATGGATCACCTCTTCTTGTCTGTATACGGGGCACTGCTGATGTTACTAAGGAAGCAGGTGTTGTCTCGTATGGTCGCACTCTCCAGAACTATTCCAACATCCATTGTAGGGCATTCGGGATGGATATTAGTGTACTAGCGCCAACACCTTTTCCCTGGTTTAGTATTGAAAGTCTTGGAGGAAACACGCTCTTCCTTGGACAAAACTATCCAATGATGGTGGAAGGCGATCCAGCTGCTATTGACACAATGTTACTACCATTTATGAGAAGCAACTGTATCTATACCTCGTACATTACTATGCTTCCCTACCGTCCCAATATGAGTCCTGACATAGGCCGCTTCAGCCTCGATGATCAGTCCTGCGTTGGTCTCGAGATTGACAGTAGCTGGCCCTTCCCAGAGAATCACTTCTGGTTCAAAGCAAGCGTTTCCAACGCCGACGAGTGGTTGAGCTGAAGTTCATTTCATCGCTTTGTTATTTGTTGTGTGAGAAAAACTTTACTAGAATGTTTTGTTGGAAATGATCTATAATCCAACGTGTATCCTCATTGTCGTTGTGGGTTGATGACTTGTTGTATGTAATCAATGGTACATTTGCATATGCGTCCATGAACTCACAGCTGCTAGTGGTGTCCATATGAACAGTGCTAGTGATTTTAGTTGCAAAAATTAGATAGTGCTAGTGATTTGTAGCTGCATATTTTGACAAATTGCAGTGTTACAAGGTTGACAAATGGCAATGTTACTAGATAAACAAATGTCAATCTTTCCAGTTTGAGAGATGGCAACATACCCAAAATGACATATATGCAAATCTTACCCAATTGTTTGTACGTGGTTGCACACGGGTCATGCAAAACAACCGTTTGCGTTGAAGGGATGCAGAAATCCTGCTCAACACATTTTCCCTTGGCTTCCTGGGGAAGCTGTTGGTTTGCATACGGGTGTTCTAACTAAAATGTTTGCGATGAGTGTTTTATATTTAAAAATCGTTGACGTTTTTTTCAAAACAAAATCATTTGATAAGTCTGTACATTAAGAGAGAAAAACGTAAGGTCGTTTAAACCATATCTTTCATTTAGTCACACTGTGAATTTATATTCATATGATCGAGAATTCAAGATATAGTATTAAACCCAAAAAAACTATTTCCGGCGGCGGCGGAGGCGGCGTGCCGCGCCGTCGTCGTCGTTGTCGTCCTATGGGACGCCATTGTTGAAGTCTTCAAGGCAGCACAAAATGTTCTTCACTTGTAAATCAAACATCATGTCGTCGCGCGATCGACGGGTGGGGCGCGGGAGGACGGCAACTAGCATTGTTGAGAGGTAGTGGTCGACGGCAGCGTCCCATGCCGCTAGGGGGCACACGGGCATGGGCATAGCGGGTGCAGCCAAACGCACGGGGACCGGTGCTGCAATGGGTGGAGGGGCACGCACAGGCGCAGCGGGTGCAGCCAAACAGACGGAGACCGGAGCCACGGTGGGTGGAGGGGTGCGCACGGGCACGGGCATGGGCGCTGGCGGTGGCATGTACACGAGCTCGCGCGGGTCCCCGGAGACCTCGCTGATGCCCGCGGCTTCCAGCTCTGTGATAGTGCTTGGCGACCATCCCGTCAATGCTACGGGGATGGTCGCTAGCGCGGGCGCGGGGATGGGAGCTGGGACAAGAGCGGGGGCAGCAACCGCCGCGGCCAGCTCGTTCTGGGCCATGTACATGAGGCCCCATTCCTCCTTATTTTCTATCTCCTTCGGCTCGGAGTCGACTTCACCAAACTTGAAGACTAGTGGCAGATGATCATTCTGCGCCATGGCGGTGGAGGTCTGCGGGGGGAGGGGAATGGGAGGCGAACAGTAAGGCCGCCCGTATTAAACAGTGGCTCGGGCTCCATTAATGGAGAGGAAGGCGGGCGGCCATGCAAGTCAAAGGGCTCGTTTCCTAGTGAGCCTGTGCATCGTATAGCTCGCACACTTCCTGGTGCACCTGCGCATTGGAGGACAGCTTGCACTCCTCTCGGTCAGCCTGCGCACTGGACTACGCTCGCATGCCTCCTGTTTAGTCAAGGTCAAGCAGCTATCCGCACGGCACCTCCTACAGCCAGTAAAACCAAGACACATGGCGTCACGTGAATGGTTAACAGAACGCACATAGTTTGAATTATACAAACATTTGAGATATTAAAGTGGCATCTATTTTTTCAAAATGCCTTTGTTGGCTGCCATTATTCGAGTGTGCCTTCTCTCAAAATGGACATGAAAAATACCACATCATCTCGGGTGCCATTCCATGATAGCATGTCGAGTTTCATGAATTTCAGACGAGTTTTGGATTTACTAGAATTTAAAAACCAGGCATCTCAATGTTTTGTCGGCAATCAATGGTGCCCTGGTGCTTGAAATTCATTCACATTTCTTGCATGGGACCTAAGCATGCACCCAAGGACACAGATTTGATTTTTAACCAATTTATATGCACTGGAGCATGTGCATGTAGTTCAAATTTGAATTATGCACATAAATGCATTGGAAACTTAGTTAATGCATAAAAATGTCCAAAAGAACCCCAAAAAATCACAAAAATTGACACAACACTCATGTTGTTCTATGTTGACACGAGAAAAAATTTCGAAGCAATAAGAGGTAGTGGATATCGTTTCGTCCCCAAAGGTGGGACGTTCCCTACCAAAACCATGATGCTTGTTGTGAGAAGCTCTGGTTTGTGAGAAGCATATACCCAAACCTGCCCCAAACGGGACAAAAATTTTACCACGACATGTTGATGCCGCTCCATGAAAGTATGCCAAGTTTCATGAATTTCAGACAAGTTTAGGATTTACTAGAATTTAAAAACGAGGCATCTCAATGTTTTGCCGGCAATCAATGGTGCCCTGGTGTTTGAAATTCATTCCCATTTCTTGCATGTGACCTAAGCATGCACCCAAAGACACAGATTTGATTTTTCAACCAATTTATATGCACTCGAGCATATGCATGTAGTTCAAATTGGAATTATGCACATAAATGCATTGAAAACTCAGTTAATGCATAAAAATGTCAAAACGAACCCTGAAAAATTCCAGAAGTTGACATAACACTCCTATTGTTCTATGTTGACACACGAAAAATCTTGAAAGCAATAAGAGGCAATGGATATCGATTCGTCCCCAAAGGTGGGACGCTCCCTACCGAAACCATCATGCTTGTTGTGAGAAGCTCTGGTTTGTGAGAAGCATATACCCGAACCTGCCCCAAATGGGACAAATTTTTTAACATGGCATGTTGATGCCGCTCCATGATAGCATGCCAAGTTTCATGAATTTCAGACGAGTTTTGGATTTACTAGAATTTAAAAACCAGGCATCTCAACGTTTTGCTAGCAATCAATAGTGCCCTGGTGTTTGAATTTCATTCCCATCTCTTGCGTGGGACCTAGAAATTCACCCAAGGACACAGATTAGTTTTTTCAACCAACCTTTGTGCATTGGAGCATGTGCTTGTAGTTCAAATTTGAATTATGTACATAAAATGCCTAGAAAACCTAGTTAATGCATAAAATGTCCAAATGAACCCCGAAAAATCACAAAATTGACACAACACTGCTGTTGTTCTATGTTGACACTAGAATTTTTTTTGAAAGCAATAAGAGGCAATGGAAATCGTTTCGTCCCCAAAGGTGGGACGTTCCCTATCAAAACCATCATGCTTGTTGTGAGAAGCTCTGATTTGTGAGAACACTACAAAAAAAAGACACATCCGTGACATTTTGGGCTGAACGAAAAAAAATTCTGTCATACATATGACACTTCTATGACGAAAATTGTGACAAAACCCGGTATCATCATAGATGTGGTGGGCTCCTACTTCTATGAAAAAAAATCATGACAGAAAATGGGCTTTTCGTCCTGGGCGGGCCGGAGACGCAGCTGCATGACATTCTTTGGGCCGTCCATGACGGAAAAAACCATGGTAGAAGCGAGGGGGAGGAAAATTTCGGGGAGTTCCTGGTTACGGTGGGAGGTCGGGGCCGAGCGATGCGCGTTTCTCTCATACACGTACGCGCGTGTGTGCGAGGCGTTGGCTCTAACTGAACCCGAGTGAGGCGTTGGGCTCTAACTGAACCCGAGCGATTGCACTGCAGGCTACGCGTTACTGAACCTGAGCGATCAATCGATGGCTGTTAACTGAACCCGATCGAGCGATTCCTTCGCTACTGCTGCTAACTGAAGCCGATTGATGCTGCATCTGGATGAACAGTGAGCGTTGCGGGGGGGGGGGTGGATGAACAGTTCCCGGTGGCGTTGCCTCTGGATGAACAGGACCCCGTGGTGTGGTGGAGGGCTGGATGAATAGTAGACGGTGGAGGGGTGCCCGTGGAGGGGTGGAATGAACAGGACCCCGTGGTGTGGAGGGCTGGATGAACAGTAGACGGTGGAGGGGTGGTTAACAGGACCCCGTGGTGTGGAGGGCTGGATGAACAGTAGACGAGTGGAGGGGTGCCCGTGGAGGGGTGGTTGAACAGGGACCCCGTGGTGTGGAGGGCTGGATGAACAGTAGACGGTGGAGGGGTGGTTGAACAGTAGCCGTGGAGTAGACGCGCGGTGGAGGCTGGATGAACAGGAGCCCATGGAGGCTGGAGGAGGTCGACGGTGGAGATGAACAGTATCCCGTGGAGTCCCGTTTTGCTGTACGCCACACCCCTCCCGATGAACAGGACCCCCGTTTCGACCGTAGCGCTCCAACACAAGTCCGTTTCCTCCGTTTTGGCGGTACGCCACACCCCTCCCGATCAACAGGACCCCTGTTTCGACGGTAGGAGGTCGTTTCCTCCGTTTTGCGGTACGCCAGACCCCTCCCGATGAACAGGATCCCGTTTCGAACGTGGCCGGTTGAACACAAGGCCGTTTCCTCCGTTCTGCGGTACGCCAGGCCCTCGTTTCCATCACCTGTTCCGTCCAAGCCCTCCGATGAACACGACGCATCCATTGCCTCCCCACGAACACGACGCATTCCGTTGCCTCCCCATGAACACGACGCATTCCGTTGCCTCCCATGAACCCGACGACGACGCTGTTTCTCTGTTCCGACCCAGCCATGTACACGAGCCCTGGCCGTACGTATGCGCGAGTAGGCGTTCGAGACCCCGCCTGTATGTACACATACGTGGCCGTATTTTCTTCTTGCACCCTGGCCGCTGTACGTACGTGTAAATGCTACGTGCGCGCCTCTACTACGACACGTCACGCCTCTTACTATGACACGTGCGCGCCTCTACATCGACCAGTATGTACGTACACGTTCGCGACCAGAATGACAACGCTACGTACGCTTCGACCAGGTGGGTCCCGACTGTCAGGCACTTCCTTGCCTGCGAAGATGTAGCTGGTGGGTCCCAGCAGTCAGGGGGCGAATCATTTTTTTTGCCCGGACGCACTTCCTTGCATGCGAAGATGTAGCTGGTGGGTCCCAGCAGTCAGGGGGAAACGTTTTTTTCACGAAATACGGTGGCCCGTCCGGTGGGTCCCGCTGTCAGGTGGAGGAATAATTATTTTGCACGTAATAAGGAGGCACTTCCTTGCTGCGGCCGTGGACCCAGCTGTCAGCCTCTCCACGTACAGTCCACGTCCGATGGAAGCCGTTCCTTGACCACGTTGACCACGCCGCGCCGAGAGCACCAGGGCGGTGGACGACGGCGAGGCCTAGGAAGGGGACGACGCGGAGCCGGGGAAGACGCGGCAGTGGATGCCCACGCGTAGAGGAGTACGAGGGTTCACTGGTTCGCTGCGGTGTGAGGCTGCCGTCGCCGCAGAATAACAGGGGGTGTGGGTGAGTAGAGGGATGGCCTGGCCAGCGGTGGGAGTAGTAGGGGGCGGTGAGGCCTCCGCCGCATCGCAGCCGGCCACGGGAGGCAGGAGCACGAGGCACGACCGGCGCTGGTTTGGGCGGCTGGAGCAAGAAGACCAGAGGTTGAAGAAGCACTACGGCCGTTGGATGGACATCGTACGGTCACTGGAGCTAGAATCGTGCATATTGACTAAGTTGACAAAGCCCTCCGTCCCCGTCAACTTAGTAGGCCCACAAGTCAGCCTGCCACTATACTGGGTCCCAGCTAACAGGGGGAGTATTCATTTTTTGTGCGTAATAAGAAGGCACTTCCTTGCGTGCGAAGATATAGCTGGTGGGTCCGAGCTGTCAGCGGCGGTAACGTTTTTTTCGCGAAATACAGAGGCCCTTTCGGTGGGTCCCTGATGTCAGGTGGAGGAATCATTATTTTGCGCGTAATAAGGAGGCATTTCCTTGCGTGCGGCCGTGGACCCAGCTGTCGGCCTCTCCACGTACAGTCCACTTCAGATGCATGTCGGTCGTTGACCATGTTGACCAGGCCGCGCCGAGAGCACCAGGGTGGTGGACGACGGCGAGGCCTAGGAAGGGAACGACACGGAGGCAGGGAAGACTCGGCAATTGTTTCCCACGCGGAGGGGAGTACGACTGTACGAGGGTTTACTGGTTCGTCTGCCGTCGCCGGAGAATAACAGCAGGTGTGGGTGAGTAGAGGGATGGCTAGGCCAGCGATGGGAGTATGGTGGGGCGGTGAGGCCTGCGCGGCAGCAGAGCCGACCACGGGGAGGAGGGAGCAGGCAGTCCTGCCGGCGCCTGTTTGAGCGGATGGAGCAGGAAGAGCAGAGATTGAAGAAGCACGATGGCCATTGGATGGCCATCCAACAGTCACTGCTTGTGCGTCAACCTTTTTTTAGGAAAGCCTCAAATCTGTGGAAAACAGCATACAACCCATCTGCCATTATTTCTAATAATTTACAGCACATTTGCTAATTATTAAGGTTTTTTTGGAGCCCATATTCTTTTTGTTAGCATTACAGCCCATATTGTGGCCACGGTTAAAAAATTATACGAAAATTTGCATATTTCTGTGTGGTCCAAACTGTTTTTAATCCCGAAATTTCGACTCACATTCAAACTGATTTTAAAAATAAATGTATATCAATATAAAATCCAACAAATTCTCCATGCATAAAAATTAATGTAATTTCAAATCTCGAAATGAAGAAAAGATATTTGAAACTAATTGTCGGTTTGATGTGTTTTAAAAATGTACAACCCATTTCTCGTTACTGATGGGCCATTTTCTCGGCCAGCCAAATGAAAGCTCTCCTCGTCTTGAAAGATTTGTAGCCCAACAGGCCTGACAAAGTGACTTACTTGGCAAATCACAAAAAAAACTGGGCTATGGCCGTGGACCCAGTTGTCAGCCTCTCCACGTACAGTATTCTTCCGATGGAATGTCATTGACCACGTTGACCACGCCGCGCCGAGAGCCCCAAGGCGGTGGACAAAGGAGAGGCCTAGGAAGGGGACAACGCGGAGCCGGGAAGACGCGGCAGTGGATGCCCACGCGGAGAGGAGTACGAGGGTTCACTAGTTCGGCTGCGGTGTGAGGCTGCTGTCGCCGCAGGGCCTGGCTAGCGGTGGAAGTAGTAGGGGGCAATGAGGCCTTATCGGTAGCACAGCCGGCCACTGGAGGCAGGAGCAGGCGGTCTCCGGCGCTGGTTTGGGCGGCTGGTGCAAGAAGAGCAGCGATTGAAGAAGCAGCAGAACCGTTCGATTCAAATCCAACGGTTACTGCTGCTAGAATCGTTTGTTGACTAAGTTGACAAGCCCTGCGTACGCGTCAACTTAGTAGGCCCATAGGTCAGCCTCCCAACCGGTGCGCCCCATATGTCAGTGGGAGGAATCATTTTTTTGTGTAATAAGGAGGCAGTTGATTGCGTGCGGCCAGGCCAACGGAGGGAGTAGGGTGGGCCGGGGAAGCCTGCGCGATATCACAGCGGGCCACAAGAGGAGGGAGCAGGCAGTCCCGCCGGCGCTAGTTTAGGCGGCTGGAGCAGGAAGATCAGAGATTGAAGAAGCACGTCGGCCGTTGGATGGACATCCAACACTAACTGCTGCTAGAATCATGTGTTCACTGACAAAGCCTTGCGTAAACAAGTCAGCCTCGAAATCTGTGGCGTGTACAACCCATTTGCTATTATTTTTATAATTTGTACTCATTTTATAATTCATATGGAATTTATTGCAGCCCGTTTTCCATTTTTAGAATTGCTGGCCATTTTCTGGTCAGTACCAGGGTCAAAAAATTAACTAAATATGTGGGAAATTTTGAAAATTCGCAAATTTTTGCTGGGGAACGAAATATTCTTAATCCAAAAATTAATAGCCATACTAAAACAAATTTAAAAATAAATTAGTACTATGTCATGTTAAATCCAATGAAATACGTATAAGATATCAGTGAAGAACAAAAACAAAAAAAGAAACTTATATCCCATTTGCTATAAATTTTTTGGAATTTTCAACCCCTTTTGATATTACTTTTAACAGACATTGACCATACTCTTAAGCCAGGCCGGAATGCATCCCTCCTCGTCTTGAAAGATTTGCAGCCCAGTAATTCGGAGAAAACAAATAGGCCTAGCTTGGGTATTCTTCAAAAAGAAATACTGGGCTACCTATTTTCCCAAAGAACTGGTGCATGAGCATTTAGCTTTATTTATTATTTATTTACTTATTTATGTTTAGGGGACCATGAGCATGTACCTGGGCCGGATTCATGTGAGAGCCTCCCTTCCAGTTAATTATGGGCTTCTCTATTGGGCCTTCATCAGTGGGCTGCATGTTATCAACAAGTGGAAAATGTGTTCCGAGTTTCAAAAAAAATGTGTTCCGTACGATAAATAGTATGCGCTACGTACGGTACGGGGCACTAAAGGATCGAACCGTGCAACGACTTCCAAAACATTGTGTTTGTCGTTCTAACAACACATTTATTCAACCAACAGACGAAATATACTACTGATTGTACATTGAAAACAGCAGCAGCAGCAACCAGGGCTGGGGGTGCAACAGAAGCAGTAAGCAGGCCAGAAGAGTGAAGACGCAGCTCTCTCTTCCAAACCAAACATCAGCCATCATTACAAAAGGGCTACCAAAAAAGAACAAGTGTATGCATCAAACTAAATAAAGATCCTACTACACCAAGTGTACGCATCTAACTAACTGGCTCAGTTAGACGTTACTATTTTTTTCGAAACGGAGGCAAAAGAATTGCCTCGTCGATTAATTAAGAAGAAGAGAATTGCCTGGTTAATCTACGGAAAACCGGGCTAAAACCGAAGACGTTACTATTTATTAAGCTGCAGTGGAGTCGCAGATGGAGAGGAGTGGGAAACTTCACTGGTTCGGGTGCGCGGCAGCACAGCCGCGGTGGTTAGAAGGGAAAACATAAATTGGACACGGCATTACTTTTATAAGAGACCTGCGTTTTATACCCCACAGTAGGCATACTAACAAGTTCACACACAAATACAACAGAAAAGGTAAACATTCATATCAAACTCAGGTTCACAGGACACGTTCATATCCATAGCCAACATTCACAATCAACAACTCAAAAGATTCATATATACACAAGCTCAGCATATCTATGCATCCAAATGATTGATAGATCACACGACAATATTCATACATAATTTACAAAAAGATTCAGATATACGCATGTTCAGTATGTTTATGCATCCAAATGATTGAGATCACAGCCAATATGATCCATGGACGAACTTTAATTACCTAGGGTACAGACTGGTAAATGGTGTTCAATCGGAGGTACTTCTTGCTAAAATTAGTTCTTGTACGAGTAAACTTTCGAGTACATAAGAGGCAGCACAGACAATCTGAACTTTGCTTGTAGGTTTATCCTCAAATAGTGGCCTCGTGCCCAGGGAGGTTTGAGCAACTTGGCCACTACTTTCATCCAACCAGTTTACTGGGTCATCTTGGTCCTGTATCTCGCCAAAATTCTACATTGAAGACGAGAAAGGAGGCGGTTGAGAAAATGAACCACCCAAATTTTTTGTGCAGTTCAACTGAAATGGAGCATCCTTGGCGTGCAGACTGATTAAGTGCCAGATGAATATACGCGTCAACCAACTTGTCTGGAATCTTTAGACTCCATGCCATATAGTTCGCTACCATATGTGCCGATAACCAAAAGGCACAAGTTGGGACCAAAGACTGGACTGCGTTTTTCTGGGCTATGCACCAAGCAATATTTTTGGCGTTCACTCTCCTAACACTTGGAGTTTGACAATTGGTTGACGCCGGTTGATACTCGAATGAATATAGGCACTTCTTGTCAACATCGATGCTTGTCTGAGTGAACTTTGGAGTACATAGCAGCAGCATAAGTACCTGTCCATCTGATCATTTTGTGCAGTTCTACTGAAATCACCCGATGTAATGATTTGCCTGCGAGTTCAGGCTCCAAATTACTCCTTTATGAAATCGGCAAACAGTAGCACAATACCAAATTACCAATACATATGACAGGCACAATAATCAGGATAAAGACCAGTACCAACCTGTGTGAGGTAGCATATCAATTACTATTTCCTTTGACTGGAAGCCGAGATAAGCCAAGCGACTGACAGCAAAGGAAGAAAGCATGCGGAGTTTAGCGACTGACAGGAAAGGACGGAAGCTGTCGAGGCAATGAAGCACCCAAAGTTTTTGTGCAGTTCCACCAAAATCGAGCATCCCTGTTGGCACATATATTGAGAGAGTGAGATTACTGTAATAGTGGGACTAGTTTATGAAACATACACTAACAAATAGAAGCACCCTCATTATCTTAATGGGTAAAGTTAGCAACATAGTAGTCTTGCTTAAAGAGAGGTATTAGTTTATTTAATCAGTGCCAATTAGCTCAACTCAACACTCAAAGCATTGCCATTTATCATAGGTTGCAAAACTTTAACGTGCAAAGATAAAGGAGTTTCTCATGACAGTAGCACGATACAAATAGAGATGACAGCAAACTAATATGGATGAAGGCCTTAGGCCCGTACCAACCTGAGAAAAAAGCTTATTCATGTAGTCCCATAAGAGATGATAAAGCACTCACTGGAATCACACAATAGTATATATTTTTGTGCACTTCAAATGTATGGTTGAAATCACTCTTGTTTACCAGTGCTGAGATTATATCGAAAGATTATCAAGAACTTCCAGCAGAGTTAAAGCACTGGCTGGGATACAGTTCATTGTATTGTCTTGTGTAGTTCCATTTAATGTATGATTGGCACAACATGATCCCTGTTTGCACAAGTAGGAACAAGGTGAAACCTTCATTAGCTTAGTGAGAAAGGATAGGAAGACATTAGCATATTACTCAACCAGTAGCATCAAATTCATGATGGACAATACGCAAAACATTGCCTCATTGAACCAATGGCAATAAATTGACATGCAAAACAATAGCACTATTATGTCATGACACTAATAATATTCCCTCCCTGCTCCACCACATGATTCACCTCCATAGACAAACATACACACGTACATGATTCAGCATAGGGTCCTACTAAAGATTTGTTTAACTCCAACAGGAAAATTAGGCAGTAATAAATTAGTGGTACTTAAGTACTCCTAATTAATTAAGTGAGACAGCAGAAGTGGAAGGGCTCCCTGGAGGATCGTCTCACATGTAAGGTAGTCGTTGCCGGAGCCCTTGAATGGCCTCGACTGAGGCCTCTGGCTTCAGCAAGATCGCCTTGGCACTGTTTATTCTTCTTCTTCTTCCTCTTCATGCTCTGTTTCTCTTTCTCCTCACCAGTTGGTGAAACCAAGTACATGATTGGCCTTCTAATTCAGAATTGGTTTTGTCAGTGAGGGAGTACAAGTGTACTAGTAAAAAACAGCATTATTTTCTCATGGCAGTCGGAAAATAGAGATGAACACATGCATTAAATATCATTCTTACCTAAAGGAAGGTTATGGCGCCAATATGGATGATGAGGATTGGAACACAGATCTCCCTTTGTGCAGTTCCACCAAAATGAACCAACTGTTCCATTCTGACATTCCAGTTAAACAGCACAAAAGTCACTTCTTTTAAGAAGAGTTTTGTGCAGTGCACCAAAAGGTCACAACAGCAACCAGGTGAATTGGATATCCCTGTTTGCACAAAAAGGCACAGAGGAAACAGTCAGAGTCTCAAACAATTACAGGCAAAAACATTTGGCTAAACTTGTCATGGCTTATAACAGTGGGTGCACCAGCAGTCCAGCACCATGTACGTAAACAGGGGCATAAAGTGGTGATTCATAGTTTGTTGCCCCGAGAAACAAACATCCAAGAAACATATCTGGGTTGGTCCCATTTTTGTTCACTCTAGCCACCTACTCCTATGTGTGGATAGCAAATCTAGTCCTGGTCATACCACTGTGTACAGCGTTACCCCTATATTTCCCTTTTCGACCAAGAGACCGGTTGGATGACCAGTCTGTACTACTTTCACCCCCTTTCCTTCCTGTTTGTACCAAGTCCGATGTACATACTAAATTCCCCCACCCCCACTTTATTTCTTGTTTGAACCAAGTACTCCCTCCGTCCGGAATTACTTGTCATCAAAATGGATGTGTCTAGAACTAAAATACATCTAGATACATCCATTTCAATGACAAGTATTTTCGGACGGAGGGAGTACAAGATTCGACTCCATGAAGTAGCTTTACCTCTAACAATAGAAGAAAAAAATATGTGACGTTGGACCATCCGATCGAGAGGGGCTGAGAGGTAGAAAATGATGCACATGCAGCGACGTAGCGAGCTGGGGAAGTAGAGCTAAGGCGGTTTCGAACGAAGATATACCTGAAGGTCGTCGGGATGTGGATAGGTGGGCGGCGGGAGGCCGGATCCGCCCACAGGCAACGACGAAGGGATCGGAGGACCTCCCGCGCCGGCGCTCGGCCAGAGATAACGGTGCGGCCGGCAGTGGGTCTCCTCCCTCGCTGTCGACGATGGCCTAAACGCTGCCCTCCTCCCCTTCACCGGCGGAGGGGGATACGTCCGGATCTGTAACCAGCGGTGAGGATAGAAAGCCAGTGTTTTTTGAAGGGAGAAAGACAGTGTTACTACCCCTATCTTGTTTAAATCTGGAGAGGATGAGAGTGTGTGAATAGAGCAACCCTAGCAAGCAAGCGCGGAGGCTCCGGCCTATATATACGTAGTGAGCAACCCTAGCAAGCAAGCAACCCCTATCTTCGTCAACTCGTACAAGACCGAGAAATTTGATTACTACAACGCCCTCTCCCTCGCGGACTGAGCTCCGGTGCCTTAACTGCACCTGCCTTTGGCTGCATGACAGGAGGGCCAACCACCTGTTGGGCCCACCTGTCATGGACGCAAAGGCAGGAGCAGTAAGTTGAAGCTTTCGCTATCCCTCCCGCACGAGGTGGACGGACATGCAGCAGTGGATTCGATACTGTAGAAGTAGGAGTAATCATTATTGTTCGTCTTCTCGAAGAGGCGAAGAGCCAAGCGCAACCCGAACGTGGCAGTTGCGAACGCTCGCGTGGTGCGGTTCCTTGGAGTACTAGCCAGGCTCTTGCATGAGACAAAATTGCTATTGTTTAACAATTAAACTCCATTATCCATTGGTTGATACTCATTCTGCATAGGTCCACGCGCTTAGCACCGTTTCCTCCTGGGGTCACCAATGTTTATTTGCTAATTAATAGCATTGCATGCAATGAACTAGCCATTGCAAGTCATTAAAAGCATGCACACCTCTCATCTCTTATTGGTTGATATGTCAAGAAACAAGAAACAAGGTAGAAGTTAATGCACCGCGCCTAAGTGTTTTGGGACTATTTGGTTTTCGTAAGATGACTTACACACCTAGACGGAGGGAGTAGTATAGCCCTGTAAACCGGAAAGGAGTATTTGCCTTTCTAGAGATTTCAACAAGTGACTAGACTACACCGTGTGCAGTACTCCCTCCCTTCCGGTTTATAGGGCTCAAATCTCAAATCTCATGAACCAAGGCATTTTGCGATTGGAGGAATGTATCTCGTACTTTACAAAACTACCCTAATTAAACTCATGCATTAATTACGTAGTTCTCTCGTTTTCCTCTCCGCCTTGGTCGCGGTGCACAATATTGAGCACTCCTATATGACTAGCCGCTCTATCTACATGCGGGACATTTCAAAGCATCCGGGCCCGCGTGCCATCCACCAAATCACAGCGAGGTGCTACAGTCGAGACTCACCTGTAACCCCGGTGTGGCCGTCATGACCCGTCATATCACAAAACCCACACCTTTACCAGCAGTGGTAAGGTGGCCTCCAAGTTGGACTGGACGAAGCAACCATCATTTCACTGGAACGCTCGTTCAAGCCCTTTCTTCCCTTTCTTGAAGAAAACCTCACTCCAGGCTACTCACTTCTGCCATTTTTCTTCTGTACCGACGAAGGAAAGGTGGGCGAATCAGTTATGCTGCTATATTTTCATTCCAAGAATCTTCTTTTTGCGAAGCACCGACCGATTCTCACATCCTATTCTTTTCCCGTTTTCATTGCGATTGTGGTTTCCTTTCGATTGCTTTTTGTTTGTCAGTTCATTGATGGATCCTGGAGCACTAGGCAAAGAGTTGCCGGCGGACAACCCACTGGAGACAGCGATCTCCAGGAAGCGAGCACCGACCAACGAGTTGACCATGTTGGCGGGCCAACCCATGGAGACGAAGAACTCCAAGAAACAAGCATTGGCCAAAGAGTTGAGGACGTTGGCGGACGAACTCCTCAAAGGAAGTTGGAAGAACGGCAAGGGCCCCACCGTGCCTACCCCAGGAACTCTGATTGCCACCTATGTGAGGCTCAAGACCGAGTTTGAGGAGATAGTCGCCGTTGAGAAGCAGTATTCCCCTGGCAAGGTGATGGCCCCCATCGAGGACGAGGAGATGGCCCCCGGAGGGATGAGATCCCCCGGTGAGCTGCACAAGGTAAAAAATAATGGCTTATTACCATAGTTGTGGTTTTTGATTATTTGCAATGTGCTTGCTAATATGTTAGGGTTGTGCAGGTGCCGGTGGACGTCCTTGATGATTCCGATGTCGTGGCCCGTCCTGTTGGCATCGCCCCGGAGATCGATTCCGATGCCGCTGTCCATCCTGTGGACATCGCCCCAGAGATCGATTCCGATGTCGCGGTCAGTCCTGCGGACATCGCCCCAGAAATCGATTCCCATGCCGCTGTCCGTGCTGTGGTCATTGCCCGAGAGATCGATGACAAGAAATAGTTGGTCGGGCTAATCCTTCAGGGTAGTTTGCATTGCCCTGTGTTTAATTACCAGAACGATGCGTGTTATCAAACCATCTTAGGGCTAGTGCACTGTCTTGTGTGGGCGGATCTTGCTACTTTTGTTTGATAGTGAATCATGCGATGAATCATGCGAACCCTCTCCGAGTTATGGAAACAGATGTATCCTCACCAGCTTTTGATGTAATATATGGCATGATTAGATGTAAGTTTGAACTGTTTATCATATCAGCAGGGCTTGTTTGATGATTCTTGGTGTTAGTAGGCTAGCTACTGTGCGAGCTATAGTACTTGCAAAACACTCACCGAAGAGAAACGTTGGGGCTGATGAGCTCGTGGTACGCTTATACTTATCCCTCGTCGATCGACCAATAGCCCTAGCTCCTAAAATTGTAGGCTTAGCGATCGATGACCTAGGCGGGCTAGTTTGGCCTAGTGGGTTTCAGTGATATGACGTGCAACACAAAATCATAGCAGTGCAGAGACGTACTCCCTCCGTTCCAAAATAGATGACCTAGGCGGGCTAGTTTGCCCTAGTGGGTTTCAGTGATATGACGTGGTACAGTGCCGTCCAGTCTTCGCGTGTGGTAGCAGTATTGCGGGTACAGTAAGTTTTCTTGAAGAAGCGGAATTCAACGAAGTCATGATGGTTCCTTCGTCCGAACAACTTACAGTGGGAAAGGTTGGGCCTGCGATACGACCGGGGTAGACCAGGATAATTTTGTGCATGGCAGGTGGACCAGGATGGTCGACGTCCCACATGTCGGCGAATGAAAGTATTCTTTCCGATATAGAGGACGAGCAACGAGTATTCATTGTTTATTTTTGATGAAAGCTATTGTCTCCACTGTTACGACGGAGGAGTGTGAAACACGGCAGCCCAGTGAACTTGGCATGTGCACCACTCCCTCCTTCCTCATGTAATGCCCAGGTTACAGCTTTTTCTCACTTTCTCTCTATCTATTTCCTCTCAAATGTTTTTTACCTTTCTTTTTTAAGACACAATTGTTTTTATGCCTTTTTTAGAATTATTTTTTATACCTAGGAGCACGTGTAGAGACGGGCTCTTGCAGAGCCCACTCCTTGACTTTGTCAATGCCTCTCTCTCCTCCACATAAGGAGTACTACTTGCTATGCATGCATGCGGCGGGCAGCTGGCGTCTTGAGGGGCCAGGGCGGTGAGAGCGGGCTCCGGAAGCGGTCCGGACTCTAGCATAATTTTGGTTTTTACAGTATTTCTTTCTCCATTGACAGGTAGGCCCGCGTAGATAGATAAAGAACACGAGCTGATGAGGCGCATGCGGACTGTTTGACTGGTCAACCAGACAAATACGGAGCTATACGCTGAGCCAGTGACCGTATAATCACCATATCTCGTATACAATGATCAAAGTGAGCTATCAAGACAAGTTCGATGACCGCCAATGCATTTTACTCGGTAATAAATGACCAGGATTGAAGGGGAATCCAAATTTGCTTCGTCTTCTGTCCTTGAGCTCTTGACAAACCAATGCACTATACGGTTGTCCGGCCACTCCACCCCAGAGCTCTCACCAAGCGTCGTTCATGCCACCGCGCCGCACACTAACCGGTAAGGCAGCGATGGCATCCCGCCGCGCCGAGTTCCTCGCCGCCCACGACCGCACACAAAATGGTAGGGAAGCGATGGCATCCCGCCGTGCCGAGTTCATCGCCGCTCGCGACCTCACAACTATGTGGGAGGAATTTGAAGATGCCAAGGCCGAATGGGCGGTAGAGCAAGAGGCGGCCAAAGCCGCACAGAGGGAGCGGAAAAGTCAGAAAGCACTCAAGAAAAGAGAGGCCCGCCGCCGCAAGAAAGAAAAGGACGCACGCGCTGCTGCGGAGAGGTCGGCGGAGATCCAAGCACGGTGGGGTGTCGCCGACAAAGCCGGGAAGGAGAACGACGGCGTCTGGCCAGCATGTGAGAAGTAGTAGTACTAGTAGTTAGTGTGTGTGTGTGAGTATGAGCATGTACCAGTACTACTAGTTACTAATGTAGTTTTTAGAGCAAATTACCAGTACATTAGCCTAGACTAAATGGAAAAATTCCTATCCTAAGCATCAAATGGCATCTCTTTCTCTATAGGAATTGAGATGCATGTCATCTCACTTCCTATGATTTTCATATTCCTATCCTATGAACGAAAGGAGGCCTCTGTTGGAGTAACTACTGTAGCTAGCAGTACTGCTGGTACAGTAGTTTTCTTCAAGAAGCGGAATTCAACAAAGTCATGATGGTTCCTTCGTCCAAGCAACTTCAAAGTGGGAAGTGGGCCTGTGATTTGACGGCTCATTAGTCATTGTTACTACGGCGCGATGACCTGGGTGACTCCCTTGGAGTTCTGCGTGCATGGCAAGTGGACCAGGATGGTCGACGTCCCACATGTTGGCGAACGGAAGTATTCTTTCCGATATCGAGGAGCAAGGAAACCGCGTGGTATAGTATCACTGCTGATTGGTTCGCAAAAAAATAGTATCACTGCCGATTTATAATTATTTTTTATTTCTGATGAATGCTAGCGTTTCAACTCTTACGACGAAGGGTGCCAAACACGGCACGTGCTGGATGTCCCACACGTCAGCGAAAGGAGTGGGACATGAACAGCGTGGTAGAGCCCAGCATAAAAAAACAGCGTGGTAGAGCGTCTCCACTTCTTCCACTTCTGGGTCGGAGACCACACGTAGTAGTACTTAGTGGTATGAACGATACAAAGTGCGACCTGGAGACAAAGACACGTCTAGTTGGAAGGTCTCGGGGCATACACGTAAACAAATATAAAAGTTAATATGTGCCTCCAACTAATATAGTAGTAGTAGAGTACTTAGGCACGTACTCCATAACATCACCGTGCATTGCACGTACAACATTTAGTGGTAGTACGTAGTAAGAGACAAATGCCGCCCAAGAGTTCCCTTCTCGACCTACTTTTGGGTGTTTGGTAGAGTGTATGGAGGGTGCATGAGTCCACACTAGTTTAGCACAAATACACTAGAAGCATGCATGAAGAGAGCATGCATGAAGAGGGGTGTTGAGTTGAGCATGCATGAAGAGGGAACAACTATGCTGAGACGAGAACGCAACCAAACACACCCTATATGCCACGCATGTTCATACCATTTGTGCCTTTCTACTTCACTTACTGCGCTACATTACTCAGGTTCGTACGTCCACTCCTGGGTACATGTTCGTCTCGTAGTTCCAGTCCCACGTGTTCTTCATATAAATGGAACGATCCTTGCATAACACGTGCACCTTGATGCTAGATGTCTCGCGTGTTGGCAAAAGGATGAACAAAGCTCACGTAAAAAAATAGAGTGGAAGAACATAGATTCCGGACGACCGAGAAGGAGCAAGGAACCTCGTGGTGGAGCGTCTGCACTCATAATATTTAATATTATTCAGCGATATAAAATTAACCAATCATCTCCACTGTGGACTGGAAGAGTACGAAACATGGTAGCCCAGTGTAGTATCATACTAGTACATGGCTAACCCACACTATCACCATATTTCTTGGCTTCCGTGCAACACCTATCTCTAGTAATCCAGCAGCCTGTATCGCTTCTCCCTCCTCGTCTCTATCAAAGTGCGGCGGGCTGGCGTTTCTGCCGTCTATTGAGGTCGGTTAACTATCACATGTTAGCGACATGCCAAGAGCATTCTAAAACAAATTCCTTTCACATTCCATTTTCAAAAATAAAAAAATCCTTTCACGTACGAATTTGCTTGTATTCTTTGAGCAACTTGCATGTCCTATACTGCTCCTGTTTGATACTCTAACTTAGCTAGAGGTTAGACTAACTCATGACTAACCCTGAACTAACTGTAGCCAAAGAGGTGTTTGGGTGACAGGGTTAGATTGACAATAAATGCACTTCATGGAGAGAGAAAAGTGATTTTTCAGTGGTCCCAATGAGAACTATCTCCAGTTAGCACCTCTTGGGTGGGATAGTTTTTTGGTGGGTTCGGTGCAACTTGCTCCAATTTAAACCCTCATGCTTGGATAGTTTAGGGCTATTTGAGCCCCAACTAGCTCAAACTAACTCTAACCCATGGATCCAAACAGGGCCTATGGCCAGTCTCGACGCGGAGCAGTCGCGTGCACCGGGAAGCGGCGCTCTCTCGGCCGTCGCGCCACTTCAAAGCCGGCGCCAGTGAGAGGTCGCCTCCGCTCTGGCCGGGCATTAATGCGGCACTGACGCTCCAGGGGGACGCTGACCGTTTCACGTGGGAAGCGCGCGCTGGCAAGGGAGTATAGGTTTTGAACCGTTTCAGGTGTAGTACTGGTAGTTTGCCAAAACTACTCAATTATTGCACTCAGTTTCCTAAGAAATTGTGGTAAAAAACATT
The DNA here is from genome assembly GCF_018294505.1 of Triticum aestivum. Lineage (NCBI taxonomy): Eukaryota > Viridiplantae > Streptophyta > Magnoliopsida > Poales > Poaceae > Triticum > Triticum aestivum. The sequence continues at coordinate 477,458,764 of NC_057800.1, read as the reverse complement.
ACTCCACAGCCCGCTTCCCTTCTCCTTCCTCTTCCACCGCCCGCGCACGTCCGCGGGAAGCGACCGGTCAACCCTTATATAGGAGTGCTAGCACAAAAAGATGCATGCATGACCACTAAAATTTCCATATTAAAGCGCCGCTCCGGCGGGAGTATGGCGTATGTTGTTACCTTCGGCCGGCCCATGGCTACCGGGCGACGGCGACCAGAGAAGAGGCGGCGGGAGGGGAATGAATGCAGCTACTGTTTGGGTTCGCCTTCCGGCTTAAATAAATGCGCAGCATCACGTGTACCCGCGGGTGCACAAATTGTAACATACGTGTCTGCTTAAGTGGGCGTCACGTAACTGGTGTGTGTGAGAGAGATTCTGAGAGACAGAGTGCGTGTGTGTGACTCTACTCTTCGGACATGTACTCAACCTTTTGCATCGGGATATAAGTATAATGGTATTTACTTTAGCTAGTGATTTACGTGGCCATGTTAACGTGGTTGTGTCAAAAAAATGTCACTTCCTGCTCGTGATTTGCGTTATATAATTACAAGCAAGATTCTCGTGCATTGCACGGAACATCAATATGCATTTTTTATAGAACACCTGTTGTGATTGACCCATGCAGGAGTAATCCCATGTGTAAAAACTAGTGATATCTCAAGAATTTTATCGGAAAACTGGTATCTCAAGAATGTCATCGAAAAAATTGAAAGATGAGAGATAAGGCGAGGAGGAGTGGAGCATGGTGGTGACTGGTGGTCGGAATGGGCGGCGGCATGGGGATGGACGGCGCCAGCAGGCGGCAGCGGTCACCATGCATGCTAGATTGTTCCAGAGACTTATTCCTTTTTAATTGCTGAGCTATGAGGTTGCGAGAGATAATGATGTGGAGAGAGGTGTCGTATCTTTTGTAAATTATCATAGTTTGCTTTCTATCCTCAGATATAGATCATACGGTCTGTATTACAAGATGGCAGGCACACCATCACCACCAACTCGTTTTTTTATAAGGGTACAGATCATAAGTTTGCTGACTACTAAAGTAAAGTGGAATTTCTCTATGTTATGCAAGTAAATAAAGGTGATTGTTTATCATACGGGTAAGGTTGGATGAAGGGTGGTAGGAACAAATGCTCCGCCTAGAGCATGTGTGTGTGAGATGGAGTCTTAGTGTGTGTGTGTGTGAGAGAGAGAGAGAGAGGAGAGAGGGAGATGGAGTCTTAGTTTGTGTGTGTATGAGAGAGGGAGAGAGATGGAGTCTTAGTGTGTGGGGGGGGGCGTGCGTGCTTGCGTGTGTGTGTGTGTGTTTGTGTGTGTGAGAGATAGAGAGAGAGAGATGGAGTCTTTGTGTGTGTTGGGGTGTGTGTGTGTGTGTGTCGCGGGGTCCTCTGTGGCGGATGTAATTTAAGTGTGCATGGCTTTCATCATAGAGAGGTGATGTGTATGGAAGAGGCCACCAATGATGGGGTGCGAGAGAGAAAATGCCCGTAGAGAGGGAGAGAAGGTGTGTGCGCGTGAGAGGAGTCGACTTCGAGAGAACGTGTTTGTTCGAGAGACACCGAGGAAGACTACTATATATCGATGGTGCATGTAGGCGGGAATTAAACTAAGGGATGGTCTTATTGGTTTCTGGGATATAGGGGAAGAGTGAGAGGCGGGGGGGGGGGTAGCTAGATGGAGATTGTTAAGTGTGAATGTGTGTTTTACCCATCCAGGCGGAAGTTATGTGCACAAAAGAGGAGAACAATTCGATGTGGCGTTAGGATTGAGGGTAATTAACTACATATGGAGACATAGAGACCTTGAACGTGCATGTGTGAGAGGTATACATGTATACGTGGGATGTGTGTGTGCGCGCGCACATGATCGAGATAAAAGAAAGAAGACATAAGTCATAAGATTAACGACATGGGAGAGACGGATCGGTATGACAATATGCATGCATGTGAGAATGCATGGAAGAAGTCCCGACAATTGAGCATGTGTTTTTGTCTTTAAGAGATAGTGGCGTGGGCTGTAGCATGCATCTATGGCGAGCAGAGGGAGGGAGGCGCAACGATTGTGCAAAAGAGACCAACCTATAAATGCATATGTATGGAGAGACATATATAGTGTGGGTGATAGGAAGCAAGACTCCGTGCGAGAAAGAAATGTTGACAGAGAAACTACAGATAGATACAGAGATGGAGATGCTAGCTAGAGGGACATCCGCTAGTTTGGGTGTTGGAGATGACCGTCGGGTGGTTCAAAGGGTGAAGTTATATATGTGTGTGAAGGGCACTTGACTACATGTAGAGAGAAACATATGTAGTGTGCGTGATAGGAATCAAGAGTGAGGGCGAGAAAGAAGGTTGATGGAGAAACAGATAAATAGAAAGATAAAGATGGTAGCTAGTGTGCGTTAGAGATAGGAGTCAAGTGGATCAGAAGGCTGGGTTATGTGTGTGGGTGTGAGAGAGATAGAGAGAGGGTGCGTGTGAGTCACATACAAACAGATATCAGAGAGAAATGAGATCCAGAGAGACGGAGTTTTGTGTCTGCGATAGAGAAAGATATTTCATAACGAGAGTGATAGCTAGAGAGACATACGAGGGAACGCAACATATCTCTAGGGAGAGAAGGTGTGTGTGTGTGTGAGCGACATACAAGAGAACAATGGAGAAATATGAGACTCTGGGAGACAGAGTTAGTGTTTGTGTGTGAGAAAGAGATATTGAAGAGGAAGAGTCATAGGTTCTCATATCTAAGGAGCGAAAGACATCTCTGTATGAGGGGTGTGCGAGTGGCACACATGGGAATAGTAGAGAGAAATGAGACCCCAGGAGAGATAAAGTTTTGTGTTTGTGTGAGAGAAAGAGATTCCACATGGAGAATCATAGTTAGAGACACATAGCAGGGAGCGAGATATACTTAGAGAGAGATAGAGTGATGAAGGTCGAGGGAGAGAGTACCGTTAGTGTGTTACGAAGATAAAAGATCATTGTCGACATACAGGTAGCACGAGAGATACCTGAGAGACGATGAACGCGTATAGGTCCAGAGAGATAGTCCTATATAAGCTTGAGTGATAGCTATATGAGACGCATATCTGGATTAAAGGGGATTCAAATATTTAAACTGGAGATCACGACATCGATAATATCATAACGCAAATTGGTGTATCAAACATGCATATTCATTTTGAATTTGGGCACACGTGTAATGTTATATAGTTTATCAATATTGGTGATCCATAGATTCTTCAATTACAAACAATGCATGGTTTATATGCAATTAATGTCTAAACGGGATTACACTATATGTTGCGTGTGTGAAACACATTATACATGTTTGAGAAGTAAAAAAACCCGCATGAAACACACATTAATTGGAGACAGTTAGCGAGGAATGCATACATTGGATTTCAACATAAAGTGGTTTCAAATATTTGAAAATCCAAATTGATGGATACAACCTTATGAATCTGAGATCATGCCATTTGTAAACCATATTTATGTATAAATGGTGTTGTGCTTTTGAAAGTATATATAAAAAATGATGTATATAGAATGTAATTCCAATTGAAAATGGATCCCTCCTGAAAAAAATAGAATACAAACGGGATTCGAATTGAGTTCGCATAGTAAACGTGCACTCTGCAAAATTTGAACGAAGCGGGGAAAGTCGCAGTAACCGCCCGGAACCAAAATCTATGAGATGGAAATCATTGCTACCTATCCCTGCCACGCAAAGCCTATATGCTGGATTTCTATAGGTTTCGATAGGGGTAGGTTTGTAATTTCACCCAAACGTGACGTAACTGCCTCTCACCCGGATTCATACACGGTGGGCGCCAAAACACAGTGTGTCCTCGGCCGAAATCGACTCCCTCCCCGATTCATATTCATACACGGTGGGCGCCAAAAACAAACTCTCGTCGGCAAATATTCAGTGTATGCGAGATTACCGTCCTATCCCCGACCGACTAGTGTTGCTGTGATGTAGTAGAAATTTGAAACGGGGCTAAGTTTGTAAATTTCCTCGCATTTGAGACAAGCGCGCCCTGAATACATGGTTCCCCCTTCCTCTCTACCTCCCTTTTCCCCATTCGTACTCCGTGGGCGCCAAAACACCCTCTCCACCCCACCCTCCTCCGTCCGCCGCCGTCCGCCACCCCATCCACCGCCGTCCTCCTCCACCATGCCGGAGATGATACCCCGATGCCGCCATCCATTACAAGAGATCGACCTCTCTCATCCACGGCTTCGGACCGGGACCCTTACATCCCGTCCTCTCGCTTCATCCCCGCCGTCGTCCACCTTGTCGGCGCCGCTCCTACGACCGTCTCGTCCACCGCACCCCGCCGCCACCGTCTACTCTCCTAGATCTGCTTCCATACCGCCGACAGCCATCGCTACCGCAGCACCATCAAATTCTCAGCAGATGCCTACACGGTGCCGCACCAGAGGCGATACTCTTTCGTATCTGCTCAACTTATTTATCGCAGCAAGAAAATAGATCACCACTGCTTTACTCTGATTTCTTGTCTTGGTTGCGAAGTTGCCTTTGTCCGGTTTGCACCTTCAGATCCGCCATGGCACGCTCAACACCATACTCGCAATGCTTATGGTTTTCCCCTTTTATATTCCACACTAGTTAAATCACAGTAGACTAAATTTCAAAATTGGGTCAGTCGATTTTTCAGAGCTCACCGAAGTTCGCCGATGCGATCGAAGGGGCTCGGGTGGTTGTGGGGCCTCGCCGAACGAAGAAAACTCGACATGGGTGGGGGTTGGGGTGGGGGTGGCGGAGGAACACAGGTGGTTGGGGCCGGTGGTCCGGCCGGCGGCCCGTGCGGTGTTTTGTATGGGAAGAATCAGAGACGAGGAAGAAGAAGGGTTAGGAGACGTAGGATCTTCATCCAACCGCCTGAAATGGTCGAGAGACAGCTAGGAGTTGCATTCTTAATGCGCTCTGGTTCATCATGTGTGGGCACTATGCAACCAACATTTTATTATCCAAAATCTGCTTGCTCTTCTTTACCATGTTCCTCTTCCATTCTTCTTTAATATGTACTCTCTCCGTTCCTAAATACAAGTCTTTGTATAGATTCCACCATGGACTACATATGGAGCAAAATGAGTGAATCTACACTCTAAAATGTACCTGGATACATCTGTATGTGATCCATAGTGGAAATCTCTACCAAGACTTATATTTTGGAACGGATGGAGGATGATAGTAGTACAGTATGTTCCTTGTACTGAAGATGAGCAGGGACATTTGGAGGTCTACATGGTCGGTTGTGATGGACACTTTGAGCCTCTTTGATTCGTAGGATCTTGTAAACATAGGAATAGGATTTGTAGTGGCCTGCACCCTTGAATCCTATAAGAATAGCAAGGAAATGCGGGGAGCTGTGTTGCCTTTGAGAGTTACATTGATATTAACAGTACCGCACCTTCACTTGAAGAGAGCTGGTATCCGAAGCCTTTCTAGCCGTACCGGCAATACTAGCACATATATTCCAGCAAGTTCCACTTTGCTGATTTTACTCTGATGCTTAAGGTTTTCTCGTTATATCTACACTATGATCTGTGTAGATGCTTTGTGTCGCACTAGCAGCAGTCCACTCTTGAAGCTAAACACTGCAATGACTTACAAAATTGGCACCAACGCATTGAGTGCCATTCTGGATGCAATGAAACTCGTACGCTCCCCACCTGTTGATTCTTGTTCAGAATATCATCCTAATGACTATTCTAACCGCGAGGAGTCAAAGGCAGATGGCCTGTCCTGTTCACCCATCAAGGTGCCTGTTCTAATTTGGCAATGTTTTATTGATTGCGGGTATCTTGCATATGTTGTCTTGCATTTCTTCTACTTTGTTGCACCGCCATCTGCTTAGTTTACTCATCATATATGTCGAGATGCCATGCCCATCCATTATCAATACATATTCCATCTTTCATCATACCATGTTTTTCCACTCAAATGATGTTCTTGTGCATAGGCATCAAAAAGGAAGAGGGTGATTGCCGAACCTGAAGGAGCACCAGCAAAGTCCTTGAAAAACGTGGTGGTGCCGGAGAAATCAGACAACACCCCACTTATATTGGTTGTACAACCATTGACACAAAACATAGGACCGACTCCAGTAGACTGTGCCCATACTTCACTGGCCACACCACTAGCCCCACCACACAGGACCTGCACTCCAGCAAAAGGTATACCGATTTCATTTGCCATAGCACTAGCTGTACCACAGAAAAATCCCACTCCAGCAAAAAGTATAGCAAGTCCACCAGCCGAAGACCTATCCCAACTGCAGAGACGGCCAATTCCTGCAGATTGGAACCCCATTCCATTTATTCCCAGTTTAAAAGACAATGCTTTCAATGTTGTTAGGGACTACGTGCATATATTCCCATCATGGGAAGATTATTGTGAAGACAAACACCATTTTCACATCTTCCTGTCCAACTTACGTGTAAGTGCTATTATTCATGGCTATTATTTTCCTATTTTCTGTTGATTGAACACATCAATTATTTACATTACATTGTTGTAACTAGGCGAGGGTCAATCTGGATAGTCATGACGAGCAAAGCTTGCTTGTGCTTTTCAAGGAAGCATTGCAGCAGTATCGGTGTTACCTGAGGAAATCACACTTTGATGGAAAGTCTATAAACGAATTTCTGGTGAAGTCTCCTATGCTAAATTTAGAAGACATTGAATGGAAAAACCTTGTTATGCACTGGTCTTGTTCCTAGGATGAGGTATTGTCTATGAAATCACATGACAATTTGAACTTCTACTTTTCCGCATGTGCCTTACGGATCTTTTTTGCAGGAAATTTGCTCGAAGAAGAATTTCGGTTTGACAAGAACGACAGGATATCTCAAATATGCTGCCCGCTGCTTTGCTCTTGTTAGTACCTGTTGTCATGTATCACTGTACTTGCATACATACCTGGTTCATTATCTGACAGCAGTATGCATGATAGCTTGCTTATCAATTGTTTGCTCCAAATTATCTGATCTGTATGAATGGTTACATTAGTGTAGAATATATCCAATGCCAATGTTTTTTAGCTCTGCATTGTTCTTGTAAGTACATGTTGTCCTTTATCAGTGTACTTATAATGACAGGTAGTTGTTCATGTACCATCACTCTGCAGCTTATTTTCCTTTGCCCTCCATTTTCTACACATCAGATCTATATTTACTCTTACCATAAGGTTGGTACTGAAGAAGTTTAGCTGTGCATTGCTCTTGGTTGTACCTTTTTCCTGTATCGCTGCACTTACATTTATAGCTACTTGGTTATGTAGAATCACTCTTCATCTTATCTTAAATATTCTCCATTTTTCGTATATTATCGCATCTATATTTACTCTTAACAAAATGTAGAATAAAGGCAATGCTTTTGAAGAAGATTCTGTGGTAAACTTCTTGAATTGCCCCCCCCATCAGCATGGACAAGGCCTTTATAGAGCCTGTGTTCACCAATAATGTAAGTTTTTCCATCTCAAGCCTTCAAACTTTGTTGTATATATTTGGTTAGGCATGACTGCAACAGCTGTTTATTTTTGGTGTTTGCATCAAATTGCTTGTTTAAAGTTTATTATATGTAGTTCATAAACAAAAGTTCGTCCTTTCTCAATTTAAGCTTTCAGTTGTACAACCAAGTTCCTTCTTCATACCATGTAAATTAAACTATACAGAGCAAGTGATCTTCTTTTGCACTGCATGTATGCTTCTGTTCTTCATCTGTAATCCAGTGGTGTGGTGAACCTACCCACTACAGCACAATGTCATATTCTGCAATGTCTTAACTATGAAAAATGTCATATCATTCTACTATATTTAAACCATCTCTTTATTTGCCAATCTGAAATTGTATAAATTGACAGCACACTAACCATTGATACTTATGAGTTCTTGATCTGTAATCCAGTGGTGTCGTGAAGCTGCCAACTCCTTCACAATGTCATTTCCTGCCATGTCTTGACCTGAACAATACCATATTGTGTTAATGCAAATTTAAACTATGTCACTTTATTCGTCAGTAAGAAATGTGATGAATTGTCAGCACTGATACTTTTATGTGCAAAACTTGTCATCTGTCTGCTTGTTTATCTTTCAGAGTGAGGAAGATATAAGTGTTGAACAAGTGCAGTCTCATCATCTTGCTCAGCTGCTTGCACTGCAGCTCCCCAGCAGGACTAACCTTTCTTGAACTCTATTGAAGTGTTGCCAGTTTTATATATTTTTTTGTCGGCGTGTTTATTTGCACTGGTGGTGATCTTTGATGCCCAGTGTATGTAATCTGCTGTCTGCTTGTGCTTTATTATCATAGTGGCAAACTTTGATGCCCAGTGGATGTAATATGCCGTAATTTCTTTATTGTAAAGTATAGGTTTTTTCTTATTCATGATGCTGCAGTTATTTTATTGTATATATATCCTATCTTCGTAGTAAACCGGCCAAACCGTAAAATTACGGTACATAATCGGGTTGTCATGCAATCACGATGTAGGTTGGGCCTGAAACGTGCCGATCAGCTCACGGGCCGGCAGCAGCCCGAAATGAACCCCGGCCCATGATTGTGTGAATCAAATCATGGGCTTTTAACAGGCCAAAATTGTCTGGGTCCTTGTTTGGCCCAATCAGATTTCGGCTGCGAGCAGGCCGGATGCAAATCGGGCCGTAGTTCGGCCCAACTATATGACGGGCTTTTAACAGGCCGAAATTAATATAGGGCCGAAATGTTAAACGGGCCCTTAACAGGCCAAAACTAATATCAGGCCGAATTACTAAGTGGGCCTCTAGCAAGTGGGCCCAAAAGCATAGTGTCCAGTTGACGGGCCGAATCTGATATGGGCCATAATTGAGCCCAAAGCCTCTTAAGGGGCCAGACCTGATCTGGGCCGTAATTTGGCCCAGAACGTGGTAGGCTTTGAACGGGCCGGATCTCATATGGGCCACTATTAGGCCCGGAGCGTGGCAGGCCATTAATGGACCGGATCAAATATGGGCCGGCATTTGGCCCAAAACATGGCAGCCAGTTAATGGGCCGGCCTACTAGGGTCCTCAAAATCTTGTGGGCCTACAGTTGGGCCGGCCCATTAATGTTGGCGAAATCTCGTGGGCCTTTAGCTGGGCCAGCCCATTATGACCCGCAAGAATCTTGTGGGCCTTTACCTAGGCCGGCCCATTATGGCACAAAAAAATCTTGTGGGCCTTTACCCGGGCCAGCCCATTATGGCCCGCAAAATCTTGTGGGCCTTTAGCTGGGCCAGCCCATTATGGTCAGCAAAATTTCATGGGCCTTTAGCTGGGCTGGCCTTATGGTCCCCAAATTCTTGTGGGCCTCTAGTTGGGCCGGCCCATTTAAACTTGTTGGGCCATGCCACATGTCGACATATCATAGGCGCCTTCTGTCCAGTGAGTGGATGACATCTGTCCCGACGATGAGCCGACACGTGTTTCCTCTAGCCAATGATGATTTTACACGTGGAAAATCCCCATTGGTCGGGGCTGTTAACGGGTTATCGGATCCAAAACCCGACCCGATAGCTTAACGGCGTTCCGTTACGGTGGATGCCACGTGTCGGTCACCCTTGACGAAAGCACTTCTGTGACGCGTGATTTATCGTCATGGAAGTGGACACTTCCGTGATGATAATTTTGGTAATGTCATGGAACACTTCTACGACAGCACAGGTATGACTATCTTGATTCTGTCATAAATTTGTCATGGATGTACATGCATGACAAAAAAAGCGACCTACTGTGACAAACATGTATCATCACGGAAGTGTATTTTTTTGTAGTGGAAGCTTATACCCGAACCTGCCCCAAATGGGACAAATTTTTTTACCATGGCATGTTGATGCCGCTCCATGATAGCATGCCAAGTTTCATGAATTTCATACGAGTTTTGGATTTACTAGAATTTAAAAACCAAGCATCTCAATGTTTTGCCGGCAATCAACAGTGCCCTGGTGTTTGAATTTCATTCTCATCTCTTGCATGGGACCTACAAATTCACCCAAGGATACACATGTGATTTTTCAACCAACTTTAGTGCATTGGAGCATGTGCTTGTAGTTCAAATTTGAATTATGCACATAAAATGCCTAGAAAACCCAGTTAATGTATAAAAAGGCCAAACGAACCCAAAAAATTCCAAGATTGAACACAACACTCCTGTTGTTCTATGTTAACACTAGAAAGTTTTTGAAAGCAATAAGAGGCAATGGATATCGTCCCGTCACCAAAGGTGATACGTTCCCTATCGAAACAATCATGCTTGTTGTGAGAAGCTCTGGTTTGTGAGAAGCTTATACCCGAACCTACCCCAAATGGGACAAAAATTTCACCATGGCATGTTGATGTCGCTCCATGATAGCATGCCAAGTTTCATGAATTTCAGACAAGTTTTGGATTTACTAGAATTTAAAAACTAGGCATTTCAACGTTTTACCGGCAATCAATAGTGCAATGGTGTTTGAATTTCATTCCCATCTCTTGCATGGGACCTAGAAATTCACCCAAGGACACACATGTGATTTTTCAACCAACTTTGGTGCATTGGAGCATGTGCTTGTAGTTCAAATTTGAATTATGCACATAAAATGCCTAGAAAACCCAGTTAATGTATAAAAAGGCCAAACGAACCCCGAAAAAGTACAAGATTGAACACAACACTCCTGTTGTTCTATGTTGACACTAGAAATATTTTGAAAGCAATAAGAGGCAACGGATATCTTCCCGTCCCCAAAGGTGGTACGTTCCCTATCGAAACCATCATGCTTGTTGTGAGAAGCTCTAGTCTGTGAGAAGCTTATACCCAAACCTGCCCCAAATGGGACAAAAATTTCACCATGACATGTTGATGTCGCTCCATGATAGCATGCCAAGTTTCATGAATTTCAGACGAGTTTTGGATTTACTAGAATTTAAAAACCAGGTATGTCAACGTTTTGCCGGCAATCAACAGTGCCCTGGTGTTTGAAATTCATTCCCATTTCTTGCATGGGACCTAGAAATTCACTCAAGGACACACATGTGATTTTTCAACCAACTTTAGTGCATTGGAGCATGTGCTTGTAGTTCAAATTTGAATTATGCACAAAAAATGCCTAAAAACCCAGTTAATGTATAAAAAAGGCCAAACGAACCCCGAAAATTCATTCCCATTTCTTCCATGGGACCTAAGCATGCACCTAAGGACACAAATTTGATTTTTCAACCAATTTGTATGCACCGGAGCATGTGCATGTAGTTTAGTTTTTAATTGTGCACCTGAAATGGCTGGAAAACCAGTTTAATGTATGAAATGTCCGAACAAACTCTGAATAATTCCAATTCTTTTACGACACACATACAGTTGCATGTTCACTGCAGATAAAAGGTCTAGCAATTCAAACATCGTCCATTGCCGCTGTGTCCCCATTTTTTAATTCAAACCAAGTAGATCTCACACAGTTTATTCTCACCAACCGTGTGAGATGTAGTACAAAATATCTTGGAGCACCGTTGGTGAAAAGTATGCTATGGCTTACGCGAGAAGGTGTGTAGGCTACAGTCCATAGCCGGCGTGTCAAGCACACTAGCTCACTCCCCCAAAACTCCCGCCTCTTCATCCCTCACAATCTCGAAAATATCTACTGCCTGGAAGGTTTTAATGTTTGATAGCACATGATTAGTATGTGCGGACCGTGTGTGATGTCCGTTACTCCCGCTCTGCTTCAATCCCTTGATTCAAATTTTAAGTAGCCCCGACATTTTACTCCCGCCTCTGCATCCCTCGCAATCTCAAAAATATCTGCTCGCCCTTGATCCAAATTTTCAGTAGCCCCGCCTTGTTACTCCTGCCTAGTAAAATTTTCAGTTGCCGCAGTATTTCCTCAAACACAACCTCCGCTCACACAGACACACACAACGCTCGAAACCATTGGTAGGTCGCCGCCATCGCCGGCGCCTCCATCCTCAACCAATGCATGTGTGCCGGGGAGCTCGAGTAGCCAATGGCCAAAAAGAGGTTTATCGCGGCCTTTTCGCCCGACGTCAGCGAGGAGGCTGCCCAGGTGTCCATGTCATCCTCCGCGGGCCCAATCCGCCATCGTCGGTCCCCCAATCCGCCCGCCGCCGCACCCCTACACCGGTTTGAGGACTTCCCCGTCCTCCCCTGGACCCAGCAGCCGACGAAGTCCTACCTCGGGGTCCGGCAGCGGCGGTGGGGGATGTGGGTCGCCGAGATTACAGATCGGGAGACCCACACCCGCCGGTGGCTCGGTAGCTTCCACACGGCCGAGCTCGCGGCCATGGAGTATGACCGCTGGCAGGTCCGCTACCACGGCGCGGCGGCTAGGCTCAATTTCCCCTTCGACACACGTCCGATCCACCTTGTTCCGCCGAAGCCAGGGGTGGTGAGCTTGGCTATGGCGCGGGAGGACCGCGAGGCGTGGGAGCATCTCGAGGCCGAGGCCGCCGACGAGGCCTACATGCAAGAGCTCCGCCGGAAGCACCCGGAGCTCGTGGAGGCGGAGCGGGCAATCTTTGCCGGCGGAGGGCGGCGAGGTTATCGCACTCTCCTTCGATGACAAGGTGGAAGGCGGCGAGGACAGCGGCGCGGAGGGCGGCGAAGTTATTGCGCTCTCCTCTAATGACGAGGTCCAAGGCGGCGGCGACGGCAGCGCGGAGGGCGTCTAGGTGGGTCCCAAGGATGAGGAGATTGATGTCGATGAGTGGAGGAGTGCCTTCTCCAACGACCCCGACGGCGGTACTGGCCCGGACCCGGCTCGCGACACACCGTACATGACGAGAAAGGATTGGCTCGACCTCTACTTCAACCAAAAGTAGTTTACCTTAGTTTAGCTTAGTTTAAATTTATGTTTTATGTTCGGTTATGCAAAACTATCTATGTTTATGTTTGAATGCATGCTACTTTCGGTTGAACCTGCTTTGAACTTGATCAAATTGAAGTTTACAACCTTAAGTTTAGGGGATCGACTAGAAAAGGCCAAAATTTGCTGGAGTATATATATATATATATATCCACTAAGGGTTTTAGTCCTTTAGCTTTTTAAGGCTTGCCTAGAGACGTCCTTATGACTTGTTTATTTCAGTTCTTCACAATGTGATGCTCTATATGTGCAACTATTTGTTGTGCAGTTCAGCTTCATCAATAACAGTTACAACAATACCACTATGAATTACGATATTTGGTTGCTGTTAAGGATATTGCAGTTAACATGCCTTTTCGTTTTTCAATTGTTGTTTAGCAACATGCATTGTACTAAATGACTAAATATGCAATCCCAGGCTACATAGCAACAAGGAAGAGTGTTACCTTCATGTTCTGATGATGTCTAGATATACATGTAGTAAAATCTTATATAATGGGATGGATGGAGTGTTGTACTACATCATTTTTCAATTGTTATTTAGCTTCTAATATTAACTTGGTGCTTTTAGGTACATATATCATTGCCAAAGATCCACACTTCGACCCTTTCTGTGTATAGGGCAATGAGATATTCATGAACCAGCATCAAGTGAGGAAACTGATAAAGATTGTTACTAAAATGCATCAAGGCTCCCTATCCCCGACGACTTCTAGGTCATGTGGGAAGGACCCCCCCTATCGCCCACACTCACTTGGAGACGGTTCCATATGCCGTCACGGAAAGGGGTTAAAAACCGTTTGTTTAGGACTGACGAGCACCAGTGTGTGTGTGTGTGTGTGTATGAAATTCTGTCAAATTAAATGAATTTAAGAAAAATAGGGGCTATATAGGCACTTTGCCATCTACTAGCAGAAGGCAAAGAGCTTTGCCATCAGCCACGTGATGGCAAAGCTGCCACGTGGCAGATACCTGTGCAAACTGGGGGGCACTTCGCTGGCCTATATGGTTTCTTTGTCGTCAACTGGCAGACGGCAAAGAAGTTTGCATCTTTAACCCCTAAACGGCCATAAGCTACCATGTATGCCGTCCAGGTCCTTTGTCGTCTGCTAGCGGACGACAAAGACCATTTCATATTTGTCGTCCGCTGGCAGACGGCAAAGAGCCCTTCGTCGTAGCCTATTCAGCCGGACATGTTGCCGTCCGCCAGGTGTGCCTTTGCCGTCAGCCATGGAAGATGGCAAAGTGCATGATTCCTGTAGTGCATCTCGGGTAGAGTAGTTTCACCATTGAATACCCTGTGCACACGGGGTTGGGGTTGAACCTCTCTAAACATCATGTGCATACGAGCATGTTCTGTGCACACGGGGTAGAGTGGTTTCACCCATGGATACCCCGTGCACTCGGGGCGCTCAGGTAGCCACCAGCTACATCTTGAGGAAGGGTATAAACTCTCCTCCTCTTCTCCTACCTCAATCCCTAACCTTGATGTCTTGTGACCCTACCACCATTGCTACACCTTGATTTGCTCAACACTCTAATCCCTTCACCCAAACTTGTTGATACCTTGGGATTTGAGACAACAAGACCCAATCTACAGTTTGAGCAAATGAATTCATGTTCCCCTCTCAACTTCTTTGTCAACACTTTTTACTTTGGGAGATTGGACTCCTAGGCGGTTAGGAGTCAAGGCCTGGAAGCTTCCTTGCTTGTGGTGTGCTTTGGGAAGTTTGTAAGTGTGGTGGTCACCTTCAAGACCATCCCCTGGTGATTTGAAGCTCATCCATTGGGATGACTAAAATGGAGAATAGGGTGATCCACTTAGTGTCACTCCGAAACTTTTGCTTCGGCATCCCTCCAATGGAGATTAGCACTCCCCAAAAAGTTTGAACTTCGGGATAAAATATGTATCCTTGACTCACTTGTGGTTAAACCTTTCCCGTACCTTTTACTTGCTTTGTATCCTTGTTGGCTTGCTAATTACATTTTTTTCCTACCATACCTTGCCTTGATCTTGCTTGTCATATAGGTTTTTCTCACCTAGTTACACATTTAGAGAACTGTTAGAGTTGTGTCGAATATTGTGTAACTAGGTGATGTGAGACTATCTTCTCCCTTTTTGTCTTCTCCACAACCACCATTCTATTCCACCTATAGTGCTATATCCATGGCTCACGCTCATATATTGTGTGAAGATTGAAAAAGATTGAGAACATCAAAAGTATGAAACAATTGCTTGGCTTGTCATCGGGGTTGTGCATGATTTAAATACGTTGTGTGGTGAAGATGGAGCATAGCCAAACTATATGATTTTGTAGGGATAACTTTCTTTGGCCATGTTATTTTGAGAAGACATAATTGCTTTGTTAGTATGCTTGCAGTATTATTATTTTTATGTCAATATTAAACTTTTGTCTTGAATCTTATGGATCTGAATATTCTTGCCACAATAAAGAGAATTACATGGATAAATATGTTAGGTAGCATTCCACATCAAAAATTCTGTTTTTATCATTTACCTACTCGAGGACGAGCAGGAATTAAGCTTGGGGATGCTGATACGTCTCCAACATATCTATAATTTTTGATTGTTCCATGCTATTATATTATCAACCTTGGATGTTTTATATGCATTTATATGCTATTTTATATGCTTTTTGGGACTAACCTATTAACCGAGAGCCCAGGGCCAGTTTCTGTTTTTTCCTTGTTTTAGAGTATCGCAGAAAAGGAAAATCAAACAGAGTCCAATTGACCTGAAACTTTACGGAACTTATTTTTGGACCAGAAGAAGCCCACGGAGTATCAGAGTTGGACCAGGAGAGTCCCGGGCTGCCCACAAGGGTGGGGGGCGCGCCCACCCACCCACCCACCCGGGCGTGCCCCCCTACCTCGTGGACAGCTCGGAGGACCACCGACGTACTTCTTCCTCCCATATATACCCATATACCCTCAAAACTTCGGGAAGCACAATATATCGGGAGTTCCGCTGCCAGAAGCCTCCGTAGCCACTGAAAACCAATCTAGACCCGTTCCGGCACCCTGCCGGAGGGGGAATCCCTCTCCGTTGGCCATCTTCATCATCCCGGCGCTCTCCATGATGATGAGGGAGTAGTTCTCCCTCGGGGCTGAGGGTATGTACCAATAGCTATGTGTTTGATCTCTCTCTCTCGTGTTCTTGAGGTGATAAGATCTTGATGTATCGCGAGCTTTGCTATTATAGTGGGATCTTATGATGTTTCTCCCCCTCTACTCTCTTGTAATGGATTGAGTTTTCCCTTTGAAGTTATCTTATCGGATTGAGTCTTTAAGGATTTGAGAACACTAGATGTATGTCTTGCGTGGGATACCTATGGTGACAATGGGGTATTCTATGATCCACTTGATGTATGTTTTGGTGATCAACTTGCGGGTTCTATGACCTTGGGACTCTATGCATAGGGGTTGGCACACATTTTCGTCTTGACTCTCCGGTAGAAACTTTGGGTCACTCTTTGAGGTTCTATGTGTTGGTTGAATAGATGAATCTGAGATTGTGTGATGCATATCGTATAATCATACCCACGGATACTCGAGGTGACATTGGAGTATCTAGGTGACATTAGGGTTTTGGTTGATTTGTGTCTTAAGGTGTTATTCTAGTACGACCTCTAGGACTGTTTGTGACACTTATAGGAATAGCCCAATGGATTGGTTGGAAAGAATAACTTTGAGGTGGTTTCGTACCCTACCATAATCTCTTCGTTTGTTCTCTGCTATTAGTGACTTTGGAGTGACTCTTTGTTGCATTTTGAGGGATAGTTATATTATCCAATTATGTTATTATTGTTGAGAGGACTTGCACTAGTGAAAGTATGAACCCTAGGCCTTGTTTCAACGCATTGCAATACCGTTTACGCTCACTTTTATCATTAGTTACCTTGTTGTTTTTATATTTTTCAGATTACAAAAACTTACATCTACCATCCATATTGCACTTGTATCACCATCTCTTCGCCGAACTAGTGCACCTATACAATTTACCATTGTATTGGGTGTGTTGGGGACACAAGAGACTCTTTGTTATTTGGTTGCAGGGTTGCTTAAGAGAGACCATCTTCATCCTACGCCTCCCACGGATTGATAAACCTTAGGTCATCCACTTGAGGGAAATTTGCTACTGTCCTACAAACCTCTGCACTTGGAGGCCCAACAACGTCTACAAGAAGAAGGTTGTGTAGTAGACATCAAGCTCTTTTCTGGCGCCATTGCTGGGGAGGTGAGTGCTTGGAGGTATATCTTTAGATCTTGCAATCAAATCTTTTAGTTTCTTGTTTTATCACTAGTTTAGTTTATAAAAGAAAACTACAAAAAAATGGAATTAAGGATGCCTCATATGCTTCATATTTTTAATGTCTTTCGTGAGAATAAGGATTCCGATAATTGTGGTCAAGTGCTAGAAGAAGAATGCATTATAATGATTGGCACTAAATATTTGAATGATGAGCATGGTTGCAATGTTGTTAGTATGAATTCCTTGAATATCCATGATGCTAATGATATGCAAAGCCACAAGCTTGGGGAAGCTATGTTTGATGAAGATGATATTTTTTGTCCCCCAAGTTTTGATGAGGAAATTTATTATGATGAAAGCATGCCTCCTATTTATGATGATTATATTGATGAAAGTGGATTTGGAGAGGTCATGACTTTATTTTGTGATGAATCCACTATTCTGGAAGAGGTTCCAATTGATTATGAGAACAAAGTTGCTATCTATGATGATTATTGTAATGACTTGTATGCTATAAAGAATAATGATAACCATGAAACTTGTCATCATGATTTTAGTTTTCAATTGGATTATGCCTCACCTGATAGTTATTTTGTTGAGTTTGCTCCCACTACTATTCCGAATGAGAAGAATTTTGCTTATGTGCAGAGTAGTAAATTTTCTATGCTTGTAGATCATGAAAAGAATGCTTTAGGTGCTGGTTATATTGTTCAATTCATTCATGATGCTACTGAAAATTATTATGACGGAGGAATATATGCTTGTAGGAATTGCAATAATATCAAGTTCCCTCTCTATGTGCTTAAAGTTTTAAAGTTATGCTTGTTTTGCCTTCCTATGCTAGTTGATTATTGTTCGCATAATTTGTTTGCTCACAAAATCCCTATGCATAGGAATTGGGTTAGACTTAAATGTGCTAGTCATATTCTTCAAGATGCTCTCTTTATGTTACAATTCTTATCTTTTATGTGAGCATCATTGAAATCATCATGCCTAGCTAGGGGCGTTAAATGATAGCGCTTGTTGGGAGGCAACCCAAATTTATTTTTGTTCCTGTTTAGTACTAAATAATTTATCTAGCCTCTGTTTTGGTTGTGTTTTGTGTGCTTAATTAGTGTTTGTGCCAAGTAGAACTGTTGGGAAGACTTGGGGAAAGTCTTTGCGATCATGCTGTAAAAAACAGAAACTTTAGCGCTCACGAGAATTGCTGCCATTTTTATTGGAGAGTGCTATTTAGTTAATTCTTTTTGAAGATGATTAATAGATAAATTCCTAACGTCCAGAAATTTATTTGAGAATTTTATGAGTTACAGAAGTATACGCTTGATCCATATTACTACAGACTGTTCTGTTTTTGACAGATTCTGTTTTCTATGTGTTGTTTGCTTATTTTGATGAATCTATGAGTAGTATCGGAGGGTATGAATCATAGAGAAGTTGGAAAACAGTAGATATTACACCAATATAAATAAATAATGAGTTCATTACAGTACCTTGAAGTGGTGTTTTCTTTTCTTTCGCTAACAGAGCTTACGAGTTTTCTGTTAAGTTTTGTGTTGTGAAGTTTTCAAGTTTTGGGTAAAGATTCGATAGACTATGGAATAAGGAGTGGCAAGAGCCTAAGCTTGGGGATGCACAAGGCACCCCAAGGTAATATTCAAGGACAACCAAAAGCCTAAGCTTGGGGATGCCCCGGAAGGCATCCCCTCTTTCGTCTTGGTTCATCGGTAACTTTACTTGGAGCTATATTTTTATTCACCACATGATATGTGTTTTGTTTGGAGCGTCAATTTATTTTGTTAGAATTTGCTTGCTGTTTGAATAAAATACAAATATCTGAAATTCTTTAATGTTAGAGAGTCTTCATATAGTTGCATAATTATTCGACTACTCATTGATCTTCACTTATATCTTTTGGAGTAGTTTGTTGTTGCTCTAGTGCTTCACTTATATCTTTTTAGAGCACGGTAGTGGTTTTATTTTGAAGAAATAGATGAACTCGCATGCCTCACTTATATTATTTTGAGAGTCTTTAGAACAGCATGGTAATTTGCTTTGGTTATGAAACTAGTCCTAATATGATGGGCATCCAAGAGGGATATAATAAAAACTTTCATATAGAGTGCATTGAATACTATGAGAAGTTCGATACTTGATGATTGTTTTGAGATATGAGGATGGTAATATTAGAGTCATGCTAGTTGAGTAGTTGTGAATTTGAGAAATACTTGTGTTGAAGTTTGTGATTCCCGTAGCATGCACGTATGGTGAACCGTTATGTGATGAAGTCGGAGCATGATTTATTTATTGATTGTCTTCCTTATGAGTGGCGGTCGGGGACGAGCGATGGTCTTTTCCTACCAATCTATCCCCCTAGGAGCATGCGCGTAGTACTTTGTTTCGATAACTAATAGATTTTTGCAATAAGTATGTGAGTTCTTTATGACTAATGTTGAGTCCATGGATTATACGCACTCTCACCCTTCCACCATTGCTAGCATCTCTAGTACCGCACAACTTTCGCCGGTACCGTAAAACCACCATATACCTTCCTCAAAACAGCCACCATACCTACCTATTATGGCATTTCCATAGCTATTCCGAGATATATTGCCATGCAACTTACCACCATTCCATTTATTATGACACGCTCCATCATTGTCATATTGCTTTGCATGATCATGTAGTTGACATCGTATTTGTGGCAAAGCCACCGTTCATAATTCTTTCATACATGTCACTCATGAGTCATTGCACATCCTGGTACACCGCGGGAGGCATTCATATAGAGTCATATCTTGTCCCGAGTATCGAGTTGTAATTCTTGAGTTGTAAGTAAATAAAAGTGTGATGATCATCATTATTAGAGCATTGTCCCAGTGAGGAAAGGATGATGGAGACTATGATTCCCCCACAAGTCGGGATGAGACTCCGGAAAAAAATAAAAAGAGAGAGAAAAAAGAGGCAAAAAAAGAGAAGGCCCAAATAAAGAAATAAAAAAATAAAAAAAATGAGAGAAAAAGAGAGAAGGGGCAATGCTACTATCCTTTTACCACACTTGTGCTTCAAAGTAGCACCATGATCTACATAATAGAGAGTCTCCTATGTTATCACTTTCATATACTAGTGAGAATTTTTCATTATAGAACTTGGCTTGTATATTCCAATGATGGGCTTCCTCAAAATGCCCTAGGTCTTCATGAGCAAGCGAGTTGGATGCACACCCACTTAGTTCATTTTGTTGAGCTTTCATACATTTATAGCTCTAGTGCATCCGTTGCATGGCAATCCCTACTCACTCACATTAATATCTATTGATGGGCATCTCCATAGCCTGTTGATACGCCTAGTTGATGTGAGACTATCTTCTCCCTTTTTGTCTTCTCCACAACCACCGTTCTATTCCACCTATAGTGCTATATCCATGGCTCACGCTCATGTATTGCGTGAAGATTGAAAAAGATTGAGAACATCAAAAGTATGAAACAATTGATTGGCTTGTCATCATGGTTGTGCATGATTTAAATATGTCGTGTGGTGAAGATGGAGCATAGCCAGACTATATGATTTTGTAGGGATAACTTTCTTTGGCCATGTTATTTTGAGAAGACATAATTGCTTTGTTAGTATGCTTGCAGTATTATTATTTTTATATCAATATTAAACTTTTGTCTTGAATCTTATGGATCTGAATATTCTTGCCACAATAAAGAGAATTATATGGATAAATATGTTAGGTAGCATTCCACATCAAAAATTCTGTTTTTATCATTTACCTACTCGAGGACGAGCAGGAATTAAGCTTGGGGATGCTGATACGTCTCCAACGTATCTATAATTTTTTATTGTTCCATGCTATTATATTATCAACCTTGGATGTTTTATATGCATTTATATGCTATTTTATTTGATTTTTGGGACTAACCTATTAACCGAGAGCCCAGTGCCAGTTTCTGTTTTTTCCTTGTTTTAGAGTATCGCAGAAAAGGAAAATCAAATAGAGTCCAATTGACCTAAAACTTCACGGAACTTATTTTTGGACCAGAAGAAGCCCACGGAGTATCGGAGTTGGACCAGGAGAGTCCTGGGCTGCCCACGAGGGTGGGGGCGCGCCCACCCCCTGGGCGCGCCCCCTGCCTCGTGGACAGCCCGGAGGTCCACCGGCGTACTTCTTCCTCCCATATATACCCATATACCCTAAAAACTTCGGGGAGCAAAATAGATCGGGAGTTCTGCCACCAGAAACCTGCGTAGCCACCGAAAACCAATCTAGACCCGTTCTGGCACCCTGCCGGAGGGGGAATCCCTCTCCGGTGGCCATCTTCATCATCCCGACTCTCTCCATGACGAGAAGGGAGTAGTTCTCCCTCGGGGCTGAGGGTATGTACCAGTAGCTATGTGTTTGATCTCTCTCTCTCTCTCATGTTCTTGAGGTGATACGATCTTGATGTATCCCGAGCTTTGCTATTATAGTTGGATCTTATGATGTTTCTCCCCCTCTACTCTCTTGTAATGGATTGAGTTTTCCCTTTGAAGTTATCTTATCGGATTGAGTCTTTAAGGATTTGAGAACACTTGACGTATGTCTTGCATGTGCTTATCTGTGGTGACAGGGATATCACGTGATCCACTTGATGTATGTTTTGGTGATCAACTTGCGAGTTCCATGACCTCGTGAACTTATGCATAGGGGTTGGCACACGTTTTCATCTTGACTCTCTGGTAGAAACTTTGGGGCACTCTTTGAAGTTCTTTGTGTTGGTTGAATAGATGAATCTGAGATTGTGTGATGCATATCATATAATCATACCCACGGATACTTGAGGTGACATTGGAGTATCTAGGTGACATTAGGGTTTTGGTTGATTTGTGTCTTAAGGTGTTATTATAGTACGAACTCCAGGACTGTTTGTGACACTTATAGGAATAGCCCAATGGATTGATTGGAAATAATAACTTTGAGGTGGTTTCGTACCCTACCATAATCTCTTCGTTTGTTCTCTGCTATTAGTGACTTTGGAGTGACTCTTTGTTGCATGTTGAGGGATAGTTATATGATCCAATTACTTTATTATTGTTGAGAGGACTTGCACTAGTGAAAGTATGAACCCTAGGCCTTGTTTCAACGCATTGCAATACTGTTTACGCTCACTTTTATCATTAGTTACCTTGATGTTTTTATATTTTCAGATTACAAAAACTTATATCTACCATCCATATTGCACTTGTATCACCATCTCTTCGCCGAACTAGTGCACCTATACAATTTACCATTGTATTGGGTGTGTTGGGGACACAAGAGACTCTTTGTTATTTGGTTGCAGGGTTGCTTGAGAGAGACCATCTTCATCCTACGCCTCCCACGGATTGATAAACCTTAGGTCATCCACTTGAGGGAAATTTGCTACTGTCCTACAAACTTCTGCACTTGGAGGCCCAACAACGTCTATAAGAAGAAGGTTGTGTAGTATACATCATGGATCAACGTTGTTCATATGAAGGCGATCACCGTAGAGCGACATGTCCAGACATGGACAGATCGGAGAATCGGCGTTTTCTGGAATAGCAATCGAAAGTGCAGAAGATCGGCGAAGGAATCTCGTCGGTGATGTGTTGGCATGAGGCTATCGATAAAGGAGGGCGGTGGCGGCGTAACGCATGTGCATCGGACTCGACAGCTTTGCACTCGCTGGCAGGCGGCAGGACACACTTGCGGGAGGGCTCAGGCCCATGGCACGAGGGGCAGGCTGGGCTGTGTTAGCAGCACGGTGGGCCGGCAGAAAGCTGGCTGCAAAGGCGTGTTGGTTTGGGCTGGTTGATGCGAGCCAAGGTTGGGCGCTGGTATTAGCGGGCCCATGGGTGACCGATATGTGAGTGGGAGATTGTTGGGTTTAGTCCCACATCAGTTGTGGGAGGAGACATAACACGATTTATAAGGGCGGGGGTGTCCCTTTCTAACAGGCTAGTCTTTTGGGGGAGAGGACCCAAGGCCTTTCATAAGTTGGTGTTGCTCTCTGTTTGGGCCTGGTTGACGCATGTGGGTCGGAAACGCAGGTGTAGCGAACCCAGAATTGCGTAACAATTGGAGCTAGGTCGTTCGGAGGCTATGAATTGTTGATCGACAGGAAAAGCTGCGATCGTCGGTCTCGAAAGGATGCCCGTATTTTGTCCCCGATCTATTAACGGTCTGTAGCAGAGCAGGTCTGATGTGAAGGTCAATAATGTTTGACACGGATGCCAAAGCAGCAGCTTTAGAAGCAATCAAAAGCAACCAAGGCAGCGGTAGATCGGTTCAGCGGCGGCGGCATGCAAGCATCGTGCAGTGTTCTAAATCAAGTCGGTCTCGGCGAATCGATCAGGATGGACAGAACGCAGCGCAAGGCAGGCCAGTAGGCCTAGCTCAAGCAGCAGCTGTTGTGAAGGCGCCGATGGAGGCCCATCCGGAGTGCTGAGCTAAGCGGAAGCCGGCCGTGTGAAGGCCCGGTCAGGCTGATGCGTGGGTGTTTGGTGTTGTGCAATGCAGACTCGAGGATTTGTTTGGAAGAAAAAAGAGATGACCGAGTCCTCATGTACGCCACAAGGCAGATCAAGTCGACAGAGAAGAAATCCATTGATACGAATCCATTGAAACTAGCGCAAGGACAAGGCAAAGCAAATAGCATCAAGAGTCACTACAAAAAAAGACACATCCGTGACATTTTGGGCCGAACAAATTTTTTCTATCATACATATGACACTTCTATGATGATAATTGTGACAAAACCCGGTATCATCATAGATGTGGTCGGCTCCTACTTCTATGACAAAAAATCATGACAGAAAATGGGTTTTTCGTCCTGGGCGGGCCGGAGACGCAGCTGCATGACATACTTTGGGCCGTCCATGACGGAAAAAACCATGGTAGAAGCGAGGGGGAGGAAAATTTCGGGGAGTTCCCGGTTACGGTGGGAGGTTGGGGGCCGAGCGATGCGCGTTTCTCTCGTACACGTACACGCGTGTGTGCGAGGCATTGGCTCTAACTGAACCCGAGCGAGGCGTTGGGCTCTAACTGAACCCGAGTGATTGCACTGCAGGCTACGCGTTACTGAACCCGAGCGATCGATCGATGGCTGTTAACTGAACCCGATCGAGCGATTCCTTCGCTACTGCTGCTAACTGAAGCCGATCGATTGGATGAACAGTGAGCGTTGCGGGGGGGTTGGATGAACAGTGAGCGGTGGCGTTGCCTCTGGATAAACAGGACCCCGTGGTGTGGAGGGCTGGATGAACAGTAGACGGTGGAGGGGTGCCCGTGGAGGGGTGGTTGAATAGGACCCCATGGTGTGGAGGGCTGGATGAACAGTAGACGATGGAGGGGTGCCCGTGGAGGGGTGATTGAACAGTAGCCGGTGGAGTAGCGCGCGGTGGAGGCTGGATGAACAGGAGCCCGTGGAGGCTGGAGGAGGTCGACGGTGGAGATGAACAGTATCCCGTGGAGTCCCGTTTTGCGGTACGCCATACCCCTCCCGATGAACAAGACCCCCATTTCGACCGTAGTGCTACAACACAAGTCCATTTCCTCCATTTTGCGGTACGCCACACCCCTCCCGATCAACAGGACCCCCGTTTCGACCGTAGGAGGTCCATTTCCTCCGTTTTGCGGTATGCCAGACCCCTCCCGATGAACAGGATCCCGTTCCGAACATGGCCGGTCGAACACAAGGCTGTTTCCTCCGTTTTGCGGTACGCCAGGCCTCGTTTCCATCGCCTGTTCCATCCAAGCCCTCCCGATGAACACGACCACACATTCCGTTCCGACCCAGCCGGTTGGCTCCCACGCGTTCTGTTGCCTTCCGATGAACACGAGCCTTCCGTTGCCTCCCCATGAACACGACGCATTCCGTTGCCTCCCCATGAACACGACACATTCCGTTGCCTCCCCATGAACACGACGACGACGTTGTTTCTCCGTTCCGACCCAGCCATGTACACGAGCCCTGGCCGTACTTATGTGCGAGTAGGCGTTCGAGACGCCGCCCGTATGTACACATATGTGGCCGTATTTTCTTTCTTGCACCCTGGCCGTTGTACGTACGTGTACATGCTACGTGCGCGCCTCTACTAAGACACGTGCACGCCTCTACTATGACACGTGCGCGCCTCTACATCGACCAGTATGTACGTACACGTTCGCGACCAGAATGACAACGCTACGTACGCTTCGACCAGGTGGGTCCCGACTGTCAGGCACTTCCTTGCCTACGAAGATGTAGCTGGTGGGTCCCAGCAGTCAGGGGGGCCAATCGTTTTTTTTGCTCGGACGCACTTCCTTGCGTGCGAAGATGTAGCCGGTGGGTCCCAACAGTCAGGGGGGCGAATTGTTTTTTTGCCCGGAAGCACTTGCTTGCGTGCGAAGGTGTAGTTGGTGGGTCCCAGCAGTCAGGGGGGTAAATCGTGTTTTTTTGCCCGGGCGCACTTCCTTGCGTGCGAAGATGAAGCTGGTGGGTCCCAACAGTCAGGGGGAAATGTTTTTTCCGTGAAATACAGTGGCCCGTCCGGTGGGTCCCAGCTGTTAGGTGGAGGAATCATTATTTTCCGTGTAATAAGGAGGCACTTCCTTGCTGCAGCCATGGACCCAGCTGTTAGCCTCTCCACGTATAGTCCACGTCCGATGGAAGTCGTTCCTTGACCACGTTGACCAGGCCGCACCGAAAGCACCACGGCGGTGGACGACGGCGAGGCCTAGGAAGGGGACGACGCGGAGTCGAGGAAGACGCGGCAGTGGAAGCCCACGCGGAGAGGAGTACGAGGGTTCACTGGTTTGGCTGTGGTGTGAGGCTGCCGTCGCCGCAGGGCCTGGCCAGCGGTGGGAATAGTAGGGGCGGTGAGGCCTCCGCGGCAGCACAGCCGGCCACAGGAGGCAGGAGCATGTGACACGACCGGCGCTGCTTTGGGCGGCTGGAGCAAGAAGACCAGAGGTTGAAGAAGCACTACGACCGTTGGATGGACATCGTACGGTCACTGGAGCTAGAATCATTTATATTGACTTACTTGACAAAGCCCTCCGTCCCCGTCAACTTAGTTGGCCCACAAGTCATCCTCCCACTATGGTGGGTCCTAACTAGCAGGGGGTATTCATTTTTTTGTGCGTAATAAGGAGGCACTTCCTTGTGTGCGAAGATATGGCTGGTGGGTCCGACATGTCAACGGGGGAACGTTTTTTTTGCGAAATACAGAGGCCCTTCCGGTGGGTCCCAGCTGTCAGGTGGAGGAATCATTATTTTGCGCGTACAGTCCATGGCCGATGGATGTCGTTCATTGACCATGTTGACCAGGCCACGCCGAGAGCACCATGGCGGTGGACGACGGCGAGGCCTAGGAAGGGAACGACACGGAGCCGGGGAAGACTCGACAATGGTTGCCCACGCGGTGGGGAGTACGAGGGTTTACTGGTCCGGCTGCCGTCGCCGGAAAATAACAGGAGGTGTGGGTGAGTAGAGGAATGGCCTGGCCAGCAATGAAGTAGGGTGGGGCGGTGCGGCCTGTGCGGCAGCACAGCCGGCCACGGGAGGCGGGAGTAGGCAGTCCCACCGGAGCTGGTTTGGGCGGCTGGAGCAAGAAGATCAGATATTGAAGAAGTAGCACGGCCGTTGGACGTGGTCACTGCTGCTAGAATCGTTTGTGGACTAAGTTGACAAAGGCAAAGTACACGTCAACCTAGTAGACCCACAAGTCAGCCTCCAAATCTGTCCCAAACAGCATACAGCCCGAAATTTCTAGCCAGATTCAAATTAATTTTAAATCTAAATATACCTTAATTTAAATTCAATTAAATTTTACCCGCACAAAAACAATGAAATTTAAAATATCAAAATCTGAAAGAAAACAGTATTTGGAAATAATTGTCTGTTTGCTGTATTTTTCATTTTACAGCCCATTTATTATTACTTATAGCCCATTTCTTATTACTTATAGCCCATTTTCTGGGCAAAATGCATCCCTCCTCGTCTTGAAAGATTTCCGGCCCAGCAGGGCGTAGAAAAGCAAGTAGGCCTATGTTGGTTATTCTGCAAAAAACAAAATAGCTGGCTAGCCATTTTCAGAAAGGAAAAAAACAAACTGGGCTGGTCATGTGCTAAACATATGAAATAAAAGCCTGGGCTAGACGGGCCACGGGTCCCGCACAACCCAGTTGATACCCTTCTCCGTCCCAAAAAACAAAATTACTGCGCGCGCTGCTGGGTCCCTACTGTCATCCTCACCATGTACAGTCATCTCCTTATTCCTCTCGGTTGTTGACCATGTTGACAACACCGGAGGGCGGCGCCGCGGCGAGCGAACCAAGGCGGAGGACGATGGTGAGGCCTCGGACGGGAACGAACAGGAGCCGGGGAAGATCACAGCCAGCCGTGGGAGGCGGGAGCAGGCGGTCCCGCCGGCGCTGGTTTGGCTTTGGCGGCTCGAGGAAGAAGAGACTGAAGAAACGCGACAGACGTTGAATGTCAATCCAACGGTCAAGGTTGGCACAATCGTTTGTTGACTAAGCGGACACCAAGTAGCATACTTTTTTATATATAGGAAGAAAACTGCGAGGAAAATGCGTTCGTCTGCCGTCCTCCTCACAGGGAACGTTCGCCACATAAGTGACTAGCACCCTTGGTTTTCAACCGAGAGGTCTTGGGTTCGAGTCCCAGGAACTCTCAATTTTGTCCTCCTTCCTTCCTCGCAAAAAAAGGGAAAGAAAATCAAAGACTTGGGAAGGCGTACAGAACAAGCTAGTGTACCAGTAAAGAGACGTTGCCGAGTTTTAGAAAAAAGAAAGACGTGCTCCTGTAGCTGGTTCGAATCCAAACCTAGACTATGACTATATATGGTGCTATGCTACTCTGCAAGTAATGAAACTGACATATCCAACGTTCGCTTCTCCTCTTCTCTACTTACTCTGCCTAGCATCAGAAGCTCTGGCCGCAGCAACCATGTCCGCTGGCTGCTCGTCCACCTGCTCTTCAGCAGGCAACAACCAGATATGCGCCAAGTCGCCACCCGTACCATCGCCTGTGGGTCTCATCACACCCCCGCCGGCACGCGCACCGCAGCCGATTGCTCATCGCAACCCGCTGCCGTTGGTGTGGTGCCACTGCTGCAAATCACGCAGAGTCATCCTGCCGCGTCTCAACCACAATCCGCAACCCTGGCCGAGTCTTCTACAAATGCCCGAATCATGGGGTAATAATATGTTTAAGTGTTGTTCTGCTGCTTTCAGTTGCTGATTTTTTAATAGTTTGGTTGATGATCTTCCAATTTGATTCGTGCAGAAAAGGGAAGATTCGTGTGATTTGTATTTCTGGGAAGTTGCTGATGTGGGGGAATGCAACTACGCTGATTATTTGGTTAGCCGAGGAATCCCAATACCAGCAGGTTGGGGTGTTGGACAAGTAACTGAAGGAACGACAGAAGAGGAAGATGCAGAGCAGAAGGTTAAAGATGCAGTTCCTCTGATCATGGCCAAGCAACAGCTGCTGAACGGCCTTGACAGCAATGAGGAGATGAAAGAGCTTGTGAAGATAATGGGCAAAATCGATGTGCTCTGTAGGATGATTGTCTCTTTATTTGCAGTGTATGTAGCACTCGTGATGTATTCAGTGGCTACGACATGAGCACTTTGCTGAAACTAGTAATGAATGAAACCTGTGTAGCAGGCTGGGCGTAGTGTTGTGAACATCTAATGATTTCTATTAACGGAAATCAGGGGGTATCCCCTTTTGCTCATATAAATAAATAAATAGCAGAGGCCCTGTCGGGTCAGCTTTGTTCTCATTCGAAGACGTCGAGCAAATTGCAGTCCAACAGCAAACTATGTCATCAAATTCAAGTTTCACAGCCAAATATGAGTACAACTAAACAACAATGTCATCATGTTTTAGTTGTCATACAATCACCAAACACAAATCAGCATACATAACAAGTGATGTTCTCACAGCAAAATACTAAACAACATGTTCATCAGGTTTCAGTTGTCATAGCAAACACAATTTCACATAGTAGATAAAAAACATCTTCTGACAGGCAAATACGACAAAAGCAATGTAATCATCATCCGCAGCAGCAGCGTCAACATCTTCGCCATGTGTATCAGTCTGAATCATAATTCCCCACGGTGTCATCTTCTTCTTCGTCCTCAACGTCCTCGAACGTTGGCTTCTTCTTGATCAACTCTTGTATGTCCACAGCATGACAGGCAATCTTTTCGCCGGCGTCATTGACGTGATGGTTCTCAAAGATATTAGGAACATCTGTGTTATCTTGTACATCAGGAGCAGTGTAAGCATCATCTTGTTGTGCAACTTCATTAAACGAATTCCTCTGCTCAAACCTTTGCAATACTCTCCAGTCATCGCTACGTGCAAATGTGTCTTCCAAGAAAAATATCTGTGTTGCTTGACATTGATGGATTTGAAATAATCATCAGCTCTGGGTTTTGCGATCCTGGAAAACAGGTTATACCAACGACAGCACAACAGAACCACACACCGATGATCCTCGAAACTGGAGATATACTGCAACTGAACAATGTCTGTTATGTTAGCATACATTTCAGTTGTCTCTTTGTCATACGTATCCGTGCTCATGATGGCACTGTTTTGTGTCTTCCTGCCTTCGTCTCGTGCAAGGGTGTTGTAGCGCACATCTCCAACAACGCAAGATTCATAATGTCTTACCCGAGTATCAGGACCCATTGCTAGTGAGTAAAGGGCATCATCAACTGCCTGCCCATCCTCCCGCATCTTCTTAACCTATGGTTAGAAAATAGACAAGCTGATCATCTTATGTACTCAATATATTAAAAAAACTGACAGTGCACTTCAAAAGCTTACATGGTTCTTGAACCATTTCGCAAATCCTGCCATAACCAGTTTGTCAATGTTTCTTGGATTTTGCGGCAGTAACTCCTCTTTGTAGATGCTGCACAACATAGTGATCGCGTCAAACATCTAAATATATAAGAATGTGCTGCAAGTTTAGTAGATTATGATGTATAAGCTGCAGTACTGCACTTACTTGATATAAGGTAGTATCTCAGGACAGTTATTCAACACATACCAAACCATTTTGTCCAAATCTTTAGGTTTGTCCTCTTGTCGACTCTTCCCTGTAACTCGAACAGAATAATCGAAAACATTGAGCCCGGGATTGTCTTCACCCACCTCTTTGCTAAGCTGATCAGCTGTTTCAATGTATTTTGAGCAGAATGTCAACGCTTCTGTAGCAATGTAGGCCTCTGCAATGGAACCCTCGGGTCTAGCTCTGTTCCTAACATAGCCCTTGAAAGTGCCTAGCCGCCTTTCAATAGGGTACATCCAGCCATACTGTACTGGACCTCTAAGTAGTGCCTCATCAGGTAGATGAACAGCCAAATGCACCATCACATCAAAGAAGGCTGGAGGATATATCTTCTCAAGGTCGCATAGGATAGTTGGTATCTTGTCTCTAAGACGCTCCAAAGCATCTATCCTGATATTCCTACTGCAGAGTTCCCTGAAGAATTGTCCCAACTCTGCAACTGCTCTGTATAAGTCAGGGCGGCCCAATCCTCTAAGGATAACAGGTAAAACCCTTTGAAGTAGGACGTGGCAGTCATGAGTTTTCAACCCTTGTACCTTGTTTCCATCTGCACTGACTCTCCTTTCAGGGTTGGAAGCAAATCCATGTGGGAATCTCACACGTGACAGGACCTCGCAGAATTCTTTTCTTTTTACCTTGTCCAAGACGTACACAGCTGGTGCCATATCCCGTGGTTTACCTTCATCTTGCACCTGCAAATCCTTCTGATACCCAGGTGTGTCAAATCAATCCTAGATTTTAAGGTATCTTTCGTCTTGCCTTCAATATTAAGAAGTGTGCCGATAATGCTGTCACATATATTTTTCTCGATGTGCATCACATCAAGATTATGCCGCAGATCCAAATTTTTCCAATACTCCAAGTCCCACAAAGTGGACCTGCGGGTAAACAATAATCTCTCTTCTACCCTGCCACGCTTCCTTTTTCCGCTACCATTACCAGGATGGTTTCCTGGTGTAATATGTCTGACCTTCTCTAATTCCACTTGCAACTCATCGGCGGTGAGCCTCTTTGGCGCATCACGGTTTTCATGCTTTGCACTGAACACATGTCTTCGGTATTTTCTAGGATGCGGCTTGTCCTTGGCAAGGAAATGGCGGTGTCCAATGTAACAGATCTTGCTAAGTATTGCGTATGACAGCGGATTCCTGTCACAGCGAACACATGCATTGTAAGCATGTGTCGTTCGCCCTGACATAGTACCCAAAGCCGGATAATCATGGATGCACCAAATTATAACAGCACGCGGAAAGAAATCAGCTGGTGGGCTGCTATATAGGTCTTGAGTGCGAACACCCTTCCATAGCTGTTGAAGTTCCTCCACAAGAGGCTCCATGAACAAATCAAAATCCTTTCCAGGACTTTTTGGACCTGGGATGAGCAAGGCCATCATATAGTTTGATTCTTTGGTGCAGACATTTGGAGGCATGTTGTAAGGGATAACAAGCACTGGCCACATGATATATGTGGCGCTCTGGTGGCCAAATGGGCTAAATCCATCTGAAGCTAAGCCAAGTCTAATGTTTCTCGGGTCAGCAGCAAACTCTTTGTGTTTATCATTGAAGCTTTTCCACTCACTACCATGAGATGGATGGCTCATTACACTCTGATCTCTGTACTCCTGGTTCCTAGAATGCCACAGCACATCCTCTCTTGTTTCAGCATCATGAAACAACCTCTGCAATCTTGGTGTAATTGGAAAATGTCTCAGAACATTATGAGGAATCCTCTTCACAGCATCGCCATCTTTCCATCTTGATGATTTGCATTTCGGGCATTCACTTAAGTTGGCATAATCCTTCTGGAACAGAACACAATTATTCTTACAAACATGGATCATATCATATCCAATTCCAACAGCATGAAGGAAATTCTTCATTTTACTGTAGGTGTGTGGCAGCTCAGACGCATCTGGGATAGATTTGCAGAAAGCAGCCAACATCGCATTGAATGATTTGTTGGTCATCCACTCAGATGTCTTCACCTGAAGAAAGGTGACCATAGCTGAGAATACTAACAACTTATTTCCTGGGGTGACAACAACGTTGCATTGTTCCAACATGCGGGCCCACCGTTTTTCTTCTGCAGGTGAAAGTTCACGGAATGCACGAGCATTTCGTAGCATTGTTTCAATGTTGGTCAAACTCACTGGCTCCGCCACCACCACCTCCTCCTCCTCTTCCACTTGAGCATCAGGCAGATCAAGATGGTGATCTGCTGCTTCCACGTAGTCAATAACATTGATGTTCACAGCTTCACCATGATGAACCCACCTAGTATATG
Source organism: Triticum aestivum (assembly GCF_018294505.1). Lineage (NCBI taxonomy): Eukaryota > Viridiplantae > Streptophyta > Magnoliopsida > Poales > Poaceae > Triticum > Triticum aestivum. The sequence goes on along the minus strand of NC_057800.1, from coordinate 477,426,221 downwards.
TGACCGACATCCCATACAAGTGTAGATGATTTTGCATAGTTGACTGGGGTCTTGTAACTGAATTCATACAACTGCTACACGGGCAGAGCACATCTTCGGACCATCGTACTCAGCTCTGATAAAGTTCATGAAGTTTTCAACCCCCTCGACATATGCAGCGGAGAATCTTCGAGCAGAAGTTATCCAAGTCCTGTCCATCTGTTAGACATACAAATTAGTTCTTCTACTAGATATTACAGGAAAAACATATATGCTTTTTTATGAAGTCTAGAAAAAATACCTAGGTTGATGTCTAAAGCTATGGCAAGATATTTGGACGAGCAGATCTAAGTAATGAAATATATGTAAAGCTAATTCAGCAAACAGATTTGAGTGCCAAATTATGGCAGGCTATTTCAGCAGTCAATAAGGCCGAGCACACAACCATCGAATTATCGAAGGCCATCGCAGCAACAAAGATCGAGTATAAAACGGTGTAGAGCTATTTCACCTAACAGATTGGCTACTAGACCATGGCAATCTACGTCACAATAAATATATGGCAGGATATTTTAGCAACTAATCGGCATTGGCATGCCATCTCAGCTAAGTAGATTGAGTGCAGAACAGGGCAAGGAAGCTTCTTAAGCAGAGCATATTGACAGTAAACTACTTCGGCAAATAGTGAGATTAACAGCGTCTATCAGCTAACATTCAGCGCTACACCGACATGAACGGGGCCTTAGTCTAGAATGCGCGTACCATGGGAGAAGCTGACCGTCGTGCGTCTCCACACGAACGTCGCCAGCGGTGGTGGCGCTGACCTCCGTGCGCCTCCACAAGAACGTAGCCAGAGGTGGCGGCGCGGCTAGAGAATGGCAGTCTACGAGAGTGTACTGTGGGAGCGAGAGGATCGCCAAACTGCGGCGCCAACGTATCGGTGCGGTGGGGAGTGCGGCTTTGGCGGAGCGAATGGAGTGGAGGGGGACAAGGGGGAGGGGGTTTGGAGAATATTATTGGCTAGTTGGCCGAAGGGCGATTGAATTGAATTTGGGGGGAATTTTTTGGTGTGGGGGGGAGGATTTTCGCGCGGTGGGCGGAGGGAGTTTGGTGCATGGTCGGTTTCTCCAAGTGCAGTCCCACGTGTCAGTGAAGAGGCAAGCCAAAGTGCGTTCCCTTTGCATGAGCCGTGTGCAGGACCGAACGTGTGTGGGGTGCAATGCGACTGCGATAGGAGTGTTGTGAGTGTACCGCCTTTTTTCCTTTTGAACTAGGTGCTTCGCCCCCTCAAAAAAAAATTTTTTGCTCCCCGCGATCCATCGATACTACTACTAGTAATCCGGTAATCCCGACTAAAACGGCGCGGCCGGGTCTTTTCCCGCGCGATATGCTGGGAGGTTGGCTTAGTTGGGTTTTTTAGGACGAGTAATGCTACACCTATGTAATCCCAGTTACATAATTAACGTAATGTGAAATGTGTGAGCTGTTGATTGTAGATTGGGGGGAGGGAGGGGCCCACCACCATGAAAATCAGAGGAGGAGAGAGAGGCAATTTACGTTAACCCTTTCATAGGTTCCCGTAGATGTAGAAAGATGTGAAATGCGTGAATGTGTAGTGGACGTACTATTGGAGTGCCTAAGATAAAAAGCAGAGTTGGTGATGATGGTGTGCCTGTCATCCTGCAATATAGGCCATCCGATCTATATCTAACGGATAGGAAGGAAACTATGACAATTTACCTGCACTCCTCTCCACATTTGCAGATAAGGCTTTCCCTCGTTCATCCTTTTCTCCCACAAGATCTTGATCTTCCGTGCAACGCACGGGAATCTTTCTAGTACTCCTACAATATGTATATTATTGTGAAAGTTCATATACATCGACCGAGATTAATGCAAACACGGCAGATTTTCATTACATTTGGAACTTTTATAGGACAGAAAAATAAAAGAAACCCGACCCTAAACCTATTCTACGGCGGTGATCGATGTCCTCCATCTGCGATCTCTATGTACGAGGGCGGGGTTCAAGACCCGTGAAGTGAAGGTGCGGTCTCCGGTGAGGAAGAGTAGAACACGGGATACGGACCGGCCAGTTGGCACACCATGCCCTGCCGCCTCCCATGCCCTACTCATCCTCGGAGGAGTCCCCGACCTCGGCGGTGCCGGACGTTGGACGGCGGCAAGTAGGACGCGTGGCTGACGGTGCTCCCGTCGTCGGCCGCCAGCATGGCCACCGCTTGTGCGGACGCGTCCGCGTCCGGCTACGTCACTATTGCGTCGCTAGAGGCGACTTGAGCGAGGGCGGCGACCTCGAGCTTCATCCCCGAAGACAAGCTCTCCCACAGAGTGTTCGCACTTGCGATCATGGCGGATGTGGTGCCAGGTAGGAGGACGATGCGCTATGGTGTGGAGGTTAGCTGGGTGTAGCCACTTTAAGTAGCGCATTCCGGTGAGGCCAAGCGTCTGGGTGCGTCATTAAGTCACCGGAGTTGGTTCCTCAGGCACTGAGCCTCTTAACGACGACATACAAACGGACTACATGATGCGGGCAGCTGGCGCCGGCTGGGAACGCACCACGTGACGACGCGAGGGACGAGGGTTTTGGTGTGCCAGGGTAGTCAGCTGTGGTCGTGGCAACGTTGGAGATGCCCTTTGCTCACGTGTGATCCCCGCATGTCATTGAAAAAGCAAGATGACCCGGCATGGTCTCAGGTCCAGAGGATGCAGTTGGCCGCGCTACACCACTCTGCGGACGCGTCGCGGCGCCCCGTGCATCCTCGACGAGCCGGGTGTTGGGGTGTGTTTGGATTGTGGCCAAAGTGCACCTTACCAAAATTTTGGTCATGACCCAAAGATTGGGTCTATGTTTGGATGGTTGCCATTTTTTGGCATGCCAATGAACTCTAGCCAACTCTAGTTCATTTTTCTTGCCAATGTCGGCCAAATCATGGGCAACCAATACCTCAACCAAAATTTTGGTCATGACCCAAAGATTGGTCTTTGTTTGGATGGTTGCCATTTCTTTGGCATGCCAATGAACTCTAGCCAACTCTAGTTCATTTTTCTTGCCAATGTCGGCCAAATCATGGGCAACCAATACCTCAACCAAAATTTTGGCTACCCAATGCTTTGATGGGGCAACCTTGGGCACAAACCAAACATACCGTTGGTCGTGCCACAGCACTAACGCCACCCTCGGCACACTAAAACCGACCGTGTCTAGCGACGATATGAGCGTGTCGCTCACCATGGTCACTGTGCCCAGAGGCGGTGCTAGAGCTGCGCCCCGTTGTTGGCCCCAACGACCCACATGAACGGTTGTCGGTGGCGAGGAGGTCGTGGGCCAGCTCCTCCATTGGACTAGTCTGTGCTACATCGTCCCGACGGGTGTGCCCCACATGTCGGTTTCCCTGTTTTCCCGGCCATATTCGAGCGTCAGTGCTCCGCATTGCGCATTAGGCCTTTCACTATGTAGGCCAAGCGAGACAACTTATTGTTTATTTGAGCCGTTCAAGTATAATCATGTGTCGTTTGCTTATTTCTCATTCCTCTCCAACCCTCTTCTCCATCGATCATGTCACCCTCCAGTCGAGTCCATCCTCCCGCATGCCTCATTTGAACATCCCACCGAGTATCATTCGCATGTACCCACCCTATTCCTCTTTCAATAGATCTCCTGACCCCAAGATGAAATCGAGAGGGAACGAGTGGGGGCATGTGATACCTAAGGCGGATTCAAAATTTTGAATCGGTGATCATAGCATCCGCAAATCTATACCTACTAATAAAGCAAGGTGCGTTTCTTCAATATTTTCATCCGTTACCGCCGAATTTATTTTTCTATCCAAGGTGGTACTAAATTTTTGTTCCACTAGAAAATAAAAAGAATGTGTCCAGAATTCCGCAATTGGGCCAAGCGCACTCCAGCCCAACAAAGCCAACCTAGTCATATATAAAGGGTATTCAATGTTCGTTTCATTTTTGAACGTACAATATACTCCCTCCTATCCTTTCTAGTTTACATATAAGTTTTATGTGTAGTCAAAGTATCTCTACTTTGATCAAAAAGGTATCAACATTCAACAATGCCCAATCAATATTGTTAGATTCGTACGTACTCCTAGATTTGTACTCGAGATGGTTTCCAATTTGACTATTGACAAGATTAATAGTACATGAGATGTATAATGTGAAAATTATATCATTGGAAACTCCTTTCACATACGAATTTGACCGTATGCTTTGTGTAAGTTGCATGTCATATATTATTACTCTAACATTTGGTCAAAGTTAGCCTCGAAAAATGCGTTAGACCCTGTATGCTTTGTGTAAGTTGCATGTCATATATTATTACTCTAACATTTGTGTAAGTTGCATGTCATATATTATTACTCTAACATTTGGTCAAAGTAGTATAGTGGAAGTGGATCCTCTGACGTAGGTATCCCTGCCTTACCCTCCCTTTCGGTCACTTACTGGCAGACCCCATGCTTGCTAGGCCCCGCATGTCAGTTACTCAATGGGTTCGGCCACGTCAGGGGATCCTCATCCGTAGTATACTCCCTCTGTTTTTATTTACTCCGCATAAAACGGAGGGAGTGGTGGTATAATAAATGACGCGGGAGGGGGAGGGGGAGGGACATCGGTTTGCTCTCAACTGCGGTCCCACAAGCGAGCAAAAATGCAAGATGAAGCGCGTTCCATTCGGTGAGCGACATGGAGGGTCCAGCGTGCTGGGCTGCAACGCGAACGTGACAAGAGCGATGTACACTCAAAACCGATTGACCGGTCGTCATCGGAACCACTATTCACACCAGAACCTTCGCTGCTCTGCCTACGCCAGCCACTGCCCTAAAACCACACCAAATCTCCAGCCCATTCCCCCACGTTTCGATCCCCTAGCCCACATCAAGCGTCCCCTAGTTCGCCGGAAAGCCATGGTGCGCCGCAAGATCACTTACTACAAGATGCTGATGCCGAAGCGCCGTGCAGAAATCGCGGCGGCGGTCGGCGCCACAGACCTCCGTTCTCAAGCTCGCTTTGCGGCGGGCCAATCCCCGAGTTCTCTGGAGCCAAGCTACGAGGAGGAGGAAGCCGATCCAATGTTCATGGTGGAGGTCGTGGCGCAGAAGGCCCCCGATGTGTGGGGACCCCGACTCATAAGTCAAGATCACCGAATGCACGTGTACAGTGATCCCAGATATCAATGCTCACTGAACACACAGTAGCTGAATAACAAGAGTCTTACATCCATACATACCGTCTTGCACAAATTATGACCATTATGGTCAAGTCTTGAGTATAACTTCGCAGCGGAAAACTTCAATAACAACTTGGACCCATGCCATCTGCCTTAACCCTACAGGCATTCTGACTGGGAAGCGTCCTAGCTCGCACGATCGTCACCAAAGAACTCTTCAATATATCTTGTCTTTCATGCCTGGCCAATAAAATAACCAGTGGCAAGCCAATGATTACTTTGAATGTACTCGCAAGCAACCCATGTTTTGGTTCAAGATACAACAATGCATGGTATAGGTAAATTTTTGCGGAAAGCTAGTTTTGAGTGCAATGACATGTTCAACAACTTGTAAGACATGCATCAGGAGAATTCAATTAACCATGAGGACCAGTTACAGATATCAACATAAATAGAGTGGGCATCAACCCAACTCAATCATGTCAAGTCCTTTGACTTGACCCAAGTAGTTCTTCCCACTTATCCAAACACACACACTAGTTTGTAAACATGTGGACGTATTTTAAGCAGCACCGCCCAACTGTCCTTGACCATGGACACGGCTATTCGAATAGTTTTACACTCTGCAGAGGTTGCACACTTTACCCACAAGATCCAGGAAGCTTCTGTGTCATCCACGACCCGCGGTACCTCAAGTACCCGGGGTAAGCACCCGATCACTATCTTTCCCTAGACGACACTAACATGGAGTCCACTCGATTGGTAGTAACCCCTGTGCCCAACATTTCACAACTTTAAAAATGGTGGAGCCTCGCTCCCATATTCATCACATACCACCGGCAAGGGGTACCAACGGTGTGTCCGGTGCCCCATAAAAATGTTCTTGGCCGCCCTACCTGGCATGACCCCGTCCTGAGAGAGCGCACCAACAACTCTCCCATCACTAGTAATGCGGGCTCCAAGCTAGTATCGACCTAGGTAATCAACAATGCCCTTTCCCATACAAGGGTAGAGTGGTTGTGCATGTAAGGTTGGGACAGTCGACAAATCTTAAATCTAATCCATTTTTGAAAACAACACACAAACTTGCCTCGGTATACCACTTCGTCATCAAGTGGTTACCCATCTCATTATCTCCCTCGGCATAAGTGGCACCCGACGGGGTTTTCGAAAAGTCTTTTGAAAATACTTTGTCTCCATCACCATGCACATTCCCGTCCCTTTTTGCGTAGCAACTACTTTAGCATCCTATCTACTCCCACCGGCATAACCCTCATAGGATGGTAGGGTCATGCACAATGCAAGTATCAACAAGGAAGTAACGGAGGCAACCCATCAAAGTGGTTACCACCTCATCATGATTCCGTTGCAACAACAATATGGTGCTATATGACATGCATAAAAAGGGTTTCATAGACATGGTCAAAGGGCTGCTTGCCTGTTTTAACAAAGTCTTCGAGGTCTTCAAATATCTCTAGTCCAACTCCGAGCATTTCGTCTACTTCGTCAACTATCGTCGAAAGCAACCATAATAAGCAACACAACAAGGCAGAAAAATAAAAGTGCTCTAAAAATATTGATTTGACTTTTCTAGGACATCTCTGGTTATATGAAATTTAACCAGAGTGGTTTCAATGGAATTTGGTTAGTGGATATTTATAAACATTTTGATATGATGGATTCAAGGGGTTTATGGATTTGTAAGAAGTGTACAGAAACATACTTTTGAAAAATGAGCAAAGGAACCCATTTAACAAACCATGATTTTAGAAGCATCTAGGAGTTGGTCTCACTGGATTTGGAGTTCAAATGAATTTCCTATGAATTTGCAAAGTTGGCAAATATGAAGAAATGGCTCACTATATTGTGTGGCATAGAAAGTATTAATAAAAATGTTCATGACCTAAGCTTGAAACTCAGGAGCATCTAGAAATTTGAATAATGGCATTTGGATCAAATTTGAACCCTCTGTGATTTTCTAAAGTTTATCACAGAAATGGAAAATTAGGATTTGCTAATTATTTGTGAAAGAAATATTTCTGTAAAAATGTGCAAGTAGCACCATGTGATAGAGAAAGAATTTAGAAACTACTAGAAGTTTGAATCATCAAATTTGGAGTTAATTTGAATTGTTTATGGATTTTGCAAATTGTACAGAAAGGAAAAAGGGAAATGTTTTTACCCAAATAGGCTGGATCTGGGCGGCAACCGCGTGCGCAGGGCGAGACATAGGGAGGCAGCGCACTGGGCCTGGCCCAGCCGCACGGCCGCACGGGGCGGCAACGGTGACATCGAAGGCGTCCGCCCAGAATACGCCTTCGCCTCGGGGAGACGGCTCCTGCAGAAGCCGTGTCCACTTAGCCTGTGGGCCCGGCCCTCGGGGTCGATGACACGCGGGGCCCATCTGTCGGGTTCATCCCCAACCTCCCGCTCGAACAGAGTAGGGGCGGGGCGGTGTCGATGGCGGCTTGCCAGTGCTACAGGGCATCTCCGGCGATGCTCCACCCACCGGCGTGCTCAGGGGACCCGACCGCACCCAACTGTGGGTGGCACGGTCTCCCAGGGCCACCGGGTTGAGTAGGGCGTCGGCCACGGCGGGCGAGGCCGACGGTGATGGCGACATTGGTGCTACGAGGTAGCGGAGCAGAGGGAGAAGTGGTGAGGGGTTCCGTTGTGGTCAGGGGGTTCGCCTAGTGGAGAAAGGAGGGGAGGAGGAGGCCTCATTCACGGGAATTTGAGAGAAGGCCGGTGGCTCGGCTTCGGCCATGGAGGAGAAAGAAGGGCTCGGGGGGACGAATGGGTAGGCCTGGGGAGCGTGCGGGAGAGAAAGAGAGCCAAAGGAGTGGAGAGGGTGCTCGGGGTGGCTTTAAGTAGAAGGGGGGAGGTGCATAGCGGGGCCGTGCGCCGGCGAGGCTGTAGCCGTCGCTAGAGGCCACGGGAGGGCTTGGCTTTGAGTTTGAGGTCTTCCTGGGCGTGGTCTACGACCAGGGAGAGAGAAAGGGAGAGAGGAGCGAGCGCGAGGAGGGCCAGGGACGCGGGCGGCGATTGGCGGGTGCGGGTGGCGCTCGGGCACGCGCCGCAGGGGCGAGAGGAGGGCGCGGGAGCAAGTGGGAGACCTGCTGGCGTGACGCAGACGCCGAGGCGCGTCGACTGGCGCACTCGGGCGGCCCGAGGTGGACGGGAGCGCGGTGTCAGCGCTCGGGAGCACGGTAGCGTGCCCTAGAGCGCGTCTTTGGCCAGCATGTGTGGCTTTTTCCCGTGTCCTCGCATGGCCACTTGTGTCTAGGAGCTCTGGGAGGGAGTAAACAAAGTGGAAATGTTATTGGATCCCTTGGATGGCGCTGGAGTGAGAAGGAGAGGTGAGAAAGGATAGAAGTGTTGCTGTCTTGAGAAGGAAATGAGGGTTTTCACCCCCCCCCCCAATAATTGAGCTGGGGGCTGGCAGGACTTACTGGAGGTAGAAGAGGGTCAGTAGCAGCTGTGGTACAAAGTTTAGACCATGGAGATTAGTGGAAGAGGTCAAAAATGGAATTTTGGTAAAGTGGCAGAAGGTGTTTGATGCTTGTTTGGTTAAGCAAATGATCTCCATTTGGCATGATACTCCACAGGGTGAAATGTCACATATAATTAGGTCCTTCAACCAATTTGGAGCTCATTTGGGTAAAGTTGCCAATGCAACTTTTGTAAACCCTAGAAATTAGCAGAAATGGACTTGTGTAGATCTAGTTGAGCAATCACTTCTCCTTGATGCACCACTTGGTGTAGTGGCCTCATTTGGTCATGTGAACATGCTCACAAAAGTTGGGGTCAAGGAGAGAAAGTTGGTAGTACAAACTTGTTTAGATTTGATTCTGGTCAGAGAGGGTTTTGGGGCACTTTGATCAAGATCACATTCTCTCCAACTTGTGCCATTTGGTCTAGATGCATTATTACACCATTGAGCATGTGCACCAAGTTTGAGAGCATTTGGACATGTTTGACAGTGCAAAGTTATTCAAACTTGAAAAAGGACAGAAGTGGTTTTGAGAGGGTTTCATGGGGTTATACTGTTCTCCATGACATGAGACTTGTCAATATCATTAAAAACGTCATATGTGACATTCTAGAATTTTCCTGGAATTGTTGGAGAATATTTCCTTTGTAAATATTTCAAAAGCTTGAAATATCCAGAAAGGGTTTTTGAGGGATTTTAACCAATATTTTGATCATGACCATGTGTTGAAACTCTTATATATGGACAATATATGTCCATTGAGTTTCCCTAGGTTTTACCAAATATTTTTAAAGCATCAAAATAATTTTAACCTATTAAAGACCATTTCTCGCCTAAAGAAAAAGACTTTAAATAAAATAGGTAAATAACTTTTAAAATTATATTTTTGTGGTTTCTGGGTATCCTATATCTAATAGGAGTCAAATATATTTTTGGAAAGATTTTTAGTGCCCTTAATTAACTACTTGCAGTGCAAACCTCAATTCAGGGGGTTTTGGAAAACTAATTTTTGAAAATACTATTTGGCCAAATTATTTTTGTAAGAAATTATTTTTATGTCCTATACACATGGCATGATCATTGGTTCAAGAGTTTGGAGCAAGGAGATGAAGTATAGGAGTTGGAGGATTTATTTGATTTTTAGAGCACTTGCAAACAACACACAAAATCCAATCAAGGCAAGGTCCAAAACACTCAAAAGTTTTTGTCAAACCACATTTTATCATGATTTATTAGCTTAAGTGTTGTGGCATGAAAATCAGGGTGTGACAGACCTACCCCCCTTACAAGAATCTCGTCCCCGAGATTCCCAGACTAGGCGCGGAAAGGAATACGGAAACTTGGATTTGGGGTAGTCTTCACGTCCTCATACTGCTTCTGCTTCCGTTTGGTGCTCCATTGAACCTTGAAGTATTCGATGGCGTGGCTTCATGTTTTTCGTCCTACTTGATCCAGATTGCAATTGGGGTCTCTCGCGTAGGTCATATTGGGCTGGAGGTCGATGGCTCGGTGATTGATGTCCTTGTAGAGGTCGGGCTAGTTAGGAAGTTGGAAACACTCCCGGGGTTGTGTTGTCTGGGAAAACGTTGTGCATAGTGGGTAACTCAGGTGGCAACTCCAGCTGGTAACTATCTTTTCTTCGTCTCGTAGTGATCTCAGAGGGAGTTGTTGAATCTTGGAGTGATCTCGGAGAGGGCCAATGAATCTTGGTGTGGGTTTCCTTGGCATGGAAATGCTTTGTTCCTTAGAGAGGAGTGGTTGCAGATACACCTGGTCTTTGACGCGAATGTTTACTTCTTGATGATGGTGGTTGGTATAGTTCTTCCTCCTGGACATGGCGATCTTCAGATGTTCCTTGACCAGCTGAGTGATTCTTCTTCCGTCTTCGGGTAGGCAAATATGTCATCAAATAAAGATGACACCCAACTTGTCCATGTACTCTATGATGACTTTGTTCACGAGGTACATAAAGTAGGCTGGGGAATTGGTGGTGGTCACGGTTGAGTATGGTCCGAGGTGTTCTCGATTTAGAGTCAAGACCTATGGTAATGACCCGACCATGTTGTGGCTTAGTAGGGCTTAAGGGTTTCAAGGATGTGAGTGAACATTTTATTGTCTTATCCTTAAGAACGGTTTCTGAGATGCCAATAGTCTATCTAGTCCTTCAAACAAATAACCTTATACCATCGAAAGCATCATCTCGTATAGGCCAAATCCAATCATCACTCATGATTTACCAAAGTCTCAGATAATTCCTCAGGGTCACTGATACAAACTCATGAAGTCATTTTTCCTCTATTCCTATATCCTCAAATTGGTCTTCCTTATGTCATTGTCAGTTCTTGTGCCGTCTTAGAATGACAATGTGCTCGTTCACTATGTCCACTAGTTCCATAATGAACCTAGTGTAGTGCAAAATTACGGGGCTTAATAGGTTCTCTTGCAATTCCGTGGGTTAAGCACATGGTTAAGGATTCGAGCTGGTGTGTCTTGTGAAATCTCTAAGGGTCAAGGGATGGGTTCACAGTCTTGAGGGGTAAACATAATTCTACGGGGTTGCACTTGGTCGAGGAGGTTGTAGCAAAAGTCTTCAGTGCTAGCTGGTTGCCAAAGTAGAATACTTGGTGTATCTTGTCTTGCCGGTCTTCGGTGGAGGAGAGAGATGAGAGGGAAAAGTAGCATAGAGGAGGGGAGTGCATAAAGGGGGTTCTATAGTGCAAGTGCAAACAAACAGGTGCAAAAAGGGCCAAACAAAAGAAACAAGGTAAGGAAGGTGATATAGTCATGTACTTGTTGCCTAGGGCAAAAGTGTGACCTATATCAAAACACAACCAAATAAAAACAAGCAACACACAATCATGGCTCTATTCGAACCATCATACGGACTCGACTGCGCATAGGGGGTACACGACTCATCCTACCCTAGGGGTTCTCGGACTAAGTAGTCGTGCTTGCTCTGTGCCTCGTGCAGTCTCCTGGGTTTTCCTCAGGTGTTGCTATGTCTCTTGTAGTTGTTTGATGAAACGATCCGGGTTAGGCCTGAAGATTCTTCAACAACTTCTCGCCTGTTGAAGTGATGGGGTGAAGGTGGCTCCTCGTAGCAGGCATTGACTCGGTCTTCTGTTGTCTTCTTAATCATGATGATCCCTTTTTGTCTTCTAAGGCGTCGATGGTACCAAGTAAGTAATCCTTTATGCAATGACATTAACAAGGCATAGTAGAGGTCCAACATTTCGGTTACGTTGGTGACAACATCGACACCAAGAGCGGGGGATGAGGATAATCGTTTCCTGCTCACTATAGTGAGACGGACCAAATGGCTAGGTTATCATCCACCGGTGGTTGCCGATGCAACAACGGTAACGACATGGTTACTCTATTAGCGAGGTATATCATGATCTTGCATTTCCTATACCCTGGTCATCGTAGGCAAAGGTTGCATCATCATGGGGCAGCGTCAAGGATGTCACCATCTTTTGGGTCCCGATGACCTCATTCCTTGAGATGGTATCTTCTATTGGTATTGTCCTGTCGTGGTGTCACCAAACTTGTGTTCAGAAGACGTGGGCGAATGTCTGACAAGGCATCCTCCTTCTAGACTATCCACGAGGGTTTCAAGGAATCCAGTGGTCAGGGGCATAAGGGTTCTAGCGACCAAAAGTTTTGAAGGGGAAGAGATCAATAAGGAAAGTATACCTTGAAGAAAAACTAAGAAGGGGAAGAGAAGTATAGACAGTTTTTGAAAACTAGCGATAGTTTTGAAAATAGTTTTACCCTAACTAACGACCATGCTAACTATGGCTTCCTAGAGTCAGGATGGCTCTGATACCAGCTCTGTGGGGACCCCGACTCATAAGTCGTGATCACCGAATGCACGTGTACAGTGATCCCAGAGATCAATGCTCACTGAACACACAGTAGCTGAATAACAAGAATCTTACATCCATACATATCGTCTTGCATAAATTATGACCATTATGGTCAAGTCTTGAGTATAACTTCGCAGCGGAAAACTTCAATAACAACTTGGACCCATGCCATATGCCTTAACCCTACAGGCATTCTGACTGGGAAGCGTCCTAGCTCGCACGATCGTCACCAAAGAACTCTTCAATATATCTTGTCTTTCATGCCTGGCCAATAAAATAACCAGTGGCAAGCCAATGAGTACTTTGAATGTACTCGCAAGCAACCCATGTTTTGGTTCAAGATACAACAATGCATGGTATAGGTAAATTTTTGCGGAAAGCTAGTTTTGAGTGCAATGACATGTTCAACAACTTGTAAGACATGCATCAGGAGAATTCAATTAACCATGAGGACCAGTTACAGATATCAACATAAATAGAGTGGGCATCAACCCAACTCAATCATGTCAAGTCCTTTGACTTGACCCAAGTAGTTCTTCCCACTTATCCAAACACGCACACTGGTTTGTAAACATGTGGACGTATTTTAAGCAGCACCGCCCAACTGTCCTTGACCGTGGAGATGGCTATTCGAATAGTTTTGCACTCTACATAGGTTGCACACTTTACCCACAAGATCCGGGAAGCTTCCGTGTCATCCACGACCCGCGGTACCTCAAGTACCCGGGGTAAGCACCCGATCACTATCTTTCCCTAGACGACACTAACATAGAGTCCACTCGATTGGTAGTAACCCCCGTGCCCAACATTTCACAACTCTAAAAATGGTGGAGCCTCGCTCCCATATTCATCACATACCACCGGCATGGGGTACCAACGGTGTGTCCGGTGCCCCATAAAAATGTTCTTGGCCGCCCTACCTGGCACGACCCCGTCCCGATAGAGCGCACCAACAACTCTCCCGTCACTAGTAATGCGAGCTCCAAGCTAGTATCGGCCTAGGTAATCAATAATGCCCTTTCCCATACAAGGGTAGAGTGGTTGTGCATGTAAGGTTGGGACAGTCGACAAATCTTAAATCTAATCCGTTTTTGAAAAAAACAGACACACTTGCCTCGGTATACCACTTCGTCATCAAGTGGTTACCCATCTCATTATCTCCCTCGGCATAAGTGGCACCCGACGGGGTTTTCGAAAAGTCTTTTGAAAATACTTTGTCTCCATCACCATGCACATTCCCGTCCCTTTTTGCGTAGCAACTACTTTAGCATCCTATCTACTCCCACCGACATAACTCTCATAGGATGGTAGGGTCATGCACAATGCAAGTATCAACAAGGAAGTAACGGAGGCAACCCATCAAAGTGGTTACCACCTCTTCATGATTCCGTTGCAACAACAATATGGTGTTATATGACATGCATAAAATGGGTTTCATAGACATGGTCAAAGGGCTGCTTGCCTGTTTTAACAAAGTCTTCGAGGTCTTCAAATATCTCTAGTCCAACTCCGAGCATTTCGTCTACTTCGTCAACTATCATTGAAAGCAACCATAATAAGCAACACAACAAGGCAGAAAAATAAAAGTGCTCTAAAAATATTGATTTGACTTTTCTAGGACATCTCTGGTTATATGAAATTTAACCAGAGTGGTTTCAATGGAATTTGGTTAGTGGATATTTATAAACATTTTGATATGATGGATTCAAGGGGTTTATGGATTTGTAAGAAGTGTACAGAAACATACTTTTGAAAAATGATCAAAGGCACCCATTTAACAAACCATGATTTTAGAAGCATCTAGGAGTTGGTCTCACTGGATTTGGAGTTCAAATGAATTTCCTATGAATTTGCAAAGTTGACAAATATGAAGAAATGGCTCATTATATTGTGTGGCACAGAAAGTATTAATAAAAATGTTCATGACCTAAGCTTTAAACTCAGGAGCATCTAGAAATTTGAATAATGGCATTTGGATCAAATTTGAGCCCTCTGTGATTTTCTAAAGTTTATCACAGAAATGGAAAAATAGGATTCACTAATTATTTGTGAAAGAAATATTTCTGTAAAAATGTGCAAGTAGCACCATGTGATAGGGAAAGAATTTAGAAACTACTAGAAGTTTGAATCATCAAATTTGGAGTTAATTTGAATTGTTTATGGATTTTGCAAATTGTACAAAAAGGAAAAAGGAAAATGTTTTTACCCAAACAGGCTGGATCTGGGCGGCAACCGCGTGCACAGGGCGAGACATAGGAAGGCAGCGCACTGGGCCTGGCCCAGCCGCACGGCCGCACGGGGTGGCAACGGTGACGTCGAAGGCGTCCGCCCAGAATACGCCTTCGCCTCGGGGAGACGGCTCCTGGAGAAGCCGTGTCCACTTAGCCTGTCGGCCCGGCCCTCAGGATCGATGACACGCGGGGCCCATCTGTCGAGTTCATCCCCAACCTCCCGCTCAAATAGAGCAGGGGCGGGGCGGTGTCGACGGCAGCTTGCCAGCACTGCAGGGAATCTCCGGCGATGCTTCGCCCACCGGCGTGCTCAGGGGACTCGGCCGCACCCAACTGTGGGTGGCACGGTCTCCCAGGGCCACCAGGTTGAGTAGGGCGTCGGCCACGGCGGGCGAGGCCGACGGTGATGGCGACATTGGTGCTACGAGGCAGCGGAGCAGAGGGAGAAGTGGTGAGGGGTTCCGTTGTGGTCAGGGGCTTCGCCTAGTGGAGAAAGGAGGGGAGGAGGAGGCCTCATTCGCGGGAATTTGAGAGAAGGCCGGTGGCTCGGCTTCGGCCATGGAGAGCAAGAAGGGCTCGGGGGGCGAATGGGTAGGCCTGGGGAGCGTACGGGAGAGAAAGAGAGCCAAAGGAGTGGAGAGGGGGCTCGGGGTGGCTTTAAATAGAAGGGGGGAGGTGCACAGCGGGGCCGTGCGCCGGCGAGGCCGTAGCCGTTGCTAGAGGCCACGGGAGGGCTTGGCTTCGAGTCTGAGGTCTTCCTGGGCGTGGTCTACAACCAGGGAGAGAGAGCGGGAGAGAGGAGCGAGCGCGAGGCGGGCCAGGGACGCGGGCGGCGATTGGCGGGTGCGGGTGGCGCTCGGGCACGCGTCGCAGGGGCGAGAGGAGGGCGCGGGAGCAAGTGGGAGACCTGCTGGCGTGATGCGGACGCCGAGGCGCGTCGACTGGCGCGCTCAGGCGGCCCGAGGTGGACAGGAGCACGGTGTCAACGGTCGGGAGCACGGTAGCGTGCTCTAGAGCGCGTCTTTGGCCAGCATGTGTGGCTTTTTCCCGCGTCCTCGCATGGCCACTTGTGTCTGGGAGCTCTGGGAGGGAGTAAACAAAGTGGAAATGTCATTGGATCCCTTGGATGGCGCTGGAGTGAGAAGGAGAGGTGAGAAAGGATAGAAGTGTTGCTGTCTCGAGAAGGCAATGAGGGTTTTCACCCCCCAATAATTGAGCTAGGGGCTGGCAGGACTTACTGGAGGTAGAAGAGGGTCAATAGCAGCTGTAGTACAAAGTTTAGCCCATGGAGATTAGTGGAAGAGGTCAAAATGGAATTTTGGTAAAGTGGCAGAAGGTGTTTGATGCTTGTTTGGTTAAGCAAATGGTCTCCATTTGGCATGATACTCCACAGGGTGAAATGTCACATATAATTAGGTCCTTCAACCAATTTGGAGCTCATTTGGGCAAAGTTGCCAATGCAACTTTTGTAAACCCTAGAAATTAGCAGAAATGGACTTGTGTAGATCTAGTTGAGCAATCACTTCTCCTTGATGCAGCACTTGGTGTAGTGGCCTCATTTGGTCATGTGAACATGCTCACAAAAGTTGGGGTCAAGGAGAGAAAGTTGGTAGTACAAACTTGTTCAGATTTGATTCTGGTCAGAGAGGGTTTTGGGGCACTTTGATCAAGATCACATTCTCTTCAACTTGTGCCATTTGGTCTAGATGCATTATTACACCATTTGAGCATGTGCATCAAGTTTGAGAGCATTTAGACATGTTTGACAATGCAAAGTTGTTCAAACTTGAAAAAGGACAGAAGTGGTTTTGAGAGGGTTTCATGGGGTTATACTGTTCTCCATGACATGAGACTTGTCAATATCATTAAAAACGTCATATGTGACATTCTAGAATTTTCCTGGAATTGTTGGAGAATATTTCCTTTGTAAATATTTCAAAAGCTTGAAATATCCAGAAAGGGTTTTTGAGGGGTTTTAACCAATATTTTGATCATGACCATGTGTTGAAACTCTTATATATGGACAATATATGTCCATTGAGTTTCCCTAGGTTTTACCAAATATTTTTAAAGCATAAAAATAATTTTAACCTATTAAAGACCATTTCTGGCCTAAAGAAAAAGCCTTTAAACAAAATAGGTAAATAACTTTTAAAATTATATTTTTGTGGTTTCTGGGTATCCTATATCTAATAGGAGTCAAATATATTTTCGGAAAGATTTTTACTGCCCTTAATTAAGTACTTGCAGTGCAAATCTCAATTCAGGGGTTTTTGGAAAACTAATTTTTGAAAATACTATTTGGCCAAATTATTTTTGTAAGAAATTATTTTTATGTCCTATACACATGGCATGATCATTGGTTCAAGAGTTTGGAGCAAGGAGATGAAGTATAGGAGTTGGAGGATTTATTTGATTTTTAGAGCACTTGCAAACAACACACAAAATCCAATCAAGGCAAGGTCCAAAACACTCAAAAGTTTTTGTCAAACCACATTTTATCATGATTTATTAGCTTAAGTGTTGTGGCATGAAAATCAGGGTGTGACACGATGGGTATGAGACGATGGTCGTCGAATTCGTGTCGGCATCCGAGTCCCCCATGGTGCAGGCGGACCAGCGGTTCAACATGGCGATACTAAAGGAGGACCGGGAGGCAGAGCCTCAACTTGATGCGGAGCGCGCGCATGCCGCTGCCATCGAGGCTCTCCCGCAGGCGGAACCGGATGTCATGGATGTGAACCGGGCGGCGGAGGCTCACTTGAGGCGGAGCGCGCGGATGCCGCTGCCATCGAGGCCCTCCTGCAGGCGGAACCGGACGTCCTGGACTTGAACCGGGCGACAGAGGCTCGACTCGACGCAGAGCGCGCGGATGCCGCTCTCATCGACGCCCTCCTGCAGGCGGAACCGGACGTCCTGGACTTGAACCGGGCGGCGGAGGCTCGACTCGACGCGGAGCACGCAGATGCCGCTGCCATAGAGGCCCTCCTGCGGGCGGAATCGGATGTCCTCGACTTGAACCGGGTTGTGCTCTCGTCCGTGCAGAGCGCCCGCATGCTCCGCTTGAACGAGTAGCTGAAGGCCGAGGACAACCATGGTGCGGAGACACACGTTGGCAGTGACGGCTGGTTCGCGCCGGCAGCCAAAGACGACGAGGCCGTCTCTTTCCGCGAGCAGTGATAGTTTTTCTTTATGTTGTTGTTTTTATGGATCTTTTGCTGTGTAAAAACATATATTTGTTATGCAAGTCGTCTGACTTGGGTCAGTCTACCATTTCAGGCGGTTGGATGAATATCCTATGTCTCCTAACCCTTCTTTCCTTCTTCCTCACCTCTTCTTCTTCCCCAACAGACCACCGCACGGGCCATACGGATACTCCCCAACATGCGGTTGGATAAACATACTCTATGAACGAAAATTATGTGTCAACGATAGGATGGCTGAGTTTGGTTTGTTCACATGCGACAGCACATGTAAGTGAGGGTGTGTTCCCTTGGTTGGGTTTGCGGCATGCAGGAGCGACTGTGTGAGGGTGCGGTTGGACCGCGGCATGCAGGAGCGACCGTGTGAGGGTGCGGTGCGACCGCGACAGCCGTGCGCAAGTGTACCTCCTTCTCATTTTGAAAACTTTAGGCAAGCTTGGCAAAAATGTGTGGCGAAGTTTGGCAATGCAAGGCCTAGACCCAAACAGGATAAGTACGTACGTACTAGGAGTACTAGTGTTAAAAAAGAAAGGCGGGGTTTGCCTTCGCGGGATTTAATCGATACAAATCCTCGTTCCACGTGTCAATTAATGCATATTTTTTCTCGAAATATCAAAGAGCTAACCATCTCACTCCTCATCGCTTGATTAATGCAGCGCCATGCAAACCAACCTTCTCACTTCCGCATGCATGCAGGGGATATTAATGTCCTTGGTTGCTAACCCCATCAATTTTGCCTTGATTAGTGTTAGTGGCCCTTTGCAAATTGTAATTTTGATATACTGGCCTTGTGTACGAAAAAAATGGAGGTAGTAACTATATTTGACTTCCTTCCCTATTGCGGTGACGTCGACGATATCTTTTTTTCGTGGTCTGGCGAAGTGCGTTTGACGGAGAACACCATTGAGGGAGACCACGGTAAGTCGTTTGCAAGTGCCGCCTGCAAGCCGAGACAACCACCTTATTTGCACCCAGGAAGTCCTTTACTAGTACTACTAGGAGTACTAGTGCAGTGAGATGGTTTCTCGAAGAAGACGATGGAGAAGCGGAGTCAACGAAGAGTGAAATGATGGTTGCTTCATCCGTGCTTTTGTGATTTGACGCCTCACTGCTTTGTTATTTGTGATAGAAGGGACAGGGGAGTAGACTTTGTGCTCTATACTGTACTACATGCGTCCAAGCATGGGAGAAAGAGGAGAGACGTTGCATTTTTCTATTCCTTCAGTCAATCAATCAATCAATCAAGGAGCTTCGGTTCCATCTTTTTGGCTTTGGCAACACCGTCCACAATGGTTCCCACGATGCCAAAAGCTATTTTCACATTTGCCTACACATTGTGGATGCCCTTAACCGTACCACTTGGTTTTGCTCCTGTGTGCTATCTATACAAATCTCAATTATATTGATCTAAAAAATTATAGAATCAAGATTAGTAAAAAGGAGGTTATTTTGCCGCACGGATGGCGGGGGAGGTTTCTTATTTGAGCAATGCTACATCCACGTAATGGTTTACGTAAAGTTACGAACTGATGTGATGTGGGACTATTTGATTGGATTAAAGGAGAGGATTAGGCCCACCCCACCTGAAAATCAGGGGGGCATATATAGATTAGATGGAAAGTATACGTAGCAGCTACGTAGCCCTTTGTAAGTCTAGGATTAGGCTTCTTATTTTCGGAGGACGTTGTCCTAGCGGTTTGCTAACATGCGGTCCCACGTGTCAGTGCTTTACCAAGCCGATCCGCGCCCCACATGAGGCAGAACAATGGCAGAAGCAACACGTGGTTAAGTTGAAGAAAATGAGGGAGAAGCGGATTCAACAACGAGTGAAATGATGGTTGCTTCGTCCCTCCAACTTAACTGCGGGAAAGGTGTGGCTTTGTGATTTGACGCCTCATTGCTCATTACTACACCGGCGCCATGACTGGGGTGCTTCACCCCGGCTGCTCTGCACTGTATTCCGGTATGGCACGTGGACCCAGTAACTTGATGTCCCACATGTCGGCGAAAGGGACTAGAAGATTTATGAAAGCGAGCGCTCCACTCTTATGACGGAGGAGTAGACTACACGACGGCCCAGTGAAATGTCACTTGTACTGTATAGTACTATAGTTTTGCTGTTTCGCACAATCCATCGATACAAACCCGATTAAACAGGAAAGGGCGGGATTTTTCCCGCGCGGTAGATGATACTGGCCATACATTTCAAAGGAAATTTTAATGTATGCAAACTGAATAATTATAAGTAACAATATGATATCTAGTAAAACTAAAAACACATATGATTTATTGTGTTAGAGTGTAGTAGTAGTGTTGTATTGCATAGTTGTTAGATGTAACATGCGAGAACGTGTAGAGATGTAGTTTTGGAGGGCCTACAGAGAGAAAAGCGTAATACGATCACCGAACTTCAGAATAAGCTGATCACGGTCACTATATACGTTTTGCGGTGATTATACGGTCACTTGCTCACAGTTCAGCATCGGATTGCACTCTGTTGACCGGCCAAATAGTCTGCGTGGCGCCATGTTGACTAGTTAAATTGACCATGTTCCCTGTGGGTCCCACCTATCAGTTCGCATAGGCAAAAGGTCAGATAAACACAAATTTACGCAGGCGCGATAAGGCTCCAACCCATGCGCGGGAATCACCTGGTTGTGTATGTGTCTGTGAGGGCCTGATGTGTGCGCGTGCACGTGTAGGTTGAGCACTTGAGCGTGAGTGTGTGTGTTGGTCGTGTGGTGTACTGGTGTGTGCATGCATGCATGCGTGTGTGCGTGTGAGTGTTGCGTGCGTGCATGTGAGTGGTGCCTGCGTGCATGTGAGTGTTGCGTGCACGCGTGGCTGCGCGTGTACGTGTGAGTGTTGCGTGCGTGCGTGGGTGCATGTGTTTGTGTGAGTGTTGCGTGGATGCAGTTCATGTGCATGTGTGCGTGTGTGTATAATCACCACACCAGCTCCTGTGTGTTAAAACAGACGGCTCAGGATACCAATACAAGGCCACCTTGTCCGCTGTGCCCGCGGTCATGTGCTCGCGGTCATGACTTCGAACCACCGTCCAAATATTTTTTTGTCGTTTGTTTTCATTCTTACTAGCAAGATGCTTGTGTGTTGCACGTAACATCAAGATGCATTTGTATGACTTGTTTATCTTGTGAGAGAAAAGGATGAACAAGGGAAGGCCTTATTTGCAAATGTGGATAGGTGTGTGGGTACCTTTTTGCAAAATTGCCATAGTTTCTTTCCTATCCGTCAGATATAAATCGGACGGCCTATATTGCAGGATGGCAGGCACACCATCATCACCAACTCTGTTTTTTATAAGAGTGTATTTTATGTATTTTATAAGAGTGTAGATGTAGAGTAGATACAAGTCGACAGGTGGTCACGATAGTAGTGAGATAATGTGATGCAACACTAGAGGTGCCACGTGGAGCGTTTAACTGGTCAACTAGTCATGTCATGAGAAAATACAGAGTTGTACGGTGAGCCCGTGACTGTATAATAACCACTAAATGTAAATGGTGACCGTAATGAATGGATTCTGAAGTCCAATGTACGTATCGTGCTTTAGCTTCAAATACAATGATCATCATTGCATATATCGCGAGAGAAAGATGAAACATGCGTGAATTTTCTGGGGGCTTACTTTTAGAGGGCCTGGAGATAGTTTTGTGTGCATACGTGAAAGGGGTGTACAGGGGGGTATGCGATGGAGAGAGAGATGCTCTTCGGTTCTCTTTATTATGACTAACTTTGTATAAAGTATAGAAATATACAAATTCATAGTGCGGAATAAATATCATTGTGGGCACCATGCAATGCAAGTTAGCATTCGTACTCCTCCATATAACTTTGTAATGTTGTATATATGTAGAAACTCTAAAATAATTTGTTGGCCACACTTTATTCAAAAGGAATTTCATATGCGAAATAAACATGAAGAGAGGGCTTTTTAGATCAATGGGGTACATGATGTAACATGTGTGAATGTGTAGTTGATGTATTTGGCGGGGCCTAGAGAGGTATGTGTGTGTATTGCGTATTCGAGAGAGGCATGGATAGAGGGGCCGACGGGGGGCCGTGGGAGAGATAGCATGAGAAATGAGAGTGGTCTAGAGAGAGAGAGACGAATATGACGTCACGACAAGAGATTCCATTCCCTTGAGTGTGTATATGCAAGGGGGGAAGGAATAGAGGCACCAGGAGAAATTTTCTGTGTGTGTGGTGTTTGTGTTGGTATGTGTGGGTGTGAGAAGATAATGAGACGTGGGGGCAGAGGGTGTGTCACCGCGTGAGGTCCGGTGGGTCGAGGTGAGGCCCTTCGTTCGGTTCCGTCCTGCGCCACATTGGTCGGCCCGTGACGCATTTAGGAAGACCCATGGATGACTAGTCGTACAAGACAAAGATAGCAGAATTGTGAAGGACTCTGTGTCCACTGACAAAGCCAGCTAGGATTTGTAACCCTAGGTTCTCGGACTAAGGTAACCCCTTTATCTCTGATATTACTATTCATCCAACCTAACTTTAAGGGGCATCCTATAGAATGCTCTGCTAGAATCATACTCGTCGATTAGGAAGAGAGGTATGAGACAATGCGTGAGAGACATGCGTAAAGATAATGTGCGTACATGAGACACGTAGGCAGGTCCATGTATATAGAAAGGGTGGATGAGGATTGTGCGTGTGTATGTTTGCAAGAGGAAGAGTGCTTGTGATAAAGGTTAGTGAAAACAGTTGTAAATGGTTACGAGGGGGGGAGGGTTATATCTAGAGCATGTGTGCGAGAAAGACACCTCGGGAGAGAGTGTGTGAGCATGTGTGAGAGACCACCGATGGATAGTGAAACTACACGTAAAAGACTGCTCTACACATTGATTAAAGATATAAATTGTATCCAAATATTAGGATGGGATCATGATATTTGCAATTCGCGTAAGGAGCGGTCATTGATCCATCAGACATCTAGATTCTATCGAATTTGAGCATGTCTATGTTATTATTCGACACAATTGACCCACATAGTTAGTATTTTGAACTCCAGACAATGCATCGCTTTAGCCATAGAATATAAACGTGAGTATAGTTCATGTTGTGTGTGTAAAGCACATTATACATACGAAAGTTACACAATGGACATTATAAATAGCTACCTATGAACTAGCATACATTTGAATTCAACTTAAGGTGGTTTAAAAAAATTGAATTCAACATGAAGTCCATTTAATTATTTGAATTTGATATCATGGCATTTGTAAACCATACCTAAATTATGGGGGGCACCAATCTTTGCTCTGATTTTGTACATAATAGCATATGTAGTCGTGTACAAAATAGATTCAAATTTAGCTCCTCCATTCCAAAATAATCGTAGTTATAGGATTTTCAAGTGTCAAAATTTCAAAAAGAAGCGGATAATTTAATGAGGTTTTCAAACATACAAGGTCAAATATAACGTTGTCTATTTAGGTCAATCCTCATAGTTCAAGAGTACTCTAAACGTGAATGCTTGTGTTTCAAAATTTCGAATGAAGCGCCAAAAGAGCCTCTACTCGCCCGAAACCGTGTGAGACCAATGTTTGGTAGTACAAGGAAATTACTTTTCGAATAACTCCGACCCGTGAAACCTACCGGCCCGACGTCCAAATGTCTAAACCGGGGTAGGTTTGTAGCTTCATCTAGACGCCACGCAACCGCATCCGAAAAACATTCATACACAATGGCCGCCTAAGCACACATGCGCGCGGCCGAAATCGCTCCTGCCCACTATTTGGGACACCTGGGATTACCATCCTACCCCCGACCCGCAGTAGGTCCGAAATTTAAGAGGGGGGCAAAGTTTGTACTTTCCCCAAATTTCAAACAAGTGCGTCCCATCTTCTGTTCAAAAAAGTCAAAAATAAGCGCGTCCCAGACCGAAACATGGTTCCCCCCCACCCGTCCGATTCCCCATTCATACTCCGTGGGTGCCAAAACTACCTCTCCACTAGCCGCGAAACCCCGGCGTCCTCCGTCCGCCACCCCATCCCACCCATCAACCGCCGCCCTCCTCCATCACACCGGAGTCGATACCCCGACGTCGTCGTCCACCGCAACCTCAACCGCAACGCCCTCCACGACTAGTAGTTGAAGCCGAGGCCGAGCCGTCCGTACCCGAGCCAGTTCAACCACGTCGTCCTGCGCCTCACCGCTGCCGCTCCAACTTCGCCACCCTCCACCGCACCGGAGCTGTTCCTGCTACGCCATCCTTCGTCGCCTCGGATCTGCTTCCCCTTCGCCGACATACGGCCATGGCAACACAGTCAACAATTTGGCCATGGGTTCATCCAAGCCTGCACCCTCCAGAACATCGGTTTCCCTGGTAAAAAGAAGAAGATCGGCGCGACATGTGGAGGTGACCACACCGGCAACCGAAAAAGGTACTCCTCTTCCCTTATTCGTGCAAATCTTACGTCTCTGCTTGCACGGTATTCATCCCACAGAAGACACTAGTTGACCGCTTCTTCTTGATACTAGATGTTCCTAGTAACTCGTGATGCACAAGGTTTCTCCTCATATACTATTTCACCTTAGCTAGAGGTCCGTCGCCCCCCTGAATTTCAATTTCTGGCCAGTTGATTCCCAATTAACGGAAGCATTCCCCGGTGTAACAGGCGCTAGTACGCCTATTACGCCGGGGAAGCAGCGCCTTGGTGTTTATCTTAGGGGCGTGTGCGGCCTAGAGCTACTGGCGCCCGATCTGGAGGTCGGCCGGGATTAAAGGGATGGCCTGGGGGCACTGCCAAGCACGGCGGTGGTGTGAGGTCGATGGGAGGGCGGGGCGGCGGAGGCAGTGGTCGCTGGCGGTTCGAGAAAGATCATCAACAATGACTGGCGGGAGGTAGACGAAGGCCATCTGCCCGTTCCTTATAGATCGGACGGTTCATTAAAAAAATCGACTGGCCTATTTATTTTCAGTCGACTGTTATCTTAGATATGACCACATGTGGTGGTGTGTTGGAGGAGTACCTGCATTTCCTGTGCTCATATATTACAAAATCATACGGAGTAGAATCTAATTTTGTTTCCCATGCAATGTTGTAGAGTTATCATATGTCTCTTGTCATTTATTTTTCAGCCACCTCCTATCTGCTACTTTTACAGTGCACTAGTTCTGCACACACTTCACCCTTACTCTCACTATTGTGTTTTTATGCAAGGGTATTTCAGAGTCTGCTACCATGAGAGAAGCCAAAAAGAAAAGAGAGAAGTCGCTCTAGCTTCGTATGCGGGTAGGCAAGACACGTTACAGCGCGATAAAGGGTGCAGTGTCAGCAGATGGAGACGATAAACGTAGCTCTGGAGTTGATGACCTCGCTCGCAATGAACCACCATCCCAGGTGCTTGCTTTAACTTCACGGTGCCATATGTGGTTGCATGTTCCATATGGTGTCTAGCTTGTATTCGAAAGGACGAAGTCGGTAAGATAAGGAAAGATATTTTTTTACATGAACCACCATCCCGTGAGCACCAGAAGACAAATAGCTAGTCAGGGCACTGGCCGAGCCAGTGACAAGCCCAGCAAAGATAGGCATCACCTGGAAGCCAACTAAAAAGCTGTGATGGTGGCGAAGCAGCCCGCCTCCCACCAGGCTCTCAGGTCCTAGATGATCATGCTCACCACTCCAGCCAGATGTCTAGCTTGTATTGCTTCCAATTTGGTTAAATTGCATCTGCTTATCTTAGACATTATACCTTTGAATATGACATGCCTTTCTATTTTTGGTACATACTAGTACATCTGTGTAATAACCATGTTCTTATATCAAACTAATGTTCTTGTGTATCCATCATCAATCACTTATGACGAGGCAGGCATGCAAGGGGACTACTCCTCATTTAAAGAATGCAGCGTCAGCCTCCCGACATGATTCTCAAGAAACAGAAATGCTAGATGAAGATAGTGTACGTAGCTCTGTAGTTGATTACAGCATTTCCCCTACACTAGCATCGCAGGTGCTTGCTCTAACTTGGTAGCGTGATATGTGGTTGCATGTTGCATATGGTGTCTAGATTGTAATTCTTCCAATCTAGTTAAACTGCATGTGCTAGTCTGCTTAGCTTATACATTATACCTGTTAATGTGACATGTCTTCCTATATTTAGTACATAGTACATCTGTCTATTAAGCATGTCCTTACATAAAACTATTGTTTTTTTTGTATCCCGCATCAATCAACATGACAAGACACCTTTAGTATATGCAGTGCGATATTAGTTGCATCTTTCATATGATTTATAGCATGCGCTGCTTCTAATTTGTTGAAATTCCATCTATGATGGGACGCTTTTAACTTGGTAGAGTCATATTGGTTGCATCTTTCATGTGGTGTCTAGCTTGCATTGCTTCTTATTTGCTGGAATGGTTTCTGCTTAGTTTACACAAACAGTTGTGAACATGTCATGCCGTCCTGTTTTCCATACATATTCCATCCCGGTATCATGTATTTGCCTTACATCAAAGTAGTGATTGTCAGTATCATGCATGAATGAGTTCTGAAGAGAGAATTTTATTGCCTTTTCTTGTCGGTTTTACTTGACAATTCAAAATCAATAAAGCGGAAGGAAGTTAGCAAGGCAGCGGATAAAGGTGCTCCATCCGAACGGAGGGCCTCTACAGTTTCTACTCCTCCACACCCCCAAGATGATTTCCAAGACAACACATGCATAGACACTCAACAAAGCTGTGTTTATGATGAGCATGTCTCCCCTAGCGTTGGGGATATTACTATCAGTCATGACCCGCCCAGGAGGGGCCGGGTCAGCCCCAATGGCGGGTTACGAAAGAAGCCCAGTAAACATTCAAGACGATAGGTTATTAAACCTTATAGAAGGCCCAAGGGCCTGGAGGCGGCTTAAGGCCCGATATTGTAAACCGCTGTATGTAAGGAAAGACTTGTAAAGAAAAGCATGTAAAGGGAGCCACCGAGCCGGACACGATTATGAGCCGGCCGGGACTCTGTAGGCCACCAGGCATCAACCCATGTATATAAGGGGACGACCCGGTGGCGGCTTAGGGCAAGAAACAACAAGTCGATAACCAAGCCGGCGAGTTGAGCCTCTTGGTGATCGAAACCCCAGCAATATCAATACCAACTAGACGTAGGCTTTTACCTTCATCGTAAGAGGCCGAACTAGTATAAAACCCTCTTGTGTCCTTTGTCCCGATTAACCCCTTTAAGCTTCCTAGTGCGATGGCCCTACAACTAAGTCCTTGCTGTAGGACATCTGCCGTGACAATTCCACAACAGTTGGCGCCCACCATGGGGCCAGCGCACGGTGGATTTGAGTTCTTGAACGGCAACTTTGAAGGGCTCAAGGGATACGCTGTGGGCCGGATGACCAAGAGTCGTCGCGGCAAGCTCTACATCGACGACGAAGGCTGGGGCCCCGAGGCCGGCTCAATTGAGTACGGATACCGGGTCCCCTTCGGCGGAATTCACGTCTTCATAGGCCGGATCGGCGAGTCAGGTCCTGAGCCAGACGTCCACACCAACCTCATTGAAACGGCTCGGCTCGCGAGGACCGCCCGTGTTCAATCTGCCGTGAAGCATGCCTTCGTAGGCTGCGTCCACGGTAGTGAATACTCTGAAGGATCGGTGGAGGGCGGTGAGATGACCGTCTGTTCTGACACTGCTTCATCAACGGGCGAGACAGACTCTTTGTACCAACTGCAGGACGGCATGCTCGGGGGCTGTTCTGATGGCAGCAGTATTCCGGACCCTCTTGAGCTGCCGAATTGGGCCGGAGTCTTCATGGCAGGGACACAACCCGGGCAGAACTCTACAGCAGCGGCGGCAACAGCTACCAGGTCGGCTGTGGCCGGGTCAGGAGACCCCGCACGCCCCCCGGCTCAAATCTTGATGGACCTCATGGATAAACTGATGACTCTGTTGACTGCCGTGGTAGAGCCAGCGGATAAAGCCCAGCATGACGCAGAGGTGGCATGCGTACGTGAAGAGATGGTGCAAGCTAAGTTTAATCTAGCCGCAGAGGAAGTCAGGATGGCAGCAGAGCGGGCGGCTTGGACGTTCATGCTCAACAGCTTCAAGCGGAGACCTTCCGGCTCTCGGTGGATCTGAACGCGTCAAACAAGGTCATGAGGAGGAGGCATCAGAAAACCCAATCACGTCTGCCTCTAACGCTCGATCCTAGGAATCTTTTTCACACACCCGGAGCCGGGGGAAGTAACCCGCCGGAGGCACCCCGGATTACAACACCCGGCGCACCAGTCCAGCCGCGCGCCATGGATCCACCTCATATAATTACCGCTCCGCCTCATTACGTCCCAACGCCGCCAGGTCACTTCTCCAACCCTTTGGAAAACCTCATCGCAACATCGGTTCGTTTGGCGGCTCTTACGATGGAAGGTGACTCACCGGCGGCAATTGAAACACAGAGGGTAAGAGAACTTCAAATAGCTCTGGCGCAGCAGGATGCATACTCCTACTGTCGAGATAGGATCCATTCAACTCCTCGCCCAAGCCGGAGCCTGAGTTACAGTAGGCATATGGAATCCGCAGATATGTCAAGAAATGTTCAACGCCACAACCGGCCACACACGCATGAGCCGATGCGGGCTGGAGCCCTTAACTTGGTGGATCAGGAGAGGATTCGTCAAGAGGCGGAATGAGTAGTTCAAATGGCAGCAGATCAGGCGGCTCATCAAACTTTTCCGGCTTATCCAGCAATCTCGGTCGAGGCAGGAGTGGCCACAAGAACCGGAGGCGTTCCTTGCTCGGTGCCGGCCATACGTAATGATCGTTTGCCAAAGGACTTTAAGGGGCCTCGTAAGGTGCCTAATTACACAGCTGACTTACAGCCCGGGGCTTGGATTGAGAGTTATGAGATGGCTATGGAGTTATTGGAGGTCAGCGATGCAGCAATGGTCAAGTATTTCACTATGATTTTAGATGGAACAGCTCGTACTTGGTTGAAGGGATTGCCACCCAATTCTATCGACTCATGGGTGGAGTTGAAGGCCCGGTTCATCCAGAACTTTAAAGACACGTGTAAGTAGCCTATGTCGATTGTGGACCTGACCAATTGCAAGCAAGAGGATGGTGAATCCACAACCCATTGGGTGTGCCGAGTTAAGGAGATAATACATTCATCTGATAAGATGGATGCCGGCTCAGCAGTCTTGATGTTGGAGAAAAATTGCCGTTTTGAACCTCTGAAGCAGAAGCTGGGGCGGCTCAAGCGTGGCTATAATGACATGGGAACGTTGATGGTGGCTCTCATCAAGTATGCTGATTCTGATACTACCAAGGACCCGGTGTCTGACGAAGAAAAGGCAACGAAGGGAAAGAAGAACGGCAACGGCAAGGGTCACCAGCATAACCCGGTGAATCAAGGAGGTAATAAACGTAAGGCTGATGAGTTTGTTGCTAACACCAATGCACAGGGCGGAAATCAACGGCACAAGGGCAGACAGCCCCTGTTGGTGTCAAAACCGGCGGATCTCGGGTAGGGGGTCCCGAACTGTGCGTCAAGGCCGGATGGTAACAGGAGACAAGGGACACGATGTTTTTACCCAGGTTCGGGCCCTCTCGATGGAGGTAATACCCTACTCCTGCTTGATTAATATTGGTGATATGGGTAGTACAAGAGTAGATCTACCAGGAGATCAAGGAGGCTAAACCCTAGAAGCTAGCCTATGGTATGATTGTTGTATATGGAGTTGATGTCCTACGGACTACAACCCTCCGGTTTATATAGACACCAGATAGGGTTAGGGTTACACAGAGTCGGTTACAATGGTAGGAGATCTTGAATATCCGCATCGCCAAGCTTGCCTTCCACGCCAAGGAAAGTCCCATCCGGACACGGGACGAAGTCTTCAATCTTGTATCTTCATAGTCCAGGAGTCCGGCTGAAGGTATAGTCCGGCTACCCGAACACCCTCTAATCCAGGACTCCCTCAGTAGCCCCCGAACCAGGCTTCAATGATGACGAGTCCGGCGCGCAGATTGTTCGGCATTGCAAGGAGGGTTCTTCTCCAAATCCTGTGTACCTGTAGGAATAATGTCCGATTTTTGTAATGTAGTGCTCCTCGGCTTCCACGCCCAATAATGGCCGTCTTCCACGTGTCAAACGAATGCGAAAAGCCGGGGCGTTTTTACATCCACACCCCTAGCCGCATAAATGAGCCGCCTATTTAACGGGATGGGGATTTAGGTCCAAACCACATCTTCTCCTCTCCGCGAGTTATCATCAGAGCGCTTCCAGCAAAGGTCCATTCCAACATGACCAGCCATCGCAGCTCCTCCCCTCGCCCCTCCGGCCCCAAACCCGGGGACTGGGAGAGTTGCACCATCCCGCATAGCGAGTTGGTGTCGCTTCAGGCCAAGGGATTTCTCCCTCAGGCATACATGGTCCCGGTCCGAGCCGGTCTCGCCACCTACAATGGCGGAAAACAAGCGGAGAGCACCCCCAGTCCTTCTAAAGGAGAGCGGGTGTGCCTCGTCCCCTATCTAATAAGGGGACTGGGATTTCCAATTCATCCATTTCTCCGCGGGCTTTTGGAGTTCTACGGCCTCCAGCTGCACAATCTCGTGCCCGCCTCCGTATTACATATTGCGGGTTTCGTCGCCCTTTGCAAGCTATTTTTAGGCATTGAGGTTCATTTCGCGCTGTGGAAAAGGTTATTCTGCCTGGTGCCCCGTTCTCAAGAGGGGTCTATATACCAAGTGGGCGGAGCCGAAGTATGGTGCATCGCCGGGACCGGATACCTATCCGGAACCCCAAAGAAGGTGTCCGAGGACTGGCCTTCGGAATGGTTTTACATAGATGACGTCCCGCTACCGAACCCTATCCGGGTCGGTCTCCCTGAGTTCAATAGTGCTCCATTGAAGAAACGCTTGAGCTGGCGTCCGCGGAGCTCTCGGAGAGAAAGCGACAGAGACGTCCTTTACCTGATGGGCTGGATAAGACTGTTGGCTCATTTCGGACTAACCATGATTGGAGTCATGGCCGCATGCATTATGCGCGGGGTGCAGCCGCTTCAATATAGAGGCCACCCCATGTGGGATTTCAATGGGGAGGATGATGCCACCCGTTACGGTCGTAAGGGGCCGGCCTCAGCCGCCGCCCTAGTAAAGATCTTATCCTCTTTGTACAAGGGAGAAAAGGAGGAATTCCTCCGCGTCAAACCGCGGGCCGGATTTACTATGTACGATCCTCCAAGTTGGGTAAGTGAACAATTGCGCTTGCCCGTTTGTTTTATACTCCCACGGTTAGATATGTAGTCTAACGACTTCAATGCAGGAACTGCGACAGGAGGTAAAGGATATAAACAGCCGCCCTCCACAGCCCGAGGACCCAGAACAGTCCCTTGATCCGGACTCCGAAGAGGATCCGGACATATCGGTGGAGCTTATCGACTGGGTGTTCCATCAGCTAAGCAAGGACAATACCTTGGTAGCCATTACGGCTGATTACCCAGGGTTAATCCCGGCCTCCCAGGTGACAGAAACCGGAGTCTCATTCCCTTGAGAGAGATTCCATTCTCATGTATTCCGGTGTTTCTGACGACAACCGTGTTTTGCAGGGGAGATTTCCGAGGCGGGAGGCCGAACCTGCGGCGGCTAGCCAATGAGGGGCCGTAGGGCCCCGTGGGGCAAAAAGGAATGTAGTCCGGACTGAGATGCCGGCGCAAAGGTATAGCGCACCCTCTGTTTCCCTGGTGTTATTCTGTCAGGGCATATTAACGTTCGTGCTATCTTCAGAACGAAGAGACCTCGCCGGACTACATCCGGAGAGGTTGCCAATCGCGCCTCCACCAGCCAGGCTCCAACGTCTGGCCAGGAAGCGGAGGCGAGCACAAGGCGCGCACCGGACACTCCTCCGACAGAGGATGCGGACAGGCTGTCTGCCACAAATTCTGAAGTGGAGAGTGCCATGAATCACAGGCGTCGCCGGATAGTTCTACACGACGCTTGTTTCTCCCAAGAGGCTTTAGATGCCTTTAGTTCGGGAGATGCGTACCTCCGTGCCGCTCAAAATGGTTTAGCCAGAGCCACGGAGCAGTATGTAAAAGACATACAGGTAAGAAAATTTTGGTCAAATATTTATATACCAGTAGCCCCCAAGACTTGAAACACTTAGAGCAACTGATTTAAGGATCATTTAATATGCAGGTTCTTACAGAGAAGAATACCGTACTGTCCCAGGAGCCGGAAAAGTGCAAGGCCCAACTAGAGGCCGCACTAGCCGCAGCAGGGGAGCCCAAAGAGACCCCCTCAGGTAAGATACACTTCGAAAGATTAGTATTGTGCGGTGTGGGTGCAAATCTGACAAATCATATTGCAGATGGCGCCGGACTCGATCTGGAAAAGCAACAACTCTTACGCCGGCTAAAGGCCAGTGAGAGTATGTTGACAAAGGTGAGGCGAGAGAAGAATGATCTTCAGAATGCCAACACCAAGCTGGACGTCGAACTGAAAGATGTTCGTGGCCAGCTGTCGGACTCCACGAAGGAGAATCAGCGGCTTCGACGCGGCATATTTAGTAAGTGCTTGAACGAACTTTGAAAAAAGAGTTCGGCGAGGAAGTCGACTAACAGAGTAATGTCTGTAGGTATGCTCACAGGTCCTCCTACAGAGGAGATGCCTGGTTCTACGGGTGACCTTCTTCCCGAACTCTTGCAACTGCATGAGCGAATTCGGCAGGCGATGCGAGGCGTTGCCCAAGCCTTATGGCCTGCCTACTCCATGCCCGAGGGCCTTGGAGAGCTTGCGGAGAAGCTGAAGGGAGCTCGGCGGCGCTTCCGGTTGTGGAAGATATCGGCCTGCCGACAAGGCGCTAGGGAGGCCTGGGCCATGGTGAAGACCCGTTTTACGAAGTCTGACCCAAACCACATGGCCGAGGTCGGACCAGTGGGGCCTGACGGGAAGGAGATCCCTGTAAGCTTAGTA
The DNA here is from genome assembly GCF_018294505.1 of Triticum aestivum. NCBI lineage: Eukaryota > Viridiplantae > Streptophyta > Magnoliopsida > Poales > Poaceae > Triticum > Triticum aestivum. The sequence continues at coordinate 477,393,286 of NC_057800.1, read as the reverse complement.
TACGGCCAAGTAGAGTTGGCCGCGAAGTATTCCCAGCAGGACTGTAAATTAGACAGCCTGTTAGATGGTATAGAAGAGGAATACAATCAGTCAGAATGACTATGTAATTTTGAATTGACATGTGTAATGCCTTCTAGCCGGATTGTAGATCGTTTGTCGTTGCCGACCTTTTCGCTTCAACCTCGGGACCTGACGGTCCGGAGTGTGTCCGAATACCATAGCGGTTATATAAGAACCGGGGTATGCGTGGAGACCAGGCGTAGGGGTCATTAGTGCTTTATCAGACAAGTGCCCAACTAGTTATGTTATATTACATGGTTAGTAAGAAACATCTTCCAGAGAGAATAGTTCCGTTAGGGGTTCCTTTCGCTGGGAGGCATGCCCTAAAGTGCATGTCCGGACTGCGTGAAAAGACGCAGAAAAAGCATCTGGGGGCGCATAAAATGAGTAAAAAGATCATCTTTTATTTCACCGACCGAATATTCCCTTAAGAACGCTAGCTTTCGGCTTCACCCAGTCTGAGGTACACATCCGGCTGACCCGGCAGTAACAATCGCAGAGGTGCTCCCTTTACCGCCTAGCCGAACAATCGGGAACGTAGGGGTAAGCACAGGAGCCAGGCAACCCAGCTTGGCCAAAACTTAAGTCATATCGATGCATATAATGGTGAAGAAAAAGGTACATGCGGAAGTTTGACGCATGTGTTGGGCGTGAAGCCCGTATAAATAAGCTTCTGTTAAAGAAGCCCCCAGGTTTAATGAGCGCGAGTGGCGCGTCACTAGATGAGCCTTTAAGGGCTATAAAAGAAAAGAGGGGAAGGAGAGAAATGTAAGACAGAAAATGCAAAAAAATGGACAGAGGAAGGAGACGAACACAGAGTCCGACGCTAGGCATAGGATCTTCGGAGACGGGTGGCGTTCCACGGGTTCGGCTCGAGTCGGTTATCCGATGCATCTCGCAGGCGGAACGCCCCACCAGTCAGGACTTGGTCGATTATGAATGGACCTTCCCACTTGGGCTTGAGTTTGTCCTTTTTCTTATCCGGCAGGCGTAGAACTAGTTCACCAACATTGTAATTTTTGGCCCGTACTTCTCTGCTTTGATATCTTCGGGCCTGCTGTTGATAAAATGCGGAATGGGCTTTTGCCACGTCACGCTCCTCCTCCAAGGCATCCAAGTTGTCCTGCTGATCGAGCTCGGCTTCTCTTTCTTCATACATGCACACTCTAGGTGAGTCATGAATTACGTCGCAGGGCAGAACTGCCTCTGCGCCGTACACCATACAAAATGGTGTGTATCCCGTGGTGCGATTTGGCGTGGTCTGCAGCCCCCATAGCACGGAGTCGAGCTCCTCTACCCAGTGCGTGTTAGATTCCTTGAGGGACCGCACCAGTCTGGGTTTAATGCCGCTCATGATAAGACCATTTGCACGTTCGACCTGGCCATTGGTTTATGGGTGATAGACGGAAGCATAATCGAGCTTGATGCCCATGTTTTTGCACCAGAGTTTTACCTCGTCGGTGGTAAAGTTTGTACCGTTATCGGTTATGATGCTGTGGGGGACGCCATAACGGTGTACAACCCCAGATATGAAGTCTATCACAGGTCCAGATTCGGCCATTTTAACAGGCTTGGCTTCTATCCATTTGGTGAACTTATCCACCATGACCAGTAAGTATTTTTTCCTATGGGTCCCACCTTTAAGGGTCCGACCATGTCAAGCCCCCAGACTGCAAAAGGCCAGGTGATGGGTATAGTTTGGAGTGCGGTGGGTGGCATATGGCTTTGGTTGGCAAAAAGTTGGCAACCAACGCATCGTTGGACTAGGTCCTGAGCGTCTGCCCGGGCCGTCGGCCAATAAAAGCCTGTACGGAAAGCCTTGCTAACAAGGGACTGAGCAGCGGCGTGGTGACCACCGAGTCCGGCATGAATTTCAGCCAGAAGGTTCCGCCCTTCCTCTTCGGAGATGCACCTTTGAAGGACTCCGGTAGTGCTTTTCTTATAAAGCTCTCCCTCATGGACTCTATAGGCTTTAGATCGCCGCACTATGCAGCGGGCCTCGTTTTGGTCCTCCGGGAGTTCCTGCCTAGTAAGGTAGGCTAGGAATGGTTCTGTCCACAGGGCGATAACCGCCATTATTACATGGGCTGAAGGTGTAATTTCATTGGCAGAGCCTCCAATTATGTCAGATTGTCCGGCGTCGAGTGGTGCGGCTGGGTCCGGGATGTTATTTGCGGGTTCCCCCTCCCATGCTACGGATGGCTTGAACAATCTTTCCAAAAAGATGTTGGGGGGGACTGCATCGCGTTTTGCTCCGATGCGTGCTAGGACGTCCGCTGCTTGATTGTTTTCTCGGGCTATATGGTGAAACTCCAGCCCTTCGAACCGAGCTGACATTTTTAGGACGGCGTTGCGGTAAGCTGCCATTTTTGGGTCCTTGGCGTCGAAGTCTCCATTTATTTGGGATATCATGAGGTTTGAATCCCCGCGTACCTCTAGGCGCTGGATACCCATGGATACTGCTATCCGGAGACCATGTAGGAGGGCCTCATATTCGGCTGCATTGTTGGAATCCGTGTACATGATCTAGAGCACATATTGGATTGTGTCTCCTGTGGGGGACGTCAGGACGACGCCAGCCCCTAGTCCGGCCAACATTTTGGAGCCGTTGAAATGCATAATCCAGTTTGAATATGTGCCGTACTCTTTAGGGAGCTCGGCTTCCGTCCATTCTGCGACGAAGTCGGCCAAAACTTGCGATTTAATAGCTTGCCGTGGCTTATAGGTTATATCGAACGGGAGAAGCTCGATGGCCCATTTTGCAATCCGGCCCGTTGCATTGCGGTTGTTGATAATATCGTTGAGTGGTACTTCCGAGGCTACTGTTATGGAACACTCTTGAAAGTAGTGTCGTAGCTTCCGGGATGCCATGAATACCGCGTATGCAATCTTTTGATAATGCGGGTACCGTGATTTGCATGGAGTGAGGACAGTGGACACGTAGTAGACCGGCCTTTGAAGGGGGAATTTGTGTCCATCCGTTTCCCGCTCGACAACGAGCACTGCGCTGACAACTTGATGTGTTGCTGCAATGTACAGTAACATTGGTTCGTCGGTATTCGGTGCGGCCAGGACTGGCTTTGTTGCCCATATGGCTTTTATTTCATCAAGTCCGGCCGTGGCGGCATCCGTCCACTCGAAGTGTTCGGTGCACCGAAGGAGGCGATAGAGGGGTAGTGCCTTTTCTCCCAAGCGGGAGATGAAGCGGCTTAAAGCCGCCACGCATCCGGTTAATTTTTGTATTTGTTTGAGGTCCTTTGGGATATCCAATTGTAACAAAGCTCGGATCTTGGCTGGATTTGCTTCAATTCCTCTACCGGATACAATGAAGCCCAAGAGCTTTCCGGCTAGAACGCCGAAGACGCATTTTTCTGGGTTGAGCTTGATGTCATATTTTCGGAGGTTATCGAATGTAAGCCTCAAGTTGTCTACTAGAGATTCGACATGTCTTGATTTGACGACCACATCATCCACATACGCCTCCATTGTTTTGCCAATCTGGTTTGCCAAACATGTCTGGATCATGCGCTGATATGTTGCGCCGGCGTTTTTCAGCCCGAAGGGCATTGTGTTGAAGCAGAATGGGCCGTATGGTGTGATGAATGCTGTTGCGGCTTGGTCTGATTCTGCCATCTTGATTTGATGGTAACCAGAGTATGCGTTGAGGAAACACAACGAATCGTGTCCTGCGGTGGCATCGATAATTTGACCAATACGGGAGAGGGGGAAGGGATCCTTTGGGCAAGCCTTGTTAAGGTCTTTAAAATCGACACACAGGCGCTAGGATTTGTCCTTCTTTGGTACCATCACCAGGTTTGCTAGCCAGTCCGGATGTTTTATGTCTCTAATGAATCCGGCCTCCAATAGCTTGGCTAGCTCCTCTCCCATAGCCTGTCTCTTGGGTTCGGAAAAACGCCGAAGGGCTTGTTTGACAGGTTTGAATCCTTTTAGGATATTTAAGATGTGTTCGGCCAGCCTGCGTGGGATCCCTGGCATGTCTGAAGGGTGCCAGGCGAAAATGTCCCAGTTCTCTCGTAGGAACTCTCGCAGTGCGGCGTCTACATCAGGTCCATTGGATGGACCTGGAATTTGACTATTTCGTCAGCTGGCTTGAAGGATGTGGATTTGGATCTCTTGTCAAGTATCACATCATCCCTGTTAACCGTGGAGCGCAGCGCAGTCAGTTCCTCGGCCGCTAAGGCTTCGGATAGTGCCTCAAGGGCTAATGCGGCCGTCTTGTTTTCGACGCGGAGTGCTATGTCCGGATCACTAGCTAGAGTGATAATTCCATTCGGCTCGGGCATCTTAAGCTTCATGTACCCGTAATGGGGTATTACTTGGAAGATTGTGAATGCTTCCCGCCCTAGTAAGGCGTGATATCCGCTTTTGAACAGGGCACCTGAAACGTGACGTCTTCGGACCTGTAATTATCCGGCGTGCATAACACCACATCTAGTGTGATTTTTCCTGTGCAGCGCGCTTCCCTACTCGGGATTATTCCTCTAAAGGTTGTGCTGCTTCGCTCGATGCGGTTCCAGTCTATTTCCATTTTTTGAAGGGTTTCCTCATAAATGAGGTTCAGTCCGCTGCCTCCATCCATGAGCACCTTGGTGAGGCGAAAGCCGTCCACTATGGGACTGAGGACCAATGCGGCTGGTGCTCGGATTGTTCGGAATCTAGGTTCATCACTTGCGTTGAAGGTAATAGCAGTGTCGCTCCATGGATTTATTGTTGCAACTTGATAGACTCCGATGAGGCTGCGGAGTGTTCTTTTTCGCATATTGTTTGATGCGAAAGTCTCGAAGACTGTGAAAACGGTACTGGTGTCCTCGGGCTGGCTTTCTGCGGCCTCCAGAATTAAGAGGTCCTCGCCAATTTTGTCCACCTGCCGGAGTATCCAACATGCTCTAAGGCTGTGAGTTGGTGTGGCATCCTCTGTACTGTGAATTCTATAGGGTCCATCAAGCCACCTTTCCAGTATGGTTCCATGCCCTGTAGAGGGTTTTGGCTTTTTGGTGTTTATCCCGGGTGTCCTATGATGATGCACCCTCTTAGTTCGGATGGGATTACTATTCAAGGCCGGATTATCCCAAAATTTTATTTCGGTTTTCCAGGCGCTTTCCATCGCACAGTATTTTTGTACTATGGATGCCAAGTCAGCGAAGCGTGTAATATCACGACGACTTACGGCGTTAAGGATTCCCTCGTCCATGCAATTACTGCAGAAAATTGAGATTGCGTCTCCCTCGCGGCAATCCTTTATCATGTTCATAACCAGGAGGAATCTGGCCTAGTAATGATGTACTGTTTCCTCGGGCCTCTGCCTGATTTGGGAGAGATCGCTTATGTTCGGGTGGGCGGGTGTCGTTGAATCTGAAACCTCACCCAATCCAAGATTCGGAGGCCGAAGAGTTTCTGAACTATGAAGTTCGGATTCTTGGATGTTGTCCAATGAATCTAGCCTATTGCCTGATCCTAAGCTCAGGTCTTGAGTTACATCCTCCCCTCCGCGGGTATCCGGCTTGGAGGGGTCGGGAATTTGGACGTAGCTAGTCCTTAAAATAGATGAAGGGTCGCCACACTGCGCCTCTACCACGGCAACGTGGTGGGTGACTTGGGGAGAGTTAATTTCTCTTAGATCGGGTTTAAGCCCAACCTGGTCGTAATCCGTAGCGACCCCCAGGGCGGTGATGCGATCCAAGAGCCCGTTTACGGAAGAGAGCTCCATTGGATCTAGCTGCTCGACGAGCTCCGAGCTGACGTGTAGGTTGCTTTTGATGACCCGAGAGGTCACCGTTGGCACAACAGCCGAACAGGCGGTCATGAGGAAACCACCTAGCCAGAGAGTTTGGCCGACAGCCAAGGCTCCCTTAGCAACGGCGCCGTCTTTAAAGACGGGAGGAGGCATCCTTCCTGATTGCAACGGCACAGAGGAACTCTCAATGAAAGCACCAATGTCGGTGTCAAAACTGGCGGATCTCGGGTAGGGGGTCCCGAACTGTGCGTCAAGGCCGGATGGTAACAGGAGACAAGGGACACTATGTTTTTACCCAGGTTCGGCCCTCTCGATGGAGGTAATACCCTACTCCTGCTTGATTAATATTGATGATATGGGTAGTACAAGAGTAGATCTACCACGAGATCAAGGAGGCTAAACCCTAGAAGCTAGCCTATGGTATGATTGTTGTATATGGAGTTGATGTCCTACAGACTACAACCCTCCGGTTTATATAGACACCGGATAGGGTTAGGGTTACATAGAGTCGGTTACAATGGTAGGAGATCTTGAATATCCGCATCGCCAAGCTTGCCTTCCACGCCAAGGAAAGTCCCATCCGGACACAGGACGAAGTCTTCAATCTTGTATCTTCATAGTCCAGGAGTCCGGCTGAAGGTATAGTCCGGCTACCCGAACACCCCCTAATCCAGGACTCCCTCAGCCCCCTCGGTCGGGCGGGTCAGGTCCCACCCTTGAGCAATTATTGAATGAGCCTTGTCCAAAACACGGCACCCGGGAGAAGCCAGCCACCCACCCGTGGAAAGATTGTACGATCATGAGGGCGTTTAAAAATTCAAACGCGTTTGATGGAGGTCACGGCCCAGGTGGCGGCTGATACGTCTCCAACGTATCTATAATTTTTGATTGCTCCATGCTATATTATCTACTGTTTTGGACTATATTGGGCTTTATTTTCCACTTTTATATTATTTTTGGGACTAACCTATTAACCGGAGGCCCAACCCAGAATTGTTGTTTTTTGCCTATTTCAGTGTTTCGAAGAAACAGAATATCAAACGGAGTCCAAACGGAATAAAATCTTCGGGGACGTGATTTTCCCACCGAACGTGATCCAGGAGACTTGGACCCTACTCCAAGGAGTCAAAGAGGAGGTCACGAGGGTGGGGGCGCGCCCCCCTAGGGCGCGCCCCCCTGCCTCGTGGGCCCCTCGGTGCTCCACCGACATACTCCTTCCTCCTATATATACACACGTACCCCGAAATGATCAGAACAGGAGCCAAAAACCTAATTCCACCGCCGCAACTTTCTGTATCCACGAGATCCCATCTTGGGGCCTGTTCCGGAGCTCCGCCGGAAGAGGGCCGTCATCACGGAGGGCTTCTACATCATCATAGCCTCTCCGATGAAGTGTGAGTAGTTTACCTCAGACCTTCGGGTCCATAGTTAGTAGCTAGATGGCTTATTCTCTCTTTTTGGATCTCAATACAAAGTTCTCCCCCTCTCTTGTGGAGATATATTCGATGTAATCTTATTTTTGCGGTGTGTTTGTTGAGACCGATGAATTGTGGGTTTATGATCAAGTCTATCTATGAATAATATTTGAATCTTCTCTGAATTCTTTTATGTATGATTGGTTATCTTTGCAAGTCTCTTCGAATTATCTGTTTGGTTTGGCCAACTAGATTGGTAGTTCTTACCATGGGAGAAGTGCTTAGCTTTGGGTTCGATCTTGCGGTGTCCTTTCCCAGTGACAGAAGGGGCAGCAAGGCACGTATTGCATCGTTGCCATCGAGGATAACAAGATGGGGTTTATTTCATATTGCATGAATTTATCTCTCTACATCATGTCATCTTGCTTAAGGCGTTACTCTGTTTTTAACTTAATACTCTAGATGCATGCTGGATAGCGGTCGATGAGTGGAGTAATAGTAGTAGATGCAGAATCGTTTCTGTCTACTTGTCACAGACGTGATGCCTATATACATGATCATGCCTAGATATTCTCATAACTATGCTCAATTCTGTCAATTGCTCAATAGTAATTTGTTCACCCACCGTAGAATATTTATGCTCTTGAGAGAAGCCACTAGTGAAACCTATGGCCCCCGGGTCTATTCTCATCATATCAATCTCCATCACTTTAATCTGGTTTTGCTTTTTACTTTGCCTTTACTTTTTATTTTGCATCTTTATACCAAAAATATTAAATCTATCAGATCTCACTCTCGTAAGTGACCGTGAAGGAATTGACAACCCCTAATCGCGTTGGTTGCGAGTAGCTATCATTTTGTGTAGGTACAAGGGACTTGAGTGTGGCCTCCTACTGGATTGATACCTTGGTTCTCAAAAACTGAGGGAAATACGTATGCCACTCTACTGCATCATCCCTTCCTCTTCAGGGAAAACCAACGCAAGCTCAAGGCGTAGCAAGAAGGATTTCTGGCGCCGTTGCCGGGGAGTCTGCACAAAAGTCAACATACCAAGTACCCATCACAATCCCTATCTCTCGCATTACATTATTTGCCATTTGCCTCTCGTTTTCCTCTCCCCCCCCCACTTCACCCTTGCCATTTTATTCGCCCTCCCTCTCTATTTGCCTCTTTTGCCTGTTTGCTCTTGTCTGCTCGTGTGCTAGTTTGCTTGTTTGTCGCGATGGCTCAAGATAATACCAAATTGTGTGACTTCACCAATACCAATAATAATGATTTCCTTAGCACTCCGATTGCTCCTCTTACCGATGTTGAATCTTGTGAAATTAATATTGCTTTGTTGAATCTTGTTATGAAAGATCAATTCGCCAGCCTTCCTAGTGAAGATGTCGCTACTCATCTGAATAGCTTCGTCGATTTATGTGATATGCAAAAGAAAAAAGATGTCGATAATGATGTCGTTAAATTGAAGTTATTTCCTTTTTCGCTTAGAGATCGTGCTAAAGCTTGGTTTTCGTCTTTGCCTAAGAATAGTATTGATTCTTGGAACAAGTGCAAAGATGCTTTTATCTCTAAGTATTTCCCTCCCGCTAAGATCATCTCTCTTAGAAATGATATTATGAATTTTAAGCAACTTGATCATGAACATGTTGCACAAGCTTGGGAGAGAATGAAATTAATGATACGTAATTGCCCTACTCATTAGGCATGGGCATTCGGTATAAACCGAATTTTCGGTTTCTACCATTTGGTTAATTTTTTAATTCGGTTAATAGAGCTAGAAACCGAAATGACTTCAAAATATGACTAACCGAAAATTCGGTTAACCGAGATATTCGGTTCGGTGTATGGTTTATACCGTACTTGTTGTGCGCGCTGAAAGAATTTTAGATGCATTGGTTCCTCCACCTGTGCTCTCTATTATATAGCTGAGGTCCTCACACAATTCTCTTTGGTTGGACGAGGTGGGACTAAACTAACCAGCACTGCAGCAACCAGCAGCGCCTCTGCTCTGCTGCTTCTCGTACGTACAAGGACGTACTTGGAAACTGGCCACACACTGGAAAAGAAAGCCCACGGTAACTTGGGCCTTACACGCATGTAGTTGGCTTGGCCAATGCCAAAGTCTCCGTCACTGTCGCACAAAGGCTACCTGGTGCTAGCGTGAAAAAAATTCAGGCTTAGCGACACGTGAGCGTGAGGGCGGGAGAAGTGTTCGTGAGCGCGGCTGTTTCGGTGTCCTCGGTTAACCGCAAGAAACTCTTGCACCGACCAAATTAAGTTCGGTTAGAAGACCTAAAAACCGAATTTTTCTGTGATAGCATAAAAAACCGAAAATTCAGTTTTTTCGGTTTCGGCTTCGGTTCGGTGTTCGGTTCATCGGTTTATTTGCCCACCCCTACTACTCATGGTTTGAATTTGTGGATGATCATACAAATTTTTTATGCCGGATTGAATTTTGCTTCTAGAAATCTTTTAGATTCGGCCGCAGGAGGCACTTTTATGGAAATCACTTTAGGAGATGCTACTAAACTCCTAGATAATATTATGGTTAATTATTCTCAATGGCACACTAAAAGATCTTCTAATAAAAAAGTGCATGCGATAGAAGAAATCAATGTTTTGAGTGGAAAGATGGATGAACTTATGAAATTATTTGCTACTAAGAGTGTTTCTTCTGATCCTAATGATATGCCTTTGTCTACTTTGATTGAGAATAACAATGAATCTATGGATGTGAATTTTGTTGGTAGGAATAATTTTGGTAACAACGCTTATAGAGGGAATTTTAATCCTAGGCCATATCCTAGTAATCCTTCTAATAATTATGCGAATTCCTACAACAACTCTTATGGGAATTATAATAAGATGCCCTCTGAATTTAAGAATAGTGTTAAAGAGTTTATGAATTCACAAAAGAATTTTAATGCTTTGCTTGAAGAGAAATTGCTTAAAGTTGATGATTTGGCTAGAAACGTTGATAGAATTTCTCTTGAGGTTGATTCTTTAAAGCTTAGATCTATTCCTCCTAAGCATGATATCAATGAGTCTCTTGAAGCCATGAGAATTTCCATTGATGAGTGCAAGGAAAGAACCGCTAGGATGCGTGCTTCTACAGATGCCTTTATTAAAGTGTGTTCTTCCAATTCCTATGAAAATCAAGATGAAGATCTAAAAGTTATTGATGTGTCCCCTATTAAATCTTTGTTTTGCAATATTAATCTTGATGAAACTGAATATGATCTTCCTTTACCTAGAAGGCGTTCTAAAAATTTAGAGTATTTAGATCTTAATGATGAAATTGATGAAAGTGGGATTGAAAGAAATAAAAATCTAGATGTTGCTAAACCCACTATATTGGATTTCAAGGAATTTAATTATGAAAGTTGCTCTTTAATTGATTGTATCTCCTTGTTGCAATCCGTGCTAAATTCTCCACATGCTTATAGTCAAAATAAAGCCTTCACCGAACATATTGTTGATGCCTTGACGCAATCTTATGAAGAAAAACTTGAGTTGAAAGTTTCTATCCCTAGAAAACTCTATGATGAGTGGGAACCAACTATTAAAATTAAAATTAAAGATCATGAGTTTTATGCTTTGTGTGATTTGGGTGCTAGTGTCTCCACTATTCCCAAGACTTTGTGTGATTTGCTAGATTTCCGTAATTTTGATGATTGCTCTCTAAACTTGCATCTTGCGGATTCCACTATTAAGAAACCTATGGGAAGGATTAATGATGTTCTTATTGTTGCAAATAGGAATTATGTGCCCGTAGATTTCATTGTTCTTGATATAGATTGCAATCTTTCTTGCCCTATTATTCTTGGTAGACCTTTCCTTAGAACGGTTGGTGCGATTATTGATATGAAGGAAGGGAATATTAGATTTCAATTTCCATTAAAAAGGGCATGGAACACTTTCCAAGAAAGAAAATAAAATTACCATATGAAACTATCATGAGAGCCACTTATGGATTGCCTACCAAAGATGGCAATACTTAGATCTATCCTCGCTTTTATGCCTAGCTAGGGGCGTTAAACGATAGCGCTTGTTGGGAGGCAACCCAATTTTATTTTTATTCCTTGCTGTTTGCTCCTGCTTAGTAATAAATAAATTATTTAGCCTCTGTTTTGGTTGTGTTTTTTGTGTTTAATTAGTGTTTGTTCCAAGTAGAACCGTTGAGAAGACTTGGGGAAAGTCTTGTTGAACTTGCTGTAAAAAACAGAAACTTTAGCGCTCACTAGAACTGCTGTCATTTTTATTTGAAGAGTGATATTTAGTTAATTCTTTTTGCATATGATTAATAGATAAATTACTCACGTCCAGCAATTTATTTTAGAATTTTTGGGGTTCCAGATCTCGCGCTAGCTACATATTACTACAGACTGTTCTGTTGACAGATTCTGTTTTTAGTGTGTTGTTTGCTTATTTTGATGAATCTATGATTAGTAAAATAGTTTATAATCCATATAGAAGTTGGAATACATTAGGTTTAATACCAATATAAATAAAGAATGAGTTCATTACAGTACCTTGAAGTGGTATTTTGTTTTCTTTCGCTAACGGAGCTCACGAGTTTTCTATTTTGAGTTTTGTGTTGTGAAGTTTTCAAGTTTTGGGTGAATTCTTTTGATGGATTATGGAACAAGGAGTGGCAAGAGCCTAAGCTTGGGGATTCCCATGGCACCCCCAAGATAATCCAAGGACACCAAAAAGTCAAAGCTTGGGGATGCCCCGGGAGGCATCCCCTCTTTCGTCCACTTCCATCGGTAATTTACTTGGAGCTATATTTTTATTCACCAACATGATATGTGTTTTGATTGGAGCGTCTTGTATTATTTGTGTCTTTGTGTCTTAGTATGCCAAAATCATCCTTGCTGTACACACCCTTTTGAGAGAGCCATACATGAATTAAAATTTGATAGAATACTCTATGTGCTTCACTTATATCTTTTGAGCTAAGTAGTTTTGCTCTATGTGCTTCACTTATATCTTTTGAGCATTATAATTTTGCTCTATGTGCTTCACTTAGATCTTTTAGAGCACGGTGGTGGATTTTTTTTAAAGAAACTATTTATCTCTCATGCTTCACTTAAATTATTTTGAGAGTCTTAATAGCATGGTAATTTGCTTAAAATAATATGCTTGGTATTCAAGATTTGTGAAACTTTCTTTTGAGTGTGTTGAATACTAAGAAAAGATTGAAGCTTGATAATTGTTTTGAGATATGGAGGTGATAATATTAAAGTAATGCTAGTTGAGTAGTTGTGAATTTAAAGAATACTTGTGTTAAAGTTTGTGATTCCCGTAGCATGCACGTATGGTGAACCGTTATGTGATGAAATCGGAGCATGATTTATTTATTGACTGTCTTCCTTATGAGTGGCGGTCGGGGACGAGCGATGGTCTTTTCCTACCAATCTATCTCCCTAGGAGCATGCACGTAATACTTTGCTTTGATAACTTCTAGATTTTTGGAATAAGTATATGAGTTCTTTATGACTAATGTTGAGTCCATGGATCATACGCACTCTCACCCTTCCACCTTTGCTAGCATCTCTAATACCGCGCACCTTTCGCCGGTATCATACACCTACCATATACCTTCCTCAAAACAGCCACCATACCTACCTATTATGGCATTTTCATAGCCATTCCGAGATATGTTGCCATGCAACTTTCCACCATCTAGTTCATCATGACACACTCCATCATTGTCATATTGCATATCCTGGTACACTGCTGGATGCATTCATATAGAGTCATATTTTGTTCTAAGTATCGAGTTGTAATTGTTGAGTTGTAAGAAAAATAAAAGTGTGATGATCATCATTTTCAGAGCATTGTCCCAAGTGAGGAAAGAATGATGGAGACTATGATTCCCCCATAAGTCGGGATGAGACTCCGGACGAAAAATAAATAAAAGAGGCCAAAGAAGCCCAAATAAAAAGAGAAAGAAAAGAGGCCATAAAAAAGAGAAAAGGCCCAAATAAAAAAATAAATAATAAAAAATGATGAGAGAAAAAGAGAGAAGGGACAATGTTACTATCCTTTTACCACACTTGTGCTTCAAAGTAGCACCATGATTTTCATAGTGGAGAGTCTCTCATGTTATCACTTTCATATATTAGTGGGAATCTTTCATTATAGAACTTGGCTTGTATATTCCAATGATGGGCTTCCTCAAATTGCCCTAGGTCTTCGTGAGCAAGCAAGTTGGATGCACACCCACTTAGTTTCTTTTTGAGCTTTCATATACTTATGGCTCTAGTGCATCCGTTGCATGGCAATCCCTACTCACTCACATTGATATCTATTGATGGGCATCTCCATAGCCCGTTGATACGCCTAGTTGATGTGAGACTATCTTCCCCTCCTTTTTGTCTTCTCCACAACCACCATTCTATTCCACCTATAGTGCTATATCCATGGCTCACGCTCATGTATTGCGTGAAGATTGAAAAAGTTTTGAAAAAGTTAGAGTATGAAACAATTGCTTGGCTTGTCATTGGGGTTGTGCATGATTTAAATATTTTGTGTGGTGAAGATAGAGCATAGCCAGACTATATGATTTTGTAGGGATAACTTTCTTTGGCCATGTTATTTTGAGAAGACATAATTTCTTTGTTAGTATGCTTGAAGTATTATTATTTTTATGTCAATATAAACTTTTGTCTTGAATCTTTCGAATCTGAATATTCATATCACAATTAAGAAGATTTGCATTCAAATTATGCCAAGTAGCACTCCGCATCAAAAATTCTCTTTTTATCATTTACCTACTCGAGGACGAGGAGGAATTAAGCTTGGGGATGCCTGATACGTCTCCAACGTATCTATAATTTTTGATTGCTCCATGCTATATTATCTACTGTTTTGGACTATATTGGGCTTTATTTTCCACTTTTATATTATTTTTGGGACTAACCTATTAACCGGAGGCCCAACCCAGAATTGCTGTTGTTTGCCTATTTCAGTGTTTCGAAGAAACAGAATATCAAACGGAGGCCAAACAGAATAAAATCTTCGGGGACGTCATTTTCCCACCGAACATGATCCAGGAGACTTGGACCCTACTCCAAGGAGTCAAAGAGGAGGTCACGAGGGTGGGGGCGCGCCCCTCCTAGGGCGTGCCCCCCTGCCTTGTGGGCCCCTCGGTGCTCCACCGACATACTCCTTCCTCCTATATATACACACGTACCCCCAAACGATCAGAACAGGAGCCAAAAACCTAATTCCACCGCCGCAACTTTCTGTATCCACGAGATCCCATCTTGGGGCCTGTTCCGGAGCTCCGCCGGAAGAGGGCCGTCATCACGGAGGGCTTCTACATCATCATAGCCTCTCCGATGAAGTGTGAGTAGTTTACCTCAGACCTTTGGGTCCATAGTTAGTAGCTAGATGGCTTATTCTCTCTTTTTGGATCTCAATACAAAGTTCTCCCCCTCTCTTGTGGAGATCTATTCGATGTAATCTTATTTTTGCGGTGTGTTTGTTGAGACCGATGAATTGTGGTTTTATGATCAAGTCTATCTATGAATAATATTTGAATCTTCTCTGAATTCTTTTATGTATGATTGGTTATCTTTGCAAGTCTCTTCGAATTATCTGTTTGGTTTGGCCAACTAGATTGGTAGTTCTTACCATGGGAGAAGTGCTTAGCTTTGGGTTCGATCTTGCGGTGTCCTTTCCCAGTGACAGAAGGGGCAGCAAGGCACGTATTGCATCGTTGCCATCGAGGATAACAAGATGGGGTTTATTTCATATTGCATGAATTTATCTCTCTACATCATGTCATCTTGCTTAAGGCGTTACTCTGTTTTTAACTTAATACTCTAGATGCATGCTGGATAGCGGTCGATGAGTGGAGTAATAGTAGTAGATGCAGAATCGTTTCGGTCTACTTGTCATGGATGTGATGCCTATATACATGATCATGCCTAGATATTCTCATAACTATGCTCAATTCTGTCAATTGCTCAACAGTAATTTGTTCACCCACCATAGAATACTTATGCTCTTGAGAGAAGCCACTAGTGAAACCTATGGCCCCCGGGTCTATTCTCATCATATCAATCTCCATCACTTTAAACTTGTTTTGCTTTTTACTTTGCCTTTACGTTTTACTTTGCATCTTTATACCAAAAATACCAAAAATATTATATCTATCAGATCTCACTCTCGTAAGTGACCGTGAAGGGATTGACAACCCCTAATCGCGTTGGTTGCGAGTAGCTATCGTTTTGTGCAGGTACGAGGGACTTGAGCGTGGCCTCCTACTAGATTGATACCTTGGTTCTCAAAAACTGAGGGAAATACTTACGCTACTCTACTGCATCATCCCTTCCTCTTCGGGGAAAACCAACGCAAGCTCAAGATGTAGCAGCGGCTCAGGTGGAGGCAGTTTCCAAGGCCCGGGCGCCGGCTTATGTGGAGGAGGATTCCACGGTCAGGGCCATCCTGGTAACCAAGGAGGGTATAATCCGCAACCCGGCCAAGGTAATCAGCAGCAGTAGTCCGGATATCAGAGCAATCCGAAGCAGCTGAATAGTGGGCAATACCATGTATTCACCAATAGCTTATGTAAGAGAGACCAGAAACTTCACAAGAGGGCCGTCAATGCCGTTGAGCCGGCGGTTCCATGTTACTTAAGTTGGTCAGAGCAGCCTATTGTGTGGATCAGAGAGGATCACCCACCCCGGGTTGATAATCCGGGTCACTTGGCTTTGGTGGTGGCACCTCAGGTTGGTGGATACAAATTCACTAAAGTACTCAAGGATGGAGGCAGCCGCATCAACATCCTCTACTATGAGACGTTCCGCCGGATGGGATTGACTGATAAGAGTCTTAAACAATCCAACACTGTTTTTCACGGTGTGGTTCCTGGCAAGTCGGCATACCCAATGGGTAAGATTGAACTGGAAGTAGCCTTTGGGGATGAGTATGACTCCAAAGCTGAAAAATTAACCTTTGAGGTGGTTAAGATCAAAAGCTCGTATCATGCTCTGTTTGGACGGACGGCTTATGCCAAATTTATGGCTCGACCATGTTATGTGTATTTGCAGCTTAAGATGCTGGGTTATAAGGGCACCATTATAGTACACGGGAGCCGGAAAATAGCTTTGGAGTGTGAAGAAGGTGATGTTGCATATGCTGAATCTGTCTATGCAACAGAGGAGTTAAATTTTTACAAAGATCATGTTGACCCGGCAGACATGACGTCATTAAAGAAACCAACAATAGAGCATGAGCCGGTGTTGAAGTTCAAATCAGCTGATGACACCAAGATGGTTGACTTTGTGCCTGGCGACTCATCCAAGCAGTTCATCATCAGTGCTAACTTGGATCCAAAATAGGAAAGCGCGCTCATCGAGTTCATCCATGAGAACCGGGACATCTTCGCATGGAAACCTTCAGACATGCCGGGTGTTCCGAGGGAACTCGTTGAGCACACTCTCAATATTGATCCAAAGTTTAAACCTGTCAGACAATTTCTTCGACGGTTCAATGAAGAAAGGCGCAAGGCCATTGGAGAAGAGGTGGCCCGGCTTTTGGCAGCTGGGTTCATTGTAGAAGTCTTTCACCCAGAGTGGTTAGCCAACCCGGTGCTTATACTCAAAAAGAATGGCACCTGGCGTATGTGTGTGGATTACACCGATCTGAACAAGGCTTGTCCGGATGATCCTTTTGCCCTCCCCCAATTCGATCAAATCATTGATGCAACGGCGGGTTGCGCACGTTTGAGTTTCTTGGATGCTTATTCTGGTTATCATCAGATCAAGATGGCAGTCAAGGATCAGGAGAAGACGGCTTTTATCACTCCTTTTGGAGCTTTCTACTATGTGTCTATGCCTTTTGGGCTTAAGAGTGCCCAGGCGACTTACCAACGTCGTATCTCAAGTGCAATGTACATGGAGGTTCGACACACGGATGAATCCAAGGTGGTGGAGAATATTCGCCAAGGTGGAGTTAGTTAGAGTTGTGTCGAATAATGTGTACAAGGTAGGTTACAGTTGGACTTGTAGTTGTATTGTGTTTAGATAGGATATGGAGTCGTGTCCAAGTAGGACACTTGTATCCTAGGCCTCTCATATATATCGGGGGTAGACACACGATGTAACCTATGCCAACATAATAGCACAGGCACGGGGGGGGGGGGGGAGCCGGCGGCATGTGCTAGCGCCCGGGCGGTCGGGGTGCGGTATTGTAGCGGTGTCATGGGGAGGAGCGCCCATAGTCAGGCCCGGGGATGTAGCCATATCGGTGAACCTCGTTAACAAATCTCGGTGTCGTGCTTGTGTGGTTGCTTGGTCCTAGGTAGATCGACGGAGTGCCTCGGACTTATTCTAACAAGAACTTACTTCATCTGCATTGCCCTGAAATTGGAAGTTTAACTTAAAATTTGCAGTCTCGTATTGAACCCCCCCCCCCCCAAGTTGACCTCTTGACCCTTTCAATTAGTATCAGTGCCAGGCTCTTCGTTAGGGCCCAATTGCCTAAATATTATGGTCGATATTGGGGATGGGGGAGTAGACGCATGACAGGGAGGGGAGCTTCAGGCTCCCCCACCAAAACTTCCCGCCGCCACACAAACCACCCATTGCTCTCAAACCCACCACTAACTTAACCATCATGAACTTCACCTCTTTAATGGCGGGTTTTAAATTCTCTATGATAAGGGAAGTCTGCTCCATTTTCAGGGAAGGGGTGGATTCGAAATTTAAAGCTACATCATTTGTGTCTTCCTCATTTTGTTCCAAGTGCGGCTCAAGATGTGGATGATAACAAGAGAGCCTCGTGTTCGCCTCAACCCTACCACTACACCTCTCTAATTCTGTAGAGTGTGACTACTAGCCACAACCTGTTGGGGAATGTAGCATGCAATTTCAAAAAAATTCCTACGACCACACAAGATATATCTAGGAGATGCATACCAACAAAATGGGGAGAGTGTGTCCACGTACCCTCGTAGACCGAAAGCGGAAGCGTTAGGTTAACGCGGTTGATGTAGTCGAGCGTCTTCACGATCCAAGTACCAAACGTATGGCACCTCCGTGTTCAGCACACGTTCAGCTCGATGACGTCCCTCGAACTCTTGATCTGGTAGAGGGTCGAGGGAGAGTTCCGACAGCATGACGGCGTGGTGACGGTGATGGTGATGTGATCCGCGCAGGGCTTCGCCTAAGCACTACGACGCTATGACCGGAGGAGTAAACTGTGGAGGGAGGCACCGCACACGGCTAAGAGAATTCTTGGTCTCCATTTGGGGTGCCCCCTTCCCCCGTATATAAAGGAGGGGAGGAGGAGGTGGTCGGCCAGGGGTGGCGCGTGATGTCTACTACACAACCTTCTTCTTGTAGACGTTGTTGGGCCTCCAAGTGCAGAGGTTTGTAGGACAGTAGCAAATTTCCCTCAAGTGGGTGACCTAAGGTTTATCAATCCATGGGAGGCGTAGGATGAAGATGGTCTCTCTCAAACAACCCTGCAACCAAATAACAAAGAGTCTCTTGTGTACCCAACACACCCAATACAATGGTAAATTGTATAGGTGCACTAGTTCGGCGAAGATATGGTGATACAAGTGCAATATGGATGGTAGATATAGGTTTTTGTAATCTGAAAATATAAAAACAACAAGGTAACTAATGATAAAAAAAAGGTATTGAAATGCATTGAAACAAGGCATAGGGTTCATACTTTCACTACTGCAAGTTCTCTCAACAATAATAACATAGTTGGATCATATAACTATCCCTCAACATGCAACAAAGAGTCACTCCAAAGTAACTAATAGTGGAGAACAAACGAAGAGATTATTGTAGGGTACAAAACCACCTCAAAGTTACTCTTTCCGATCGATCTATTCAAGAGTTCATACTAGAATAACACCTTAAGACACAAATCAACCAAAACCCTAATGTCACCTAGATACTCCGATGTCACCTCAAGTATCCGTGGGTATGATTATATGATATGCATCACACAATCTCAGATTCATCTATTCAACCAACACAAAGAACTTCAAAGAGTGCCCCAAAGTTTCTACCGGAGAGTCAAGACGAAAACGTGTGCCAACCCCTATGCATAAGTTCACGAGGTCATGGAACTCGCAAGTTGATCACCAAAACATACATCAAGTGGATCACGTGATATCCCATTGTCACCACAGATAAGCACATGCAAGACATACGTCAAGTGTTCTCAAATCCTTAAAGACTCAATCCGATAAGATAACTTCAAAGGGAAAACTCAATCCATTACAAGAGAGTAGAGGGGGAGAGACATCATAAGATCCAACTATAATAGCAAAGCTCGTGATACATCAAGACCGTTCCGAATCAAGAACACGAGAGAGAGAGAGAGAGATCAAACACATAGCTACTGGTACATACCCTCAGCCCCGAGGGTGAACTACTCCCTCCTCATCATGGAGAGCGCCGAGATGATGAAGATGGCCACCAGAGAGGGGTTCCCTCTCCGGAAGGGTGCCGGAACAGGGTCCCGATTGGTTTTCGGTGGCTACGGAGGCTTGCGGCGGCGGAACTCCCGATCTAGGTTATTTTTTGGAGATTTCTGTATTTATAGGAATTTTTGGCGTCGGTCTCACGTCAGGGGGTTTCCGAGTCGTCCACGAGGGTGGAGGGCGCGCCCTACCCCCTGGGCTCGCCCTCCTATCTCATGGATGGCTCAGGACTCTTCTGGCCCAACTATTTTACTCTGGGGGCTTCTTTTGGTCCATAAAAAATCTTCAAAAATTGGCACGTCAATTGGACTCCGTTTGGTATTCCTTTTCTGTAAAACTCAAAAACAAGGAAAAAAACAGAAACTGGCACTAGGCTCTAGGTTAATAGGTTAGTCCCAAAAATCATATAAAATAGCATATAAATGCATATAAAACATCCAAGGTTGATAATATAGCATATAAAATAGCATATAAATAGCATATAAAATAGCATGGAACAATAAAAAAATTATAGATACGTTGGAGACGTATCAAGCATCCCAAGCTTAATTCCTGCTCGTCCTCGAGTAGGTAAATGATAAAAACAGAATTTTTGATGTGGAACACTACCTAACATATTTATCAATGCAATTTTCCTTATTGAGGCAAGAATATTCAGATCCATAAGATTCAAGACAAAAGTTTAATATTGACATAAAAATAATAATACTTCAAGCATACTAATTAAGCAATTATGTCTTCTCAAAATAACATGGCCAAAGAAAGCTCATCCCTACAAAATCATATAGTTTGGCTATGCTTCATTTTCGTCACATAAAATGCTCCCATCATGCACAACCCCGATGAGAAGCCAAGCAATTGTTTCATACTTTAGTATTCTCAAACTTTTTCAACTTTCACGCAATACATGAGCGTGAGCCATGGACATATCACTATGGGTGGAATAGAATATGATGATGAGGGTTGTGTGGAGAAGACAAAAAGGGAGAAAGTCTCACATCGACGAGGCTAATCAACGGGCTATGGAGATGCCCATCAATTGATGTCAATGCGAGGAGTAGGGATTGCCATGCAACGGATGCACTAGAGCTATAAATGTATGAAAGCTCAACAAAAGAAACTAAGTGGGTGTGCATCCAACTTGCTTGCTCACGAAGACTAATGGCATTTGAGAAGCCCATTGTTGGAATATACAAGCCAAGTTCTATAATGAAAAATTCCCACTAGTATATGAAAGTGACAAAATAAGAGACTCTCTATCATGAAGATTATGGTGCTACTTTGAAGCACAAGTGTGGAAAAAGGATAGTAGCATTGTCCCTTTTATCTTTTTTATATTTGTCCTTTTTTGGCCTTTCCTTTTTTTATTTTTTTATTTGGCGTTTCCTTTTTTGGCCTTTCTCTTTTTTATGGGACAATGCTCTATTAATGATGATCATCACACTTCTATTTATTTACAACTCAATGATTACAACTTGATACTAGAACAAAATATGACTCTATATGAATGCCTCTGGCGGTGTACCGGGATGGGCAATGAATCAAGAGTGACATGTATGAAAAATTATGCATGGTGGCTTTTCCACAAATACGATGTCAACTACATGATCATGCAAGGCAATATGACAATGATGAAACGTGTCATAATAAACGGAACGGTGGAAAGTTGCATGGCAATATATCTCGGAATGGCTATGGAAATGCCATAATAGGTAGGTATGGTGGCTGTTTTGAGGAGGATATAAGGAGTTTATGTGTGATAGAGCGTATCATATCACGGGGTTTGGATGCACCGGCGAAGTTTGCACCAACTCTCGAGGTGAGAAAGGGCAATGCACAGTACCGAAGAGGCTAGCAATGATGGACGGGTGAGAGTGCGTATAATCCATGGACTCAACATTAGTCATAAAGAACTCACATACTTATTGCAAAAATCTACAAGTCATCAAAAACCAAGCACTACGAGCATGCTCCTAGGGGGATAGATTGGTAGGAAAAGACCATCGCTCGTCCCCGACCGCCACTCATAAGGAAGGCAATCAAAGAAACACCTCATGCTTCAAATTTGTCACACAACGGTTACCATACGTGCATGCTACGGGACTTGCAAACCTCAACACAAGTATTTCTTAAATTCACAATTACTCAACTAGCACGACTCTAATATCACCATCTTCATATCTCAAAACAATCATCAAGTATCAAACTTCTCATAGTATTCAATGCACTCTATATGAAAGCTTTTATTATACCCCTCTTGGATGCCTATCATATTAGGACTAAATTTATAACCAAAGCAAATTACCGTGTTGTTCTAAAAGACTCTCAAAATAATATAAGTGAAGCATGAGAGATCAATAATTTCTATAAAATAAACCACCACCGTGCTCTAAAAAGATATAAGTGAAGCACTAGAGCAAATGACAAACTACTCCAAAAGATATAAGTGAAGATCAATGATTAGTTGAATAATTATGTAACTATGTGAAGACTCTCTAATATTTAAGAATTTCATATCTTAGTATTTTATTCAAACAACAAGCAAAACAAAAACAAAATAAAATGACGCTCCAAGCAAAACACATATCATGTGGTGAATAAAAATATAGCTCCAAGTAAAGTTACCGATGAACGAAGACGAAAGAGGGGATGCCATCCGGGGCATCCCCAAGCTTAAGCTCTTAGTTGTCCTTAAATATTACCTTGGGGTGCCTTGGGAATCCCCAATCTTAGTCTCTTGCCAATCCTTATTCCATATTCCATCGAATCTTTACCCAAAACTTGAAAACTTCACAACACAAAACTTAACAGAAAACTCGTAAGCTCCGTTAGTATAAGAAAATAAATCACCACTTAGGTACTATTGTGAACTCATTCTAAATTCATATTGGTGTAATATCTACTGTATTCCAACTTCTCTATGGTTCATACCCTCCTATACTACTCATAGATTCATCAAAATAAGCAAACAACACATAGAAAACAGAATCTGTCAAAAGCATAACAGTCTGTAGTAATCTGTATCATTCAAATACTTATGTCACTCAAAAAATTCTAAGATAAATTGGTGGACCTGAGGAATTTGTCTATTAATCATCTGCAAAAAGAATCAACCTAATCGCACTTTCCAGTAAAAAAATGGCAGCTAATCTCGTGAGCGCAAAAGTTTCTGTTTTTTACAGCAAGATCACAAAGACTTCACCCAAGTCTTCCCAAAGGTTCTACTTGGCACAAACACTAATTAAAACATAAAACCACATCTAAACAGAGGCTAGATGAATTATTTATTACTAAATAGGAGCAAAAGGCAAAGAACAAAAATAAAATTGGGTTGCCTCCCAACAAGCGCTATGGTTTGACGCCCCTAGCTAGGCATGATGATTTCAATGATGCTCACATAAAAGATACACATTGAAACATAAAGAGAGCATCATGAAGAATATGACTAGCACATTTAAGTCTAACCCACTCCCTATGCATAGGGATTTTGTAAGCGAACAACTTGTGGGAACAAGAATCAACTTGCATATGAAGGTAAAACAAGCAAATCTTCAAGATTTTCAACACATAGAGAGGAAACTTGATATTATTGCAACTCCTACAAGCATATGTTCCTCCCTCATAATAATTACATGTAGGATCATAATCAAATTCAATAATATAGCTATCATAAAACATATTCTTAACACGATCCACATGTATGCAAAGTTGACACTCTTCCAAAATAGTGGGATTAACATTAACTAAAGTCATGAACTCTCCAAACCCACTTTCATAATTATCACAATAAGATTCAACACCCTCCAAAATAGTGGGATCATTACTTACTAAAGTTGACACTCTTCCAAACCCACTTTCATCAATATAATCATCATAAATAGGAGGCATGCTATCATCAAAATAAATTTGCTCATCGAAACTTGGGGGACCAAAAAATATCATCTTCATCAAACATAGCATCCCCAAGCTTGTGGCCTTGCATATCATTAGCATCATGGATATTCGAAGAATTCATACTAATAACATGCTCATCATCCAAATATTTAGTGCCAAACATTTTAATACATTCTTCTTCTAACACTTTGGCACAATTATCGAATCCTTATTTTCACGAAAAACATTAAAAAGATGAAGCATATGAGGCAACCTTAATTCCATTTTTTTGTAGTTTTCTTTTTATAGACTAAACTAGAGATAAAACAAGAAACTAAAAGATTCGATTGCAAGATCTAAAGATATACCTTCAAGCGCTAACCTCCCCGGCAATGGCGCCAGAAAAGAGCTTGATGTATACTACACAACCTTCTTCTTGTAGACGTTGTTGGGCCTGCAAGTGCAGAGGTTTGTAGGACAGTAGCAAATTTCCCTCAAGTGGATGACCTAAGGTTTATCAATCTGTGGGAGGCATAGGATGAAGATGGTCTCTCTCAAACAACCCTGCAACCAAATACCAAAGAGTCTCTTGTGTCCCCCAACACACCCAATACAATGGTAAATTGTATAGGTGCACTAGTTCGGCGAAGAGATGGTGATACAAGTGCAATATGGATGGTAGATATAGGCTTTTGTAATCTGAAAATATAAAAACAACAAGGTAACTAATGATAAAAGTGAGCACAAATGGTATTGCAATGCATTGAAACAAGGTCTGGGGTTCATGCTTTCACTAGTGCAAGTTCTCTTAACAATAATAACATAGTTGGGTCATATAACTATCCCTCAACATGCAACAAAGAGTCACTCCAAAGTCACAAATAGCGGTGAACAAACGAAGAGATTATTGTAGGGTACGAAACCACCTCAAAGTTATTCTTTCTGATTGATCTATTCAAGAGTTTGTACTAGAATAACACCTTAAGACACAAATCAACCAAAACCCTAATGTCACCTAGATACTCCAATGTCACCTCAAGTATCCGTGGGTATGATTATATGATATGCATCACACAATCTCAGATTCATCGATTCAACCAACACAAAGAACTTCAAAGAGTGCCCCAAAGTTTCTACCGGAGAGTCAAGACGAAAACGTGTGCCAACCCCTATGCATAAGTTCATGAGGTCACGGAACTCGCAAGTTGATCACTAAAACATACATCAAGTGGATCACGTGATATCCCATTGTCACCACATATAAGCACATGCAAGACATACGTCAAGTGTTCTCAAATCCTTAAAGACTCAGTCCGATAAGATAACTTCAAAGGGAAAAATCAATCCATTACAAGAGCGTATAGGGTGAGAAACATCATAAGATCCAACTATAATAGCAAAGCTCGCGATACATCCAGATCGTTCCGAATCAAGAACACGAGAGAGAGAGAGAGAGAGAGAGAGAGAGAGAGAGAGATCAAACACATAGCTACTGGTACATACCCTCAGCCCCGAGGGTGAACTACTCCCTCCTCGTCATGGAGAGCGCCGGGATGATGAAGATGGCCATCGGAGAGGGATACCCCTTCGGCAGGGTGCCAAAACAGGGTCCCGATTGGTTTTCGGTGGCTACGGAGGCTTGCGGCGGCGGAACTCCTGATCTAGATCCCGATTGGTTTTCGGTGGCTACGGAGGCTTGCGGCGGCGGAACTCCTGATCTAGATTATTTTCTGGAGGTTTCTGTATTTATAGGAATTTTTGGCCTCGGTCTCACATCAGGGGGGTCTCCGAGTCGTCCGAGGGTGGAGGGCGCGCCCTACCCCCTGGGCTCGCCCTCCTATCTCATGGATGGCTCGTGACTCTTCTGGCCCAACTATTTTACTCCGGGGGCTTCTTTTGGTCCATAAAAAATCATCAAAAATTGGCATGTCAATTGGACTCCATTTGGTATTCCTTTTGTGTAAAACTCAAAAGCAAGGAAAAAACAAAAACTAGCACAAAAATCATATAAAATAGCACATAAATGCATATAAAACATCCAAGGTTGATAATATAATAGCATGGAACAATAAAAAATTATAGCCCGCCATGGGGGGTCCTATTAGGACTCCACTCCTGGTAGGATTCGCCCCCTTCCTTCCAACGAAGAGGGGGAAAGGGGAAAGGGGGGAGAAGAAGGAAAGGTGGGGCCACGCCCCTCCCCTTGTCCAATTTGGACTGGGCAAGGGGGAGGCGTGTGCCACCTCCCGTGGCCTGCCTCCTCTTCTCCACTATGGCCCATTAAGCCCATTAACTTTCCTGGGGGGTTCCGGTAACCTCCTGATACTCCGAAAAATCCCCGAACCTCTTCGGAACCATTCCCGCGTCCATATATAACCTTCCAATATATGAATCTTTACCTCTCGACCATTTCGAGACTCTTCGTCATGTTCGTGATCTCATGCGGGACTCCGAACAAACTTCGATCACCAAAACACATAACTCATAATATAAATCGTCATCGAACATTAAGCGTGCGGACCCTACGGGTTTGAGAACTATGTAGACATGATCGAGGCACATCTCCGGTCAATAACCAATAGAGGAACCTAGATTCTCATCTTGGTTCCTACATATTCTACAAAGATCTTTATCGGTCAAACCGCATAACAACATATGTCATTCCCTTTGTCATTTGTATGTTACTTGCCCGAGATTTGATCGTCGGTATCATCATACCTAGTTCAATCTCGTTACTGGCAAGTCTCTTTACTCGTTCCATAATACATCATCTCGCAACTAACTCATTAGTCACATTGCTTGCAAGGCTTATAGTGATGTGCATTATCGAGAGGGCCCAGACATACCTCTCCGATACTCGGAGTGACAAATCCTAATCTTGATCTATGCCAACCCAACAAACACCTTCGGAGACACCTGTAGAGCATCTTTATAATCACCCAGTTACGTTGTGACGTTTGATAGCACACAAGGTGTTCCTCTGGTATTCGGGAGTTGCATAATTTCATAGCTAGAGGAATATGTATAAGTCACGAAGAAAGCAATAGCAATAAAACTAAATGATCATTGTGCTAAGCTAATGGATGGGTCTTGTCCATCACATCATTCTCTAATGATGTGATCATGTTCATCAAATGACAACACATGTCTATGGTCAGGAAACTTAACCATCTTTGATTAACGAGCTAGTCAAGTAGAGGCATACTAGGGACACTCTGTTTGTCTATGTATGCACACATGTACTAAGTTTTCAGTTAATACGATTCTAGCATGAATAATAAACATTTATCATGATATAAGGAAATATAAATAACAACTTTATTATTGCCTCTAGGGCATATTTCCTTCACAACCTACCCAGCATCCGCATATTATCATGTTGGGGCTTCACCCCCTTTGAAAGCTACACATTTGCTAATTGGAAACTCGCTATGGAATCTCATATTCATAGTGCATCAATGCAACTACGATGGGTAATTGTTAGTGGTTTCAATCCCAAGGATCCTTCGAGCCTTACATCAAGGGGGGGCTATCGATGACCAACTAAATTCCACTGCCCTCAACATGCTTTGTCTTGTAGTCGCCATAGAGTATGTCGATTCCATTGATCTCTTCAAGACCTCCAAATAAATTCAGGATTGTCTTAAAGAAATGTTTGAAGGTGATGTCAATGTTCATAGATCTCAGTTGGCCTTGCTCAAACAACATGTAAACTTGTTCATGAGGCATGAGGGAGAGTCCACGTAAGAGGTGTTTCGGAGATTGCAGTCACTTGTGTTTGATTTGAGGAACTTTGGTTGCACATGGGCAGATGATAATTTCATTAGATGTAAATTTATTTGAGCCATGGTCTTCACGGATCACATTATGGTCATGATGATTCATCAATGTCCCGACTATGACCGGATGACTCCCAATAAAGTTGTGTCTACCTTCACCATCCACACCCTATTGGAAACCAAGTCCAAGAACATTATGGGCATTATTCAAGGAACCAAGAACTCTAACCTTACTTTGGAACAAAAGAAGGTGGTTGTCCGAGCTCCAAGAGAGGAGGTTGAAGAATAAAATTGTGTTGAATATGAAGAAGATACCACATTCCCAACAAATGACTCTGAAGAAGACTTGGCCTTCTTGGTTAAGAACTATTTAGGCACCATGGAAAACAAGGGGAGGAATCTCAAGGGAAATCTTTTTGGGAGAAGAAAATGCAACAATTATGATAGTAAGCGACACTTTGTTGTGGTTTGTCCTTACAAGAGATGTGAAGACAAGTCCGAGGAGCCTGTGCTCAAGAAGATGAAATTATTCGAGTTTGCTGTAATGAAGGATGGTAGGGTGCTTGTTCATGAGGAGTATATGTCCGACGATGATAAGATGACGCCTGATACTGGCACACCCACTCGTACCACCTGATGACCCACAAGTATACGGGATCAATCGTAGTCCTTTTGATAAGTAAGAGTTTCGAGCCCAATGAGGAGTAGAAGGAAATGACAAGTGGTTTTAAGCAAGGTAATTTCTGCAAGCACTGAAATAGTCAGTAATAGATAGTTTGATAGCAAGATAGTTTGTAACAAGCAAGTAACGGTAATGGTAAACAAAGTGCAACAAGGTAGCCAAATCCTTTTGTGGCAAAGGGCAGACTAAGACGGTCTCTTATGATAAGCAAAACATTCTTGAGGGTACACGGGAATTTCATCTAGTCACTTTCATCATGTTGGTTTGATTCGTGTTTGCTACTTTGATAATTTGATATGTGGGTGGACTGGTGCTTAGGTGTTGTTATTAATTGAACAAACCTCCTACTTATGATTAACCTCCTCACAAGCATTCGCAACTACAAGATAAAATCTAACCATAGCATTAAACTTTTGGATCCAGATCGGTCCCTTACAAAATAGCGCATAAACTAGGGTTTAAGCTTCTGTCACTTTAGCAACCCATCATCTAATAACTACTCCGCAATGCATTCCCTTAGGCCCTAATAAGGTGAAGTGCCATGTAGTCGACGTTCACATGACACCACTAAGGGAATCACAACATACATATCATCAAAATATCGAACACATATCAAATTCACATGATTACTTGCAACGTGACTTCTCCCGTGACCTTAAGAACAAAGGTAACTACTCACTAATGATATTCATGCTCAAGATCAGAGGAGTATTAAATAGTATAATGGATCTGAACATATAATCTTCCACCAAATAAACCATATAGTAATCAACTACAAGATGTAATCAACACTAGTGGTCACCCACAAGCACCAATCTAAGGTTCCGGTACAAAGATTGAACACAAGAGATGAACTAGGGTTTGAGAGGAGATGGTGTTGTTGAAGATGTTGATAGAGATGGCCCTCCCAAAGATGGGAGAGTTGTTGGTGATGACGATGATGATGATTTCCCCCTCCGGGAGGGAAGTTCCCTGATACGTCTCCGTCGTATCTATAATTTTTGATTGTTCCATGCCAATATTCTACAACTTTTATATATTTTTGGCAACTTTTTATACTATTTTTGGGACTAACATATTGATCCAGTGCCCAGTGCCAGTTCCTGTTTGTTGCATGTTTTTTGTTTCGCGGAATATCCATATCAAACGGAGTCCAAACGGGATAAAAACTGACGGAGTTTTTTTGGAATATATGTGAATTTTGGGAAGTGAAATCAATGCGAGATGATGCTCGAGGGGCCCATGAGGCAGGGGGCGCGCCCCAGGGGGCAGGTGCTCCCCTGACCCTCGTGGCCACCCCGTAAGGCGGTTGGTGCCCTTCTTTCGTCGTAAGAAAGCTAATATCCAGATAAAATTGTGTCCAAAATTTAGCCCAATCGGAGTTACGGATCTCCAGGAATTTAAGAAACGGTGAAAGGGCAGAATCTGGAACGCAGAAACAGAGAGAGACAGATCCAATCTCGGAGGGGCTCTCGCCCCTCCCATGCCATGGAGGCCATGGACCAGAGGGGAAACCCTTCTCTTTCTAGGGAGAAGGTCAAGGAAGAAGAAGAATAAGAAGAAGAATGGGGGCTCTCTCCCCCTCTCTTCTGGTGGGGCCGGAATGTCGCCGGGGCCATCACAATCACTGCAATCTACACCAACAACTTCACCGCCATCATCACCAACTCTTCCCCCCTCTATGCAGCGGTGTAACCCTTATTTTGCCCGCTGTAATCCCTACTTAAACATGGTGTTTAACGCTATATATTATTTCCCGATGATGTATGGCTATCCTATGATGATTGAGTATATCCGTTTTGTCCTATGGGTTAATTGATGGTCGTGATTGGTTTGAGTTGCATGTTTTATTATTGGTGTTGTCCTATGGTCTCTCCGTGTCGCGCAAGCGTGAGGGATCCCCTCTGTAGGGTTTGCAATATGTTCATGATTTGCTTATGGTGGGTGGTGTGAGTGATAGAAACACAGACCCGAGTAAGCAGGTTGTTTGCGTATGGGAATAAAGAGGACTGGATGCCTTATAATGCTACGATTGGGTTTTACCTTAATGATCTTTAGTAGTTGCGAATGCTTGCTAGAGTTCCAATCATAAGTGCATATGATCCAAGATGAGAAAGTATGTTAGCTTATGCCTCTCCCTCAAATAAAATTGCAATAATGATTATCGGTCTAGTTATCGATTGCCTAGGGACAAATAACTTTCTTGTGTGACAACAAGCTCTCTACTAAAACTAACTTAGTTGTGTCTTCATCTAAACAGCCCCTACTTTTTATTTACGCGCTCTTCATAATCTTGCAAACCTATCCAACAACACCTACAAAGTACTTCTAGTTTCGTACTTGTTCTAGGTAAAGTGAACTTCAAGCGTGCGTAGAGTTGTATCGGTGGTCGATAGAACTTGAGGGAATATTTCTTCTACCTTTAGCTCCTCGTTGTGTTCGACACTCTTACTTATCGAAAGAGGCCACAATTGATCCCCTATATTTGTGGGTTATCAAGACCTTTTTCTGGCACCGTTGTCGGGGAGTCATAGCGTGGGGTGAATATTCTCGTGTGTGCTTGTTTGCTTTATCACTAAGTGAAAGTGCAACTATCCCTGGGTGGTTTTGGTAATTCCTAACAACATATAGCTCATTGAGCTAACATTATTCCAAGATTAACATTTCAGGAAAAGCTCAATAAATGGCATGGCATGGATTAGGAAAGTGGATCCCTCAAAATTCTAAGGACAAAAAGTTTGGCTCAAGCTTGAAGTTCAAGACTCTACATTTTATATTTTAGTGATCCAAGATCACATTGAGTCTATAGGAAAAGCCAATACTATCAAGGAGGGATGAGGTGTTGCTTAATGGCTTGCTTGCTCAAAGTGCTTAGTGATATGCTCCAAAATCCTCAACTACCTTCCCACATCCACATATGACCTAAACCAAAAGTCAAACTCGGCCCCACCGATTCTTTCTATCTGGCGCCACCGAGTTTCAAATGTCATAGCCACTGCCACAAACCCTAGGCAAATCGGTCTCACCGATAGGGATCTCGGTCTCACCGAGATGGGATTGTAATCTCTCTGTTTCCCTTTGTAACGTTTCGGTCTTACCGAGATGAGTGATCGGTCCCACCGGGATTGCAATGTAAACTCTCTGTTTCCCTTTTGTAACATTTCGGTCTCACCGAGATGAGCGAATCGGTCCCACCGAGTTTACCTGACCAACTCTCTGGTTAGCTTATTACCAAAATTGGTCCCACCGAGTTTGTGTAATCGGTCACACCGAGATTACGTTATGCCCTAACCCTAACCATATCGGTCCTACCAAGTTGCATCTCAGTCCCACCGAAAATCCTAACAGTCACTAGGTTTGTTGAATCGGTCCGACCGAGTTTAACCATTCGGTCCCACCGAGTTTGGCAAATTGTGTGTAATGGTTAGATTTTGTGTGGAGGCTATATATACCCCTCCACCCACTCTTCATTCATGGAGAGAGCCATCAGAACATACCTACACTTCCAATACACATTTTCTGAGAGAGAACCACCTACACTTATGTTGAGGTCAAGATATTCCATTCCAACCATAT
This sequence comes from Triticum aestivum, assembly GCF_018294505.1. Classification (NCBI taxonomy): domain Eukaryota; kingdom Viridiplantae; phylum Streptophyta; class Magnoliopsida; order Poales; family Poaceae; genus Triticum; species Triticum aestivum. Next base: position 477,361,680 of record NC_057800.1, on the reverse strand, counting down.
GAATCTTGATCTCTAGCCTTCCCCAAGTTGCTTTCCACTCAAATCTTCTTTCCACCAAATCCAAATCCTGTGAGAGAGAGTTGAGTGTTGGGGAGACTATCATTTGAAGCACAAGAGCAAGGAGTTCATCATCAACACACCATTTGTTACTTCTTGGAGAGTGGTGTCTCCTAGATTGGCTAGGTGTCACTTGGGAGCCTCCGACAAGATTGTGGAATTGAATCAAGGAGTTTGTAAGGGCAAGGAGATCGCCTACTTCGTGAAGATCTACCGCTAGTGAGGCAAGTCCTTCATGGGCGACGGCCGTGATGGAATAGACAAGGTTGCTTCTTCATGGACCCTTCGTGGGTGGAGCCCTCCGTGGACTCGCGCAATCGTTACCCTCCGTGGGTTGAAGTCTCCATCAACGTGGATGTATGATAGCACCACCTATCGGAACCACGACAAAACATCCGTGTCTCCAATTGCGTTTGAATCCTCCAAACCCTTCCCTTTACATTCTTGCAAGTTGCATGCTTTACCTTCCGCTGCTCATATACTCTTTTGCATGCTTGCTAGAATTGTGTGGAGATTGCTTGACTTGTGCTAAGATAGCTAAAATCTGCCAAGAACTAAAATTGGGAAAAGGCTAGATTTTTATTTGGTCAAGTAGTCTAATCACCCCCCCCCCCTCTAGACATACTTTCGATCCTACAAGTGGTATCAGAGCTTTGGTCTCCATTTGCTTTGATTTCCATAGCTTTTGGTGATCATAGCCTTGGTTTCACAACCTAGGAGAGTATGGCGTCTAGCGAGGGAAATTATCACCATAGAGGTCCTTACTTTGATGGCACTAATTTTGCTAGTTGCAAGCATAAGATGAAAATGCATATTCTTGGACATAACCCCACAGTTTGGGCTATTGTGTGTATTGGCTTGCAGGGTGAATTCTTTGATGGGAAAGAACTGAACGGTGAAGCTGCCGCGAAAGAGTTGAAGATGCCGCAATACAACGCTCAAGCTTGTGATATCCTCTTCAACGGATTGTGCCCCAAAGAATTCAACAAAATCAGCCGTCTTGAGAATGCAAAGGAAATTTGGGATACTTTGATTGATATGCACGAAGGTACCGACTCCGTAAAGGAATCCAAATTGGATGTGCTTCAAAGTCAACTTGACAAGTTCAAAATGAAGGATGGTGAAGGTGTCGCTGAAATGTACTCTAGGCTTGCTCTTATCACAAATGAGATTGCTGGCTTAGGGAGTGAAGAGATGACCGATAGATTCATCATCAAGAAGATCCTAAGAGCCTTGGATGGAAAATATGATACCGTGTGCACATTTATCCAAATGATGCCCAATTACAAAGATCTCAAGCCAACGGAAGTCATCGGAAGAATTGTTGCTCATGAGATGTCACTCAAGGATAAAGAGGAACTTCACAACAAATCAAGTGGTGCTTACAAAGCCTCATGTGAAGCCCCCACATCATCGAGTGAGAAACAAACCTTCAATGAAGAATTGAGCTTAATGGTGAAGAACTCAACAAGTTCTACAAGAGTAGAAGCAAAGAGAGAAGCTCCAAGTCAAGGTCCTACAATGACAAAAGATCTTCTAGTCGAGAGCGAAATTGCTACAATTGTGGAAGGCCCAGACACTATTCCAATAAGTGTATGCCCCCCTACAAGAGAAGAGAAGATTCTCCCAGGAGAAGAAGTAGAAGAGAAGAATCACCATCTAGAGAAAGAAGGAGTAGAGATGATCGTTATGAACGAAGACCCTCACGGAGAAGCAAGGATTCGGAAAGAAAGGACAAGTCATCAAGGAGCTACACAAAACGAAGACATCAAGCTCATGTTGGTGAATGGGTATCCGGCTCCGACTCCGACAACCACTCCGAGAGAAGCTATCACTCTGACTCCGAATATACTCAAGATGAAGGTGTTGCCGGTCTAGCACTTGTGACAACCAACTCCTACGACATATTTGACTCACCAAATGAAGGAGTTGGAACATGCTTCATGGCTAAAGGCCCAAAGGTATCACACCCCGAGTATGTTGATTTCAATAGTGATGAAGATGACTTGTTAGGTGATGATGATTTACTTGTTGACAACTCTAGTGATGAATACTATGATGAAATGTCAATTAATCATGCTAATCAAGATAAAACGAATGACAATGATAAGGAGAAGATTGAGTCTCTAACTAAAGAACTAAACACTCTTAAGTTAGCTCATGAAACTATCTTAGGAGATCATCGAGAACTTTTAAGGACTCATGAGAAATTGCGCTTTGAAAAGCTCAACCTTGAGCAAGAGCATGAGTTCTTAAAAGCAATCAATGATGATCTTCGTAAGAAAAGTTCTTCTTACATTGCCAAGCATTTACTCTTATCCACTTACATGCCTCAAGTCAAGTCTAGTAACAAGAACAAGAAAGATTCTTCCTCTAGTAGTAACAATAATCATGCTAAATCCAATATTGTTGCTTCTAGTAGTTCTCTTGATTCCACTAATGATTCTCTTAGCCAAGTTACACTTGAGCAAGAAAATAGCTTATTGAAGGGAATTATAGAGAAAGGTGTTTACAAGAGCCTTGCCGGAAGTAAGCAATTTGAGGAAATTGTACGCAAGCAAGGAAGGCATCGGAAGAATCAAGGTGTTGGTTTTGAATGAAAGTTCAATGCCAATGGAGTTGAGTGGGAAGAAGATCAATACCCCAAGACGAAGTTTGTTCCTCAACAAGAGAAGTATGATCCCACTTCTCTTAAAGGGACACAAGCTCAAGATGATCTTCCACCACAAGACCACAAGCAAAAAGGCAAAGACAAGCTTTAAGAGGAAATTGATGCATTTGAAGAAGCTCCTAAGGCCTTGGTCAAGTGGGTTCCCAAGACTACTTCAAGTTCCACTTCATCAAGTACAACTACAACACCGAGGATTCCCATCAAGATGGTGTGGATCCCGAAGAAGAAGAACTAGAGAGTTCTTGAGGGTGACTCCACCAACATACTTCACTCTTATCATCTTGGCAAGAACAAGTGCAATCAACTTCCACATCTTGCACTAGTTCAAGGAGTCACAAACCCTCTTGTTGGTAAGACAAGGGACAAGGTAACCTAAAAGCTTTCATAGACATCATCTTGTGTGTGCATCACTTTATGTCTATGGATATCCTTGTTTGTTCCTTGTGGGACTAACCCGTGTAGGTATTGAAAGTGCAACTCACTCCAATGGATAGCTCCAAATGATCTACATCAACATTGAGCATCCACATCTTCAACATCTACATGAAGTCATCATCGACAAAACCCAAGGTTAGTTCATCCCTCTTAGGGGGGATCTCACATCTAGGGGGAGCTTTACTCTAAGAATTGAGCTAAAGCAACTCTAATGGTGTGAACACAACAAATGCTTTATGTAAAAGTGGTAACCCCACTTGTGCTTAAACAACGAGTATGACCTATGATCAAATGTTCTCATTTGACTCCTAAGTCAATATACTCATATATAGATGACCTAGCCATCGCCAATTGGTTGATAGATGCTAGAATTGGTTGTGCATGCTTTGCCACATATTTCAATTGCCATTTTATTGTGTGAGCATGTTGATTGCATATTTTACTCATTCGAGGACATCCACTTGTTGTTTTGATTGAATGGTTTTCTTTTCTTTTGCCAAGTGGATGGACAAGAATGCCTAAGAACCCTCTCTAGCTATCTATGCTTTTCTCGTCTCAAACTCTATTCATGCTACATCACAAAATTTGATCAAGTCAGATTCGAACCACTCTGTGTGAGGAGCACTCGGAGTCCCCGATTCGTCATAGACTTAAACTTCCAAAACTTCTTTGTGCTTTTCGGTCTGACCGATTCCTCCATTTTGGTCATACCGAGATCACTAAGTCGATCTAGGTTTTCAATCTCGGTGCAACCGATTTGAACCTTTCGGTCACACCGAGTTTCAGTAACTGCTTGCAGTTATGAATCTCGGTGCCACCGAGTTGTTCCACTCGGTCACACTGACAGGGTCGGGCTATATATACTCACGGGCAAAATTTTGGAAATTTCTCTGGACACCACCACCTGAAGACCAAGCCTGAGAGACGTTTTAGTGCTATGCATTTTCTATGAACTTTTTGGTAACTTGTTGCCAAAGGGGGAGAAAAATGTATAGATCATAGGCTTCGAGAGAGAGAGAGTTTGCTTTTGTTCTCTCTTGTCTTCTTGGTTGAACTTTGTTTGTCTTTTGATTGCTTGAGATACTATGCTATTATCTGTGAGACATTGATGATCATGTGGTTGATCATAAGCTACACTTATGCTTGTTAGATGATATTATCTTACTTATCCTTATATGATCATTCACTTTGATTGGTGATGAGTGCATGTATTTAATTCTTATCATTTTGAGCGCTCCACCAAGATGTATGTGACATGGAAGAGTAACCCATGATCCTAACTCATTGTGCATTTGCAGTCCAAAGCAAATCTTAAGATATGCACAAATTTAGGGGGAGCTCTTGCTTTTCACATACTTCTCAAAGCGACAATATCTTTCACTCTTATTATCATTTGTCGAAGCTTTGATCTATATGTTGTCATCAATTACCAAAAAGGGGGAGATTGAAAGTGCAACTATCCCTGGGTGGTTTTGGTAATTCCTAACAACATATAGCTCATTGAGCTAACATTATTCCAAGATTAATATTTCAGGAAAAGCTCAATAAATGGCATGGCATGGATGAGGAAAGTGGATCCCTCAAAATTCTAAGGACAAAAAGTTTGGCTCAAGCTTGAAGCTCAAGACTCTACATTTTATATTTTAGTGATCCAAGATCACATTGAGTCTATAGGAAAAGCCAATACTATCAAGGAGGGATGAGGTGTTGCTTAATGGCTTGCTTGCTCAAAGTGCTTAGTGATATGCTCTAAAATCCTCAACTACCTTCCCACATCCACATATGACCTAAACCAAAAGTCAAACTCGGCCCCACCGATTCTTTCTATCCGGCGCCACCGAGTTTCAAATGTCATAGCCACTGCCACAAACCCTAGGCAAATCGGTCTCACCGATAGGGATCTCGGTCTCACCGAGATGGTATTGTAATCTCTCTGTTTCCCTTCGTAACGTTTCGGTCTTACCGAGATGAGCGATCGGTCCCACCGAGATTGCAATGTAAACTCTCTGTTTCCCTTTTGTAACATTTCGGTCTCACCGAGATGAGCGAATTGGTCCCACCGAGTTTACCTGACCAACTCTCTGGTTAGCTTATTACCAAAATCGGTTCCACCAAGTTTGTGTAATCGGTCACACCGAGATTATGTTATGCCCTAACCCTAACCATATCGGTCCTACCGAGTTGCATCTCAGTCCCACCGAAAATCCTAATGGTCACTAGGTTTGCTGAATTGGTCCAACCGAGTTTAACCATTCAGTCCCATCGAGTTTGGCAAATTGTGTGTAACGGTTAGATTTTGTGTGGAGGCTATATATACCCCTCCACCCACTCTTCATTCATGGAGAGAGCCATCAGAACATACCTACACTTCCAATACACATTTTCTGAGAGAGAACCACCTACACTTGTGTTGAGGTCAAGATATTCCATTCCAACCATATGAATCTTGATCTCTAGCCTTCCCCAAGTTGCTTTCCACTCAAATCTTCTTTCCACCAAATCCAAATCTTGTGAGAGAGAGTTGAGTGTTGGGGAGACTATCATTTGAAGCACAAGAGCAAGGAGTTCATCATCAACACACCATTTGTTCCTTCTTGGAGAGTGGTGTCTCCTAGATTGTCTAGGTGTCACTTGGGAGCCTCCGACAAGATTGTGGAGTTGAACCAAGGAGTTTGTAAGGGCAAGGAGATCGCCTACTTCGTGAAGATCTACCGCTAGTGAGGCAAGTCCTTCGTGGGCGACAGCCGTGATGGAATAGACAAGGTTGCTTCTTCATGGACCCTTTGTGGGTGGAGCCCTCCGTGGACTCGCGCAACTGTTACCCTCCGTGGGTTGAAGTCTCCATCAACGTGGATGTATGATAGCACCACCTAGCTGAACCACGACAAAACATCCGTGTCTCCAATTGCATTTGAATCCTCCAAACCCTTCCCTTTACATTCTTGCAAGTTGCATGCTTTACCTTCCTCTGCTCATATACTCTTTTCCATGCTTGCTTGAATTGTGTGGAGATTGCTTGACTTGTGCTAAGATAGCTAAAATCTACCAAGAACTAAAATTGGGAAAAGGCTAGATTTTTATTTGGTCAAGTAGTCTAATCACCCCCCTAGACATACTTTCGATCCTACACTAAGTAACTTTTATTTGCTGTTCTAAGTTGTTCTCTATCTTTAGTTATCGATATGGAACATGAAATACCAAAAAAAATTTAAGTTTACTTGCTACACATGGAGATGGGGAACCTCCTAAAACCCTCGATTCTCATTATGTGAAAGATATTATGTACTACTTTGATAATCCTGAGAAAACCCCATTCAACTTTATAATGGGAGTAACGTTGGATCAACGTGAATACTTTAGGGATTATCGCTTGACTCAAAAAGGGAAACTATTATGGGATCAAATTTATATGTTGCATTGGCATGCTCGGCAACTATGCTTGAGATATGATTATACTTGTTGCTCTAGGATGAAGGCTCCACACCTTCGCTTTTCGTGCGAATTTAATGATAATGAAACCTTAGCTTCTTATGCTAATGGTATATATGTGGAACGAATAGAAGAATTCGTTGCTTTTATGGGTGATTATGAAATTGGATCTTTGTTTAAAGAGTGTGAAAATCTTGATGATGCTGTTTACAGACCTGAAATTTTTGCTATACTTAAATATTGCTATGAAAATTATGAATTCAATTCCGATATTGATGATTTTATTGAGAGAGTCTCCGCTGTCGAAGAAGAGATTAATATTTTGCAGGAGTCTATGGAAGAAGAAATTGATGAAACTGTGAGCTCATTGGATGAAAAAGATGATGAGGAGAGCGAAGAACAAAAGGAGGAAGAATGGATTAGCTACCCGTGCCCACCTTCTAATGAGAGTAACTCTTCAACTCATACATTGTTTAATTTCCCTTCGTACTTACCGAAGGATGACTGCTATGATGATTGTTATGATCCCGTTGATTCTTTTGAAATATCCCTTTTTGATGATGCTTGCTATGCTTATGGCCAAGATGCCAATATGAATTATGCTTATGAAGATGAACTTGCTATATTTCCTTATGTTAAACATGAAATTGTTGCTATTGCACCCACGCATGATAGTCCTATTATCTATTTGAATTCTTCCGACTACACTATATCGGAGAAGTTTGCCCTTATTAAGGATTATATTGATGGGTTGTGTTTCACTACTACACATGATGAATTAGATAGATATAATATGCATGTGCTTGCTGCTCCTACTTGCAATTATTATGAGAGAAGAACTACATCTCCACATCTCTATGTTTCAATATGATAAAATTGCAAGAAACTTCTTATACTATGCATTGGCCTTTACTATGTGTGCATGAATTGTTCTTTTATGACATGCCGATGCATATGAAGAGAGTTAGACTTCATTGTTGCATGATATATGTTACTTTGTGCTCACTACTAAATCAAAAATCATTGTTAATTAAAATTGGCTTTGATATACCTTGGGATCCGGGTGGATTCATTACTTGAGCACTTTATGCCTAGCCTAATGGCTTTAAAGAAAGCGCTGCCAGGGAGACAACCCGAAAGTTTTAGAGAGTTATTTATTTCTGTTGAGTGCTTTTATATAGTTTAAAAACAAAAAATAAAATAAAGAGGGGAACCCAAAACTTTCCAAAAAGGAAAGTGAAAGTGAGAGAGACAGGCATTGTTGAAGTGGGGGGGCTCCTTGAACTTTATTCATGCTCACGGAAACTTTGTGAATCTTGATTACAGAAAATTTTCAACAAAAATAATTATCCTCTTGTACAATTCCATTGTATTATAAAAATAATGTGCCAAAATTTGCATTTAGGATGTTTACATTGCTTGTTAGTTTGTGCGGTGCAAAACAGAAACTTCGGCTATAGTGCGCGATTTTACATTTTTTACGGGAACGTCAAACGGTTCTAAAACTTTTTGCGCTGTCTTTATATACAAATTTTTTATTTTTCCTAATTATTTCAGAATTTTTGGAGTACCACAGGTATGGTTAATGTTCAGATTACTACGGACTGTCCTGTTTAAGACAGATTCTATTTTTGATGCATAGTTTGCTTGTTTTGATGAAACTATCAATTTCTATCAGTGGATTCAGCCATGGAAAAGTTATATTACAGTAGATACAATGCAAAAACAAAATATGAATTGGTTTGCAACAGTATGCTACGTCTTGAGCTTGCGTTGGTCTTCTCCGAAGGGGAAGGGATGATGCAGCAGAGTAGCGTAAGTATTTCCCTCAGTTTTTGAGAACCAAGGTATCAATCCAGTAGGAGGCCACGCGCAAGTCCCTCGTACCTACACAACACAAAGAGCTCAACGCAACCAACGCGATTAGGAGTTGTCAATCCCTTCATGGTCACTTACGGAAGTGAGATCCGATAGATAATATTTTTGGTATTTTTTATATAAAGATGCAAAGTGAAAAGTAAAAGGCAAAGTAAAAACAAAACAAGATTAAAGTGATGGAGATTGATATGATGAGAATAGACCCGGGGCCATAGGTTTCACTAGTGGCTTCTCTCGAGAGCATAAGTTTTCTACGGTGGGTGAACAAATTACTGTTGAGCAATTGACAGAATTGAGCATAGTTATGAGAATATCTAGGCATGATCATGTATATAGGCATCACGTCCGTGACAAGTAGACCGAAACGATTCTGCATCTACTACTATTACTCCACTCACCGACCGCTATCCAGCATGCATCTAGAGTATTAAGTTAAAAACAGAGTAACACTTTAAGCAAGATGACATGATGTAGAGAGATAAATTCATGCAATATGAAATAAACCCCATCCTGTTATCCTCGATGGCAACGATACAATACGTGTCTTGCTGCCCCTTCTGTCACTGGGAAAGAACACCGCAAGATCGAACCCAAAGCTAAGCACTTCTCCCATGGCAAGAACTACCAATCTAGTTGGCCAAACCAAACGGATAATTCGAAGAGACTTGCAAAGATAACCAATCATACATAAAAGAATTCAGAGAAGATTCAAATATTGTCCATAGATAGACTTGATCATAAACCCACAATTCATCGGTCTCAACAAACACACCGCAAAAGAAGAAGATTATATCGAATAGATCTCCACAAGAGAGGGGGGGAACATTGTATTGAGATCCAAAAAGAGAGAAGAAGCTATCTAGCTACTAACTATGGACCCAAAGGTCTGAGGTAAACTACTCACACTTCATCGGAGAGGCTATGATGATGTAGAAGCCCTCCATGATGACGGCCCTCTCCGGCGGAGCTCCGGAACAGGCCCCAAGATGGGATCTCGTGGATACAGAAAGTTGCGGCGGTGGAATTAGGGTTTTGGCTCCTGTTCTGATCGTTTGGGGGTACGTGGGTATATATAGTAGGAAGGAGTACGTCGGTGGAGCACCGAGGGGCCCACGAGGCAGGGGGGCGCCCCCTACCCTCGTGACCGCCTCTGGTACTTCTTGGAGTAGGGTCCAAGTCTCCTGGGTCTTATCCGAGAAGAAAATCACGTTCCAAAAATGATTTTTCTGTTTGGACTCCGTTTGATATCCTGTTTCTTCGAAACACTGAAATAGGCAAAAAAACAACAATTCTGGGCTGGGCCTCCGGTTAATAGGTTAGTCCCAAAAATAATATAAAAGTGAAAAATAAAGCCCAATATAGTCCAAAATAGTAGATAATATAGCATGGAGCAATCAAAAATTATAGATACGTTGGAGACGTATCACAGTACTTAGAGTAGTGATTTTCGGATCTTACCGAACTTTCTGTTAAGTTTTGTGTGATTGAAGTTTTCAAGTTTTGGGAGAGATTACGATGGATGAAGGAATAAGGAGTGGCAAGAGCCAAAGCTTGGGGATGCCCGAGGCACCCCAAGGAAATATTCAAGGACTCCCAAGCAACCAAGCTTGGGGATACCCCGGAAGGCATCCCCTCTTTCTTCTAACGATCATCGGTAATTTTACTTGGAGCTATATTTTTATTCGTCACATGATATGCGTAAATCTTGGAGCGTATTTTGCATTTAGTTTTCACTTTTCTTTGATGCACCGTGCTGGTATGAGATAGTCCTTGGTTGATTTATATAATGCTCATTGCACTTCACTTATATCTTTTGAGTATGGCTTTATAGAATGCTTCATGTGCTTCATTTATATCTTTTGAAGTTTGCATTGCCTGTTCCTCTTCACATAAAAAAACCGCCATTTGTAGAATGCTCTTTTGCTTCACTTATATTTGTTAGAGCATGGGCATATCTTTTGTAGAAAGAATTAAACTCTCTTGCTTCACTTATATCTATTTAGAGAGATGACAGGAACTGGTCATTCACATGGTTAGTCATAAAATCCTACATAAAACTTGTAGATCACTGAATATGATATGTTTGATTCCTTGCAATAGTTTTGCGATATAAAGATGGTGATATTAGAGTCATGATAGTGGGTAGTTGTGGATTGCAGAAATACTTGTGTTGAAATTTGTGATTCCCGTAGCATGCACGTATGGTGAACCCTTATGTAACGAAGTTGGAGCATCATGTATTTTTTGATTGTCTTCCTTATGAGTGGTGGTCGGGGACGAGCGATGGTATTTTCCTACCAATCTATCCCCCTAGGGGCATGCACGTAGTGCTTGGTTTTTGATGACTTGTAGATTTTTGCAATAAGTATGTGAGTTCTTTATGACTAATGTTGAGTCCATGGATTATACGCACTCTCACCCTTCCATCATTGCTAGCCTCTTCGGTACCGTGCATTGCTCTTTCTCACCTCGAGAGTTGGTGCAAACTTCGCCGGTGCATCCAAACCCCACGATACGATATGCTCTATCACACATAAGCCTCCTTATATCTTCCTCAAAACAGCCACCATACCTACCTATTATGGCATTTCCATAGCCATTCCAAGATATATTGCCATGCAACTTCCATCATCATCATCATCATATACATGACTTGAGCATTTATTGTCATGTTGCTTTGCATGATCGTAAGATAGCTAGCATGATGTTTTCATGGCTTGTCCGTTTTTTGATGTCATTACTACGCTAGATCATTACACATCCCGGTACACCACCGGAGGCATTCATATAGAGTCATATTTTGTTCTAGTATCGAGTTGTAAGTAAATAAAAGTGTGATGATCATCTTTATTAGAGCATTGTCCCATGATCAAAATAAAAGTGGCCAAAGAAGCCCCCAAAAAAGAGATAGAGGGCAAAGAAGCCTACAAAAAAGGAAGAAAAAAAGAAAAAAAGATAAGGGACAAGGTTACTATCCTTTTACCACACTTGTGCTTCAAGAGTAGCACCATGTTCTTCATATATAGAGTCTCTTGAGTTATCACTTTCATATACTAGTGGGAATTTTCATTATAGAACTTGGCTTGTATATTCCAACGATGGGCTTCCTCAAATGCCCTAGGTCTTCATGAGCAAGCAAGTTGGATTCACACCCACTTAGTTTCAGTTTGAGCTTTCACACTTATAGCTCTTAGTGCATCCGTTGCATGGAAATCCCTACTCCTCGCATTGACATCAATTGATGGGCATCTCCATAGCCCGTTGATTAGCCGCGTTGATGAGAGACTTTCTCCTTTTTTGTCTTCTCCACACAACCTCCACCATCATATTCTATTCCACCTATAGTGCTATGTCCATGGCTCACGCTCATGTATTGCGTGAAAGTTGAAAAGGTTTGAGAACGTCAAAAGTATGAAACAATTGCTTGGCTTGTCATCGGGGCATGATTTGAATATTTTGTGTGGTGAAGATGGAGCATAGCCAGACCATATGATTTTGTAGGGATAGCTTTCTTTGGCCATGTTATTTTGAAAAGACATGATTGCTTTATTACTATGCTTGAAGTATTATTGTCTTAATGTCAAATGATAGACTATTGCTTTGAATCACTCGTGTCTTAATATTCATGCCATGATTAGATTACATGATCAAGATTATGCTAGGTAGCATTCCACATCAAAATTTATGTTTTTTATCATTTACCTACTCGAGGACGAGCAGGAATTAAGCTTGGGGATGTTGATACGTCTCCGTATTATCTATAATTTTTGACTGTTCCATGCCAATATTCTACAACTTTTATATACTTTTGGCAACTTTTTATACTATTTTTGGGACTAACATATTGATCCAGTGCCTAGTGCCAGTTCCTGTTTGTTGTGTGTTTTTTGTTTCACAGAATATCCATATCAAACGGAGTCCAAACGAGATAAAAACTAACGGAGATTTTTTTGGAATATATGTGAATTTTGGAAAGTGAAATCAACGCGAGACGATGCTCGAGGGGCCCACGAGGTAAGGGGCGCCCCCCTGACCCTTGTGGCCACCCCGTAAGGCGGTTGGTGCCCTTATTTCGCCGCAAGAAAGCTAATATCCGGATAAAAATCGTGTCCAAAATTTAGCCCAATCGGAGTTAGGGATCTCCGGGAATTTAAGAAACGGTGAAAGGGCGGAATCGGGAACGCAGAAACAGAGAGAGACAGAGAGACAAATCCAATCTCGGAGGGGCTCTCGACTCTCCCATGCCATGGAGGCCATGGACCAGAGGGGAAACCCTTCTCCCATCTAGGGAGAAGGTCAAGGAAGAAGAAGAAGGGGGGCTCTCTCCCCCTCTCTTCCGGTGGCACCGGAACGCCGCCGGGGCCATCATCATCACCGCAATCTACACCAACAACTTCACTGCCATCATCACCAACTCTTACCCCCTCTATGCAGCGGTGTAACCCCTCTTTTACCTGCTATAATCTCTACTTAAACATGGTGTTTAACGCTATATATTATTTTCCAATGATGTATGGCTATCCTATGATGATTGAGTAGATCTGTTTTATCCTATGGGTTAATTGATGATCGTGATTGGTTTGAGTTGCATGTTTTATTATTGGTGTTGTTCTATGGTGCTCTCCGTGTCACGCAAGCGTGAGGGATCCACGTTGTAGGGTTTGCAATGTGTTTATGATTTGCTTATGGTGGGTGGCGTGAGTGATAGAAACACAGACCCGAGTAAGTAGGTTGTTTGTGTATGGGAATAAAGAGGACTTGATGCCTTATAATGCTATGGTTGGGTTTTACCTTAATGATCTTTAGTAGTTGCGGATGCTTGTTAGAGTTCCAATCATAAGTGCATATGATCCAAGAATAGAAAGTATGTTAGCTTATGCCTCTCCCTCAAATAAAATTGCAATAATGATTACCGGTCTAGTTATCGATTGCCTAGGGACAAATAACTTTCTTGTGTGACAACAAGCTCTCTACTAAAACTAACTTAGTCGTGTCTTCATCTAAACAGCCCCTACTTTTTATTTACGCGCTCTTTATAATCTTGCAAACCTATCCAACAACACTTACAAAGTACTTCTAGTTTCATACTTGTTCTAGGTAAAGTGAACTTCAAGCGTGCGTAGAGTTGTATTGGTGGTCGATAGAACTTGAGGGAATATTTGTTCTACCTTTAGCTCCTCGTTGGGTTCGACACTCTTACTTATTAAAAGAGTCTACAATTGATCCCCTATACTTGTGGGTTATCATTCCCCCGACGGAATCGCTCCGCCGGAGGGTAAAATGCTCCTACCCAAGTTCCACCTCGAGACGGCGACACTTCGTCCTGAAAGTCCTATCCTTATTTTTTCTAGGTCAAAATGACTTATATACCACAAGAGGAGCGCCAGAGGTGGGCCGAGGAGGGCACAACCCACCAGGGCACGCCTGGGCTCCTTGGCGCGCGCAGGTGGGTTGTGCCCACCTGGTGGGCCTCCTCTGGTGGTTATTTACTCCAATATTCCTCATATATTCCAAAACAATTCTCCGTAAATTTTCAGCTCATTTGGAGATGTGCATAATAGGTAACTCTAACATAGCTTTTTGAGGTCCAGAATTCCAGCTGCCATTATTCTTCCTCTTTGTATAAACCTTGCATATTATGAGAGAAAGGCATTAGAATTACTCCAAAAAGCTTATTATGCATTAAAACCTTATAAATAATAGTAGGAAAACATGATGCAAAATGGACGTATCACCACCCTCTGGCGGCTTTGTGGCGCCAGCACAAGACTACTTCATATAAGGCTTGAGCCCCCATTCGCAACAGAGGAGACACCAATCGCAATAGAACACTCAGAAACCCTAAATCATCATCCACCTCCGTAGTCGTCGCCATCCCATCTTCGTCTCCATCCCTTCGCTATAGCCATCACTGGTAATCGAGATACATCACATACAACGACATTGTAAGACTATTATCATCAATCATTCATCTTCAAGTTTGATCTGCAATGTCTTTCATCTCTGATATATCTGTGATGCGTGAGTAATCCGCTCGGACTATGGGCTGAGGCATAGCCTTGCAACCCCTATGTATTTATGCATGGTAATGTTGGTATTGACTTCATCATAACAGATTTTCCCTTATATATTTTTCTTTCTTCGGCCCCGCGGGTACCCGGGGATCCCTGAGATCGATCTAGGAGGAGGTAAAGTGCAGGGATGCATGGATGACTATGCCGAAATTCGATGCTAGTAAGGATGAGTACGTTAGCTGAAAGCAATTCCCTCGGGAAATGTGAGGTCCGGACATTAAACACTCAATGCGTTGGTCTGGAGAAATCCTTCATAAACGAGGTAACCTCACGCGATGGTAAGGGCCTATGGTTGGACAATAGAATCATGATGCAAGTTGATGATCAGTCGTGAGGTTATCAAGAGGCATCCCCCACAACATGCACGTTGACAACACATAGTGGCGGTGTCTACGGGGACTGTGTTACCATATAGATGCAATCCCAAGTGTAAGTACAAAGTTGCAAGTAAGATATTAGCCCTTTCCTATTTTACTTTACTTGTCTTCTCTGTTAGAACTATGTGATTTTTGGTTCGGGAATCTAGAACTCTTTACGACGACAAAAGCTTGCAAGACTCACCTTTCGCATTAGCATTCTTCCTGTGGGTTCGATAGCCAGGGCCACATATGGGGGAAAAGACAGGGATTATCTACATCCAAAAACGGATAAGTGGTAATTAAAAGGCAGAAGTGCAGTAGCGGTGATCTTTCACGTAGATGATGGAAGATTTTATGGGTGTGAGTGCATTGGTGATGGAAGGGATACATCACCCGCAATGTGTAGAACTCGTCGCTTGTCGAGAAGCTATATGTTTGTGGCAGGATCTCCATGCAGGGTTGCCGTAGTAGCATCAAACAATGCTCATATGGTCCGCAGTATACCCGAAGGAATCATGAGGCAAAACGCTATGCTAATAAGGGAAATTAGACGTGTGAAGAATGATGCTGGAGACATCACCTTCCATCATGACATCGAGAGGCAAACGTTGATGTACATAATATTGCGAAGAACTTCTTAGAACTATATAATTAGGCCAATATGTTTGGCTTTTGGAGCCCCAAGATATTAAAAAAAACTCTATGACTATTGGTTAATAAAGCTTGAGCATTCTTAAATTACAAAGGAAAAGAAGTTGTGTTATGCCTCTGAGTATTCTTTCTCCTAAATGACTATTTTTCAAACTTGATTGTTTTACCGGTCTTTTCAACAACTTATTTTGGAACCTTATCTGGATAAACGCTAAGCCGTTTAATGTTTGACGCTACTAAATGTATTAGAAACATTGAACGGTTTGCCTTCTATAACTTAGATCAAACTGTTTGAATGAAAATAAACAAAATACCTGTTTGACGTTTTTTTAAAATCTCTACTCCTAATAGAGCAGTTGGTGAATAGTCTCCACGATTTATATTCGCTGGTTTATTTTTGCTGGGTTTTTTCGTCTCTCCTCCCACCACCCCCTCCCACCTTGGTCCATCGGTTTATTTTTCTCTCCACTCTTTATTACAACCAGAATCTCTACTCCTAATGGAGCAGTTGGTGAATAGTCTCCACGGTTTATATTCGCTGATTTTTTTTTCGCTGATTTTTTTCGTCTCTCCTCCCACCATCCCCTCCCACCCTGGTCCGTCGATTTATTTTTCTCTCCACTCTTTATTACAACCAAAACTTTCCTAACGTATAACAAATTATGGATCTAACTTTCTTAAATTATGCAAATCAATCGATTCCTTTTATTGGTTCAATTTGTTTTAGGAAACAAATAACAGATTTTCAGGAAACAAATGATATATTTTAATCTAACTTTCCTAACTTATCTAAATCAATCGATTTCTCTCATCGGTGAAATTTGTTTTAGGAAACAAATAACAGACATGTCACAAACTTTCCTCCCAATAAATAGTTTCATAACATTTCCAAACTTTCCTAATCAGACACATCACAAACGGGAAGGTGCTGATATCACGTTACCAAACAATAAAACCCCATTTGCATAGAAATCAGTTCAAAATCCTAACTTTTCTAAATTTTTACCTTTCCTTGATAACAACCAATATTTCCTATGTTTTCCACCTATAGAAGGAAATCACCCCTCCATCGATATTAGCATTTTTTATAATGAGATCTCCAGGTTATGATTTTTTTTGCGATTCTTTCCAATTGTGAACTCTCCTTCTGCTCCGGCTCCTTCTCGCATAAACACCTCCACCACAGCCAGCTGACGCCACCCCAGACCTCCTGCCTCTCCACACCTTCTCCGCCACCTCCTCCTCGTACTCCATTGACAATCCCTCCGCCATGTTTGTCCACGATGGTGTCGAGGACATGGCGCAACAGCGTACTAGCGGTAGAGCAGCGCATAGCAGCAGGAAGCAGCACGCAGCAGGCGAGGCAAGCGGCCGGTGTGGCTGAGGGGGCGGCCGGCAGAAGATGGCCGTGACAGGAGGGGGCGCGAGGCAGTGGCGCGACTGCGGGGCGAGCGAAGGGATAGGCGACAACTGACGGGGCAAGCGCAGCTAGCGAGAGTGTGGCGCGTGGCTAGGGTGTGCGTCGCGCGGGTCACAGTGGTGCGGTGGCTGTGGCGAGCACGACGACAGTGGCGGGCGCGATCGATGCGGTGTGGCACATGCGTGGCCATGGAGAGGGAGTGGCCCCGCGGGGGCGGAAGAAGAGTAGCAGGCTCGGGCATGGGCGCGCATATGAGCGGGCATGTGCCACGGGGTCAATCCAAGGAGCTCGGTGGCTACCCCTGCAATGGCCATGACGGACGGCGGTTCTCGGCCACGGCAAAATACCTAACGAGAGCAAACGAGAGAGGAAACAGAGGAAAGGCAAGGGGAGATCACGACGGTGTCAATGGCGCCCTAGGGGAAGACAGGGGAGCTCGGGGCGGCGTGGATCGAACGACAATGTTACGGTGGCCGAAGGTTGAGGAAGACGGCAGCGACGTCGATGCGGGGGTGCTGGACTTGATCTCGTTGGCGCAGACGAAGTAGCGGAGGAGTTCGGAGCTCCCCGACAAGCTCCTAGCCTGCAGGGAGAGCAGTGGCTGTGTGGACGGGGTCGGTCATGATGGCCGTGGCGTCTGACTTTGTCCAGATCGACGGGATCGAGCGAGCGAGGAGGAGAAGTGGATCTGGGAAGGGGCATCGAGAAGTGAGGCCATGATGGGTGGGGGAGGCAGGACGTCACCCTTACCCATTCCCCTTCGATGCCGGCGAGGTGGTCGGGCGGGAGCTCGGCTCTGTAGCGACACGGCTCGGGAATATAAGTTGTGGTGGAAAATATAATACACATAATCCATATTATTATGCACTAGCGCGTGTGCGTGTGAAATAGATGAATTATGATTCCGTACCCAATAAGATGGATATATGTGTGTGTTAGAGAGAGAGGGGGGGAGAGTGAGGAAGAGGAAGGGAGAGTGTGTAAGAATTTGATGGTAAAAAATATCGTCAATGTCACTTGATATGTATGAGAATATTACATATAATATTAACATAATAACTGATATTAAACTCTTAAAGTTAATGTGGCCTCGCGTGCGTTCTTCTATCAAGTTTATTTAACAGGTCAGTGAATCAGTTATACTAAATCCGAGAAAAAGGACGAGATCCAGGAGAGACAAACAATGCTAACGAGCCGAGGGAACGAAGAGGATCAAGCAAGGCTGCCTGACCTGTCTTCAGATGTCAGCGGCCAATCCGTTCTAAACTCGGTTCCCCGGACAGTTCAACCCCCTTCCATCCCCGGCTCGTGCGCGATCCGGCCGCGCTCCGACCTCGCCGCGGGCGATGTCCTCCTCCGTCTCCGTCGCGGCGGAGTGGGACCTCCTCTCCGACCGTTTCTACCGCCGCATCACCATCTACTCCCCCCTCCCCTGGTCCTCCCCGGCCACCACCACCGCCTCCTCCTCCGGCGGCGGCAGCTCCGGGGTCGGCCGCCTCGACCTCTCGACCCACATCGTCGCCGCCGCTCCCTTCGGCGGCCCGATTGCCGCCGTCCGCGACGACTCCAAGATCGTGCAGCTCCACTCCGAGCCCTCGCGTCGTCGCCTCCTCCTCTTCTCCTCATCCGGCCACCCACTCGCCTCCTCCCCTTGGACGCCCCACCTCCCCCGCCTCCACTCGCTCGCCTTCTCCAGCTCCCTCAACCTCCTCGCCCTCCTCTCCGATGGTTCCCTCCTCCGTTTCCGCCTCCCCGATCTGAATCCCATTACTAGCTCCAGCCCCGTGCCCCTGCTGCCCCCTGCCTCAGGCGGCGTCGCCGACGCTGTTTTCTGGGGAGGCGGCGTGGCTATCCTTACCGAGGACAACCGCGTCGTGGTCACCACCGACATCGAGGTCAACGACCCGCACCCGCGGGAGCTCGCCGACCCGGGAGTTGCCGAGGACGAGCAGGTGCTGTGTATGGCCGTGGTGGAGCCACAGTTCGTCATGTCCGGGAGCCCAGAGGTTCTGCTTGCAGTTGGCGATCGGGTAGTGTCTGTTGACGAGGATGGCGTGCAGGTGCTTGGAGAGGCCCTGGAGATTGGACCCGTGCAGAAAATGGCGGTGTCACCAAACGGAAAGCTGCTTGCAGCGTTTGCACATGATGGGCGCTTGCTCGTAATCCCCACGGATTTTTCCAGGATCATATTTGAGTACGAGTGTGATGTAAGTATTGGATGTGCTGCACTGTTTGTCTGTAATCTGTATATCCAATTATGTGCTAACATTGGTGCATTCGATCATTATCTAGGCATGAATTGGCAGGGGTTATCTTTTGCACAATTATTCACTAGTATTTTTGTAATCTTGTAGTCTGCATTACCACCGGATCAAATTGCTTGGTGTGGGTTGGACAGTGTGCTCCTTTACTGGTCTGAAGTGCTTTTGATGGTTGGACCCAATGGAGATCCAGTGCAGTACAATTATGATGAACCTATAATGCTCATTCCAGAGTGTGATGGCGTAAGAATCCTCACAAATTCAAGTATGGAATTTCTACACCGAGTTCCAGATTCTACTACATTAATTTTTGGCATTGGAAGCATGTCTCCAGCAGCATTACTGTATGATGCTAGAGATCACTACGACAAACAAAGTGCCAAGGTAATGTTTAATTCCTTTTCTTATGTAGATAATGTGCGAGTGCGACTATAATGGTATAGCACGTCTGTCTTTTACAGTTTTACTACCGCCATCCACTTGTTGCTAGCTTAATGTTTACATGTTGCTACAGTCACTTGAGATGATGTGCACCTTGATTCGCACCGAGATAATTACCCAAGAGATAGAAATAGAAGAGATAATTATTTCCTCTTGCTTGGCTGTACTAAGATACTTGAATCCTTCAATGGGGTAAACTAGACTAGACTTAACATGGTTGGAGTCCAATTACAACTAGGCATCCAAGTAATCCCCAAAGGCCCAACCACTTAACTAAATCTGACCCAAGCTCTCCTAGTTCCCATAAAATACCCCTAGTGTTTTACTCTTCCTGGACTCTCCTCCTTTCCGACTTGTCGGTAGACTGGATTCATGTCACAACATGGACTTTAACAAATGCTACCATGCTAAGGTAAATACCAATAAGTCTAGTCTAGGTATAGCTAGAAATTTTGGCAGAATTCCCCTTTTCTTTTAATAAAGACATAGACAACAAGCAAATAAGAATATATCCATCCATACGGGACAACAAGCAAATAAGAGTAATCCGTCCACACGGGTATAACGTTCAACATGACTCCATATGAACCAACTCTGGAGGCAATTGACATATGACAAGTCTCGACACTATAGAATAAGCATCTAATAACTTACAGTGGGCATAATTAAGCAACTTGATTTGTATTAAGTCTGCATATATGTGATGGTAGTGTGTGTCCAAGCATGTTACCTGTGCAAAACGAACTGACCTATTCACTCTTTTATGCTGGTCCATTTACCCTTACTTTACATAGGTAACTCCACGTCGTCTCCCACTCTCCCTTACATAAACAGATGCCACCCGTAAACATCTGCTACCAGCACTTTGCATCTCACGCTGCAACGCAACAGTGCCGCTGTTCGCTCTTCTCCTCTGATCTTCTCTTCTGCGTCTTGCTGTTTGCTGGTCCCTAGATGTTGTTGCTTCTCGACTGCTGGGGCTGTTGTCTGTTGGCACTGCATACTGCTATCTGTGCAGCCTTTGCCGGGGCAGGTCAGGGGTCCCTGCAGGGTCCCCGGGCAAGGAAAAATGGCACAGACGCCAGTGACCGGGCGGGTGACGGGTTAGCTTTTGCTTCACCAGGAAATGGGAGAAAGAACAATTCCAGCTGGGGATGTCCCTCATGCGGTCTCCAGGGGTGCCATCCAGCGGATGCGTTCATGCGTCTTCATGATATTCCAGAGACGGCAAGCGAGCACGGTGGTCTCGAGCTGCACTGCAAGACTTGAAGCATGGTAACAAGGAATTAAAATTTTAACCCAGGTTAGCAGAGATTGTACATGAGAAGAAGCATTGGAGACACAGGAGGCGAGATGACATGGGATGGGATCCCTTGCTGCTGTTGTGCATGCAGGTTTGTGTGGTCCCACTTGCCATGTCTGACAGGTGGAAGATTGTAAAGGGCGAACGGACGACCTCCAACTCGAATCATTTTAAGTATATACAGGAAAGAAAAGATATGCACAATACTACTGAATTAGAACCATTAACTCCAAAATTACCAACAATGGGCAGCCATACAAAGATGGGGATCATGATACACTTGTGCTAAACCTGACGACAACTGAGAGATTTACCTTCAGTACCAGAAGTCAAAAACCTCCCAAACCTGTAGAGCGAACCACAAGTAAGAAATGATACCAAAAGAAACACAAGAACTAATAACACTTCATGACAAATCCCTCGAAATGTAACTTCCTGTCTCAAATAAACCTTGCCTATCCTCTGCTTTTTCGCTGTTATTTTCATATCTTCTAATCCACCTGTCCAAAAACAGCAAACAATACCAATTGGACATTTACCGAGAATTTCCTACACCTTTCGTGTTGTGCCCAAAATTTAATTCTGAGTCCATCAACGATCAAAGCTTGATTAACGGAGAACGGCACCTATTAAAATTGCTGGAACACATGCATGCAAACCTGGATTCTTGGATGAACATGTGTGAGCATGCCCTGGCCAATCTAGAATTCTAGATTCTTGAAAAAACACATGCATGTATGGCTCCTGCCGCTGCATGAACTGTATGTATTTGCTGTAATTCCCGTACATGTTCTGTTATGTCATTGTGCTGCTGCCGCTGACCCTTATACGCACAAATTAGGTTGGCGGGTTGTGTTCCAATGCTGAGTTCTGGAATATATGTCCACAAGTTGTGAAATGTTACCTATGTAACTAACATGGTGATAAGTTGTGGACTCTTTTGGGAGGAATTAGCATTGGTCTTGGAAAGAGATAGTGCCAGCATTCGAATACTCTTGGTTGCGGAGTGATGTCGTGTCGATAATGTTGCCAGGTTTGTGTCGGCATTGTTTTCCTGATTGGTCCAAGCTGAATTTGGTTAATGAAGTAGTGGGTCCTCATGCTATCCTGATTGCATAGCAGTATTAGATAAGTCCAGACCATGTCATCTTGTTATTGAAACAAGGAAGTCCAGAAGAGTATCAGGGACTCTTGCGACGTAAGGGGACACGCTCCGTCAGCAAGGAGGGTGACTATTCACCCTCACATTACCATTTGCTCTCCAACCCCAGCTCCAGACCATCTTTTTCTGGGTTCCGCCTCCCCCGCAGCCCCGCAAGTTAAACCATAGTAGGTGCATGTTCCATGTGGGGTTTACTCAGTGCACCCCTCAAATTTTGAGTTCTGCCACAAAAATGGGAACTGAAGGATATGCATTTTTTGGTCGTGGTGCCTACCTCAATACTACCTCATTCCAATGCAGATGTTGTTTTAATTAGTTGGTTTGGTTGGAATACTTGTCATTTGTTTTTTCTTTGAGGGAACACTTTCCATCAGATACTCCTAGTAATTTCTTATTGAGTTATTGGTGATGGTGCTGCTACAGTGATGCATGTTCAATTAACAGGGGAAAATCAAACCAAAACTAAGACTTCAATTCCGTCCTTGTTCGATGTGTTGGGAGCTGTAGCTACAAGTAATTTTAATATAGGGAGTCCTAAAGAACATAAGCAATTTATATTTGACCATCCTACCTGTCATTGTTCCTGTGCAATCTTACACATACATGGTAAGGTATCATATATTGGTCCCTGTTTATTTCACACTTTATTGGCATTTACTGAGAGTCAACAGAATCGTCATTTTTATTGGAGTGCACTTTATGGCATTCAACATGTGCTACTTGTGAATTATATCTGTGCTGTTTGATATCTAAATATTGTAAAAATATTGTCAACCATTTTGGAAATTGTTCTTATGTCATCTCATAAATAGGCCCCCTTTCCCTTGAAAACCAAAGATGGGACATTAACAAAGATCTATACTCGCAGGCTTATGATAACTATCAGCTAATATCATCTTCCTTGCCCGAGGCGATTGAAGCATGTATTGATGCTGCTGGATATGAATTCGATGTTTCACGCCAACATACATTACTGAGAGCTGCTACTTATGGTCTAGCTTTCTGCAGGTTATTTTTTGTCTGTCTTTGGGATGCTGTTTTTACATATTTGTTTTTCCTTATTGCAAGCAGTGACAGTCACATAAAGGACAGACCCAGTGCTAGAAGCTCCCACACCAGGTAGGGTCTGGGGAAGGATTATACTAGCCCTGCACAGTGCAATGCAGAGAGGCCACGTCAAACCCAGGACCTCTTGGCACAAGTGGGGAGTAATTTACCACTGTGCCAGCCCTGTCCTTACTGTTGTGGAACCAGTACATATTAGTTATCACTTACTAATGCCAAGCTGAATCCATATGAACACTATATAGCCTCCATAGGTAAAACTTAATGTAAAATTAACATATACCCTCTCCATTTCATATTATAGGCCTAAAAGACGTTTCACTCTTGTCATGGAGATTAAGATGCATCAAGAGTAGTAAAGACTCCACTCACCCTCACATAAGAGCTTTGCATTAAGATTAATGTACTTCTAATATAATTCTTCCCCAGACCCCACCTGGTGTGGGAGCTTCTAGCACTGGGTCTGTCCTTTAATATGAGCATGCTAGCTGTGTGTGCAGTTCAATTGATTTCTTGGTGAAAAACCATTGTCGACCACTGCATGCATCTGCGAACTTTAATTCTATTGAGCTTTTCTTGGAGCCTTTACATCATGCGTGATGAGTGAAGAGAAGGCAATGGAGTGCAGAAAAGAGAAATAAGAGTTAATATCACATTGGTGGTTGTTGTGCGCCCTGTAAAACAAAATATCATGCTCAAATTCATACACCTAGTAAAATGAAAAGGCGAGCCTTTAATAAAGTATACCAGTATCTTGTGTTTATGTGAATAAAGTGTATGCACCTTGTAAAATGCAGTAATGCACCTCTAATATAAGCTCTTAATCCCTTAGTGTATTTTTTGGAAGATATTCCCTAGTTTTCATTCAGTGCCTCCATAGTATTTATGACATCATCAACTCCAGTAAATTCTTCTTTACACTGCTGTGGCACTGCTGCATACAGATGAACCATCCAACTATATGTGCATGAATGTTGGATTGCTTAGGGAGCTAATTTGACTAGCATTGTTAACACTTCTGATTCTAATTTATAAACCATGGAAAACGCCCTGGGTAGGAGAGCTTAATAGAGGCGGTGATGCTCAATGATTTTTCTTATCTACTTCCCATCGTTCTAGGCAAAGAATGCATATGTTCGCTGATTTGACGGCAGTTTCTTTTCCACTATAGTAAAACCTTCTCAGCCTGGTGGAGCTTAAGGTCTTCTATTGTTAAAAAGTTAGGCTAAGTATTTTGCTTATCGCATCACGTCCTTACATATCTGAACTTCCTGGATTTATCGACCACCTTTGATAATCCTTGCAACCAAGAGGTCGTGATAGTGTATGACATATGTTTTAACTTGGATGGTAGTATATGATGCGCTGCTGCTACTGTCACACCTCATGCATCTTGCAAGATTGGGATGTTATAGCTCGCTAGTTCTGTCATACAAAAATTAGACCATCTTATTAAATTACCACCAATGATCATTACTTTATTTGTAACACTTTTTTAGCCACTAGTATTTATTTTAGAGAATAATTTATTGCTGATATTTAAACTTGGTATTGATACCCAGTTGGCTTTGGCAGTCGATTTCCACACGGACGCTTTCAAGAAATGTGCAAAATTTTACGCGTTCTAAATGCTGTTCGTGACCCTGAGATTGGAATGCCGCTTACCGTGAAGCAGTACAAAGTTTGTATCGCTTTCAGATTCCGTATTGAACATTTCCTTTATCTTTGTTATCTTATATATTCTATGGGTCTGTTTGCCTTTTGTGTTCCTTAGCTGCTTACTGCAACTGTGCTCATTGGACGTCTGATTAATGCTAATCAGCATCTTTTGGCACTTCGCATCTCTGAGTACCTTAACCTGAATCCGGTAAGCGCCTTTTTCTTCTCCTTCGCCTTTTTCTGTTGTGATTTTTGCTCTGATATAGATAAGTACTGTGTTGACTTACATAATATTGTTCTTAATAACTCACCAAATGCACAGTGAAAATCCCTTTTTTTTAACACAAGGTGAAAATCCCTTGGTAAGTAATACCAGTTCCATTTGCACTTGCATCTTTTATAGGAGGTTGTGATTATGCATTGGGCATGTGAGAAGATAACAGCCTCAGCTGCAATTCCAGATGTAGTTCTTCTTGAAGGTTTGCTTGACAAGGTTTGTGTTTCTTGTAGTCAGACTTGATAATTGATGATGTTAACTGTCAATACTTATGCAATCACAATTGCAGCTCAGGTTATGCAAAAGCATATCGTATGCTGCAGTGGCAGCTCATGCAGATAACAGTGGCCGGCGAAAGTTGGCTGCCATGCTCGTTGACCATGAGTCCCAGTCCTCGAAGCAGGCAAGTTTTCTTTTGGCTTAAAGATATGTTCTTTTTTCTGGCTTGCGAGTAAGGTGGACACATATAACTTACTAAGGTGCTAGCAATTAGGCCTTTCAGCACTTTTTTGGCTTTGGATATTTAGGTAACAGCTTTGATGGTTCATGTAACATGTTTTTTGTTATCTTCATATGTTTGCGCCATCCTTCTTCTCTTCCTAAATATGAGAATATACTTCCAAATTGGAGTATGCCATATAGGTGGGACAGGAGTAAGGATCTTTCGAATTATGACACATCATACTTTTCAATGTATATGCAAGACAGTATTAGAAATAGGAGAAATTTGTAATTAACTATGTACGAACTAGCAACAAGAGAAAGAAAGAAATGAATAAACAACAGTATATGCCATCCTCTCATTTTTTAAATTTTAATTGTGTAGATTCCTTTGTTGCTAAGCATCGATGAACAAGACAAAGCATTACAGAAGTCAATTGAGAGCGGTGATACTGATCTTGTGTACCTTGTGCTTTTCCATATCTGGCAGAAGATATCTGTAGAAAAGGTAAATTAAATCTCCCTCACTTCCTAATTACGTCCAGATAAGTCACTGCTGCTGAGAATCAATATGAGCCAACTATGAGCATGCTGTAGTTATGGGTGTGCCACCTTTCATCTTCTAACTTGTTTTTGGGAACTGGGATGAAAATGGCTTCCATTCATCAAGTTCTTGTTGATGTTCGTTGACATTATTTTATTTTACAGAGTGCTCCTTTGGATTTTTTTGGTGTAATCAACGCAAGGCCTTTGGCTAGAGATTTGTTCATAGCATATGCAAGGTGATGCACTTGTCATGTTTCTGGTTCTTCTTTCAAATGTGTAGCTGTGTTGAACATTGTTCCATGTCTATTATGCACAGACACTCTAAGCATGAAGCTTTGAAGGACTTCTTTCTATCAACAGGGAGACTCCAAGTAGGTTGCATATGTGATAACCTGTTACTGTCCATTATTCTAATGTGTCATAAATACTGTTTTCCGTACTATTCAGTGAATAACTTTTTAAATAAGCACAGTGAGATATTTTTGCTTCCTGTGAACTAAGCAATCAGCTCATATATTAGTTGTTGGGAACTTGGAATACATGGCAAATTTAACATGCTAGTATCTCCTAGCATGACTTATTATTTTGCATTGCAAATCTGCTTCCCTAAACCATTGAGAGCAATCTGCAGGATGCTGGCTTCCTTTTGTTGAAGGAGTCGAGAGAATTAGAGAGGAATCCAATGGCAAGCAAGGGGTCTCCTCTCCATGGTCCACAAGTGAGGCTCGTTGAGCAGGCCCACAGGCTTTTTGCTGAGACCAAAGAACATCTTTTTGAATCCAAATCTGCTGAAGAGCATGCCAAATTGCTAAGGTATGAGATTATTTATCAGACTACCCTGCGGTTTGAGGACACTATCGCCTCATTGTTTGGACAAAGTTACAGAATTTGGTTGTTAGCATCATGCAATATCCCCAAATGAATTATTTCCTGATTCTTTATCTTATTCAGAGTGCAGCATCAACTAGAAGTTTCCACGAAGCAAGCAATATTTGTTGGTTCTAGTGTCAGTGATACAATAAAAACTTGTATTGTAATGGGAAATGAGCGAGCTGCAGTCAAAGTGAAATCAGAGTTCAAGGTATTGTGAATGTCTTGAAAGGTAGTGCTGATGAATATTGTAATTTTCGACTTTCTAATGCCCATTGTGCTGCTTAGGTTCCTGATAAAAGGTGGTACTGGTTGAAGTCGTGTGCTTTAGCAACAGTTGGTAATTGGGATGCTTTGGAAACATTCTCGAGAGAGAAGAGACCACCAGGAGGTAGGTTTACCTATCTGACTTGGATTTTCATAAGTAAAGTTGTACCAAAGAAATATCAAGTTCATG
This sequence comes from Triticum aestivum, assembly GCF_018294505.1. NCBI lineage: Eukaryota > Viridiplantae > Streptophyta > Magnoliopsida > Poales > Poaceae > Triticum > Triticum aestivum. Next base: position 477,334,224 of record NC_057800.1, on the reverse strand, counting down.
TTTCTTCCATGCAAATTATAATTTCCATCATAACAATATTATATGTTCTTAATATGTTATTATCCTCTCTTTTTTTACTTGCAGGCTATAAACCATTTGTGGAAGCATGCATTGATGCCGGTCAAAAAACTATTGCTCTCAAATATATTCCAAAATTAACAGATCCTGGTGAAAGATCTGAGGTATGATTATGTATAGCCAAAATTTACGGGTCATCTAACAAATGAGGGAGCATATAGTAAGCTTTTTGCATAGCAGAAGCTGTTGTTGCCCTTTTCGATTACTTTTTTTTTTTTTTGAGAAAACGCAAAAAGGCTTTTGCGTTTCATTAAATTGCAAAGAGAGAGATAGTTTGTTTTTTGGTTCAGCTAGCCAGATCAATGTTTTAGGTACTGGTAAGCATTAGGGAAGATACAGCTTGTTGAGGACTCTGGGGTGAATGCAATGAAACGCAAATCTTATGCGTTTTCTCGAAAAATTTGATGGAATAGATCAATTGGAACATGGGTAAAACAAATAGAAAGTTTAATACTGTATCAACCCTGGTTCACATGATTGGCCGGTAGAAGATCTCCTTGGTAGTTTGTTTTAGAGCAATGGCATGGCCATTTTAATTTGAGCATTACATCAGCATAAAATATCTGAGACGACAGTCTACTGAACCTTGAACAGTTCAGGTTTAAATATTCAAGGAAATAGAGGGAAACAATAAATTTACTGTGCATTGTCACTTCTATATATATCTTTTTTGCCTATGCAAATGCACATCTAATGATCTTGGTCATGGTTCTTCTACAGGCATATGCGCGTCTCAATATGACTGAGGAAGCTAAAAAGGCAGCATCAGAGGCTAACAATGGCGAAGAGCTATTTGGTCGCCTAAAGAGTACTCTGGCGCAGAATACTCTTATCGACACACTACGGGATCGACTATCGTTCCAAGGAACGTACTGAGATATGTGCAAGCACAGGTCGCGATGCCTTTTGTTTGTGTTCACTTTTTCGTTGTGTATGAATCTCCACTGTGAATACCCCATCTGTAGAAACTGAGGATTTCTAGTGCGATGGAAAATGTGTAGAGGGAACACTGGACAAACAGGAGGTTTTGAAATGTAAATGTGCAATATCTAACATGTTGGTTTCATCGATCCTGCGAACCATGAAGTTTTACTTGATGCTGTATTCTAAGTTTATATAACTAAAATTCGTGAATGGAACTATCCAAGCTGATTTCAGATAGCTCAGTGAGAGGAAGCGATTCGTGTCAGGCGACTGATCTAGGGGAAAGAATCGATCTCCTCGCCGGAGAGAAAAATGCTTTGTGTCCCTCAACATGTTTATTGCCACCTTCCCACAAACATGTTTAGCCCCTCCACTTCCTGTGGTTTCTCCTACCCCCGAAACCTACTCCCAACCACCATGATACCTCGTTCAGATAGAAGTCTTGATCGCAGTCAACGGGCCCTAATCTACCTCCGATGGAACTCCGGCTAGCCGGATTTGTGGCCAGCGAGTTTGAATAAACAGGCAACACCTCCATTGTTGTACGTTGAGAGGTTGGTGGAAATCGATAATTTTTATGTTGAAAGGTCCAGGGAAACATGAATTCATGAAGTGGAAGCAGAAACAGGAAGTTTCTCGGGGAAACTGAAATGAGATGTTACTTAAACGATATTTTCATAGTTGCACGTGCAGATTTTTTTCATTTATTCTTTTTCTATATTGTTCACTCTAGCCCAACTATTACACTTTTGAAAAGAAAAAAAAATGAGTTGAGCATAGAAGTAGCTATGCTCATTTTTTTTCTTAGGGATATGCTCAGATTTCAATAGAAGGTGAACCCGGGCTGCTTAGCCCACCAACTTGTGGTAGCAAAGGACTCCAGGTATTTCTCAACTCATATACACTCTTGGCCCAACTAATCCTATATATGGGGCTGTTTTGTTTCTGCGCCGCCCCGCCCTTCCAAATTTTTGGCGTCATGGGCGCGCCAAATAATTGGTGGCCGATTTGGTCACCCTCGTTCCGCCCGTGATTTGGCGTAAAAGATAGAGAGGAATGGCTGAACCAAACAAGCAGCGACACCTCGGTCAACGCCAATATATTGGCAGGCAGGCGATGGCTCCTATCCAAACAGCCTCTATAAGCCAAACAAACATAACATTTTCAGGCAAATTTGACAATTTTGACATGTGGATGAAAAGATTTCACAAAATGAACCGCTTTGAATTTTTTTTTACTCAGGTGACTGTTTTGAGTGGCGCCCGACACGAAGGCGCCACACCCTACGGTGCAGCGCCCAGCTCGCTGGCGTTGCACGTCTGTCCAGCGTGGCACCCCGGGCCCCATTCCTGGTTGTGCAACGTCTAGCTGAAAGGAGCTGCACAATATAGTGCAGCGCCTAACTGAAAGGAGCTGCACGGTGTAGTGCAGCGCCTAGCTGAAAGGAGCTGCACTATCTTATATTAAAACTGTTGTAACTTTTAATCCGTGTATCCGATGAAAACGTGCCTTACATGAATGTTGTGCATTTTTCTGTGCTCTACGCAATGATGGCATTTTCATCTATGTTAGGATCAATTTGCTTGATGAAAACTCTGTGGCAAAAGTGCATCATAATATAACTGACAGAATCTGTTAAAATTTGCAAACTTGGTTTGATGATATCCATTGACCTATAGCTTTTATGCATTTTCACCCTACATGAGTTTTGCACCACGTAATGTGTACTTCCACACCATGCCTGTCCTTGCCATGTTGGTCATCTTTAACATATTCATTTCGTGCATCTAAGTGACTAACATGATATAAATGAACTTCTACCCCAGAAAGTTGCATTTTATAAGATCCATAGTAATTAATCCTGGCATCATATGAATATGATCTAATTATGGAAGTTGGAAAATCGATCTTATGTCTACTTTATGTCTGATACAAGCATGGAACCATCAATTGTTAATGCTATCGAAGCTAAGCCGGTTAAGGAGAGAAGCCATGAAAAGATTACGGAAAATAATGTCATGCATGCGGTCAGATTGCATCGAGGAAACAATGATCATGTACGTCAGTTGTGTGGACCGAGAATAAATTCTGTAATTAGCAGACCAAAGATCAATGGAGTGTTGCATGCATTAGATTCAAGACGAAGAGAACGTGCATGGTCCTGTACGCATAGTACGACCAGATTTGGACTATAAGAAAAACATGGCGTGGGGAGGATCATCATGGGGCAGTTTTGGTTTATTCCTGAGTTATGAGACATACAGAAAACGTCCGAGTTTCGAGCGACCATATCTTGTATATCATTTGTGATTTTTCTATTGTGAAAATTTACTAGCGGCGGAGGATTGATCATCACATCAACACCTACGTGCTGATCCAAGGGGATCATTATTTTTATTCGTGTATTTCCGTACGTGGGTGAAAATTATTCTTGGAGGTTGCGGGAAGGAACAAGGAGACGGACTGTTGATCAAGCATCGCCGTGAAAGATCGGGCCATCTACACGCACAAATTAGCGTCTCGCTAGTCCGTGCCTCATCAATGTCCATGTCATTTTCGTACCCACTAAAAATATTTGCATCACTATGTTGTTGAGACACTAAAGTACCTAAGGCAATATTCTACTAGATTAACACGTTAATTTCACCAAGTCATTGGATGTCAATAGAACTTTGCATTTTGTAAAGATATATACTTATATACTCTTAAAATTTAACACTTATAATGTTTGTTTGTTGTCAGTAGCAAGAGCACATGTTCTTTGATTTGAACTCAGCTTTTAGGCTACTCAAAAAAGTTGTAGTTGCTTGTATTGCGTACTGTTATATATAGAGAGTATAAGGTCGGTACAGAGTGAGTGGGTTTGAACTTGATAGCCTAGGACACCCTAGTGCTAACCAGGATGACAAAACAAAGTTGGTAGAAAAACTAGTTGTCGGTGCTACTAGCTGGAAGTCACAAGGCTTATCTTACTAGAATAATGAAAACCAAAGTTTAGTTAGCAGGAAAACTAAAACGATCTGCACAAAATTCTAAATGGAAAACATATCAAGTTCATGCCAAGGGGTTTGGTAAAACTCAAGATATGAACATGTTTTGTGGAAACACGCGGGATATACTGAAAGTACACATTATGTAGTGCAAAATTCATGTAGGATGCAAATGCATAAGAGCTATAGGTCAATGGATATCATCATGCTAAGTTTGTAAGTTTTAACAGATTCTGGCAGTTCTATTATGATGCACTTTTGCCACAGAGTTTTCATCAAGCAAATTGATCCTAACATAGATAAAAATGCCACCATTGCGTAGAACATAGAAAAATGCACAACATTGATATAAGGCACGTATTCATCGGATACACAGATTAAAAGTTATAACGGTTTTAATATAAAATAGTGCAGCTCCTTTCAGCTAGGCGCTGCACAACCAGAAGTAGGGCCCGGGGTGCCACGCTGGATAGACTTGCAACGCCTGCGAGCTAAGCGCTGCACCGTAGGGTGTGGCACCTTCGTGTCGGGCGCCACTCAAAAAGGCCAGCTAGGTGAATTTTTTTGCAACACAGTTCATTTTGTGAAATGTTTTCATTCACAGGTTAAAATTGTCAAATTTGCCACACTTTCACATAGTACTAAATTCCTCGAAAGCCCCTATGCACCTCTTGTCCCAAGCGAAGGCGGCTAGGGTTTCCTGCCTCCCGCCAGCAACGCCTCCGATCTGTCTCGTCTCCTGTGGCCTTAGGGCCATGGGGACGCGGTGGATCCCGGCCTTTGTCGGCGAGAGGGCTCCGTTTTTGAACGTTTTAGGTTTTGTTAGGTTTTGTGTCACGCAGAGGAAGGTGAGGCGGTGGCGGTTCTCTAAAGATGAAATAACTATTGAATTTTTTGATATTTACCTATATATCAATGATATATGGTACTAGCATTTATTTGTAGTCTTATTAACTATTGAATTTGTTGATTTTTTTATTTATGGTTCAATAGGTTTTTCAGTTTAGCTTTGTATGTGTGTCTGCATATTTTACTATGTATTTGGTTCCAAAAATAACCGCCTAGAATTTTTGTATTTAATTATGTTTACGCTAAAAAATACTCACTCCCCTCACAAATATAAGATGTTCAAACTTTTTAATGAATCAGATGTATGTAGAAATTTTTTAGTGTGTTTGTTCACTTATTTCAGTTTATATGTAGTTTATACTGAAATATCCAAAACATCTTATATCTATAAACTATAAGGGACTAGAAGTGTTAAGTGTAGGAACATGTAGTTCCACCCCAAATCACACACAGGGTTAGAGCGAAGCCATAGAGAATACGGGATCTCTTTGCATGTGATACCTTGGCTACCGATTTTCGTATGGCTGCAGCTCATGAAGCAAAAATATCAAATTGTAGATATCATACGTGGAGAGGATGCAGAGCATCTCAGCTCGAGCTCATATGTGCTTGGGTGAACGGTAAAATCCATAAAATAAGAAAGGAAAATAAAATAAATCTCCATTTTTGGAAAACACTGAAAAATGTTTTGATTGCTTGCAAAATTTCATTATGGAATGACATTCGTGGAAGTAGTGGCAAAAAAAAAAAAATCGATGCTCCAAAAATGCTACTTCCCCAGTTCCAAATTATAAGATGTTTTGGTAGGCTAAAATAGCCTAACAAAATTTCTTATAATTTGGGACAGAGGTAGTATTTTCAAAAGCATTTTGGACTGCTGATTTTTTTTTGGCCACGACTTTTATAATGTCATTTCAGAAACTTTGCAAGCACTCAAAACTTGTGTCAATGTTTGCCACAGAAAAATCAGATTAGTTTTCCTTCTAATTATTTGTTTACTTTTTTTGATTTCACTGTTCATGCCGTGCTCATATGAGCTTGAGCTTTTTTTTAAAAGAATCATATGAGCTTGAGCTGAGGTGGTGACTTTCCACGTGGAGAGCATTACCCTTTCTGCCCCGGTATTGTCGCGAATTTGTGACGAATGTGCATCTTAAATCACTAAAGTTTCTTATCTGGCGCTGCATTATCACAAGTGACAAACATTCAGTGGTTGTTTGGATACTGAGAATTAGTTGTGAGATTATAGGAAACGAGTTTTTGGAGGATTTTTAGCAAAGCCGGGTTTTTGCTATTTTTCCAGTTACGATGGGTATGTACAATTCCTTGTTTGGATGTAGAGATTAGGAAAAGGAGATTTATGGCATGTACAATGATACTATCTTAGGAGTGCCACGTAGGATAAATGATGAGGTGGAGGAGAGAGAACTCATAAGAGAAGGCTTGTCTTCTCTTATTTAAGATAAAACAAGAGATGATCTCTTAGCACAATATGTCTCACCACATTTTTAGGAATTGCTAATTATTGAAGATAAGACTAAGAGATGATCCATTGTAGACATTTTTTTTGGTCATCTCTAAAAAAACATGCAAAATTTAAGACAAGACTATCTTATCAACTATTGTACATGCCCTTAGCAGTTCTTTGTTTGGGTCGTCTCTTACGCACTTGCCACGCTTCGCTCATCGCCTTCTACGCGGACTACTTGCTTCTCCCGTCCCGCTCCGAGCACGTTGGTCACGAGACCAAACACCAAGAGCACATGACTTAATGTTGGGAGCATCACGGAGGTTGGGCATGATGCGCTCGTCGGCGTTCAAGCTGAATGTTGGGAGTACCACATCTCTTCGCATGGAAAGCCAAGCAGCGGCCAAGCTCAATGGTCGCCGGCGTTCTCTGCCACGACCAAGCCGGACGAGGCGTTGTTGGCCGTATCCTCTGGTGGAGCTCACCACGATGAGGAATCAACTTTGTTCTCTTGCCGCGCCTCGTCCCTCATCCATGCCTCCAAGCTCGACGTCGTTGCCGACGTCCATGAACTGGAAGGAGGCTGTGCCGGTGCGCGTGTCCGCCGTACTCGGAGAGTAGCGCATCATGGGGCGTTTGGTTCAGGCACGGGGAACTGCAACGCGCTCCAGTCCTCCAGCTCTCGGTACACCACAATATCAAAGGAACACAACGCGGTGGAGCGGCGACGGTGTCGCGCCGTGCGTAAGGCGGCAGAGCAACGCCGGTGCTTGAACTGTGTCACTGGCGATCACCATGCCCAGCAGCCACCATCGTGGACTACGTGCATGCACAGAAACAGATAACCACGCAGCGGAGCAGCGATGGTGCTGGAACTGCGTCACCCGCGATCAATCCGGCCACCGTCGTGGACTCCTCAACATCTTAGGCCTCGTCACGGGCTCACGGCAAGCCTCACGGTCTTGCCTAGGATAACCCCCTGTCGCCAGGAGCAAGTGAGGTGCTAGAGCTACCGCAGTGGCGAGACCGGCTCGGCGGCCGCCGACCCAGCCGCAGACTTTGAGCGCACGGATGACGAAGCATGTCTGGCGTCCGGCGTCCGCGTCGACCCGCCGGATGCACCATCGTCTTCGCTACAACTCACTGGAATGGCGAATCTGAGGACAACGATACCCAGGATATGTTAATCCCGTTTTTGCAAAAACGACTAATAGTCGTTTTCCCGTAAACTCAAAATCCTGGGTTTTGGAGAACCAGGTTTTCTATATCCACGGGTTTGTTAGATGATCCAAACAAGATTTTATTCTGTTAGAGCCGTTTCCTTGTTTATAGAGAACCGGTTTTGTATATTTCCCTTATCCAAACAACCCCTCAACATGGGGAGTCCTTAGTTCCTTACTGAGCCAGGTAAGGGTAGGGGTCTAACACCGCCTTCCGATGCCGAAGGAACCGACACGCGCTATTACGTGTTCTTTCCTTCGACCGGGACGAGGAATCCGAGCGCCAGCCTTGTACCCCGCCAGTCCGATAACGACTCCAAACTTGCCTCTTCACTAGTAGACATGGCAAGTGCATGGGACGCGACCTTCTCCCCAAGATCGATCGATCGATATACAGTTCCCTCCTCGGCTCGATCAGCTCGTTCTCCGTCCATCTTCTTCTCCCCTCCGTTCTCGATGGCCGTCGTTTGTGCCCAAGCCGTCGACTCTTGGCCCATCTGGAACCTCCAAGGCTACGGGGTCGAGGACTGCGAGGAGACGCCCATCTGGGAACTCGACGACTGCGAGGAGACGGCCGAGCTCGGCTCCGGGAGCTTCGGCACAGTCACCAAGGCGTGGTCCTACAAGACCGGCGAGAGCGTCGCCATCAAGACCCTCGGCTCGAGCAGCCATGACGCGGTCCGGCGGGAGGCCGACCTCCTCAGGGCGTGCCATGGCCACCTCAACATCGTCCAGCTGCGGGACATGTCCTTCGACCGCAACGCCGACAGGCTCTCCCTCGTCATGGAGTACGTCGGGCCGAGCCTCCACGACGTCCTCCACCGCGCCCGCCGCGGCTGCCCGTTCCAGGAGGACGTCGTGCGCTTCCTCATGCGGCAGCTTCTGAGCGGCGCCGACCACATGCACCGGCTGTGCCACGTCGTCCACCGGGACATCAAGCCCGAGAACGTCCTCGTCGGCGACGGCGTCAAGATATGCGACTTCGGGCTCGCCATGTCCATGTCCCAGGCCCCGCCGTACGGCCACCGTGGCACCCGCAGCTACATGGCGCCGGAGATCCTCCTGGGGAAGCCCGACTACGACGCCACCGTGGACGCCTGGTCGCTGGGCTGCGTCATGGCCGAGCTCCTCCTAGGCGAGCGGCTCTTTGGCCGCGCGGCGGACGACGCCGACCAGCTCCTCAGGATCTTCTACGTACTAGGCGTGCCGGACCAGATCTCCTGGCCGTCCTACAACTCCATGCCGCTGGCCGGCGAGCTGGTGGCGCCGCCGAGCATCCCCCACCGCAACAGGCTGCGCGAGGTGTTTCCAGAGGACTGCCTGTCCAGACAAGGTTTCCAAGTATTGAGCGGCCTCCTCTCCTGCGACGCAGGCAAGAGGCTGTCGGCGGCTGACGCCCTCGAGCTTCCATGGTTCACCACCAACTAGACAGGACGACGCTCCGGAAACTCTGATTTGATAGCGTGCACACAACGTTCTTGTGTCCACATACAATGTAATGTAAGGTTCGACTGCAATATTTCTGCAGTTCTGCTGTCTGAGTTTAGTTGTAAGGAAATTGTCGACTTACGTTCAGACAAAAAACCTGTGCTCGTTACTTCAGTAGTACTCCCTCCGTCCTTTAAAGAGTGTACTTCCAACTTTGTTGGAGGGTCAAACTATCTCAATATTTGACCGAGTTTGTGCAAAAATATATCAATGTTTATGAAACCAAATAGGTATATGATGAAAATATATTTTATCATGAATCTAATGCTACTAATTTGATGGCATAAATGTTGGTGCATTATTGTATAAATACGGTCAAACATAAAAATGTTTTGACTTTCCAACTTAGTTGGAAGTACACTCTTCAAAGGACGGAGGGAGTACATCAATACGAAGTGCGACCATGTTGGTACAATTGAATGATTTTGTATCCACAAGCCGGAGTTGCGTGCACGGGAGCTGAAGTTCGTGTGGGTTCCAGACTTCATTTTTCAGAAGAACTGGGAGGCTTCATTGCAACCAACCAAGTCACAGAATCCAAATTTGGTTTCGGCTTTGCTATTCATCGGTTGTCTGAAATTGAAATTTGGTTCCATCGATTTTGCATGAAACCCCGAGGTCGAAGACAGGTAAATTTCAATTCTCTCGTGAATCGAGTGACAACAACAAAAAAAAGAACAGGCAACTGACAAATAAGCATCTTCAGACTCCATCAACATTCCAGGTGTGGCCGGCGATGCCGGTGTTATTTTTCTTCATCAAGTTTGTAATAGCTCGTAGAGTGCATCTTTTTGGAAGTTGGTCTGATTGTTTTTAAATTTACCAATTCCACGTACTAGTTGTTTTTAGGCAAACGAAGCTTAGGACCGTTATTAGGACCAAACAGATCAGATCAGAACACCCCGCTGCAAGTTCTCTAAATCCTGAACACCCAGCGAACTCAGAATCACAAGTCCTGAGGAAAAGAGGTCACTCTGAAATGTTCACCTTCAATGTAGAAATGTTCTTCTACATTGTTGAAAGTTCAACTTTAATTAAAGGCATACAAGACATTGTTGAAAGTTCATCTTCAATTAAAGGTTCACAAAATTAACTGTAGTGAAAAATTAGCTGAAAGCCGGAGAGAACAAAAATCAAGGAAAAAGGAAAAACAGAGCGGTAAAGATGGAAGAGTTACAGTTAAGCGCTGTTACCATAGTGACATGATTTTATTTCAATATCAAGTTAAGCACTGTTACCAGTGACATGATTTTATTTCAAAATCAGCATGGGCGATCGTAAGAGAAACTAGACACGAAAACAGAACAGACTTCAAACAGATATCTATATCAGGTACCAATAGATTGTATGCAGATTACTGATAAGAACACAATCAGAAGGTCCACCAACCATGTCTTTAACCGATAAATAAGCAACAAAACGCTTGTCTTCATGCATCAGAAGATCCAACATACGAAGAAAACATTTCAACTCTTAACAGCATCCACCACAGCCCAATCACATGAACAAGTTCGGCCTCGTTGCCTTGTAGGTGGTCTTCAGCTTCCTGGTTGGTGGCCTGACCTTTTGGTACACAAGGGGGAACTTGATCTTGGAGTTGTGGAACTGCTTGGTGTTGTCTCTCTTGCATAGCTTGAAGTTGACAGTCGCGGTCTTGATGATCTGAATGCAGGGGGATCTCACACGGTGGCGAGAGGCCATCTCAGTGTACATCTGCTCCACGGCACCATTTAGTGTGGTGTCACGGTACTCCTTGTACATGTTGTGGTAGCCAGTCCTGCTCTGGTAACGCAGCCAAATGCCATAGTTCTTGATCGTGGTTGGGTTCTTCTCAAAGATCTGACAAAAAAAGAGTAATTCAGTGCATAAGTAACAATCACATGCCATAATTGAGTAAAAAAGAATCAGTGAAAAAATCAGGTTCCAATTGGTTCCCAAACAAAGAAACTATGGATTAACACCAGTCAACCACAACATACACATAACACAATTAGAAAAAGGAAAAATCACAAATCAGAAAGTATACGTGACCGCATAATAGACAGCTCATATGGGTCCCTTCAGATGAAACGGGATGTGGCAAAAAGAACTCACAGAACTTTTGCGGTACAAGTCCTTGTAGTGAATACAAATTATATTATGCAAAACAGAGCCTTCGCACATCAGAATGAAGTATCAGAAGTAATTTACGCATAGATAATGTAAATACAACTACAGATGCATATTTTCGCAAGAAAATCGCATACATAGTGATCACAACAAGATGGAAGGGGCATCACTGCATATTCAAACACAACTAGAATGATTTTATGTTGCATTCCGACTAATAACGCCACAGAGAGTACAGATAAAACTACCGATGCAGTTGTAAGAGTGGGTCGATAAAAGGGGCTAATTAAGCCGCTCTCGGTTGGTAATTGTAATGTACAGGAAAGAACCAGAAGGTGGGACATAATCCATGCTCATGGCAAAACATAAGACGAGAAAGGCCCAATACCTCGTTGATGGCGAGCATCTGGCCGTTGCTCTTCTTCACCTTCTTCAGCTTCCTCAGGAAATACCTGCACAGACGCGACAACAGCATCAGAAATACCGAATCGAAAACGAACAGATCCTTCAGATGTCGCGAGGCGACGGGGAGGAGCTCACCAGAACTTGCTCTTGGCGCGGACCTCATTGGTGGCCCAGAGCTTCATGCGGTAGATCTTCGGCTGCTCATCGCCGGGCGTCGGCAGCGCACGACCCACCACCTGGTACTGATGGAACTGCACACGCACGGACGCGTTGAGACGAATCAGAAACACGGATCAAGGGCGGACACGGAGGCGTCGAGGATAGCTACGGCCGGGAGGCGGCAGTGGAACTTACCCTGAAGGCCACCATTTCCGCGAGCTCTGTGAAGCCCCTAGCCTAACCTAACCTAAGGAGATGGGGAGAGCAGGAGGCGGCGGGCGAAGGAGGCGTCCGTGAGAGGGAGAGAAGCGTTTATAGGTGGCGAGCTTGGCTGTAAACCCTAATGGGCTTTCTCCGTGTCGTGGGCCTATTTTTTTTAGCTTGTGGGTCTACTGTTCCGCTCTTTATCATAGATCCCCTGCCATTGGCCCAATGTGTTAACGCGGGACTTCACATACAAGAACGTGTATGTCTCAGAAATAAAACATACAAGAAAGTGTTAACAATACAGAGATACGTGTTTCTCCACACACACACACAAAAAGAATACGTGCTACTAAAAAAACAAAGAGATACTGCTAAAAAAAGATTATTCTCCAAAAAAAAGATAACTCTCAAGAAAGATATTTATTTTCTGAAAAAGTGACATTTCTTTTTCTAAGAGAAGACAAAAGTTGTTTCTTAAATAAAAACAAACAAACAATTTTTTGCTAAAAATAAAGAGATAATATTACTAAAGACAAATTAAAGATAAAAAAATATTATTATTGTGCTCTCTTTTTTAGAATACCTTCAAGATAAAAAATAATTATTTTGTGCTCTTTTTTTAGAACACCTTGTTGAGTTCCAGTGCTACTTTACCTCACTCAAATTTAAGGGTTACGACCCAGGGTGCACGACATCAGCTGCGTGTGTCACTTCGACCATTATTACGTCATGCATCATCATGTGCATACATGGCGCTGCCACGAGGGGCATCAGACGTCTGCATGCCCATTGTGCGGGAAGGCGTCGGACAGAACGTGTGCTCGATAAGATTACCTAATAGACTTATCTCCGCTATCTTATTTATCTTAACATGCAAAATATTCGTATTAGCAACCATGTCATCTCAGAAAAAAATGTGCACCCCGGCATTCCTTATGACCTCATGAAGCTACATCACCTTCTCACGTCATTACTTTTTTCAGAACTCGTCTAGCACAGTGAGTCCCTATCATCTTCACCACCACTCCTTAGAGCTTCCCCTGCAGGTCATCTCCATCACATCCGGTTGGGAAACAAATTATGTGGAGACGTACTCCACGCACACTCCTGTGCATACCTGATGTGATTTGTCTTCACGTGCCCGAGCTCAGCATCCGATGGCACCCTATCATGATCAGGCGTTGCGGGCGGTCACTGCTCGGATCGTGTGCAACACGTCCTTCTGGCTCAGCTCCAATTACTCATCTCCATTTGATTGTGCGTGATCCCTATACGACCGGGACTGAAAAGACAGGTCATGGCCAAGTGATAAAGGTAAATCAGACAGATCTCCGGGTGGGGGATCCCAAGCTAAGTGTCTAGGTACGATGGTAACGGGTGAAAAGGCATTTCCAGCCTTAAGTGTTTTGGTGTTGATGACAATGCAATTTACGAACTAACGATGTGCCTAATCTACACATGTATACTCTATAGGGCACAACACGGTTGGGCACCCCTCCGGATGGAAAGAGCAAAGACAACATTTCCAACGCTTTTATTTCTTCGGTCGTAGGAAATATGTACTATTAAGAGGGGGGGTCCGCATTAGAAGATATTGGGTGAATCAAACACATACACATCTACGTATTGCACCGACATATATCCTTCCAATTTGAGGAGAGAGCCTCTCATCTAACCCATGCAGAGAAACCTGCCCAGAGCAGTTGTACTGCAGGTAGCAGCGGTTGTACCGCCCCCTATGTGGAGTGCCCTCTGCTACTACCACCCAGACGATTGTACCGCGTGCAGAGGTGGTTGTACTACTTAGTTTACTAGAGGTTCAACCGCACATTGCACTAGGGTGTGATACCCAAGTGGTTGCTACCCGATTGTTCAAGAAGTCACTTTGCTACCGATACAACCAGGTCAAGGCCGGTTGTACCACTCGGGACTTAGCAAACCCCAGACATTGTCTTGGGTGATTATACTAGTGTTAGTACCGCTCAAACCACCGCGATAGGGATGAATCCTTCGGGGTGTGAGCGACACAAGGGTAGTGGCACAACGGTTGTTCCGGGGAATACTCGTTCTCCGGTACAACTGGGCATGTAAGTGTTGGGGAACGCAGTAATTTCAAAAAAAATCCTACGCACACGCAAGATCTACCATGGTGATGCATATCAACGAGAGGGGAAGAGTGTTGTCCATGTACCCTCGTAGACCGTAAGCGGAAGCGTTATGACAACGCGGTTGATGTAGTCGTACGTCTTCATGATCCGACCGATCCTAATACCGAAAGTACGGCACCTCCGCAATCTGCACATGTTCGGTTCGGTAACGTCACATGAACTCTCGATCTAGCTGACTGTTGAGGGAGAGCTTCGTTAGCACGACGGCGTGATGACGGTGATGATGAAGCTACCAGCGCAGGGCTTCGCCTAAGCACTACGACGATATGACCGAGGTGGATTATGGTGGAGGGGGGCACTGCACATGGCTAAGGGATCAATGATCAACTTGTGTGTTCTAGGGTGCCCCCTTGACCCCGTATATAAAAAGAGCAAGGGGGGAGGCCGGTTGGCCCTTGGTGACACGCAAGGAGGGGAGGAGTCCTCCTCCTAGTAGGAGTAGGACTCCCCTTTCCTAGTCCTACTAGGAGGAGGAAGGGGAAAGGAAGGAGAGGGAGAGAAGAGAAGGAAAGGGGGGCGCCGCCCCCCTTCCCTAGTCCAATTCGGACTAGAGGGGAGGGGGCGCGCAGCCCTGCCTTGGCCGGCCCTCTCTCTCTCCACTAAGGCCCATGTTGGCCCATTAGATCCCCCAGGGGTTCCCATAACCCCCCGGCACTCCGATAATTATCCGGTGACCCCCGGAACTCATCCGGTGTCCGAATATAGTCATCCAATATATCAATCTTTATGTCTCGACCATTTCGAGACTCTTCGTCATGTCCGTGATCATATCCGGGACTCTGAACTATCTTCGGTACATCAAAATACATAAACACATAATTCCGATTGTCACCGAACGTTAAGCGTGCGGACCCTACGGGTTCGAGAACTATGTAGACATGACCGAGACACGTCTCTGGTCAATAACCAATAGTGGAACCTGGATGTTCATATTGGCTCCCACATATTCTACGAAGATCTTTATTGGTCAAACCGCATAACGATATACGTTGTTCCCTTTGTCATCGGTATGTTACTTGTCCGAGATTTGATCGTCGGTATCTCAATACCAAGTTCAATCTCGTTACCAGCAAGTCTGTTTACTCGTTCCGTAATGCGTCATCCCGTAACTAACTCATTAGTCACTTTGCTTGCAAGGCTTATAGTGATGTGCATTACTGAGAGGACCCAGAGATACCTCTCTGATACTTGGACTGACAAATCCTAATCTCGATCTATGCCAACTCAACAAACACCATCTGAGACACCTGTAGAGCATCTTTATAGTCACCCAGTTACGTTTTGACGTTTGATAGCACACTAAGTGTTCCTCCGGTATTCGGCAGTTGCATGATCTCATAGTCATAGGAACATGTATAAGTTATGGAGAAAGCAATAGCAATAAATTAAACAATTGTCGTGCTAAGCTAACGGATGGGTCAAGTCAATCACATCATTCTCTAATGATGTTATCCCGTTAATCAAATGAAAACTCATGTCTATGGTTAGGAAACATAACCATCATTGATTCAACGAGCTAGTCTAGTAGAGGCATACTAGTGACACTCTGTTTATCTATGTATTCACACATGTATTAAGTTTTCGGTTAATACAATTCTAGCATGAATAATAAACATTTATCATGATATAAGGAAATATAAATAACAACTTTATTATTTCCTTCAATCTCCCACTTACACTAGAGTCAATAATCTAGATACATTGTAATGATCATGTTTTGCTCATGAGAGAGGCTTAGTCAACGGGTCTGCAACATTCAGATCCGTATGTATATTGCAAATCTCTATGTCTCCCTCCTTGGCTTGATCGCGGATGGAATTGAAGTGTCTCTTGATGTGCTTGGTTCTTTTGTGAAATCTTGATTCCTTTGCCAAGGAAATTGCACCAGTGTTGTCACAAAAGATTTTCATTGGACCCGATGCACTAGGTATGACACCTAGATCGGATATGAACTCCTTCATCCAGACTCCTTCATTTGTTGCTTCTGAAGCAGCTATGTACTCCGCTTCACACGTAGATCCCGCCATGTCGCTCTGTTTGGAACTGCACCAACTAACAGCTGTTGGGGACGCAGTAATTTCAAAAAAAAAATCCTACACACACGCAAGATCATGGTGATGCATAGCAACGAGAGGGAAGAGTGTTGTCCACGTACCCTCGTAGACCGGAAGCATTATGACAACGTGGTTGATGTAGTCGTACGTCTTCACGATCGACCGATCCTGGCACCGAAGGTACGCCACCTCCGTGAACTGCACACGTTTGGCTTGGTGACGTCCCACGAACTCACGATCCTGCAGAGTGTCGAGGGAGAGTTTGATCAGCATGACGGCGTGATGACGGTGATGATGATACTACTAGAACAGGGCTTCGCCTAAGCACCGCTACGATATGACCGAGGTGGATTATGGTGGAGGGTGGCACCGCACACGGCTAAGAGATCAATGATCAACTCGAGTGTCTATGGGGTGCCCCCCTTCCCGTATATAAAGGAGTGGAGGAGGGAGTGGGCCGACCCTCCTATGGCGCGCCCCATGGGGAGTCCTACTCCCACTGGGAGTAGGATTCCCCCCTTTCCATGTAGTAAGAGTAGGAGAAGGAAGGAGGAAAGAGGGAGAAGGAAAAGGGGGGCACCCCCCTTCCTAGTCCAATTCAGAGCAGAGGGGGAGGGGCGCGCGGCTTGCCCTGGCAGCCTCTCCTCTCTTTCCACTAAGGCCCATAAGGCCCATTAAACTCCCCGGGGGTTCCGGTAACCCCCCGGTACTCCGGTATATGCTTGAACTTCACTCGGAACCCTTCCGATGTCCAAACATAGTCATCCAATATATCGATCTTTACGTCTCGACCATTTATAGACTCCTCGTCATGTCCGTGATCAAATCCGGGACTCCGAACTACCTTAGGTACATCAAAACACATAAACTCATAATACCGATCGTCACTGTACGTTAAGCGTGCGGACCCTACGGGTTCGAGAACTATGTAGACATGACCGAGACATGTCTCTGGTCAATAACCAATAGCGGAACCTGCATGCTCATATTGGTTCCTACATATTCGACGAAGATCTTTAGCGGTCAAACCGCATAACGATATACGTTGTTCCCTTTGTCATCGGTATGTTACTTGCCCGAGATTCGATCGTCGGTATCTCAATACCTAGTTCAATCTCGTTACCGACAAGTCTCTTTACTCGTTCCGTAATGCTACATCCCGTAACTAACTCATTAGCTACATTGCTTGCAAGGCTTTTTTTTGAACAACACAAGGGCGCTCAAGGCGCCATTCATTCAAAATAACATCAATTTACATGATTAATGGCATACCCCTGTTGTAATACATCTGCAATAATTTGCTCCAGGGAACAATGCCATTGCTGATATTCAAATGTACTACATTTAATTACAGCCTTTTGATTTGGATGAAATTCTTGCGAATAGGCTAGCTTTGCTGCTTCATGAGCCTTAGTGTTGTGATTTCTACTGACATGAAATACCTGAACATTACTAGAGGCTGTGAGTGCACAAAATCTGTTAGAAGACCTCTGATAATCCAATGTCCGGGCTGCAAGTTAGGTTCCCTTGCTGCTGCCGCCTTGGCCAATGTGAGATTATCTGTTAAAATGGCTGCTTCCTGTATTCCTGACCTGTTTAAAATTATAGCTGCTAATTTGATAGCTAGAGCTTCAGCATGAATTGCCGATTGAGCATTCATGGCCGTTGCTGCAATCTTGACATGCCATCTTGATTGTCCTTCTTGCACCTGCATGTAAATCCCTAGACCTGCTTTCCCTGTTCCTGTTGTGTTTGCTTGCTTCTGTTCATTCCACGCCACATCTGTGAAGACCTTAATTGGTGTTGAGAGCTCAGTGTTGTCAATTGTACTTCCTTGGGTGTGCTTCCTATCTCCCTGTTCGTATTTTCTTTCTCCTCCAGAAGCTACTGTTTCCTATACAATTATATTTTGTTCGAAAGACATACTATTTTTTATAGCTTGAGCAACAGAAAAGACATGTGTTGGACAGGCATCTTTCTTCTGGAAAAGTTTTTCATTTCTAAATTTCCAAAGGCACCACATAAAGGTGAAAATATTGCTTAAAGTGGCGTGTGGATGATTAGAATTAGCTAAGTTTAAGATGATGTTAACTAAAGAATCTGAGTTCTGGCTCAACATGTCAGATTTAATATACCATGGTTTTGCAAACCAAGCTGCTCTAGCAAAAGCACAGTCAAAAAAATGTGCAAATCATCCTCCTCTAAACCACATCTATCACAAAGCTTACTAATGTGTTTTGAATACTTACCTGCTCTTTTTCCTGTAGGTAGAGCTTTCCTAAGTAGCCTCCATGCAAAAGTTTGTATCCTTGGAGCTATTTCTCTTTCCTTCCAAACTTGTTTTAAGAGTTCTTTTGTGTTATTGGATAAAGTTCTGGGTCTTGGCTCTCCTTCTTCTTGCATGGCCTGCAGACAAGTTTTGTATGCACTTTTTGTAGTGAATTTCCCTGTTGGAGTGGGCCTCCAACATAATAGGTCTTCACCTTCCTCCTGAATGATTGGTACCTGTTTAATAGTGTTTGCTATATCAGGATCAAACAGAGTATCTATGAGGTTAGTATTCCACAACTTGCAAGGCTTATAGTGATGTATATTACCGAGAGGGTCCAGAGATACCTCTCCGACAATCGGAGTGACAAATCCCAATCTTGATCCATGCCAACTCAACAAACACCATCGAAGACACCTGTAGAGCACCTTTATAATCACCCAGTTACGTTGTGACGTTTGGTAGCACACAAAGTGTTCCTCCGGTATTCGGGAGTTGCATGATCTCATAGTCATAGGAAGATGTATAGTTATGGAGAAAGCAATAGCAACAAACTAAACGATCATCGTGCTAAGCTAACGGATGGGTCAAGTCAATCACATCATTCTCTAATGATGTGATCCCGTTAATAAAATGACAACTCATGTCTATGGTTAGGAAACATAACCATCATTGATTCAATGAGCTAGTCAAGTAGAGGCAAACTAGTGGCACTCTGTTTGTCTATGTATTCACACATGTACCAAGTTTCCGGTTAATACAATTCTAGCATTAATAATAAAAATTTATCATGATATAAGGAAATATAAATAACAACTTTATTATTGCCTCTAGGGCATATTTCCTTTAGTCTCCCACTTGCACTAGAGTCAATAATCTAGTTCACATCGTCATGTGATTTAACACGAATAGTTCACATCTTTATGTGATTAGTTCACATCTCCATGTGACTAACACCCAAAGGGTTTACTAGTGTCGATAATCTAGTTCACATCGCTATTTGATTAACACCCAAAGAGTGATCATGTATTGCTTGTGAGAGAAATTTAGTCAACGGGTCTGCCACATTCAGAGCCGTATGTGTTTTGCACATTTTCTATGTCTATAATGCTTTGCACAGAGCTACTCTAGCTAATTGCTCCCACTTTCAATATGTATCTAGATCGAGACTTAGAGTCCTCCAGATCGGTGTCAAAGCTTGCATCGACGTAACTATTTACGAAGAACTCTTTGTCACCTCCATAATCGAGAAACATTTCTTTATTCCACTAAGGATAATTTTTTACCGTTGTCCAGTGATCCACTCCTGGATCACTATTCTACCCTCTTGCTAAACTTATGGTGAGGTACACAATAGGTCTGGTACACAACATAGCATATTTTATAGAACCTATGACTGAGGCATAGGGAATGACTTTTCATTCTCTTTCTATTTTCTGTCGTGGTCGGGTTTTGAGTCTTTACTCAACTTCACACCTTGCAACACAGGCAAAATCTTGTCAAGGTATGTACTTATTGAAAATATATCAAGCGTCTTGATCTATCTCTATAGATCTTGATGCTCAATATGTAAGTAGCTTCACTGAGGTCTTTCTTTGAAAGACTCCTTTCAAACACTCATTTATGCTTTCCAGAAAATTCTACATTATTTCCGATCAACAATATGTCATTCACATATACTTATCAGAAATGATGTAGTGCTCCCACTCACTTTCTCGTAAATATAGGCTTCACCGCAAGTCTGTATAAAACCATATGCTTTGATAACTTTATCAAAGCATATATTCCAACTCCGAGATGCTTGCACTAGTCCATAGATGGATCGCTGGAGCTTGCTCACTTTGTTAGTACCTTTAGGATTGACAAAACCTCCTGGTTGCATCATATACAACTCTTCTTTAAGAAATCCATTAAGGAATGCAGTTTTGACATCCATTTGCCAAATTTCATAATCATAAAATGCGGCAACTGCTAACATGATTCAGAGAGACTTTTAAGCATCGATACGAGTGAGAAAATCTCATCGTAGTCAACACCTTGATCTTGTCGAAAACGTTTTGCGACAATTCGAGCTTTGTAGATAGTAACAGTACTATCATCGTCTGTCTTCCTCTTGAAGATCCATTTATTCTCAATGACTCGCCAATCATCGGGAAAGTCAATCAAAGTCCATACTTTGTTCTCATACATGGATCCCATCTCAGATTTCATGGCCTCAAGCCATTTTGCGGAATCTGGGCTCATCGTCGCTTCCTCATAGTTCGTAGGTTCGTCATGGTCTAGTAACATGACTTCCAGAACAGGATTACCATACCACTCTGGTGCGGACCGTACTCTAGTTGGCCTACGAGGTTCGGTAGTAACTTGATCTAAAGTTTCATGATCATCATCATTAGCTTCCTCACTAATTGGTGTAGGAATCACTGGAACTGATTCCTGTGATGAACTACTTTCCAATTCGGGAGAATGTACGATTACCTCATCAAGTTCTACTTTCCTCCCACTCACTTCTTTCAAGATAAACTCCTTCTCTAGAAAAGATCCATTCTTAGCAACTAATATCTTGCCTTCGGATCTGTGATAGAAGGTATACCCAATAGTTACTTTTCGGTATCCTATAAAGACGCACTTCTCCGATTCGGGTTTGAGCTTATCAGAATGAAACTTTTTCACATAAGCATCACAACCCCAAACTTTAAGAAATGACAGATTAGGTTTCTTGCTAAACCAAAGTTCATACGGTGTCATCTCAATGGATTTAGATGGTGCCCTATTTAATGTGAATGCAGCTATATCTAACCCATAACCCCAAAAGATAGTGGTAAATCGGTAAGAGACATCATAGATCGCACCATATCCTATAAAGTACTATTACAACGTTCGGAGACACCATTATGCTGTGGTGTTCCAGGTGGCGTGACTTGCGAAACTATTCCACATTGTTTCAAATGAAGACCAAACTCATAATTCAAATATTCGCCTCCGCGATCAGATCGTAGAAACTTTATTTTCTTGTTACGATGATTTTCCACTTCACTCTGAAATTCTTTGAACTTTTCAAATGTTTCAGACTTATGTTTCATTAAGTAGATCTACCCATATCTGCTCGAATCATCTGTGAAGGTCAGAAAATAACGATACCCGTCGCGAGCCTCAACACTTATCAGATCGCATACATCAGTATGTATTATTTCCAATAAGTTAGTTGTTCGCTCCATTGTTCCGGAGAACGGAGTCTTAGTCATCTTGCCCATGAGGCATGGTTCGCAAGCATCAAGTGATTCCAAAAGTCCATCAGCATGGAGTTTCCTTATGCGCTTTACACCAATATGACCTAAATGGCAGTGCCACAAATAGGTTGCACTATCATTATTAACTTTGCATCTTTTGGCTTCAATATTATGAATATGTGTATCAGTACGATTGAGATTCAATAAACCATTCACCTTGGGTGTATGACCACAGAAGGTTTTATTCATTTAAATAGAATAATAATTATACTTTGACTTAAATGAATAACTGTATTGCAATAAACATGATCCAATCATATTATGCTCAATGCAAACACCAAATAACATTTATTTTAGGTTCAACACTAATCCCGAAGGTAAAGGGAGTGTGTGATGGTGATCTTATCAACCTTGGAATCACTTCCAACTCTCATCATCACCTCGCCCTTAACTAGTCTCTGTTTACTTTGCAACTCCCATTTCGAGTTACTACTCTTAGCAACTGAACTAGTATCAAATACTGAGGGGTTGCTATAAACACTAGTAAAGTACACATCAATAACATGTATATCAAATATACTTTTGTTCACTTTGCCATCCTTCTCATCCGCCAAGTATCTAGGGCAGTTCCACTTCCAGTGACCATTTCCTTTGTAGTAGAAGCACTCAGTTCCAGGCTTGGGTCTAGCTTTGGGCTTCTTCATGGGAGCAGCAACTTGTTTGCTATTCTTCTTTGAAGTTCCTCTTTCTTTCCCTTTGCCCTTTTCTTGAAACTAGTGGTCTTGTTAACCATCAACACTTGATGTTATTTCTTGATTTCTACCTTCATCGATTTCAGCATCGCGAAGAGCTTGGGAATTATTTTTGTCATCCCTTGCATATTATAGTTCATCACTAAGTTCTAGTAACTTGGTGATAATGACTAGAGAACTTTGTCAATTACTATCTTATCTGGAAGATTAACTCCCACTTGATCCAAGCAATTGTAGTACCCAGACAATCTGAGCACATGCTCACTGGTTGAGCTATTCTCCTCCATCTTGTAGGCAAAGTACTGTTAGAGGTCTCATACCTCTCGACACGGGCATGAGTATGAAATACCAATTTCAACTCTTAGAACATCTTATATGCTCCGTGGCATTAAAAACATTTTTGAAGTCCCGGTTCTAAGCCGTAAAGCATGGTGCACTAAACTATTAAGTAGTCATCATACCAAGCTTTGTCAAACGTTCATAATGCGTGCATCTTCTCCTACAATAGGTCTGTCACCTAGCGGTGCATCAAGGACATAATTTTTCTGTGCAACAATGAGGATAAACCTCAGATCACGGACCTAGTCCACATCATTGCTACTATCATCTTTCAACTTCTATTTCTCTAGGAACATATCAAAATTAAACGGGAAGCTATATCGCAAGCTATTGATCTACAACATAGACATGCAATTACTATCAGGACTAAGTTCATGATAAATTAAAGTTCAATTAATCATATTACTTAAGAACTCCCACTTAGATAGACACCCCTCTAATCATCTAAGTGATCACGTGATCCATATCAACTAAACCATGTCCGATCATCACGTGAGATGGAGTAGTTTTCAATGGTGAACATCTCTATGTTGATCATATCTTCTATATGATTCACGCTCGACCTTTCGGTCTCCAGTGTTCCGAGGCCATATCTGCATATGCTAGGCTCGTTAAGTTTAACCCGAGTATTCTGCGTGTGCAAAACTGGCTTGCACCCATTGTATGTGAACGTAGAGATTATCACACCCGATCATCACGTGGTGTCTCAGCACGACGAACTGTCACAACGGTGCATACTCAGGGAGAACACTTGTACCTTGAAATTTAGTGAGAGATCATCTTATAATGCTACCGCCGTACTAAGCAAAATAAGAAGCATAAAAGATAAACACCACATGTAATCAAAATATGTGACATGCTATGTCCATCATCATTTTGTGTCTTTGATCTCCATCTCCAAAGTATCGTCATGATCTCTATCGTCACCGGCATGACACCATGATCTCCATCATATTGATCTTTATCAATGTGTCGTCACATGGTCGTCTCGCCAACTATTGCTTTTGCAACTATTGCTATCGCATATCGATAAAGTAAAGCAATTACATGGTGCTTGCATCTTATGCAATAATGAGACAACCATAAGGCTACTGCCAGTTGCCGATAACTTCAGCAAAAACATGATCATCTCATACAACAACTTATATCTCATCACGTCTTGACCATATCACATCACAAACAAGCCCTGCAAAAACAAGTTAGACGTCCTCTACTTTGTTGTTGCAAGTTTTACGTGGCTGCTACGGGCTGAGCAAGAACCGTTCTTACCTACGCATTAAAAACCACAACGCGGTATAGTGATTGCTTTTTGATGTTCAGAAAGAACCCTGTTCATTGAATCCGATTCAACTAAAGCTGGAGAAACAGACACCCACTAGCCACTTGTGTGCGAAGCATGTCGGTAGAACCAGTCTCGCGTAAGCGTGCACGTAATGTCGGTCTGGGCTGCTTTATCCAACAATGCCGCTGAATCAAGAATCAACTAGTGACGGCAAGCAATATGTATATACCCACGCCCACAACTCCTTTGTGTTCTACTCGTGCATATAACATCTACGCATAAACATGGCTCGGAAGCCACTGTTGGGGAACACAGTAATTTCAAAAAAAATCCTATGCACACGCAAGATCATGGTGATGCATAACAATGAGAGGGAAGAGTGTTGTCCACGTACCCTCGTAGACCGTAAGCGGAAGCGTTATGACAACGCGGTTGATGTAGTCATACGTCTTCACGATCGACCGTTCCTAGCACCGAAGGTACGAAACCTCCGCGATCTGCACACGTTCGGCTCGGTGACGTCCCACGAACTCACGATCCAACAGTGTCAAGGGAGAGTTTTGTCAGCACGACGGCGTGATGATGGTGATGATGATGCTACCAGAACAGGGCTTCGCCTAAGCACCGCTACAATATGACCGAGGTGGATTATGGTGGAGGGGGCACCGCACACGGCTAAGAGATCAATGATCAACTTGTGTGTCTATGGGGTGCCCCTTCCCCATATATAAAGGAGTGGAGGACACTACAAAAAAAAGGCACATCCGTGACATTTTGGGCCGAACGAATTTTTTTCTGTCATACATATGACACTTCTATGACGATAATTGTGACAAAACCCGGTATCATCATAGATGTGGTGGGCTCCTACTTCTATGACAAAAAATCATGACAGAAAATGGGCTTTTCATCCTGGGCGGGCCGGAGACGCAGCTGCATGACATTCTTTGGGCCGTCCATGACGAAAAAACCCGTGGTAGAAGCGAGGGGGAGGAAAATTTCGAGGAGTTCCCAGTTACGGTGGGAGGTCAGGGGGCCGAGCGATGCGCGTTTCTCTCGTACACGTACGCGCGTGTGTGCGAGGCGTTGGCTCTAACTGAACCCGAGCGATGCGTTGGGCTCTAACTGAACCCGAGCGATTGCACTGCAGGCTACGCGTTACTGAACCCGAGCGATCGATCGATGGCTGTTAACTAAACCCGATCGAGCGATTCCTTCGCTACTGCTGCTAACTGAAGCTGGTCGATTGGATGAACAGTG